>NC_016135.3:7734257-8359257 GCF_000005505.3 Brachypodium distachyon
ACAAACAAGCTACTCATGGAAGCGAACAAGACTAGACCACTTGTACAGACTAACTAGGGAGTGTCCCATCATAGGACAGAGAGTCTGGCCAAGTCGGAGTCCTTGCTAAACTTTGATCCGGAACATGTCCATTTTAGGTACTATCATAAGCTCACAAAACAAAGCCACTCATCGAAGCGAAACAAGAGTAGACCACTTGTACGGACTTGCTAGGCACGTTCTCTCACTAGGACGGACAATCCGGCCAAATCGGAGTCGGTGCTAAACTTTGATCCGGAACGTGTCCATTTTATGTACTAGCATGAGCACACCAAACAAAGCTACTTACCGAAGCGAAACAAGACTAGACCACTTGTACGGACTCGCTAGGGATGGTCCCACACTGGGACAAATTTTCCGGCCAAATCGCAGTCGGTGCTAAACTTTGATCCGGAACGTGTCCATTTTAGGTACTAGCATGAGCACACCAAACAAAGCTACTTACCGAAGCGAAAGAAGACTAGACCACTTGTACGGACTCGCTAGGGATGGTCCCACACTAGGACAGACAATCCGGCCAAATCGTAGTCGGTGCTAAACTTTGATCCGGAACGTGTCCAATTTAGGTACTAGCATGAGCACACCAAAAAAAGCTACTCATCAAGGCGAAGCAAGACTAGACCACTTGTACAGACTAACTAGGGAGTGTCCCATCATAGGACAGAGAGTCTGGCCAAGTCGGAGTCCTTGCTAAACTTTGATCCGGAACATGTCCATTTTAGGTACTATCATAAGCTCACAAAACAAAGCCACTCATCGAAGCGAAACAAGAGTAGACCACTTGTACGGACTTGCTAGGCACGTTCTCTCACTAGGACGGACAATCCGGCCAAATCGGAGTCGGTGCTAAACTTTGATCCGGAACGTGTCCATTTTATGTACTAGCATGAGCACACCAAACAAAGCTACTTACCGAAGCGAAACAAGACTAGACCACTTGTACGGACTCGCTAGGGATGGTCCCACACTGGGACAAATTTTCCGGCCAAATCGCAGTCGGTGCTAAACTTTGATCCGGAACGTGTCCATTTTAGGTACTAGCATGAGCACACCAAACAAAGCTACTTACCGAAGCGAAAGAAGACTAGACCACTTGTACGGACTCGCTAGGGATGGTCCCACACTAGGACAGACAATCCGGCCAAATCGGAGTCGGTGCTAAACTTTGATCCGGAACGTGTCCAATTTAGGTACTAGCATGAGCACACCAAAAAAAGCTACTCATCAAGGCGAAGCAAGACTAGACCACTTGTACGGACTCCCTAGGGATGGTCCCACACTTGGACAGACAATCCGGCCAAATCGGAGTCGGTGCTAAACTTTGATCCGGAACGTGTCCATTTTAGGTACTAGCATGAGCACACCAAACAAAGCTACTTACCGAAGCGAAACAAGACTAGACCACTTGTACGGACTAACTAGGGAGTGTCCCATCATAGGACAGAGAGTCTGGCCAAGTCGGAGTCCTTGCTAAACTTTGATCCGGAACATGTCCATTTTAGGTACTATCATAAGCTCACAAAACAAAGCCACTCATCGAAGCGAAACAAGAGTAGACCACTTGTACGGACTCGCTAGGGATGGTCCCACACTTGGACAGACAATCCGGCCAAATCGGAGTCGGTGCCAAACTTTGATCCGGAACATGTCCATTTTATGTACTAGCATGAGCACACCAAACAAAGCTACTTACCGAAGCGAAACAAGACTAGACCACTTGTACGGACTCGCTAGGGATGGTCCCACACTGGGACAAATTTTCCGGCCAAATCGCAGTCGGTGCTAAACTTTGATCCGGAACGTGTCCATTTTAGGTACTAGCATGAGCACACCAAACAAAGCTACTTACCGAAGCGAAAGAAGACTAGACCACTTGTACGGACTCGCTAGGGATGGTCCCACACTAGGACAGACAATCCGGCCAAATCGGAGTCGGTGCTAAACTTTGATCTGGAACGTGTCCAATTTAGGTACTAGCATGAGCACACCAAAAAAAGCTACTCATCAAAGCGAAGCAAGACTAGACCACTTGTACGGACTCCCTAGGGATGGTCCCACACTTGGACAGACAATCCGGCCAAATCGGAGTCGGTGCTAAACTTTGATCCGGAACGTGTCCATTTTATGTACTAGCATGAGCACACCAAACAAAGCTACTTACCGAAGCGAAACAAGACTAGACCACTTGTACGGACTCGCTAGGGATGGTCCCACACTGGGACAAATTTTCCGGCCAAATCGCAGTCGGTGCTAAACTTTGATCCGGAACGTGTCCATTTTAGGTACTAGCATGAGCACACCAAACAAAGCTACTTACCGAAGCGAAACAAGACTAGACCACTTGTACGGATTCGCTAGGGATGGTCCCACACTGGGACAAAATTTCCGGCCAAATCGTAGTCGGTGCTAAACTTTGATCCGGAACGTGTCCATTTTAGGTACTAGCATGACCACACAAAACAAAGCTACTCATGGAAGCGAAACAAGACTAGACCACTTGTACAGACTAACTAGGGAGTGTCCCATCATAGGACAGAGAGTCTGGCCAAGTCGGAGTCCTTGCTAAACTTTGATCCGGAACATGTCCATTTTAGGTACTATCATAAGCTCACAAAACAAAGCCACTCATCGAAGCGAAACAAGAGTAGACCACTTGTACGGACTTGCTAGGCATGTTCTCTCACTAGGACGGACAATCCGGCCAAATCGGAGTCGGTATTAAACTTGATACGCAACGGGTCCGTTTGCGTTATAAGATGAGCACACCGAACAAAGTTACTCATCGAAGGGAAACAAGACTAGACAACTTGTACGGACTCACTTGGGATTGTCCCGTCATAGGATAGACAATCCGGTCAAATCGGAGTCGGTGCTGAACTTTGATCCGGAACGTGTCCATTTTAGGTACTAGCATGAGCACACCAAACAAAGCTACTCATCGAAGCGAAACAAGACTAGACCACTTGTACGGACTCCCTAGGGATGGTCCAACACTAGGACAGAAAATCCGGCCAAATCGGAGTCGGTGCTAAACTTTGATCCGGAACGTGTCCATTTTAGGTACTAGCATGAGCACACCAAACAAAGCTACTGAGCGAAGCGAAACAAGACTAGACCACTTGTACGGACTGGCTAGGGATGGTCCCACACTGGGACAAATATTCCGGCCAAATCAGAGTCGGTGCTAAACTTTGATCCGGAACGTGTCCAATTTAGGTACTAGCATGAGCACACCAAAAAAAGCTACTCATCAAAGCGAAGCAAGACTAGACCACTTGTACGGACTCCCTAGGGATGGTCCCACACTTGGACAGACAATCCGGCCAAATCGGAGTCGGTGCGAAACTTTGATCCGGAACGTGTCCATTTTATGTACTAGCATGAGCACACCAAACAAAGCTACTTACCGAAGCGAAACAAGACTAGACCACTTGTACGGACTCGCTAGGGATGGTCCCACACTGGGACAAATTTTCCGGCCAAATCGCAGTCGGTGCTAAACTTTGATCCGGAACGTGTCCATTTTAGGTACTAGCATGAGCACACCAAACAAAGCTACTTACCGAAGCGAAAGAAGACTAGACCACTTGTACGGACTCGCTAGGGATGGTCCCACACTAGGACAGACAATCCGGCCAAATCGGAGTCGGTGCTAAACTTTGATCCGGAACGTGTCCAATTTAGGTACTAGCATGAGCACACCAAAAAAAGCTACTCAGCAAAGCGAAGCAAGACTAGACCACTTGTACGGACTCCCTAGGGATGGTCCAACACTAGGACAGAAAATCCGGCCAAATCGGAGTCGGTGCTAATCTTTGATCCGGAACGTGTCCATTTTAGGTACTAGCATGAGCACACCAAACAAAGCTACTTACCGAAGCGAAACAAGACTAGACCACTTGTACGGATTCGCTAGGGATGGTCCCACACTGGGACAAAATTTCCGGCCAAATCGTAGTCGGTGCTAAACTTTGATCCGGAACGTGTCCATTTTAGGTACTAGCATGACCACACAAAACAAAGCTACTCATGGAAGCGAAACAAGACTAGACCACTTGTACAGACTAACTAGGGAGTGTCCCATCATAGGACAGAGAGTCTGGCCAAGTCGGAGTCCTTGCTAAACTTTGATCCGGAACATGTCCATTTTAGGTACTATCATAAGCTCACAAAACAAAGCCACGCATCGAAGCGAAACAAGAGTAGACCACTTGTACGGACTTGCTAGGCATGTTCTCTCACTAGGACGGACAATCCGGCCAAATCGGAGTCGGTTTTAAACTTGATACGCAACGGGTCCGTTTGCGTTATAAGATGAGCACACCGAACAAAGTTACTCATCGAAGGGAAACAAGACTAGACAACTTGTACGGACTCACTTGGGATTGTCCCGTCATAGGATAGACAATCCGGTCAAATCGGAGTCGGTGCTAAACTTTGATCCGGAACATGTCCATTTTAGGTACTAGCATGGGCACACCAAACAAAGCTACTCATCGAAGCGAAACAAGACTAGACCACTTGTACGGACTCCCTAGGGATAGTCCCACACTAGGACAGACAATCCGGCCAAATCGGAGTCGGTGCTAAACTTTGATCCGGAACGTGTCCATTTTATGTACTAGCATGAGCACACCAAACAAAGCTACTTACCGAAGCGAAACAAGACTAGACCACTTGTACGGACTCGCTAGGGATGGTCCCACACTAGGACAGACAATCCGGCCAAATCGGAGTCGGTGCTAAACTTTGATCCGGAACGTGTCCATTTTAGGTACTAGCAAGACCAAACCAAAAAAAGCTACTCATCAAAGCGAAACAAGACTAGACCACTTGTGCGGACTCCCTAGGGATGGTCCAACACTAGGACAGAAAATCCGGCCAAATCGGAGTCGGTGCTAATCTTTGATCCGGAACGTGTCCATTTTAGGTACTAGCATGAGCACACCAAACAAAGCTACTTACCGAAGCGAAACAAGACTAGACCACTTGTACGGACTCGCTAGGGATGGTCCCACACTGGGACAAAAATTCCGGACAAATCGTAGTCGGTGCTAAACTTTGATCCGGAACGTGTCCATTTTAGGTACTAGCATGAGCACACCAAACAAAGCTACTTACCGTAGCGAAAGAAGACTAGACCACTTGTACGGACTCGCTAGGGATGGTCCCACAATGGGACAAAAGTTCCGGCCAAATCGTAGTCTGTGCTAATTTTTGATTCGGAACGTGTCCATTTTAGGTACTAGCATGAGCACACCAAACAAAGCTACTTACCGAAGCGAAACAAGACTAGACCACTTGTACGGACTCGCTAGGGATGGTCCCACACTGGGAGAAAAATTCAGGCCAAATCATAGTCGGTGCTAAACTTTGATCCGGAATGTGTCCATTTTAGGTACTAGCATGAGCACACCAAACAAAGCTACTTACCGAAGCCAAACAAGACTAGACCACTTGTACGGACTCGCTAGGGATGGTCCCACACTGGGACAAAATTTCCGGCCAAATCGTAGTCGGTGCTAAACTTTGATCCGGAACGTGTCCATTTTAGGTACTAGCATGAGCACACCAAACAAAGCTACTTACCGCAGCGAAACAAGACTAGACCACTTGTGCGGACTCGCTAGGGATGGCCCACACTGGGAGAAAAATTCAGGCCAAATCATAGTCGGTGCTAAACTTTGATCCGGAACGTGTCCATTTTAGGTACTAGCATGAGCACACCAAACAAAGCTACTTACCGAAGCGAAACAAGACTAGACCACTTGTACGGACTCGCTAGGGATGGTCCAACACTAGGACAGACAATCCGGCCAAATCGGAGTCGGTGCTAAACTTTGATCCGGAACGTGTCCATTTTATGTACTAGCATGAGCACACCAAACAAAGCTACTTACCGAAGCGAAACAAGACTAGACCACTTGTACGGACTCGCTAGGGATGGTCCCACACTGGGACAAATTTTCCGGCCAAATCGCAGTCGGTGCTAAACTTTGATCCGGAACGTGTCCATTTTAGGTACTAGCATGAGCACACCAAACAAAGCTACTTACCGAAGCGAAAGAAGACTAGACCACTTGTACGGACTCGCTAGGGATGGTCCCACACTAGGACAGACAATCCGGCCAAATCGGAGTCGGTGCTAAACTTTGATCCGGAACGTGTCCAATTTAGGTACTAGCATGAGCACACCAAAAAAAGCTACTCAGCAAAGCGAAGCAAGACTAGACCACTTGTACGGACTCCCTAGGGATGGTCGAACACTAGGACAGAAAATCCGGCCAAATCGGAGTCGGTGCTAATCTTTGATCCGGAACGTGTCCATTTTAGGTACTAGCATGAGCACACCAAACAAAGCTACTTACCGAAGCGAAACAAGACTAGACCACTTGTACGGATTCGCTAGGGATGGTCCCACACTGGGACAAAATTTCCGGCCAAATCGTAGTCGGTGCTAAACTTTGATCCGGAACGTGTCCATTTTAGGTACTAGCATGACCACACAAAACAAAGCTACTCATGGAAGCGAAACAAGACTAGACCACTTGTACAGACTAACTAGGGAGTGTCCCATCATAGGACAGAGAGTCTGGCCAAGTCGGAGTCCTTGCTAAACTTTGATCCGGAACATGTCCATTTTAGGTACTATCATAAGCTCACAAAACAAAGCCACTCATCGAAGCGAAACAAGAGTAGACCACTTGTACGGACTTGCTAGGCATGTTCTCTCACTAGGACGGACAATCCGGCCAAATCGGAGTCGGTATTAAACTTGATACGCAACGGGTCCGTTTGCGTTATAAGATGAGCACACCGAACAAAGTTACTCATCGAAGGGAAACAAGACTAGACAACTTGTACGGACTCACTTGGGATTGTCCCGTCATAGGATAGACAATCCGGTCAAATCGGAGTCGGTGCTAAACTTTGATCCGGAACATGTCCATTTTAGGTACTAGCATGGGCACACCAAACAAAGCTACTCATCGAAGCGAAACAAGACTAGACCACTTGTACGGACTCCCTAGGGATAGTCCCACACTAGGACAGACAATCCGGCCAAATCGGAGTCGGTGCTAAACTTTGATCCGGAACGTGTCCATTTTATGTACTAGCATGAGCACACCAAACAAAGCTACTTACCGAAGCGAAACAAGACTAGACCACTTGTACGGACTCGCTAGGGATGGTCCCACACTAGGACAGACAATCCGGCCAAATCGGAGTCGGTGCTAAACTTTGATCCGGAACGTGTCCATTTTAGGTACTAGCAAGACCAAACCAAAAAAAGCTACTCATCAAAGCGAAACAAGACTAGACCACTTGTGCGGACTCCCTAGGGATGGTCCAACACTAGGACAGAAAATCCGGCCAAATCGGAGTCGGTGCTAATCTTTGATCCGGAACGTGTCCATTTTAGGTACTAGCATGAGCACACCAAACAAAGCTACTTACCGAAGCGAAACAAGACTAGACCACTTGTACGGACTCGCTAGGGATGGTCCCACACTGGGACAAAAATTCCGGACAAATCGTAGTCGGTGCTAAACTTTGATCCGGAACGTGTCCATTTTAGGTACTAGCATGAGCACACCAAACAAAGCTACTTACCGTAGCGAAAGAAGACTAGACCACTTGTACGGACTCGCTAGGGATGGTCCCACAATGGGACAAAAGTTCCGGCCAAATCGTAGTCTGTGCTAATTTTTGATTCGGAACGTGTCCATTTTAGGTACTAGCATGAGCACACCAAACAAAGCTACTTACCGAAGCGAAACAAGACTAGACCACTTGTACGGACTCGCTAGGGATGGTCCCACACTGGGAGAAAAATTCAGGCCAAATCATAGTCGGTGCTAAACTTTGATCCGGAACGTGTCCATTTTAGGTACTAGCATGAGCACACCAAACAAAGCTACTTACCGAAGCCAAACAAGACTAGACCACTTGTACGGACTCGCTAGGGATGGTCCCACACTGGGACAAAATTTCCGGCCAAATCGTAGTCGGTGCTAAACTTTGATCCGGAACGTGTCCATTTTAGGTACTAGCATGAGCACACCAAACAAAGCTACTTACCGCAGCGAAACAAGACTAGACCACTTGTGCGGACTCGCTAGGGATGGCCCACACTGGGAGAAAAATTCAGGCCAAATCATA
This sequence comes from Brachypodium distachyon, assembly GCF_000005505.3. Lineage (NCBI taxonomy): Eukaryota > Viridiplantae > Streptophyta > Magnoliopsida > Poales > Poaceae > Brachypodium > Brachypodium distachyon. The sequence continues at coordinate 7,742,460 of NC_016135.3, forward strand.
GTCGGTGCTAAACTTTGATCCGGAACGTGTCCATTTTAGGTACTAGCATGAGCACACCAAACAAAGCTACTTACCGAAGCGAAACAAGACTAGACCACTTGTACGGACTCGCTAGGGATGGTCCAACACTAGGACAGACAATCCGGCCAAATCGGAGTCGGTGCTAAACTTTGATCCGGAACGTGTCCATTTTATGTACTAGCATGAGCACACCAAACAAAGCTACTTACCGAAGCGAAACAAGACTAGACCACTTGTACGGACTCGCTAGGGATGGTCCCACACTGGGACAAATTTTCCGGCCAAATCGCAGTCGGTGCTAAACTTTGATCCGGAACGTGTCCATTTTAGGTACTAGCATGAGCACACCAAACAAAGCTACTTACCGAAGCGAAAGAAGACTAGACCACTTGTACGGACTCGCTAGGGATGGTCCCACACTAGGACAAACAATCCGGCCAAATCGGAGTCGGTGCTAAACTTTGATCCGGAACGTGTCCAATTTAGGTACTAGCATGAGCACACCAAAAAAAGCTACTCAGCAAAGCGAAGCAAGACTAGACCACTTGTACGGACTCCCTAGGGATGGTCGAACACTAGGACAGAAAATCCGGCCAAATCGGAGTCGGTGCTAATCTTTGATCCGGAACGTGTCCATTTTAGGTACTAGCATGAGCACACCAAACAAAGCTACTTACCGAAGCGAAACAAGACTAGACCACTTGTACGGATTCGCTAGGGATGGTCCCACACTGGGACAAAATTTCCGGCCAAATCGTAGTCGGTGCTAAACTTTGATCCGGAACGTGTCCATTTTAGGTACTAGCATGACCACACAAAACAAAGCTACTCATGGAAGCGAAACAAGACTAGACCACTTGTACAGACTAACTAGGGAGTGTCCCATCATAGGACAGAGAGTCTGGCCAAGTCGGAGTCCTTGCTAAACTTTGATCCGGAACATGTCCATTTTAGGTACTATCATAAGCTCACAAAACAAAGCCACTCATCGAAGCGAAACAAGAGTAGACCACTTGTACGGACTTGCTAGGCATGTTCTCTCACTAGGACGGACAATCCGGCCAAATCGGAGTCGGTATTAAACTTGATACGCAACGGGTCCGTTTGCGTTATAAGATGAGCACACCGAACAAAGTTACTCATCGAAGGGAAACAAGACTAGACAACTTGTACGGACTCACTTGGGATTGTCCCGTCATAGGATAGACAATCCGGTCAAATCGGAGTCGGTGCTAAACTTTGATCCGGAACATGTCCATTTTAGGTACTAGCATGGGCACACCAAACAAAGCTACTCATCGAAGCGAAACAAGACTAGACCACTTGTACGGACTCCCTAGGGATAGTCCCACACTAGGACAGACAATCCGGCCAAATCGGAGTCGGTGTTAAACTTTTATCCGGAACGTGTCCATTTTAGGTACTAGCATGAGCACACCAAAGAAAGCTACTCACCGAAGCGAAACAAGACTAGACCACTTGTACGGACTCGCTAGGGATGGTCCCACACAGGGACAAAAATTCCGGCCAAATCGTAGTCGGTGCTAAACTTTGATCCGGAACGTGTCCATTTTAGGTACAAGCATGAGCACACCAAACAAAGCTACTCACCGAAGCGAAACAAGACTAGACCACTTGTACGGACTCGCTAGGGATGGTCCCACAGTGGGTCAAAAATTCCGGCCAAATCGTAGTCGGTACTAATCTTTGATCCGGAACGTGTGAATTTTAGGTACTAGCATGAGCACACCAAACAAAGCTACTTACCGAAGCGAAACAAGACTAGACCACTTGTACGGACTCGCTAGGGATGGATCCACACTGGGACAAAAATTCCGGCCAAATCGTAGCCGGTGCTAAACTTTGATCCGGAACGTGTCCATTTTAGGTACAAGCATGAGCACACCAAACAAAGCTACTTACCGAAGCGAAACAAGACTAGACCACTTGTACGGACTCGCTAGGGATGGTCCCACACAAGGACAGACTATCCGGCCAAATCGGAGTCGGTGCTGAACTTTGATCCGGAACGTGTCCATTTTAGGTACTAGCATGAGCACAGCAAACAAAGCTACTCATCGAAGCGAAACAAGACTAGACCACTTGTACGGACTCCCTAGGGATTGTCCCACACTAGGACAGACAATCCGGCCAAATCGGAGTCGGTGCTAAACTTTGATCCGGAACGTGTCCATTTTAGGTACTAGCATGAGCACACCAAAGAAAGCTACTCACCGAAGCGAAACAAGACTAGACCACTTGTACGGACTCGCTAGGGATGGTCCCACACAGGGACAAAAATTCCGGCCAAATCGTAGTCGGTGCTAAACTTTGATCCGGAACGTGTCCATTTTAGGTACTAGCATGAGCACACCAAACAAAGCTACTTACCGAAGCGAAACAAGACTAGACCACTTGTACGGACTCGCTAGGGATGGTCCCACACAAGGACAGACTATCCGGCCAAATCGGAGTCGGTGCTGAACTTTGATCCGGAACGTGTCCATTTTAGGTACTAGCATGAGCACACCAAACAAAGCTACTCATCGAAGCGAAACAAGACAAGACTACTTGTACGGACTCGCTAGGGATGGATCCACACTGGGACAAAAATTCCGGCCTAATCGTAGTCGGTGCTAAACTTTGATCCGGAACGTGTCCATTTTAGATACTAGCATGAGCACACCAAACAAAGCTACTTACCGAAGCGAAACAAGACTAGACCACTTGTACGGACTCGCTAGGGATGGTCCCACACAAGGACAGACTATCCGGCCAAATCGGAGTCGGTGCTGAACTTTGATCCGGAACGTGTCCATTTTAGGTACTAGCATGAGCACACCAAACAAAGCTACTCATCGAAGCGAAACAAGACTAGACCACTTGTACGGACTCCCTAGGGATGGTCCCACACTAGGACAGACAATCCGGCCAAATCGGAGTCGGTGGTAAACTTTTATCCGGAACGTGTCCATTTTAGGTATAGACTCGCTAGGCATGGTCCGTCACTAGGACGGACAATCCGGCCAAATCGCAGTCGGTGCTAAACTTTGTTCCGGAAAGGGTCCGTTTGGCGTTATAAGATGAGCACACCAAACAAAGCTACTCATCGAAGCGAAACTAGACTAGACCACTTGTACAGACTCGCTAGGCATGGTCCCTCACTAGGACGGACAATCCGGCCAAATCGGAGTCGGTGCTAAACTTTGATCCGGAACATGTTCGTTTTAGATACTAGCATGAGCACACTAAACAAAGCTACTCATCGAATCGAAACAAGACTAGACAACTTGTACAGACTTGCTAGCCATGGTCCCTCACTAGGACGGACAATCCGGCCAAATCGCAGTCGGTGCTAAACTTTGATCCGGAACGTGTCCCTTTTAGGTACTAGCATGAGCACACCAAACAAAGCTACTTACCGAAGCGAAACAAGACAAGACCACTTGTACGGACTCGCTAGGGATGGATCCACACTGGGACAAAAATTCCGGCCAAATCGTAGTCGGTGCTAAACTTTGATCCGGAACGTGTCCATTTTAGATACTAGCATGAGCACACCAAACAAAGCTACTTACCGAAGCGAAACAAGACTAGACCACTTGTACGGACTCGCTAGGGATGGTCCCACACAAGGACAGACTATCCGGCCAAATCGGAGTCGGTGCTGAACTTTGATCCGGAACGTGTCCATTTTAGGTACTAGCATGAGCACACCAAACAAAGCTACTCATCGAAGCGAAACAAGACTAGACCACTTGTACGGACTCCCTAGGGATGGTCCCACACTAGGACAGACAATCCGGCCAAATCGGAGTCGGTGTTAAACTTTTATCCGGAACGTGTCCATTTTAGGTACTAGCATGAGCACACCAAAGAAAGCTACTCACCGAAGCGAAACAAGACTAGACCACTTGTACGGACTCGCTAGGGATGGTCCCACACAGGGACAAAAATTCCGGCCAAATCGTAGTCGGTGCTAAACTTTGATCCGGAACGTGTCCATTTTAGGTACAAGCATGAGCACACCAAACAAAGCTACTCACCGAAGCGAAACAAGACTAGACCACTTGTACGGACTCGCTAGGGATGGTCCCACAGTGGGTCAAAAATTCCGGCCAAATCGTAGTCGGTACTAATCTTTGATCCGGAACGTGTGAATTTTAGGTACTAGCATGAGCACACCTGATACGGGTGCGGGTGGCCCGATCTTTCGATGAGATTGGTAACTCTCGATTTGGGTAGGAGGTGACGTTGGCGATCCGACTACGGCCTAGGAGGCAGCGCCTTAGCAATCGATACACCAACTCCAGAGGGTTATTGATCGCGCGGGGGCACGATCAACCTGACCACGAAGGTCTTTGTTCCTGCAAGCAATCGAAGAACAAGCAAGAACAAGATAAATAGCCGATGCAATCTGAAATTGCGAATATACTATATCAAACCAATGTCTCAACGAGACGATAAGTTGGGGTTCCGAAAGCGGTAAAACAGGTGGTCTAACCGACACACGCGATTACACGAAGTAGTAGCGATGGCTAACTTTTAACTAAACAAAACCCAAGGCTCCTTAGGGGGGCTCATGGGGTATATAAAGGAGGAGGGAGAGATATTTTCGTCCACCTTGAATAAGGAGTCCGAAATCCAACTCTATCTCTAACTTTCCTAACAAACTACAACTCTTTAGGAAACAGAAAAACAGATCCGTCAGCTTGTTTTGTCCGCCACGGTCAGCACGAGTCGAATCTCTTGATGGGGCCAGATCCGTTGGAAAGGTCTTGTAATTACCTTTCCAACAAGTACTTGTTTGCTTGATTTGGACTCCGGATGCGGCCTGGGTGATTAAAACAAATTCGGGTCTCCTGACGGCTCGGACCCGAATCGGATTCAACTTTAATTCGTGATACCTTTCTCTAGCAAGCTCCGAATCATGTGCCGTTTGATTTGTTGGAAAGTAGACTTGATAGGCTTCACTTTGAATCTCCCTTGGCAGGCTATCACACTTCATCTTCACTTTGGACTTGTAAAGTTCAATAAGATGCCTACATAATAAGATTACACAAGATAGTAGCTCCGCCTCTTTGCAAGTAACATATTGAAAACATTTTGTAATTGAATTCACCTGATTATAATTGTTATTAGATACACCAACAATTAGGGTTCTAATGGTTGTATCCATGGTTAGCATGTCCATATCATCCTCCCTTTCTTGAAAGGAAAGCCGTCCTCGGCGTCGTTTGTGCTGAAAAGAGACTGACAAAATAGACAAAGTGTGTGCATGGTATATGTATATGTCATCAATTTTAACTCCACTCCCATGCTGCACATTCGATGTTTCACATAAATAAAACTCATAATAGTTCAAAAGATTAATAGTCATATTCCAACGGCAAGTATCACATTTTAATTTGTAATTCTCATCATTAAACCATCCTAATGGAGGTGAACAATAATTCAAAATTACCAAATGGCGAGTTACAATATGCGTCAATGTGTAATCATGCCACAAGTTATTTGTCATACAACTATCACCAATATTAGAGGTCATATCAAAATGATTGAGCATATGCCAAATATTGTTGTCTCTCAAATCAAGAAAGTTATCACAAGCAATGCAAATCTGATGCACCCAAAATTTATTGTTGACATCATGTTCTCCAATTAATTGGATAGTGTATCCATGGGCATTAGCAAAAGATTTTGAAATTGTTAACTCAGAAACTTTATCCATTGCATGTGACAAATATATAGGTGCATCAAGTTTAATAGAACACAAAGAATTATTAGGTGGATCGTTCTCAATCACTCCATGTGTAATTAACTCGACACAACCTAAACCAAATTTATCTACATCACATGCTTCTCCCAAAACATTAGCTATTTCCTCACAATATTCATTCTCATCAATATCAAAATTAATATGTGCACTCAAATCATTAGAAGAATTAATTTCAGCAGTAGGTGCACTCAAATCAGCATGTAAATCAACAATTTCACATGGTGCAGAAAATTCGACATGTATCTCATTTATTTCGTCACATGTCATATTTAGTTCAGGAACACAATCATCTTTATCTTTACCTTGTGGGCTCGACTCATTTGTAGTAGACCCTCGCTGTAATTTCCTCTCAACTTTACGAGCAAGATTAAGCAAACCCAAAAGAGAGTCGTATTTTCCATATTCAATCATGTAAGAAATATCAAAGTTAAGCCCACAATAAAACCTATCCATTTTTCTTTGTTCGGTTTCATCTAAACCAGATCGCAAGGTTATAATTTGGAACTCATTGTAGTAATCATCAACAGTTTTATCATCTTGTGCCAAACGTCGTAATTTTGAACGCAAGTTAAAAGCATAACTAAAAGGGACATATTTTTCTCTCATGATTTTCTTCATATCAACCCAAGTGTGGGGAATTTTCTTTTCTCTAACTATCTCATTCCACCAAGATAAAGCAGCAAAAGTAAATTTACTACTAGCAATTTGAACCTTGCGACTATCAAGTACATGGAAGCATGTGAATTGTGCAGTTAAAGCTAGCTCCAATTCTATATACGTTTCAGCATCATTTTTCCCCTCAAAGAAAGGTACACACAATTTAATTGTATTAGAAGGATTGTTTTGTACCGTTGCCATGGCATTATCAACAAGAGACGTGGAGGATGGCCGTGGTGAAAAGCACTCACCACGGTCACGGGATAGCATCGGTCTAGTTGCCATGCTTCGTGTAAGTCCTGTCATGGTTAGTAGAAAACAAGAAACAAATCACAGTAATATGTTCCTATCAACTACTAGGATGTGGCTACAAGTCGCTCAACTCTCAAGCTAAAAATCAAGTTCTTACAAGTTCTTACCATGCAAAACAGGAAGGTGATGGCCAGCGGCGTGACCAAGCCCTCCGAAGATTAAATGTATCAATGCCTCGGTAACAAACCAACCTAGGTGTAGAATCTGTGGAGCTTGGAGGCTTTTGTGAGTAGCAAGGAATAGCAAATAATCAAATCAGCAATGCAAAGTTGAAAATATGCTCAATAATGCTAGTCCTAGCTGCTGGAGTCGATAAGAACGAATTACAGAAATAATCTAAGCCTAGATACTGAAGAAGGTAGGAATAGATAGATCAAAAGATGGCACAACAAGTAAATCCCTGGGATTTTTTTTCTTTTTTTTTTTTGTGGCCTTCTGTTTGGCTTCTTATTCTTTTCTTCTTCTTTTTTTTTTCTTTTTTTTTTAACCTCAGAAACTCACGCAAAAGAACGACCGGAAAACTGTACGTCGGTCTGTCGAAGAACAGCAAAGGCTGCAGTAAGAAAAATCCAGAAAAATATGAAAAAAAATATGGGTTAGAAGGGTATCGACACAAGCTTTCCAGCAAGGGCAAGATCACTCAAAACGGATGTCGGACAATGGAGAAAACTGAGAAACACCGGGCTGCAGCGACGCCGGAAAACGGATGCAGAAACTTGGAAGCTCAGAAAGTCCACCTTACAAACCGAATTTGGGGGTCAAAGTGCAGGGCAACGCCCTGGATATTTCCTGATGCGCCTCGTCCTGAGCTTTCCAAAAAGTCCAAGAACGTCCAAATCCGAGTTGGTACGCAAAAGATACGCCCGTTTTACTGAACACGGGTCAAACCCACCCGAAACTAAAATTCTACTCGGACTCGGGTCCGAAACGGACTCGAACTCTTTTTTTTTTTTCGTTTTTTTTTCTTTCTTTCTTTCCTTTTTTTTTCTTTCCTTGCTTTTTTTTTTCAAATTTCCAAACAACTTGATCTCTAAACAAAATTCGATCTATGATGAAACACTTTCCAAAAGCACTCCTTATTGGATTCGGACTCGGATTCGCGGCTGAAAACTATAACTTGCCGACTCGGTGTAGGACTCGAAGAGGGACTCGGTGTAGGACTCGATGAGGGACTCGGTGTAGGACTCCAAGAGGGACTCGGTGTAAGACTCGAAGAGGGACTCGGTGTAGGACTCGATGAGGGACTCGGTGTAGGACTCAAAGAGGGACTCGGTGGAAGATATGGTGGCGGCGGAAGATTATGGCGGTGGTGTGGCAGGAAGTTTGGCGGCGGAAGATTGATGAAGGAAACCTGCGTCACACGAAGAACAAGAAAACCAAAAGCAAGTTCGATCTAGTAGAAAAAAATCTGAAAAACGATCCAATCTAATCCAGCAACTCGACACGATTAATGCAGCAAAGATTCAACAATGCAAATACTAATGTGAAAATTGCAAGGCTCAGATTGGTTCTAGGACAAGGTAACTAATTCTAATTTTTGTTTGGCTTTTTCTGGACGATAGGTAAAAGCAGATCTAAACAACGGATAAACTGGAAAAATCTCACCGAGCAACCTTAAGCTCTGATACCACGTGATATGGGTGCGGGTGGCCCGATCTTTCGATGAGATTGGTAACTCTCGATTTGGGTAGGAGGTGACGTTGACGATCCGACTACGGCCTAGGAGGCAGCGCCTTAGCAATCGATACACCAACTCCAGAGGGTTATTGATCACGCGGGGGCACGATCAACCTGACCACGAAGGTCTTTGTTCCTGCAAGCAATCGAAGAACAAGCAAGAACAAGATAAATAGCCGATGCAATCTGAAATTGCGAATATACTATATCAAACCAATGTCTCAACGAGACGATAAGTTGGGGTTCCGAAAGCGGTAAAACAGGTGGTCTAACCGACACACGCGATTACACGAAGTAGTAGCGATGGCTAACTTTTAACTAAACAAAACCCAAGGCTCCTTAGGGGGGCTCATGGGGTATATAAAGGAGGAGGAAGAGATATTTTCGTCCACCTTGAATAAGGAGTCCGAAATCCAACTCTATCTCTAACTTTCCTAACAAACTACAACTCTTTAGGAAACAGAAAAACAGATCCGTCAGTTGTTTTGTCCGCCACGGTCAGCACGAGTCGAATCTCTTGATGGGGCCAGATCCGTTGGAAAGGTCTTGTAATTACCTTTCCAACAAGTACTTGTTTGCTTGATTTGGACTCCGGATGCGGCCTGGGTGATTAAAACAAATTCGGGTCTCCTGACGGCTCGGACCCGAATCGGATTCAACTTTAATTCGTGATACCTTTCTCTAGCAAGCTCCGAATCATGTGCCGTTTGATTTGTTGGAAAGTAGACTTGATAGGCTTCACTTTGAATCTCCCTTGGCAGGCTATCACACTTCATCTTCACTTTGGACTTGTAAAGTTCAATAAGATGCCTACATAATAAGATTACACAAGATAGTAGCTCCGCCTCTTTGCAAGTAACATATTGAAAACATTTTGTAATTGAATTCACCTGATTATAATTGTTATTAGATACACCAACAATTAGGGTTCTAATGGTTGTATCCATGGTTAGCATGTCCATATCAACACCAAACAAAGCTACTTACCGAAGCGAAACAAGACTAGACCACTTGTACGGACTCGCTAGGGATGGTCCCACACTGGGACAAAAATTCCGGCCAAATCGTAGTCGGTGCTAAACTTTGATCCGGAACGTGTCCATTTTAGGTACAAGCATGAGCACACCAAACAAAGCTACTTACCGAAGCGAAACAAGACTAGACCACTTGTACGGACTCGCTAGGGATTGTCCCACACAGGGACAAAAATTCCGGCCAAATCGTAGTCGGTGCTAAACTTTGATCCGGAACGTGTCCATTTTAGGTACTAGCATGAGCACACCAAACAAAGCTACTTACCGAAGCGAAACAAGACTAGACCACTTGTACGGACTCGCTAGGCATGGTCCCTCACTAGGACGGACAATCCGGCCAAATCGGAGTCGGTATTAAACTTAGATACGAAACGGGTCCATTTTAGGTACTAGCATGGGCACACCAAACAAAGCTACTCATCGAAGCGAAACAAGACTAGACCACATGTACGGACTCGCTAGGGATGGATCCACACTGGGACAAAAATTCCGGCCTAATCGTAGTCGGTGCTAAACTTTGATCCGGAACGTGTCCATTTTAGATACTAGCATGAGCACACCAAACAAAGCTACTTACCGAAGCGAAACAAGACTAGACCACTTGTACGGACTCGCTAGGGATGGTCCCACACAAGGACAGACTATCCGGCCAAATCGGAGTCGGTGCTGAACTTTGATCCGGAACGTGTCCATTTTAGGTACTAGCATGAGCACACCAAACAAAGCTACTCATCGAAGCGAAACAAGACTAGACCACTTGTACGGACTCCCTAGGGATGGTCCCACACTAGGACAGACAATCCGGCCAAATCGGAGTCGGTGTTAAACTTTTATCCGGAACGTGTCCATTTTAGGTATAGACTCGCTAGGCATGGTCCGTCACTAGGACGGACAATCCGGCCAAATCGCAGTCGGTGCTAAACTTTGTTCCGGAAAGGGTCCGTTTGGCGTTATAAGATGAGCACACCAAACAAAGCTACTCATCGAAGCGAAACTAGACTAGACCACTTGTACAGACTCGCTAGGCATGGTCCCTCACTAGGACGGACAATCCGGCCAAATCGGAGTCGGTGCTAAACTTTGATCCGGAACATGTTCGTTTTAGATACTAGCATGAGCACACTAAACAAAGCTACTCATCGAATCGAAACAAGACTAGACAACTTGTACAGACTTGCTAGCCATGGTCCCTCACTAGGACGGACAATCCGGCCAAATCGCAGTCGGTGCTAAACTTTGATCCGGAAAGGGTCCGTTTGGCGTTATAAGATGAGCACACCAAAAGAAGCTACTCATCAAAGCGAAACAATAGTAGCCCACTTGCATAGACTCGCTAGGCATGGTCCCTCACTAGGACGGACAATCCGGCCAAATCGCAGTCGGTGCTAAACTTTGATCAGCACAGCAAACAAAGCTACTCATTGAAGCGAAACAAGACTAGACCACTTTAACGGACTCGCTAGGGATGGACCCACACTAGGACGGACAATCCGGCCAAATCGGAGTCTGTGCTAAACTTTGATCCGGAACGTTTCCATTTTAGGTACTAGCATGAGCACACCAAACAAAGCTACTCATCGAAGCGAAACAAGACTAGACCACTTGTCCAGACTCGCTCGGCATGGTCCCTCACTAGGACGGACAATCCGGCCAAATCGCAGTTGGTGCTAAACTTTGATCCGAAAAGGGTCCGTTCGGCGTTATAAGATGAGCACACCAAACAAAGCTACTCATTGAAGCGAAACAAGACTAGACCACTTGTACAGACTCGCTAGGAATGGTCCCTCACTAGGACGGACAATCCGGCCAAATCGCAGCCGGTGCTGAACTTTGATCCGGAAAGGGTCCGTTTTGTGTTATAAGATGAGCACACCAAAGAAAGCTACTCACCGAAGCGAAACAACACTAGACCACTTGTCCAGACTCGCTCCGCATGGTCCCTCACTAGGACGGACAATCCGGCCAAATCGCAGTCCGTGCTAAACTTTGATCCGGAAATGGTCCGTTTTGCGTTATAAGATGAGGACACCAAACAAAGCTACTCATCGAAGCCAAACAAGACTAGACCACTTGAACGGACTCGCTAGGGATGGTCCCACACTAGGACGGACAATCGGGACAAATCGGAGTCGGTGCTAAACTTTGATCCGGAACGTGTCCATTTTATGTACTAGCATGAGCACACCAAACAAAGCTACTTACCGAAGCGAAACAAGACTAGACCACTTGTACGGACTCGCTAGGGATGGTCCCACACTGGGACAAAAATTCCGGCCAAATCGTTGTCGGTGCTAAACTTTGATCCGGAACGTGTCCATTTTAGGTACAAGCATGAGCACACCAAACAAAGCTACTTACCGAAGCGAAACAAGACTAGAGCACTTGTCGGACTCGATAGGCATGGTCCCTCACTAGGACGGACAATCCGGCCAAACTAGAGTCGGTGCTAAACTTTGATAAGGAACGGGTCCGTTTGGCGTTATAAGATGAGCACACCAAACAAAGCTACTCATCGAAGCAAAACAAGACTAGACCCGTTTAACGGACTCGCTAGGGATGGACCCAGACTAGGACGGACAATCCGGCCAAATCTGAGTCGGTGCTAAACTTTGATCCGGAACGTGTCCATTTTAGCAACTAGCATGAGCACACCAAACAAAGCAACTCATCGAAGCAAAACAAGACTAGACCACTTGTCCAGACTCGCTCGGCATGGTCCCTCACTAGGATGGACAATCCGGCCAAATCGCAGTCGGTGCTAAACTTTGATCCGAAAAGGGTCCGTTTGACGTTATAAGATGAGCACACCAAACAAAGCTACTCATCGAAGCAAAACAAGACTAGACCACTTCTATAGTCTCGCTAGGCATGGTCCCTCACTAGGACGGACAATCCGGCCAAATCGCAGTCGGTGCTAAACTTTGATCCGGAAAGGGTCCGTTTTGCGTTATAAGATGAGCACACCAAACAAAGCTACTCATCGAAGCAAAACAAGGCTAGACCACTTGAACGGACTCGCTAGGGATGGTCCCACACTAGGACGGACAATCTGGCCAAATCGGAGTCGGTGCTAAACTTTGATCCGGAACGTGTCCATTTTAGCAACTGGCTTGAGCACACCAAACAAATTAGACCACTTGTAGAGACTCGATAGGCATGGTCCCTCACTAGGACGGACAATCCGGCCAAACTAGAGTCGGTGCTAAACTTTGATAAGGAACGGGTCCGTTTGGCGTTATAAGATTAGCACACCAAACAAAGCTACTCATCGAAGCAAAACTAGACTAGACCCGTTTAACGGACTCGCTAGGGATGGACCCAGACTAGGACGGACAATCCGGCCAAATCTGAGTCGGTGCTAAACTTTGATCCGGAACGTGTCCATTTTAGCAACTAGCATAAGCACACCAAACAAAGCAACTCATCGAAGCGAAACAAGACTAGACCACTTGTCCAGACTCGCTCGGCATGGTCCCTCACTAGGACGGACAATCCGGCCAAATCGCAGTCGGTGCTAAACTTTGATCCGAAAAGGGTCCGTTTGACGTTATAAGATGAGCACACCAAACAAAGCTACTCATCGAAGCGAAACAAGACTAGACCACTTCTATAGTCTCGCTAGGCATGGTCCCTCACTAGGACGGACAATCCGGCCAAATCGCAGTCGGTGCTAAACTTTGATCTGAAAAGTGTCCGTTTTGCGTTATAAGATGAGCACACCAAACAAAGCTACTCATCGAAGCAAAACAAGACTAGACCACTTGAACGGACTCGCTAGGGATGGTCCCACACTAGGACGGACAATCTGGCCAAATCGGAGTCGGTGCTAAACTTTGATCCGGAACGTGTCCATTTTAGCAACTGGCTTGAGCACACCAAACAAATTAGACCACTTGTAGAGACTCGCTAGGCATGGTCCCTCACTAGGAGGGACAATCCGGCCAAATCGGAGTCGGTGCTAAACTTTGATCCGGAACGTGTCCATTTTAGCAACTGGCTTGAGCACACCAAACAAATTAGACCACTTGTAGAGACTCGCTAGGCATGGTCCCTCACTAGGACGGACAATCCGGCCAAATCGGAGTCGGTGTTAAACTTTCATACGGAACGGGTCCGTTTGGCATTATACGATGAGCACACAAAACAAAGCTACACATCGAAGCGAAACAAGACTAGACGACATGTACAGACTCGCTAGGCATGATCCCTCACTAGGACGGACAATCCGGCCAAATCGGAGTCGGTGCTAAACTTTGATCCGGAACGTGTCCGTTTTAGCTACTAGCATGAGCGCAGTAAACAAAGCTACTCATCGAAGCGAAACAAGAGTAGACAACTTGTACGGACTTTCTCTTTTTTTTTCTTTTTTTTTCTTCTTTCTTTCTTTTTTTTCTTTCCTTTCTTTTTTTTTTTCAACTTTCCAAACAACTTGATCTCTAAACAAAATTCGATCTATGATGAAACACTTTCCAAAAGCACTCCTTATTGGACTCGGACTCGAACTCGCGGCTGAAAACTATTACTTGCCGACTCGATGTAGAACTCGAAGAGGGACTCGGTGTAGGACTCGATGAGGGACTCGGTGTAGGACTCAAAGAGGGACTCGGTTTAGGACTCAAAGAGGGACTCGGTGTAGGACTCGAAGAGGGACTCGGTGGAAGATATGGTGGCGGCGGGAGATTATGGCGGTGGTGTGGCAGGAAGTTTGGCGGCGGAAGATTGATGAAGGAAACCTGCGTCACACGAAGAACAAGAAAACCAAAAGCAAGTTCGATCTAGTAGAAAAAAATCTGAAAAACGATCCAATCTAATCCAGCAACTCGACACGATTAATGCAGCAAAGATTCAACAATGCAAATACTAAAGCGAAAATTGCAAGGCTCAGATTGGTTCTAGGACAAGGTAACTAATTCTAATTTTTATTTGACTTTTTCTGGACGATAGGTAAAAACAGATCTAAACTACGGATAAACTGGAAAAATGTCACCGAGCAACCTTAAGCTCTGATACCACTTGATAAGGGTGCGGGTGGCCCGATCTTTCGATGAGATTGGTAACTCTCGATTTGGGTAGGAGGTGACGTTGACGATCCGACTACGGCCTAGCAGGCAGCGCCTTAGCAATCGATACACCAACTCCAAAGGGTTATTGATCACGCGGGGGCACGATCAACCTGACCACGAAGGTCTTTGTTCCTGCAAGCAATCGAAGAACAAGCAAGAACAAGATAAATAGCGGATGCAATCTAAAATTGCGAATATACTATATCAAACCAATGTCTCAACGAGACGATAAGTTGGGGTTCCGAAAGCGGTAAAACAGGTGGTCTAACCGACACACGCAATTACTCGAAGTAGTAGCGATGGCTAACTTTTAACTAAACAAAACCCAAGGCTCCTTAGGGGGGCTCATGGGGTATATAAAGGAGGAGGGAGAGATATTTTCGTCCACCTTGAATAAGGAGTCCGAAATCCAACTCTATCTCTAACTTTCCTAACAAACTACAACTCTTTAGGAAACAGAAAAACAGATCCGTCAGCTTGTTTTGTCTGCCACGGTCAGCACGAGTCGAATCTCTTGATGGGGCCAGATCAGTTGGAAAGGTCTTGTAATTACCTTTCCAACAAGTACTTGTTTGCTTCATTTGGACTACGGATGCGGCCTGGGTGATTAAAACAAATTCGGGTCTCCTGACAGCTCGGACCCGAATCGGATTCAACTTTAATTCGTGATATCTTTCTCTAGCAAGCTCCGAATCATGTGCCGTTTGATTTGTTGGCTACGACCAACGACGAGGATGCGACCCCAGTGACGACCCACTTCGAGAACATGGAGATAAACACCGTGGACTTGGAGTCTTGTCTCGAGCACGAGATGACCAGGGCCGACCTCGCCGAGGAGCAGGTTGGTAACCTGATGGGAGAGAAGACCCAGTGGCTGGAGGACAAGGCCGTGTTGGAGAACACTGTCCTCAATATGGGAGACGCCATCGAGCAGCTGCAGTACGAGAGGGACCAGGCTCGCTACTACTGCGAGCAGTTCCAGGCGTTCATCGCTGCAGCAGCCGCAGCAGCACCAGCTGCCGCACCGGCGCCAGACCAGGTCCCACCTCCACCACAGGATCAGGAGATGGAGGCTCAGGAGGAGGAGCCGACTGAAGAGGAGGAGCCCCAGGAGGTCCACGAGATGGACACCCCTGCTACAAACACCCGCTCCAAGATGAAGGCGAACAGGACCACACCGACAGCCACGCTCCCTTAGATCTGTTGATGCCTACCAGACTTTATCTTTTCTTCTAGCTATCGGTAGTGCGAGTTAGTCATTGACCATACAATCTATGTGTATGGCATGTAGGTCGATTGCTTTCTCCTCGTACTCTTTTCTTTATGGGCAATGCCCCACCATAAACAAGTGTGTTTTGTTATGATTTTTCAAAACCTTTTATGTTGATGAGTGTATGATTGATATATGCTTGAGTTACTACCTGGTTTTGAGGGTTTAGTTATCCTTAGCTCTATTCTATCTGTTTTCCTCATCTATGCTACCCTAAACAGATGCCTCCGAGACGCCGGAACCCCGCCAACAACGCTGAGGCTAACAATGCCGAAGCTGACGGAAACGCTGCCACCATGCAACAGTTATTGGCCGCTCAGACCCAATTCTTCCAGATGATCACCCAGCAATTGGCCAACAACAATGCCAACCACCAGCAGAACCACAACAACCAGCAACACCACCCACCCCAAGTGGATATGCTGACCAGATTCCTACGTTTGCGCCCGCCCACTTTTTCCAGCTCCACTGAGCCTATTATGGCTGACGATTGGCTCCGGTCAGTCAACAAGAACTTGGTCACCATCAACTGCACTGACGAAGAGAAAGTGCGATTCGCAGCTCATTTGCTAGAAGGACCCGCAGCGTCATGGTGGGAAAACTTTCAGATCACCACCCCCATCGAGGATGTCACGTGGGACATGTTCCAGGAAGCCTTCCGTACCGCCCACATCTCTGCGGGAGTGCTCAGCTTGAAAAAGAAAGAGTTTCACAGGCTACGACAAGGAAGCTGCTCAGTGTCGGAATACATGGAGGTATTCAACCAACTGTCCCGCTATGCACCGGATGACGTGAACACCGATGCCAAGCGCAGGGAGAAGTTTTTGGACGGTCTGAACGACGAGCTATCAGTTCAACTTGCTATTGCTTACACTCCCACCTACCAGTCTTTGATTGACAAGGCCATCATTCTGGAGAGTAAGCTCACTCAGTTGGAAAACCGCAAGAAGAGATTTCACCAAGGAGGCTCTCACACTGGCTCGCACCAGAAGCAGCGCACCTCCTATGATGGAAGTGGCAGTTCCTCCTTGAGTAGGAACGGGAACCAGGGCAACCACCGCAGTGGAGGTAATAGCCACCACCACCGCCAGGGGAGCCAAGGATACCACCGTCAGGGTAGCAATGTGAACCGGCATCATCAGCAGCACCAGCATCAGCAACAGCACCAGCACCAGTTCGCTCGCCCAAGGCCCATCAATGGCAACGGGAACGGCAAGAACAACGGCAATGGCCAGAACAACAATGGTCAGAACCACAATGCCAATAAGGACATGAGCAAGGTGGAGTGCTACAAGTGTCACAAGATGGGACACTATGCCACCAACTGCCCGGACAACCAGGATGGCGCTGGGAACAAGCCCAATCCATTCCAGAAGGGCCACGTGAATCACGTGGATGTGGAAGAGATCACCGAGGAACCAGGTATCATACTTGGCACCTTCCACATTAATGCTTATGAAGTACTTGTTCTATTTGACACTGGAGCATCGCATTCATTCATTTCAAGAGTATTGGTAGAAAGAGGCAAATTACCCTCTGAGACCATGAGTAGACCTATGAAAGTAAACTCACCGGGTGGAATAATGCTAGCAACCCGACACTGTCGCCAGCTACCCCTAAGTATTGGGAGACACATTTTTCCCTCTGATCTCATAGTTATAGATTCCCGAGGACTGGACCTAATCCTGGGGATGGACTGGTTGACCTTATATGAAGGATTAGTAGATTGTGCCCAGAGGACTGTCACACTCATTACCCCAGACAAGAGACGCATCCGGTACAAGTCAACCCTTGAGCTTAAGAGACCCAAGGTTACTGCTCTTAAGGGGGTTAGCATGGACGAAGTACCAATAGTGAAGGAATACCCAGACGTATTTCCAGAGGAATTACCAGGCATGCCACCGGACCGTGATGTGGAGTTCCTTATTGAGTTAATGCCAGGAAGTGGACCCATAGCCAAGAGACCATATAAGATGGCTGTGGACGAGTTGAAAGAATTGAAGAAGCAGCTAGCTGAACAGTTAGCGAAAGGGTTCATCCGCCCCAGTTCATCACCCTGGGGAGCACCTGTCCTGTTTGTAGAAAAGAAGGACAAGAGTCAACGAATGTGTATTGATTATCGGTCACTAAACGAGGTGACGATAAAGAATAAGTATCCTTTACCCATAATCAATGACCTATTCGACCAGTTGAAGGGAGCTCAAGTGTTCTCAAAGATCGATCTGCGATTAGGGTATTTTCAGCTGAAAATCCGGGAGATGGATATACCCAAGACAGCATTCACCACTAGGTATGGACTGTACGAGTACACCGTGATGCCTTTTGGTTTGACCAATGCACCTGCATACTTCATGAACATGATGAACAAGGTGTTCATGGAATTCTTGGACAAGTTCGTCGTAGTATTCATCGATGGCATACTGATCTATTCCAAGAGCAAAAAGGAACATGAGCATCATTGTGAGCTGTTCACGGATCACAAGAGCCTGAAATATATATTCACCCAGAAGGAGCTGAACCTGAGGCAGAGAAGATGGTTAGAATTGATAAAGGATTATGACCTGAGTCTACAATATCATCCAGGCAAGGCTAACGTCATAGCCGATGCATTGAGCCGCAAGGGCTATGTAAATGGACTAACAGCTAGAGAGTTACCACCAGAGTTGTGCGAACAGTTCAAAGACCTCAGACTGGAGATAGTACCTGAAGGTTATTTAGCCACCTTGGAAGTACAGCCCACATTGCTGGATAGGATTAGAGAAGCACAGAAGGATGACTCAGAAATTAAGAAAATAAAAGAGCTTACTGGAAAGGCCAAAGAGTTTCGAGAAGACGACCAGGGTACCATACGGTTCGGAAGACGCATTTGCGTACCGCAAGATCCGGAAATCAGAAAGTTGATTCTGCAAGAAGCCCACGATTCACCATACTCAATCCACCCTGGAAACACAAAGATGTACATGGACCTCAAGGAAACATTTTGGTGGTCCGGATTGAAGCGTGACATCGCAGAGTTCATTGCCTTGTGCGATGTGTGCAGTAGAGTTAAGGCAGAACACCAGAAGCCAGCAGGGTTACTGAGACCATTGCCTATACCGGACTGGAAATGGGATAAAGTCGGCATGGACTTTATCACCGGGCTACCAAGGACTAGATCAGGATATGATTCCATTTGGGTAGTGGTTGACCGTTTGACCAAGGTTGCCCACTTCATACCAGTGAAGACTACATACACCAGTGCACAGTTAGCGAAACGCTACATGTCCAGAATAGTGTGTTTACACGGAGTACCCAAGGAAATAGTTTCAAACAGAGGTACTCAATTTACCTCAAGATTTTGGGGACAACTACATGAGTCTCTAGGAACGAGACTAGAATTCAGTACAGCCTTTCATCCGCAGACGGATGGACAGACCGAGAGAGTAAATCAGATCCTTGAAGATATGTTGAGAGCTTGCGCTCTAGATTATGGGTCTAGTTGGGATGACAATTTGCCTTATGCAGAATTCTCATACAACAACAGTTTCCAAGCCAGCATTGGAATGTCACCGTTTGAAGCTTTGTATGGAAGGAAATGCAGAACACCATTGTTATGGGATGGTGTAGGAGATCGTAGCCTATTCGGCCCGGATATGATCAAGGATGCCGAGGAAAAAGTTAGACTCATCCGAGACCGGCTGAAAGTAGCCCAGTCAAGGTAGAAAAGCTACGCAGATTCTAAACGTAGGGAAATCATCTACGAGTGATATGGACATGCTAACCATGGATACGACCATTAGAACCCTAATTGTTGGTGTCTCTAATAATTATAATCAGGTGAATTCAATTACAAAATGTTTTCAATATGTTACTTGCAAAGAGGCGGAGCTACTATCTTGTGTAATCTTATTATGTAGGCATCTTATTGAACTTTACAAGTCCAAAGTGAAGATGAAGTGTTATAGCCTGCAAAGGGAGATTCAAAGTGAAGCCTATCAAGTCTACTTTCCAACAAATCAAACGGCACATGATTCGGAGCTTGCTAGAGAAAGATATCACGAATTAAAGTTGAATCCGATTCGGGTCCGAGCTGTCAGGAGACCCGAATTTGTTTTAATCACCCAGACCGCATCCGGAGTCCAAATCAAGCAAACAAGTACTTGTTGGAAAGGTAATTACAAGACCTTTCCAACGGATCTGGCCCCATCAAGAGATTCGACTCGTGCTGACCGTGGCGGACAAAACAAGCTGACGGATCTGTTTTTCTGTTTCCTAAAGAGTTGTAGTTTGTTAGGGAAGTTAGAGATAGAGTTGGATTTCGGCCTCCTTACTCAAGGTGGACGAAAATATCTCTCCCTCCTCCTATTTATACCCCATGAGCCCCCCCATGGAGCCTGGGGTTTTGTTTAGTTAAAAGTTAGCCATCGCTACTACTTCGTGTAATCGCGTGTGTCGGTTAGACCACCTGTTTTACCGCTTTCGGAACCCCAACTTATCGTCTCGTTGAGACATTGGTTTGATATAGTATATTCGCAATTTTAGATTGCATCCGCTATTTATCTTGTTCTTCGATTGCTTGCAGGAACAAAGACCTTCGTGGTCAGGTTGATCGTGCCCCCGCGTGATCAATAACCCTCTGGAGTTGGTGTATCGATTGCTAAGGCGCTGCCTGCTAGGCCGTAGTCGGATCGTCAACGTCACCTCCTACCCAAATCGAGAGTTATCAATCTCATCGAAAGATCGGGCCACCCGCACCCGTATCAACGAGGCTGAAGACAGAGCGTATCTCAGAGTTTCACCGATACGCGGGGTAAAGAGATTTGGTATAAAAGGGAAACTAGCACCCCGTTTCATTGGACCTTTCAAGATCTTGTCGCGACAAGGAGAGGTAGCCTACAAGTTGGATTTGCCGGAAACACTGTCCAATGTCCACAACGTCTTCCACGTATCGCAACTGAAGAAGTGTCACCCCGAGATGGCCGACACACCCCTGAGGGATACGATACCTCTAGAAGAAGTCCAATTGCAGAGTGACCTCACATATGAGGAGAAACCGATCAGGATATTGGACACAGCTGAGAGGCAGACCCGATCCAAGACGTGATGTGGGTCGGGGTGGCCCGATCTTTCGATGAGATTGATAACTCTCGATTTGGGTAGGAGGTGACGTTGACGATCCGACTACGGCCTAGGAGGCAGCGCCTTAGCAATCGATACACCAACTCCAGAGGGTTATTGATCACGCGGGGGCACGATCAACCTGACCACGAAGGTCTTTGTTCCTGCAAGCAATCGAAGAACAAGCCAGAACAAGATAAATAGCAGATGCAATCTAAAATTGCGAATATACTATATCAAACCAATGTCTCAACGAGACGATAAGTTGGAGTCTTGATGACGGTAAAACAGGTGGTCTAACCGACACACGCGATTACACGAAAGTAGCAAAGATGGATAAACTTTATCTAATCAAAACCCAAGGCTCCTTAGGGGGGCTCATGGGGTATATAAAGGAGGAGGGAGAGATATTTTCGTCCACCTTGTGTAAGGAGGCCGAAATCCAACTCTATCTCTAACTTTCCTAACAAACTACAACTCTTTAGGAAACAGAAAAACAGATCCGTCAGCTTGTTTTGTCCGTCACGGTCAGCACGTGTCGAATCTCTTGATGGGGCCAGATCCATTGGAAAGGTCTTGTAATTACCTTTCCAACAAGTACTTGTTTGCTTGATTTGGACTCCGGATGCGGCCTGGGTGATTAAAACAAATTCGGGTCTCATGACAGCTCGGACCCGAATCGGATTCAACTTTAATTCGTGATATCTTTCTCTAGCAAGCTCCGAATCATATGCCGTTTGATTTGTTGGAAAGTACACTTGAAACCTTCTCTCTCAGCTGTATGGATGCTTGATTCTTGTTGGCCCTCCCGTTCGCCTCCATCGTATCTCATCTTGACCTTGGATTTCAAAAGCTCGACAAGATGCCTACGTAATAAAACGAGACAAGATAGTAGTAGCTCCGCCTCTTCATAAATATGAAAATGAAGACAATTACTACTTGAATTCACCTGATTATAAATCTTGTCAAATATTATAGAATTGAGGGTACCAAAGGTCGTATCCATGGTTAGCATGTCCATATCATCCTCCCTTTCTTGAAAGGAAAGCCGTCCTCGGCGTCGTTTGTGCTGTAATGAGACTGACAAAATAGACAAAGTGTGTGCATGGTATATGTATATGTCATCCATCTTTATACATCTCCTTTCTTGCACAATTAATCTTTTATAACAAAGTCTATGAGATAATTAGTAAAACAATCATGATGAATAACATTCCAGCAAGAAGATTGACAATATTGTTTGCATTTATAAGCGAAACGATTTCTTGTATTTGGTTTGCACCGCTCACCATTACACCATCCCAACATTGGAGAATAGTAATGAATAGTATCCAAATTAGTTACTACAATATGCTGAAATTTAGAGCAAGTCAAAGCACTAATATTCAAACAAGCATGTAAATAACTATTTGGCAAATAATCAACACCTATATTGGAGGTCCTATCAACATGATTAAGCATGTGCAAAAATTTCTTTTCTCCCAAGAGAGGAAAATTATCACAAGTAATGCAAATCTCATGCACCAACATGTTATTGTTCACATCATGTTGTCCAATTAAATAAATTGCGTATCCATGAACAGCAAAAGATTTCAAAATTGTTAACTCACACAGTTTATCCATTGCATGCGACAAATACATGGGGGGACTATCAAGTGCAATATAACACAAAGAATTAATGGGTGGATCATTCTCAATCACTCCATGTGTAATTAACTCGACACAACCTAAACCAAATTTATCTACATCACATGTTTCTCCCAAAACATTAGTTATTTCCTCACATGATTCATTCTCATCAATATCAAAATTAATATGTGCACTCAAATCATTAGAAGAATTAATTTCAGCAGTAGGTGCACTCAAATCAGCATATAAATCAACAATTTCACATGGTGCAGAAAATTCAACAGGTATCTCATTTATTTCATCACATGTCATATTTTGTTCAGCAACACAATCATCTTTATCATTACCTTGTAGGCTCAACACGTTTCTAGTACACCTTCTCTCCAATTTCCTCTCCGCTTCATGAGCAAGATTAAGCAAACACAATAAAGAGTCGTATTGAAGCGACCGCCCCCTTACAAGGGTTCGATCTCTGTGCTTTAGTGCTAGTCCCTGGATCGACTCACTAGCACACACAGTTTCAAGATGTAATATCATAGAACAAAGGTCTCAATATTGCAACGAATCATCCAGAATTTAAAAAAAAAGGTACTTACAACTCGCATAACCTCACGGGTTAGCTGGAAAGAAAACAACTGTTTAGCAGCGGAAAGCGAAAGGTACAAGGGCACATCAACACCACGGTGAGAGTGTGTTGGAATGTAGGCCCGTAACCCAACAAACAGAACGTACATCTTACTCGTCGTCGGAGCTTCCTGCATCATTAAAAGATGCAGCCGCTAGGGTCAATACATTGAATGTATTGGCAAGATTCACTAGGAGTTATAACAGAACCTACCAAGTATATGCATAATGTGGCAAAGTGGAGTTCAGGCTATTTGCGTGGAAGCAGAACATAAATTACCCTACTACAAAGGAATGTTATAATAATGTTAACTAATGGACACGGGGTAGACACACCCATGCTCCTATTAACCTAGAATACATTGAAGTGGATTCTTCAAGTGCTCCTACCCTGTTCAAACCATTCATTTTATTTAAGAAATTGGAATGAGTGAGACTTTCCTTACAGCTCCACATCTAGTTGCTCAAATTGTCCGTTGCCGGGGACACGGCTAAGTACTTAGTTTTGACGCTCTCGAGAGTTTGTACACATTCCCCACAAGAAACCGACGTGTTAATCCCTTGCTGTCCTCAGGGTAGAGTAGCAACGGCATCGATTACGAGATTTTCAGAGGTAATTCCCTAAACCACGAGAGAATCACGCTCCCCCTACACGGCTAACTCAGTACAATTCCTCGGGTCTAGGTTCATACAACTTACTCTTGTCTCGCCAGAGCCCATATAGCATTGTGGTTGTACTAGAAGCTTCTAAATAGGAAACTAGTCCAGTCTCGGTTACCCCAGGTGGCATTCCACATTTGCAACGTAGGCGCTCCCCAAATCCACGGGAGAGACGTCCATGGACGATCCATTCCTGAATCCACAGGAACTCGACTCAGAGGGACCCATAGAAATGGACCTGACGCCGCTAATCCTCAAAATCCTCAAAGCAGCCCACCCAGGACGGTTCATTGAATTAGTTGTTTTGCCTTACATCTAACAAAACATTTCATATAGCCAAAGGCATAACAATATCATAATGTAGTTATTTCCCTCACGATACTACCATAGCTTAGCATTCAAACTACAATCGATGGCAATTTGGTAGCAGGGTGATGGCGAGGGTAAACTATACTACCTGGGATTTATAGCTAGCATAGAGGTACGAGTAATAGTCCTATCAATGCATCTCTACCAACAACACTAATGCATAAGTATTTTAAAACCACAATAATGATGGGATATGATCAAAGTGAACTTGCCTTGTCCAAGGTTGTGGTAGTTCTCACACTCTTCGCAACAACAAGAAATACACTCCACACAATCTAAAATAAAAGATACACACACAATAAACACAACATTCAATACAAAAACCATGCCATGATGCATATGCCAAGATGATGCACACAAAGGTTACTTCTAACGTACAAAGTTTCGTTTCTGTTTTGAAAAGGCTCTCAAAAGATTTGGACAGATTATACAACATCAAAGTGGTAATTAATATGCATGATACATGAATAGGGTTTAAAACAAAAGATTGTGCGGCTTTTGCAACATAGAGCAATATTTAACCTGCATGCCATGATTATACACAAAATAATTTCTTTTCTGGTCCTAATGGATAGAGAACAAGTTTGTATAATTTTACAGCAAGATAACATGTTCAAAACTATTTTGAAACCATTCATTCGAAATTTAAACCATAAACCACCATTCTGTAAATAGCTACTGTCTAAGTTATTCAAAACTGAAAATAAACAGTGCCAAAATATTCTACACGATACGACGATTCCAGAAAGGTGTGGATCGTAAATTTTGGACAAACGGTTTAAAAGATATAAAGGTTTGAAGTTATAGGGTCTTTTCTGCAAAAGTGTATTATCCACTTCGGCCGAAAAAAAAAAGAAAAAAAGAAAAGAAATCCTTGCGACGTGGCAGCGCGGGATTGGCCGGGCTTAGGGTTCCGCCCGGCGGACAAGCTCGCCGGCGGCGGCGCGGGCGGGCGGCGCGGGCGAGCGGCGGGGGCGGCGCACGGGCGCGGGGCGGAGCACGGGCGCGCGGCGCGGCGCGCGGGTGCGGGCGGAGCACGGGCGGCTTGGGGCACGCAGGCGGCCAGAGGCGGGGAAGACGGGCGGCGAACGGTGGTGCGCGGACGGCGTCCAACCTCGAAACCGAGCGCGTCACCGGATGTGCTAGGGAGAGGGGAGAACGGGAAGGTGGCCGGGGATGGGAGAAGCTCACCGGAGCGGCGAAAAAAACGCGAAGAACGGCGGCGTCCGTGAAGAACTTCGGCGAGAAATTAAATCCTAACCGATGTGAAATTGGGCGAGAGGTTTGGGGGAATTGGTAGAGGAGTTCGGGGGCTTCGATATGACGCGCGGGGTTTCGGATTTGGTGGTTCGTGCGCGAAGAAATCGGAACGGATTCGTGGGCAGTTCGCGGGCGTGCGTGGCCGGATTTTTCGGACGGAGGTTGAAGATGACGCGTGGGTCCCACCGGTCAGTGAGAGCGGGCGGCTCGGGCGGGCGGAGCCGGTCCGGTTTGGTCCGGTCCGGTCCGGTTTGACCGGGTCGGTCCGGTTCGGTCGGTGCGGTCCGGTTCAGCCGGTTTCCTTGGTTTTTCCTTTTCTTTTATCTATTTTCTGTTTTCGAACCTCAAAATTGATTCGGAGCTCCAAATCACTCCAAATAAAATGCAACAAAATTTGTAAAATCATATTTTCATATGATCTAACTTTTGGAGCAAGAATTTTCTCAAAATAAAATATTTAAAAATATATTTGCATATAAAATGGCTTTTAGGGCCCTTATAGCTATCGAATCAAAATATTTTTTTTCAAAATACTTTCAAAAGCCAATTATGGGATAGCTTTATATATGCATTAAATCCCTTTTTATCACAATACCCTCATGGGTTAAAAATGCAAATAGTCAAGAGCAAGATCAAAGCGCAAAACCAAATAAAAGTATTTTTGCAAAAGGGTTTTCTGGGAAAACTTTAGGGTTTTGAAAGTGTTCAGATGCAAGGGTGACATGATGCTTATGATATGCAATGCATATGAAGAATTTTGAAAATTGGGATGTTACACGTATTTTCCGTATTCAATTATGTAAGAAATATCAAAGTTAAGCCCACAATAAAATCTATCCATTTTTCTTTGTTCGGTTTCATCTAAACCAGACCGCAATCTTATAACTTGGAACTCATGGTAGTAATCATCAACAGATTTATCATCTTGTGTCAAACGTCGTAGCTGTGAGCGCAAGTTATTAGCATAATTAAAAGGAACATATTTTTCTCTCATGATTTTCTTCATATCAACCCAAGTGTGAGGTATTTTGTTTTCTCTAACTATCTCACTCCACCAAGATAAAGCAGCAAAAGTAAATTTACTACTAGCAATTTGAACCTTACGACTATCTAGTACATGGAAGCATGTGAATTGCTCAATTAGAGCTATTTCCCAATCAATATAAGCTTCAACATCATTATTTCCATCAAAGAAAGGTCCAAAAAAATTATTGACATTACAAGGATTGCGATATACCTTTGCCTTGCCAATGTCAACAAGAGACGAGGAGGATGGAGGTGGTGAAAAACGCTCATGTCGGTCACTTGATAGCATAGGCCTATTTTCCATCCTTCGTGTAAGTCCTGTCATGGTTAGTATAAGACAAGAAACAAAACACAGGAATATGTTCCTATCAACTAATAGGATGTGGCTACAAGTCGCTCAACTCTCAAGCTAAAAATCAAGTTTTGACAAGTACTTACCATGCAAAACAGGAAGGTGATGGCCAGCGGCGTGACCAAGCCCTCCGAAGATTAAATGTATCGATGCCTCGGTAACAAACCAACCTAGGTGTAGAATCTGTGGAGCTTGGAGGCTTTTGTGAGTAGCAAGGAATAGCAAATAATCAAATCAGCAATGCAAAGTTGAAAATATGCTCATTAATGCTAGTCCTAGCTGCTGGAGTCGTTAAGAACGAATTACAGAAATAATCTAAGCCTAGATACTGAAAAAGGTAGGAATAGATAGATCAAAAGATGGCACAACAAGTAAATCCCTGGGATTTTTTTTTCTTTTTTTTTCTTTTTGTGGCCTTTTGTTTGGCTTCTTATTCTTTGCTTCTTTTTTTTTCTTTTTTTTTTTTTAACACCAGAAACTCACGCAAAAGAAGGACCGGAAAACTGTACGTGGGTCTGTCGAAGAACAGCAAAGGCTGCAGTAAGAAAAATTCAAAAAAATATGGAAAAATATAGGTTAGAAGGGTATCGACACAAGCTTTCCAGCAAGGGCAAGATCACTCAAAACGGATGTCGGACGGTGGAGAAAGCTGAGAAACACCGGGCTGCAGCGACGCCGGAAAACGGATGCAGAAACTTGGATGCTCCAAAAGTCCACCTTACAAACCGAATTTGAGGGTCAAAGTGCAGCGCTCCGCCCTGGAAATTTCCTGATGCGCCTCGTCGTCAGCTTTCCAAAAAGTCCAAGAACGTCCAAATCCGAGTTGGTACGCAAAAGATACGCCCGTTTTACTGAACACGGGTCAAACCCACCCGAAACTAAAATTCTACTCGGACTCGGGTCCGAAACTGACTCGAACTCTTTCTCTCTTTTTTTTCCTTTTTTTTCATTCTTTCTTTCCTTTTTTTTCTTTCCCAAACTGACTTGTACAGGCCAAATCGCAGTCCGTGCTAAACTTTGATCCAGAAAGGGTCCATTTTGCGTTATAAGATGAGCACACGAAACAAAGCTACTCATCGAAGCGAAACAAGACTAGACCACTTGTACAGACTCGCTAGGCATGGTACCTCACTAGGACGCACAATCCGGCCAAATCGGAATCGGTGCTAAACTTTGATCTGGAACGTGCCCGTTTTAGCTACTAGCATGAGCACACTAAACAAAGCTACTCATCGAAGTGAAACAAGACAAGACAATTTGTATGGACTGGCTAGGCATGGTCCCTCACGAGGAAGGACAATCAGGCCAAATCACAGTCGGTGCTAAACTTTGATCCGGAAAGGGTCCGTTTGGCGTTATAAGATGAGCACACCAAACGAAGCTACTCATCGAAGCGAAACAAGACTAGACCAATTTAACGGACTCGCTAGGGATGGACCCACACTAGGACAGACAATCCGGCCAAATCGGAGTCGGTGGTAAACTTTGATCCGGAACGTTGCCATTTTAGGTACTAGCATGAGCACACCAAACAAAGCTACTCATCGAGGCGAAACAAGACTAGACCACTTGTCCAGACTGGCTCGGCATGGTCCCTCACTAGGACGGACAATCCGGCCAAATCGGAGTCGGTGCTAAACTTTGATCCGGAAAAGGTCCGTTTTGCGTTATAAGATAAGCACACCAAACAAAGCTACTCATCGAAGCGAAACAATACTAGACCACTTGTATAGACTCGCTAGGCATTGTCCCTCACTAGGACGGACAATCCGGCCAAACCGCAGTCGGTGCTAAACTTTGATCCGGAAAAGTCCATTTGGCGTTAAAAGATGAGCACACCAAACAAAGCTACTCATCGAAGCGAAAGAGGACTAGACCACTTTAACGGACTCGCTAGGGATGGACCCACACTAGGACGGACAATCCGACCAAATCGCAGTCAGTGCAAAACTTTGATCCGGGAAGGGTCCGTTTTGCGTTATAAGATGAGCACACAAAACAAAGCTACACATCGCAGCGAAACAAGACTAGACCACTTGAACGGACGCGCTAGAGATGGTCCCACACTAGGACGGACAATCTGGCCAAATCAGAGTCGGTGCTAAACTTTGATCCGGAACGTGTCCATTTTAGCTACTGGCTTGAGCACACCAAACAAATTAGACCACTTGTACAGACTCGATAGGCATGTCCCTCACTAGGACGGACAATCCGGCCAAATGGGAGCGGTGCGAAACTTTGATACGGAACGGGTCCATTTGGCGTTATAAGATGAGCACACAAAACAAAGCTACTCATAGAAGCGAAACAAGACTAGACCACTTGTACAGACTCGCTAGGCATGGTCCCTCACTAGGACGGACAATCCGGCCAAATCGGAGTCGCTGCTAAACTTTGATACGGAACGGGTCCGTTTGGCGTTATAAGATGAGCACAGAAAACAAAGCTACTCATCGAAGCGAAAACAAGACTAGACCACTTGTAAAGACTCGCTAGGCATGGTGCTTCACGAGGACGGACAATCCGGCCAAATCGGAGTCGGTGCTAAACTTTGATCCGGAACGTGTCCGTTTTAGTTACTAGCATGAGCACACTAAACAAAGCTACTCATCAAAGCGAAACAAGACTAGACAACGTGTACGGACTGGCAAGGCATGGTCCCTCACTAGGACGGACAATCCGGCCAAATCGCAGTCGGTGCTAAACTTTGATCCGGAAAGGGTCCGTTTGGCGTTAGAAGATCAGCACACCAAAAGAAGCTACTCATCGAAGCGAAACAATACTAGACCACTTGCGTAGACTCGCTAGGCATGGTCCCTCACTAGGACGGACAATCCGGCCAAATCGTAGTCGGTACTAAACTTTGATCCGGAACGTGTCCATTTTAGCTACTGGCTTGAGCACACCAAACAAATTAGACCACTTGTACAAACACGGTAGGCATGGTCCCTCACAAGGACGGACAATCCGGCCAAATCGGAGTCGGTGCTAAACTTTGATCCGGAACGTGTCCGTTTTAGCTACTAGGATGAGCACACTAAACAAAGCTACTCATCAAAGTGAAACAAGACTAGACAACTTGTATGGACTGGCTAGGCATGGTCCCTCACGAGGACGGACAATCAGGCCAAATCGCAGTCGGTGCTAAACATTGATCCGGAAAGGGTCCGTTTGGCGTTATAAGATGAGCACACCAAACGAAGCTACTGGCTTGAGCACATCAAACAAATTAGACCGCTTGTACAGACTCGATAGGCATGTCTCTCACTAGGACGGACAATCCGGCCAAATTGGAGCGGTGCGAAACTTTGATACGGAACGGGTCCGTTTGGCGTAATAAGATGAGCACACAAAACAAGCTACACATCGAAGCGAAAACAAGAGTAGACCACTTGTAAACACTCGCTAGGCAGGGTCCCTCACGAGGACGGACAATCCGGCCAAATCGCATTTGGTGCGAAATTTTGATCCGGAACGTGTCCGTTTTAGCTACTAGCATGAGCACACTAAACAAAGCAACTCATCGAATC
Organism: Brachypodium distachyon; assembly: GCF_000005505.3. NCBI lineage: Eukaryota > Viridiplantae > Streptophyta > Magnoliopsida > Poales > Poaceae > Brachypodium > Brachypodium distachyon. The sequence goes on from NC_016135.3 coordinate 7,772,820, forward strand.
GAAACAAGACTAGACGACGTGTACGGACTGGCTAGGCATGGTCCCTCACTAGGACGGACAATCCGGCCAAATCGCAGTCGGTGCTAAACTTTGATCCGGAAAGGGTCCGTCTGGCGTTAGAAGATCAGCACCCCAAAAGAAGCTACTCATCGAAGAGAAACAATACTAGACCACTTGCATAGACTCGCTAGGCATGGTCCCTCACTAGGACAGACAATCCGGCCAACTCGGAGTCGGTGCTAAACTTTGATCCGGAACATGTCCATTTTAGCTACTAGCTTGAGCACACCAAACAAATTAGACCACTTGTACAGACACGCTAGGCATGGTCCCTCACAAGGACGGACAATCCGGCCAAATCGGAGTCGGTGCTAAACTTTGATACGAAACGGGTTCGTTTGGCGTTATAAGATGAGCACACAAAACAAAGCTAGTCATCGAAGAGAAACAAGACTAGACCACTTGTACCACACTAGGACGGACAATCCGGCGAAATCGGAGACGGTGCTAAACTTTGATCCGGAACGTGTCCGTTTTAGCTACTAGCATGAGCACACGAAACAAACCTACTCATCGAAGTGAAACAAGACTAGACAACTTGTACGGACTGGCTAGGCATGGTCCCTCACGAGGACGGACAATCAGGCCAAATCGCAGTCCGTGCTAAACATTGATCCGGAAAGGGTCCGTTTTGCGTTATAAGATAAGCACACCAAACGAAGCTACTCATAGAAGCGAAACAATACTAGACCACTTGTATATACTCGCTAGGCATGGTCCCTCACAAGGACGGACAATCCGGCCAAATCACAGTCGGTGCTAAACTTTGATCCGGAAAGGGTCCGTTTGGCGTTATAAGATGAGCACACAAAACAAAGCTACTCATTGAAGCGAAACAAGACTAGACCACTTTAACGGACTCGCTAGGGATGGACACACACTAGGACGGACAATCCGGCCCAATCGCAGCCGGTGCTAAACTTTGATCCGGAACGTTTCCAATTTAGCTACTAGCATGAGCACACCAAACCAAGCTACTCATCGAAGGGAAAGAAGACTAGACCACTTGTCCAGACTCGCTCGGCATGCTCCCTCACTAGGACGGACAATCCGGCCAAATCGCAGTCGGTCCTAAACTTTGATCCGGAAAGAGTCCGTTTGGCGTTATAAGATGAGCACACGAAACAAAGCTACTCATCGAAGCGAAACAAGACTAGACCACTTTAACGGACTCGCTAGGGATGGACCCACACTAGGACGGACAATCCGGCCAAATCGGAGTCGGTGCTAAACTTTGATCTAGAACGTTTCCATTTTAGCTACGAGCATGAGCACACCAAACAAAGCTACTCATCGAAGCGAAACAAGACTCGACCACTTGTGCAGACTCGCTCGGCTTGGTCCCTCACTAGGACGGACAATCCGGCCAAATCGCAGTCGGTGCTAAACTTTTATCTGAAAAGGGTCCGTTTGGTGTTATAAGATGAGCACACCAAACAAAGCTACTCATCGAAGCGAAACAAGACTAGACCACTTGTCCAGACTCGCTCGGCTTGGTCCCTCACTAGGACGGACAATCCGGCCAAATCGCAGTCGGTGCTAAACTTTGATCCGAAAAGGGTCCGTTTGGCGTTATAAGATGAGCACACCAAACCAAGCTACTCATCGAAGCGAAACAAGAGTAGACCACTTGTCCAGACTCGCTCGGCTTGGCCCTCACTAGGACGGACAATCCGGCCGTGCTAAACTTGGATCCGGAAAGGGTCCGTTTTGCGTTATAAGATGAGCACGCCAAACAAATGATATGGACATGCTAACCATGGATACGACATTTGGTACCCTCAATTCTATAATATTTGACAAGATTTATAATCAGGTGAATTCAAGTAGTAATTGTTTTCATTGTCATACTTATGAAGAGGCGGAGCTACTACTATCTTGTCTCGTTTTATTACGTAGGCATCTTGTCGAGCTTTTCAAGTCCAAGGTCAAGATGAGATACGGTGGAGGCGAATGGGAGGGCCAACAAGAATCAAGCATTCATACAGCTGAGAGGGAAGGATTTCAAGTGTACTTTCCAACAAATCAAACGGCACATGATTCGGAGCTTGCTAGAGAAAGATATCACGAATTAAAGTTGAATCCGATTCGGGTCCGAGCTGCCAGGAGACCCGAATTTGTTTTAATCACCCAGGCCGCATCCGGAGTCCAAATCAAGCAAACAAGTACTTGTTGGAAAGGTAATTACAAGACCTTTCCAACGGATCTGGTCCCATCAAGAGATTCGACTCGTGCTGACCGTGACGGACAAAACAAGCTGACGGATCTGTTTTTCTGTTTCCTAAAGAGTTGTGGTTTGTTAGGAAAGTTAGAGATAGAGTTGGATTTCGGACTCCTTATTCAAGGTGGACGAAAATATGTTTCCCTCCTCCTTTATATACCCCATGAGCCCCCCTAAGGAGCCTTGGGTTTTGTTTAGTTAAAAGTTAGCCATCGCTACTACTTCGTGTAATCGCGTGTGTCGGTTAGACCACCTGTTTTACCGCTTTCGGAACCCCAACTTATCGTCTCGTTGAGACATTGGTTTGATATAGTATATTCGCAATTTTAGATTGCATCCGCTATTTATCTTGTTCTTGCTTGTTCTTCGATTGCTTGCAGGAACAAAGACCTTCGTGGTCAGGTTGATCGTGCCCCCGCGTGATCAATAACCCTTTGGAGTTGGTGTATCGATTGCTAAGGCGCTGCCTCCTAGGCCGTAGTCGGATCGTCAACGTCGCCTCCTACCCAAATCGAGAGTTACCAATCTCATCGAAAGATCGGGCCACCCGCACCCGTATCAACAAAGCTACTCATCGAATCGAAACAAGACTAGACCACTTGAATGGACTCGATAGGGATGGTCCCACACTAGGACGGACAATCTGGCCAAATCGGAGTCGGTGCTAAACTTAGATCCGGAACGTGTCCATTTTAGCTACAGGCTTGAGCACACCAAAAAAATTAGACCTCTTGTACAGACTCGCTAGGCATGGTCCCTCACTAGGACGGACAATCCGTGCAAATCGGAGTCGGTGCTAAACATTGATCCGGAACGTGTCCGTTTTAGCTACTACATGAGCACACTAAACAAAGCTACTCATGGAAGTGAAACAAGACTAGACAACGTGTACGGACTGGCTAGGCATGGTCCCTCAATAGGACGGACAATGCGTCCAAATCGCAGTCGGTGCTAAACTTTGATCCGGAAAGGGTCTGTTTGGCGTTATAAGATGAGCACACGAAACAAAGCTACTCATCGAAGCGAAACAAGACTAGACCACTTTAACGGACTCGCTAGGGATGGACCCACACTAGGACGGACAATCCGGCCAAATCGCAGTCGGTGCTAATCTTTGATCCAGAACGTTTCCAATTTAGCGACTAGCATGAGCACACCCAACAAAGCTACTTGTCGAAGCGAAACAAGACTAGACCACTTGTCCAGACTCGCTCGGCATGGTCCCTCACTAGGACGGACAATCCGGCGAAATCGCAGTGGGTGCTAAACTTTGATCCGGAAAGGGTCCGTTTGGCGTTATAAGATGAGCACACGAAAGAAAGCTACTCATCGAAGCGAAACAAGACTAGACCACTTTAATGGACTCGCTAGGGCTGGACCCACACTTGGACGGACCATCCGGCCAAATCGGAGTCGGTGCTAAACTTTGATCTGGAACGTTTCCATTTTAACTACGAGCATGAGCACACCAAACAAAGCTCCTCATCGAAGCGAAACAACACTAGACCACTTGTCCAGACTCGCTCGGCTTGGTCCCTCACTAGGACGGACAATCCGGCGAAATCGCAGTCGGTGCTAAACTTTGATCCGAAAAGGGTCCGTTTGGTGTTATAAGATGAGCACACCAAACAAAGCTACTCATCGAAGTGAAACAAGACTAGACCACTTTAACGGACTCACTAGGGATTGACCCACACAAGGACGGACAATCCGGCCAAATCGGAGTCGGTGCTAAACTTTGATCTGGAACGTTTCCATTTTAGCTACGAGCAGGAGCACACCAAACCAAGCTACTCATCGAAGCGAAACAGGACTAGACCACTTGTCCAGACTCGCTAGGCTTGGCCCTCACTAGGACGGACAATCCGGCCAAATCACACTCGGTGCTCAACTTGGATCCGGAAAGGGTCCGTTTTGCGTTATAAGATGAGCACACCAAACAAAGCTACTCATCGAATCGAAACAAGTCTAGACCACTTGAACGGACTCGATACGGATGGTCCCACACTAGGACGGACAATCTGGCCAAATCGGAGTCGGTGCTAAACTTTGATACGGAACGGGTCCGTTTGGCGTTATAAGATGAGCACACCAAACAAAGCTACTAATCGAAGCGAAACAAGACTAGACCACTTGTCCAGACTCGCTCGGTTTGGCCCTCACTAGGACGGACAATCCGGCCAAATCGCAGTCGGTGCTAAACTTGGATCCTTAAAGGGTCCGTTTTGCGTTATAAGATTAGCACACCAAACAAAGCTACTCATCGATTCGAAACAAGACTAGACCACTTGAACGGACTCGATAGGGATGGTCCCACACTAGGACGGACAATCCGGCCAAATCGGAGTCGGTGCTAAACTTTGATCCGGAACGTGTCCATTTTTGCTACTGGCTTGAGAACACCAAACAAATTAGACCACTTGTACAGACTCGCTAGGCATGGTCCCTCACTAGGACGGACAATTCGTCCAAATCGCAGTCGGTGCTAAACTTTGATCCGGAAAGGGTCCGTTTGGCGTTATAAGATGAGCACACGAAACAAAGCTACTCATCGAAGCGAAACAAGACAAGAGCACTTTAACGGACTTGCTAGGGATGGACCCACACTAGGACGGACAATCCGGCCAAATCGCAGTCGGTGCTAAACTTTGATCCGGAACGTTTCCAATTTAGCTACTAGCAAGAGCACACCAAACAAAGCTACTCCTCAAAGCGAAACAACACTAGACCACTTGTCCAGACTCGCTCGGCTTGGTCCCTCACTAGGACGGACAATCCGGCCAAATCGCAGTCGGTGCTAAACTTGGATCCGAAAAGGGTCCGTTTTGCGTTATAATATTAGCATACCAAACAAAGCTACTCATCGAATCGAAACAAGACTACACCACTTGAACGGACTCGATAGGGATGGTCCCACACTAGGACGGACAATCTGGCCAAATCGGAGTCGGTACTAAACTTTGATCCGGAACGTGTCCATTTTAGCTACTGGCTTGAGAACACCAAACAAATTAGACCACTTGTACAGACTCGCTAGGCATTGTCCCTCACTAGGACGGACAATCCGGCCAAATCGGAGTCGGTGCTAGACTTTGATACGGAACGGGTCCGTTTGGCGTTAGAAGATGAGCACAGAAACACAAAGCTACTCATCGAAGCGAAACAAGACTCGCTAGGCATGGTCCCACACTAGGACGGACAATCTGGCCAAATCGGAGTCGGTGCTACACTTTGATCCGGAACGTGTCCATTTTAGCTACTTGCTTGAGAACACCAAACAAATTAGACCACTTGTACATACTCGCTAGGCATGGCCCCTCACTAGGACGGACAATCCGGCCAAATCGGAGTCGGTGCTAAACTTTGATACGGAACGGGTCCGTTTGGCGTTATAAGATGAGCACACGAACACAAAGCTACTCATCGGAGCGAAACAAGACTAGACCACTTGTACAGACTCGCTAGGCATGGTACCTCACTAGGACGGACAATCCGGCGGAATCGGAGTCGGTGCTAAACTTTGATCCGGAACGTGTCCGTTTTAGCTACTAGCATGAGCACACTAAACAAAGCTACTCATCGAAGTGAAACAAGACTAGACAACGTGTACGGACTGGTTAGGCATGGTCCCTCACTAGGACGGACAATCCGGCCAAATCGCAGTTGGTGCTAAACTTTGATCCGTAAAGGGTCCGTTTGGCGTTATAAGATGAGCACACGAAACAAAGCTACTCATCGAAGCGAAACAATACTAGACCACTTTAACAGACTCGCTAGGGATGGACCCACACTAGGACGGACAATCCGGCCAAATCGGAGTCGGTGCTAAACTTTGATCTGGAATGTTTCCATTTTAGCTACTAGTATGAGCACACCAAACAAAGCTACTCATCGAAGCGAAACAAGACTAGACCACTTGTCCAGACTCGCCCGGCTTGGTCCCTCACTAGGACGGACAATCCGGCCGAACGCAGTCGGTGGTAAACTTTGATCCGAAAAGGGTCCGTTTGGCGTTATAAGACGAGCACACCAAACAAAGCTACTCATTGAAGCGAAACAAGACTAGACCACTTGTACAGACTCGCTAGGCATGGTCCCTCACTAGGACGGACAATCCGGCCAAATCGCAGTATTTGCTAAACTTTGATCCGGAAAGGGTCCGTTTTGCGTTATAAGATGAGCACACCAAACAAAGCTACTCATCGAAGTGAAACAAGACTAGACCACTCGAACGGACTCGGTAGGGATGGTCCCACACTAGGACGAACAATCTGGCCAAATCGGAGTCGGTGCTAAACTTTTATGCGGAACGTGTCCATTTTAGCTCCTGGCTTGAGCACACCAAACAAATTAGACCACTTGTACAGACTCGCTAGGCATGGTCCCTCACTTGGACGGACAATCCGGCCATATCGGAGTCGGTGCTAAACTTTGATCCTGAAGCGACCGCCCCCTTATAAGGGTTCGATCCCTGTGCTTTAGTGCTAGTCCCTGGATCGACTCACTAGCACACACAGTTTCAAGATGAAATATCATAGAACAAAGGTCTCAATATTACAACGTATCATCCAGAATATAAAAGGGTACTTACAACTCGCATAACCTCACGGGTTAGCTGGAAATAAAACAACTATTTAGCAGCGGAAAATGGAAGATACAAGGGCACATCAACACCACGGTGAGATCGTGTTGGAATGTAAGCCCGTAACCCAAACATGCAGAACGTAGTCTTACTCGTCGTCGGAGCTTCCTGCATCATTAGACGATGTAGCCACTAGGGTCAATACATTGAATGTATTGGCAAGATTCACTAGGAGTTATACCAGAGCCTACCAAATATATGCATAATGTGGCAAGGTGGGGTTCAAGCTATTTGCATGAAAGCTTAGTTATTGAATCCTATCTTTTATTCAAATAGAATTTTATCACTATTGGACATGGGGTAGACACACCCATGCTCCTATTATCCTAGAGCACATTGATGTGGATTCATCAAGTGCCCCTACCCTGTTCAACCATTTATTTTATTTAAGAAGTTAGAATGAGTGAGACTTTCCTTACAGCTCCACATCTAGTCGCTCAAATTGTCCGTTGCCGGGGACACGGCTAAGTACTTAGTTTTGACGCTCTCGAGAGTTTGTACACATTCCCCACAAGAAACCGACGTGTTAATCCCTTGCTGTCCTCAGGGTAGAGTAGCAACGGCATCGATTACGAGATTTTCAGAGGTAATTCCCTAAACCACGAGAGAATCACGCTCCCCCTACACGGCTACCTCAGTACAATTCCTCGGGTCTAGGTTCATACAACTTACTCTTGTCTCGCCAGAGCCCATATAGCATTGTGGTTGTACTAGAAGCTTCTAAATAGGAAACTGGTCCAGTCTCAGTTACCCCAGGTGGCATTCCACATTTGCAACGTAGGCGCTCCCCGAATCCACGGGAGAGACGTCCATGGATGATCCATTCCTGAATCCACAGGAACTCGACTCAGAGGGACCCATAGAAATGGACCTGACGCCGCTAATCCTCAAAATCTTCAAAGCTGCCCACCCAGGACGGTTCATTAAATTAATTGTTTTGCCTTACATCTAACAAAACATTTCATATCGCCCAAAGGCATAACAATAAATAATGTAGTTATTTCCCCCACGATACTATCATAGCCTAGCATTCAACTACAATCGATGGCAATTTTGGTAGCAAGGTAATGGCGAGGGTAAACTAGACTACTTGGGATTTATAGCTAGCATAGAAGTACGAGTAATATTCCTGATGCAACTAATAAAACATCTAGTGCATAGTAAAATATTTAGGAGAATGATCAAAGTGAACTTGCCTTGTCCAAGGTTGTGGTAGTTCTCGCACTCTTCGCAACAACAATGACTACACTCCACAAAATCTAAAATAAAAGGAACACACACAATAAACACAACACTCAATACAAAATCATGCTATGATGATGCACAACGAAGGTTACTTCTAAAGTAAAAAGTTTCGGTTTCCGTTTTGAAAAGTTTTTCAAATGATTTGGACAGATTATACAACATCAAAGTGGTGATTAATATGCAAGAAACATGGATAGGGTTTAAAACAAAAGATTGTGCGGCTTTTGTAACATAGAGCAATAGTTAACTTGTATGCCATGATTATACACAAAATAATTCCTTCTCTGGTCCTAGTAGACAGAGAACAAGTTTAAATAATTTTATAGCAAGCTAACATGCTCAAAACTATTTTGAAACAATTCATTTGAAATTTAAACCATAAACCACCATTCTGTAAATAGCTACTGTCTAAGTTATTCAAAACTGAAAATAAACAGTGCCAAAATATTCCACACGTTGCGACGATTCCAGAAAGGTGCGGAACACAAATTTTGGACAAACGGTTTGAAAGATATAAGGTTTTGGAGTTGTAGGGGCTTTTCTGCAAAATTGCATTATCCAATTCGGCCGAATTAAAATAAAAAGAAAAGCACTGCCACGTGGCATGGCGGGATTGGCCCGGGGCTAGGGTTTCGGCAGGCGGCGCGGATGGCCGGCGACGGCGGCGGGCGGCGCGGGGCGGCGGCGGGCGAGCGGCGGCGCGTGGGCGGCACGGCAAGCGGGCGCGCGGTCGGGGGGCGGCGCACGGGCGCGGGCTCGGGCGGCGGGAGCGGGGAGGTCGGGCGGCGGCCGGCGTCGGAGAAGACGGCAGCGCGCGGAGCGCCAAATCGGAAACGGCTCGCGTCATGGCGTTCGGGACGGGGAGAGGAGACAGGCTAGGGGGGTGGCGCGGGCGGAAGCTCACCAGAACGACGGCAAACCGCGAAGAACGGCGGCGTCCGTGAAGAACTTCGGCGAGAAATTAAATCCTAACCGATGCGAAATTGGGCGAGCGGTTTGGGGGCTTCGATATGACGCGCGGGGTTTCGGATTTGGTGGTTCGTGCGCGAAGAAATCGGAACGAAATCGAGGGTGACTCGGAGTCGTTCGTGGCCGGGCTTCTCGGGCAGACGGTTGGAGAAGAAGACGAGCGCGGGCCCCACCGGTCAGTGAGAGCGGGCCGACCGGTTCGGGCAGGGCCGGTCCGGTTTGACCGGTTTCCTCCGGTTTTTCCTTTTCTTTTAACTATTTTCTGTTTTTGAACCTCAAAATTGATTCGAAGCTCCAAATCACTCCAAATAAAATACAACAAAATTTGTAAAATCATATTTTCATATGATCTAACTTTTGGAACAAGAATTTCCTCAAAATAAAATATTTAAAAATACATTTGCCTATAAAATGGCTTTTAGGGCCCTTACGTTATCAAAACAAATTATTTTTCAAAATACTTTCAAAAGCCAATTATGGGATAGCTCTATATATGCATTAAATCCCTTTTTACCACGATACCCTATTGGGTTAAAATGCAAATACTCAAGAGCAAGATCAACGACCAAAATCAAATAAAGGCGTTGCTGTAGAAGGGTTTTCTGGGCAATATCTTGGGTTTTCAAGGTGTTCAAATGCAAGGGTGACATGATGCTTATGATATGCAATGCATATGAAGGGTTTTGAAAATTCGGATGTTACAGATCCGGAACGTGTCCATTTTAGCTACTGGCTTGAGCACACCAAACAAATTAGACCACTTGTACAGACTCGCTACGCATGGTCCCTCACGAGGACGGAAAATCCGGCCAAATCGGAGTCGTTGCTGAACTTTGATACGGAACGTTTCCATTTTAGCTACTAGCATGAGCACACCAAACAAAGCTACTCATCGAAGCGAAAACAAGACTAGACCACTTGTACAGACTCGCTAGGCATCGTCCCTCACCAGGACGGACCATCCGGCCAAATCGGAGTCGGTGCTAAACTTTGATCCGGAACGTGTCCGTTTTAGCTACTAGCAGGAGCACACCAAACAAAGCTACTCATCGAAGCGAAACAAGACTAGACAACTGATAGCCTCGAGGGTGTCCCGATCTTTCGATGAGATACCTAATTATCGATTTGGTAGGAGGTGACGTTGACGATCCGACTACAACCTAGGAGGCAGCGCCTTAGCGATCGATACACCAACTCCAGAAGGTTATTGATCCCGCGGGGGCACGATCAACCTGACCACGAAGGTCTTTGTTCCTGCATGCAATCGAAGAACAAGCAAGAACAAGATAAATAGCGGATGCAATCTAAAATTGCGAGTATACTATATCAAACCAATGTCTCAACGAGACGATAAGTTGGGGTTCCGAAAGCGGTAAAACAGGTGGTCTAACCGACACACGCGATTACACGAAGTAGTAGCGATGGCTAACTTTTAACTAAACAAAACCCAAGGCTCCATGGGGGGGCTCATGGGGTATAAATAGGAGGGGAACTAGGTGGTTTTCGGACAGGTCCTTGAGGGACTCCGAAACGGCCTAGGAATCCTCCTAAAACACAACGAAAACATCTAAAAATTGGCTGGACCCTATTACATGGCCTTAGGCCCAATAAAGCAAGGTTATAACCCTCATCTTTGGCCCATAGATACCCATTGGAGGGAGAATCCTCCACTTGGCCGAAATCCCATTGATGAAGAGGATGCGGCCTTCTTCTCATCTCTCGTTATGGCGGTTTCAATGTTCTGAAATCATCACTTGAGCTAGCTCCCGCCACCTTGCTGCCACCTCCATGGTTTGCTGTCCAACGCTGATCCTTGAGGTGCAAGCTAGGTCCTTCATTCCTAAAACACATAAAAGAACCCATCTTAGGCAGCAGCATGTTCTCATTAATATTAAATGAAGTACCGAGGAACGAAAGTACCTGATAATTTAGTTGTCGTGCACGAGCTCTAGTAATTGGTCCATGTATCTCCGGTACTTGAGGTGTATGTGCTGTAGGGGCTGTGGTTGTATCATTAGTTGGGATGTCCTCATCAACAACTTGTACGGACTTGCGAGGCATGGTCCCTCACTAGGACGGACAATCCGGCCAAATCGCAGTCGGTGCTAAACTTTGATCCGGAAAGGGTCCGTTTGGCGCTATAAGACGAGCACACCAAACAAAGCTACTCATCGAAGCGAAACAAGACTAGACCACTTGTACAGACTCGCTAGGCATGGTCCCTCACTAGGACGGACAATCCGGCCAAATCGGAGTCGGTGCTAAACTTTGATCCGGAAAGGGTCCGTTTTGCGTTATAAGATGAGCACACCAAACAAAGCTACTCATCGCAGCGAAACAAGACTAGAACACTTGAACTGACTCGCTAGAGATTGTCCCACACTAGGACGGACAATCTGGCCAAATCAGAGTCGGTGCTAAACTTTGATCCGGAACGTGTCCATTTTAGCTACTGGCTTGAGCACACCAAACAAATTAGACCACTTGACTCGATAGGCATGTCCCTCACTAGGACGGACAATCGGGCCAAAGCGGAGTCGGTGCGAATCTTTGATACGGAACGAGTCCGTTTGGCGTTATGAGATGAGCACACAAAACAAAGCTACTCATCGAAGCGAAACAAGACTAGACCACTTGTACAGACTCGCTAGGCATGGTCCCTCACTAGGACGGACAATCCGGCCAAATCGCCGTCGGTGCTAAACTTTGATCCGGAAAGGGTCCGTTTGGCGTTATGAGATGAGCACACGAAACAAAGCTACTCATCGAAGCGAAACAAGACTAGACCACTTTAACGGACTCGCTAGGGATGGACCCACACTAGGACGGACAATCCGGCCAAATCAGAGTCGGTGCTAAACTTTGATCTGGAACGTTTCCATTTTAGCTACGAGCATGAGCACACCAAACAAAGCTACTCCTCGAAGCGAAACAACACTAGACCACTTGTCCAGACTCGCTCGGCTTGGTCCCTCACTAGGACGGACAATCCGGCCAAATCGCAGTCGGTGCTAAACTTTGATCCGAAAAGGCTCCGTTTGGCGTTATAAGATGATGATAGCCTCGAGGGTGTCCCGATCTTTCGGTGAGATACCTAATTATCGATTTGGTAGGAGGTGACGTTGACGATCCGACTACATCCTAGGAGGCAGCGCCTTAGCGATCGATACACCAACTCCAGAAGGTTATTGATCCCACGGGGGCACGATCAACCTGACCACGAAGGTCTTTGTTCCTGCAAGCAATCGAAGAACAAGCAAGAACAAGATGAAAAGCAATCTGAAATTGCGAATAGGAGATATGAAGGTTCACGAATCTGAATACTCAATATAGTTGGAGTCTTGATGACGGTAAAACAGGTGGTCTAACCGACACACGCGATTACACGAAAGTAGCAAAGGCTAAACTTTATCTAATCAAAACCCAAGGCTCCATAGGGGGGCTCATGGGGTATAAATAGGAGGGGAACTAGGTGGTTTTCGGCCAGGCCCTTGTGGGAGTCCGAAACGGCCTAGGAATCCTCCTAAAACACAACGAAAACATCTAAAAATTGGCTGGACCCTATTACATGGCCTTAGGCCCAATAAAACAAGTTTATAACCCTCATCTTTGGCCCATAGATACCCATTGGAGGGGGAATCCTCCACTTGGCCGAAATCCCATTGATGAAGAGGATGCGGCCTTCTTCTCATCTCTTTATGGCGGTTTCAATGTTCTGAAATCAACACTTGAGCTACCTCCCACCACCTTGCTGCCACCTCCATGGTTTGCTGTCCAACGCTGATCCTTGAGGTCCAAGCTAGGTCCTTCATTCCTAAAACACATAAAAGAACCTATCTTAGGCAGCAGCATATTCTCATTAATATTAAATGAAGTACGGAGGAACGAAAGTACCTGATAATTTAGTTGTCGTGCACGAGCTCTAGTAATTGGTCCATGTATCTCCGGTACTTGAGGTGTAGGTGCTGTAGGGCTGTGGTTGTATCATTAGTTGGGATGTCCTCATCAGATGAGCACACCAAACATAGCTACTCATCGAAGCGAAACAAGACTAGACCACTTGTACAGACTCGCTAGGCATGGTCCCTCACAAGGACGGATAATCTGGCCAAATCGGAGTCGGTGCTAAACTTTGATACGGAACGGGTCCGTTTGGCGTTATAAGATGAGCACACAAAACAAAGCTACTCATCGAAGCGAAAACAAGACTAAACCACTTGTACAGACTCGCTAGGCATGGTCCCTCACCAGGATGAACAATCCGGCCAAATCGGAGTCGGTGCTAAACTTTGATCCGGAACGTGTCCGTTTTAGCTACTAGCAGGAGCAGACCAAACAAAGCTACTCATCGAAGCGAAACAAGACTAGACAACTTGTACGGACTTGGGAGGCATGGTCCCTCACTAGGACGGACAATCCGGCCAAATCGCAGTCGGTGCTAAACTTTGATCCGGAAAGGGTCCGTTTGGCGTTATAAGATGAGCACACCAAAAGAAGCTACTCATCGAAGCGAAACAATACTAGACAACTTGTACGGACTCGCTAGGCATGGTACCTCACTAGGACGGACAATCCGGCCAAATCGGAGTCGGTGCTAAACTTTGATCCGGAACGTGTCCGTTTTAGCTACTAGCATGAGCACACTAAACAAAGCTACTCATCGAAGTTAAACAAGACTAGACAACGTGTACGGACTGGCTAGGCATGGTCCCTCACTAGGACGGACAATCCGGCCAAATCGCAGTCGGTGCTAAACTTTGATCCGGAAAGGGTCCGTTTGGCGTTATAAGATGAGCACACGAAACAAAGCTACTGATCGAAGCGAAACAAGATCGAAGCGAAACAAACTAGACCACTGTAACGGACTCGCTAGGGAAGGACCCACACTAGGACGGACAATCCGGCCAAATCGGAGTCGGTGCTAAACTTTGATCGGGAACGTTTCCATTTTAGCTACTAGCATGACCACACCAAACAAAGTTACTCATCGAAGCGAAACAAGACTAGACCACTTGTCCAGACTCGAACGGCTTGGTCCCTCACTAGGACGGACAATCCGGCCAAATCGCAGTCGGTGCTAAACTTTGATCCGAAAAGGGTCCGTTTGGCGTTATAAGATGAGCACACCAAACAAAGCTACTCATCGAAGCGAAACAAGACTAGACAACTTGTACGGACTTGCGAGGCATGGTCCCTCACTAGGACGGACAATCCGGCCAAATCGCAGTCGGTGCTAAACTTTGATCCGGAAAGGGTCCGTTTTGCGTTATAAGATGAGCACACCAAACAAAGCTACTCATCGAAGCGAAACAATACTAGACAACTTATATAGACTCGGTAGGCATGGACCCACACTAGGACGGACAATCCGGCCAAATCGGAGTCGGTGCAAACTTTGATCCGGAAAGGGTCCGTTTTGTGTTATAAGATGAGCACTTTGTGTTATAAGATGAGCACACCAAACAAAGATACTCATCGAAGCGAAACAATACTAGACAACTTGTATAGACTCGGTAGGCATGGTCCCTCACTAGGACGAGCAATCCGGCCAAATCGCAGTCCTTGCTAAACTTTGATCCGGAAAGGTCCATTTGGCGTTATAAGATGAGCAGACCAAACAAAGCTACTCATCGAAGCGAAACAAGACTACACCAGTTTAACGGACTCGCTAGGGATGGACCCACACTAGGACGGACAATCCGACCAAATCGCAGTCAGTGCTAAACTTTGATCCGTAAAGGGTCCGTTTTGCGTTATAAGATGAGCACACCAAACAAAGCTACTCATCGAAGCGAAACAAGACTAGACCACTTGTACAGACTCGCTAGGCATGGTCCCTCACTAGGACGGATAATCCGGCCAAAGCGGAGTCGGTGCGAATCTTTGATACGGAACGAGTCCGTTTGGCGTTATGAGATGAGCACACAAAACAAAGCTACTCATCGAAGCGAAAACAAGACTAGACCACTTGTACAGACTCGCTAGGCATGGTCGCTCACCAGGACAGACAATCCGGCCAAATCGGAGGCGGTGCTAAACTTTGATCCGGAACGTGTCCGTTTTAGCTACTAGCAGGAGCACACCAAACAAAGCTACTCATCGAAGCGAAACAAGACTAGACAACTTGTACAGACTCGCTAGGCATGGTACCTCACTAGGACGGACAATCCGGCCAAATCGGAGACGGTGCTAAACTTTGATACGGAACGGGTCCGTTTGGCGTTATAACATGACCACAGAAACACAAAGCTACTCATCGAAGCGAAACAAGACTAGACCACTTGTACAGACTCCCTTGGCATGGTACCTCACTAGGACGGACAATCCGGCGGAATCGGAGTCGGTGCTAAACTTTGATCCGGAACGTGTCCGTTTTAGCTACTAGCATGAGCACACTAAACAAAGCTACTAATCGAAGTGAAACAAGACTAGACAACGTGTACGGACTGGCAAGGCATGGTCCCTCACTAGGACGGACAATCCGGCCAAATCGCAGTTGGTGCTAAACTTTGATCCGTAAAGGGTCCGTTTGGCGTTATAAGATCAGCACACAAAACAAAGCTACTCATCGAAGCGAAACAATACTAGACCACTTTAACGGACTCGCTAGGGATGGACCCACACTAGGACGGACAATCCGGCCAAATCGGAGTCGGTGCTAAACTTTGATCTGGAATGTTTCCATTTTAGCTACTAGCATGAGCACACCAAACAAAGCTACTCATCGAAGCGAAACAAGACTAGACCACTTGTCCAGACTCGCTCGGCTTGGTCCCTCACTAGGACGGACAATCCGGCCAAATCGCAGTCGGTGCTAAACTTTGATCCGAAAAGGGTCCGTTTGGCGTTATAAGATGAGCACACCAAACAAAGCTACTCATCGAAGCGAAACAAGACTAGACTACTTGTACAGACTCGCTAGGCATGGTCCCTCACTAGGACGGACAATCCGGCCTAATCGCAGTCGGTGCTAAACTTTTATCCGAAAAGGGTCCGTTTGGCGCTATAAGATGAGCACACCAAACAAAGCTACTCGTCGAAGCGAAACAAGACTAGACCACTTGTACAGACTCGCTAGGCATGGTCCCTCACTAGGACGGACAATCCGGCCAAATTGGAGTCGGTGCTAAACTTTAATCCGGAACGTGTCCATTTTAGCTACTGGCTTGAGCACACCAAACAAATTAGACCACTTGTACAGACTCGCTAGGCATGGTCCATCACTAGGACGGACAATCTGGCCAAATCGGAGTCGGTGCTAAACTTTGATCGGGAACGTTTCCAATTTAGCTACGAGCATGAGCACACCAAACAAAGCTACTCATCGAAGCGAAATAGGACTAAACCACTTGTCCAGACTCGCTCGGCTTGGTCCCTCACTAGGACGGACAATCCGGCCAAATCGCAGTCGGTGCTAAACTTTGATCCGAAAAGGGTCCGTTTGGCGTTATAAGATGAGCACACCAAACAAAGCTACTCATCGAAGCGAAACAAGACTAGACCACTTGTACAGACTCGCTAGGCATGGTCCCTCACTAGGACGGACAATCCGGCCTAATTGCAGTCGGTGCTAAACTTTGATCCGGAAAGGGTCTGTTTGGCGTTATAAGATGAGCACACGAAACAAAGCTACTCATCGAAGCGAAATAAGACTACACCACTGTAACGGACTCGCTAGGTATGGACCCACACTAGGACGGACAATCCGGCCAAATCGGAGTCGGTGCCAAACTTTGATCCGGAAAGGGTCCGTTTTGCGTTATAAGATGAGCACACCAACCAAAGCTACTCATCGAAGCGAAACAATACTAGACCACTTATATAGACTCGGTAGGCATGGACCCACACTAGGACGGACAATCCGGCCAAATCGGAGTCGGTGCAAAACTTTGATCCGGAAAGGGTCCGTTTTGTGTTATAAGATGAGCACTTTGTGTTATAAGATGAGCACACCAAACAAAGCTACTCATCGAAGCGAAACAATACTAGACCACTTGTATAGACTCGGTAGGCATCATCACTCACTAGGACGAACAATCCGGCCAAATCGCAGTCGGTGCTAAACTTTGATCCGGAAAGGTCCATTTGGTGTTATAAGATGAGCACACCAAACAAAGCTACTCATCGAAGCGAAACAAGACCACCACTTTAACGGACTCGCTAGGGATGGACCCACACTAGGACGGACAATCCGACCAAATTGAAGTCAGTGCAAAACTTTGATCCGGAAAGGGTCCGTTTTGCGTTATAAGGTGAGCACACCAAAGAAAGCTACTCATCAAAGCGAAACAAGACTAGACCACTGGTACAGACCCGCTAGGCATGGCCCCTCACTAGGACGGATAATCCGGCCAAATCGGAGTCGGTGCTAAACTTTGATACGGAACGGGTCCGTTTGGCGTTATAAGATGAGCACACAAAACAAAGCTACTCATCGAAGCAAAAACAAGACTAGACCACTTGTACAGACTCGCTAGGCATGGTCACTCACCAGGACGGACAATCCGGCCAAATCGGAGTCGGTGCTAAACTTTGATCCGGAACGTGTCCGTTTTAGCTACTAGCAGGAGCACACGAAACAAAGCTACTCATCGAAGCGAAACAAGACTAGACCACTGTAACGGACTCGATAGGGATGGACCCACACTAGGACGGACAATCCGACCAAATCGCAGTCAGTGCTAAACTTTGATCCGGAAAGGGTCCGTTTTGTGTTATAAGATGAGCACACCAAACAAAGCTACTCATCGAATCGAAACAAGACTAGACCACTGATATGGACATGCTAACCATGGATACGACCTTTGGTGCCCTCAATTCTATAATATTTGACAAGATTTATAATCAGGTGAATTCAAGTAGTAATTGTTTTCATTGTCATAATTATGAAGAGGCGGAGCTACTACTATCTTGTCTCGTTTTATTACGTAGGCATCTTGTCGAGCTTTTCAAGTCCAAGGTGAAGATGAGATACGATGGAGGCGAACGGGAGGGCCAACAAGAATCAAGCATTCATACAGCTGAGAGGGAAGGATTTAAAGTGTACTTTGCAACAAATCAAACGGCACATGATTCGGAGCTTGCTAGAGAAAGATATCACGAATTAAAGTTGAATCCGATTCGGGTCCGAGCTGCCAGGAGACCCGAATTTGTTTTAATCACCCAGACCGCATCCGGAGTCCAAATCAAGCAAACAAGTACTTGTTGGAAAGGTAATTACAAGACCTTTCCAACGGATCTGGCCCCATCAAGAGATTCGACTCGTGCTGACCGTGGCGGACAAAACAAGCAGACGGATCTGTTTTTCTGTTTCCTCAAGAGTTGTTGTTTGTTAGGAAAGTTAGAGATAGAGTTGGATTTCGGACTCCTTATTCAAGGTGGACGAAAATATCTCTCCCTCCTCCTTTATATACCCCATGAGCCCCCCTAAGGAGCCTTGGGTTTTGTTTAGTTAAAAGTTAGCCATCGCTACTACTTCGTGTAATCGCGTGTGTCGGTTAGACCACCTGTTTTACCGCTTTCGGAACCCCAACTTATCGTCTCGTTGAGACATTGGTTTGATATAGTATATTCGCAATTTTAGATTGCATCCGCTATTTATCTTGTTCTTGCTTGTTCTTCGATTGCTTGCAGGAACAAAGACCTTCGTGGTCAGGTTGATCGTGCCCCCGCGTGATCCATAACCCTTTGGAGTTGGTGTATCGATTGCTAAGGCGCTGCCTCCTAGGCCGTAGTCGGATCGTCAACGTCACCTCCTACCCAAATCGAGAGTTACCAATCTCATCGAAAGATCGGGCCACCCGCACCCGTATCACGTGGTATCAGAGCTTAAGGTTGCTCGGTGAGATTTTTCCAGTTTATCCGTAGTTTAGATCTGTTTTTACCTATCGTCCAGAAAAAGCCAAACAAAAATTAGAATTAGTTACCTTGTCCTAGAACCAATCTGAGCCTTGCAATTTTCACATTAGTATTTGCATTGTTGAATCTTTGCTGCATTAATCGTGTCGAGTTGCTGGATTAGATTGGATCGTTTTTCAGATTTTTTCTACTAGATCGAACTTGCTTTTGGTTTTCTTGTTCTTCGTGTGACGCAGGTTTCCTTCATCAATCTTCCGCCGCCAAACTTCCTGCCACACCACCGCCATAATCTTCCGCCGCCACCATATCTTCCACCGAGTCCCTCTTTGAGTCCTACACCGAGTCCCTCATCGAGTCCTACACCGAGTCCCTCTTCGAGTCCTACACCGAGTCCCTCTTGGAGTCCTACACCGAGTCCCTCTTCGAGTCCTACACCGAGTCCCTCGTCGAGTCCTACATCGAGTCGGCAAGTTATAGTTTTCAGCCGCGAATCCGAGTCCGAGTCCAATAAGGAGTGCTTTTGGAAAGTGTTTCATCATAGATCGAATTTTGTTTAGAGATAAAGTTGTTTGGAAAGTTGAAAAAAAAAGGAAAGAAAGAAGGAAAAAAAAACGAAAAAAAAAAGAGAAAGAGTTCGAGTCAGTTTCGGACCCGAGTCCGAGTAGAATTTTAGTTTCGGGTGGGTTTGACCCGTGTTCAGTAAAACGGGCGTATCTTTTGCGTACCAACTCGGATTTCAACGTTCTTGTACTTTTTGGAAAGCTCACGACGAGGCGCATCACGAAATATCCAGGGCTTTGCCCTGCACTTTGACCCTCAAATTCGGTTTGTAAGGTGGACTTTCGGAGCTTCCAAGTTTCTGCATCCGTTTTCCGGCATCGCTGCAGCCCGGTGTTTCTCAGTTTTCTCCACCGTCCGACATCCGTTTTGAGTGATCTTGCCCTTGCTGGAAAGCTTGTGTCGATACCCTTCTAACCCATATTTTTCCATATTTTTCTGAATTTTTCTTACTGCAGCCTTTGCTGTTCTTCAGTAGACCGACGTACAGTTTTCCGGTCCCTCTTTTGCGTGAGTTTCTGGGGTTAAAAAAAAGAAAAAAAAAAGAAGAAGAAAAGAATAAGAAGCCAAACAGAAGGCCACAAAAAGAAAAAAAAAGAAAAAAAAATCCCAGGGATTTACTTGTTGTGCCATCTTTTGATCTATCTATTCCTACCTTCTTCAGTATCTAGGCTTATATTATTTCTGTAATTCGTTCTTATCGACTCCAGCAGCTAGGACTAGCATTATTGAGCATATTTTCAACTTTGCATTGCTGATTTGATTATTTGCTATTCTTTGCTACTCACAAAAGCCTCCAAGCTCCACAGATTCTACACCTAGGTTGGTTTGTTACCGAGGCATCGATACATTTAATCTTCGGAGGGCTTGGTCACGCCGCTGGCCATCACCTTCCTGTTTTGCATGGTAAGAACTTGTAAGAACTTGATTTTTAGCTTGAGAGTTGAGCGACTTGTAGCCACATCCTAGTAGTTGATAGGAACATATTACTGTGATTTGTTTCTTGTTTTCTACTAACCATGACAGGACTTACACGAAGCATGGCAACTAGACCGATGCTATCCCGTGACCGCGATGAGTGCTTTTCACCACGACCATCCTCCACGTCTCTTGTTCATAATGCCACGGCAACGGTACAAAACAATCCTTCTAATACAATTAAATTGTGTGTACCTTTCTTTGAGGGGGAAAATGATGCTGAAACGTATATAGATTGGGAGCTAGCTTTAACTGAACAATTCACATGCTTCCATGTACTAGATAGTCGTAAGGTCCAAATTGCTAGCAGTAAATTTCGTTTTGATGCATTATCATGGTGGTGTGAGATAGTTAGAGAAAACAAAATACCTCACACTTGGATTGGTATGAAGAAAATCATGAGAGAAAAATATGTTCCTCCAAGTTATGCTTATGAGTTGCGTTCCAAATTACGACGTTTGACACAAGATGATAAAACTGTTGATGATTACTACCATGAGTTCCAAATTTTAACCTTGCGATCTGGTTTAGATGAAACCGAACAAAGAAAAATGGATAGGTTTTATTGTGGGCTTAACTTTGATATTTCTTACATAATTGAATACGGAAAATACGACTCTCTATTGTGTTTGTTTAATCTTGCTCGTGAAGCGGAGAGGAAATTGGAGAGAAGGTGTACAAGAAACGTGTTGAGCCTACAAGGTAATGATAAAGATGATTGTGTTGCTGAACAAAATATGACATGTGATCAAATAAATGAGATACTCGTTGAATTTTCTGCACCATGTGAAATTGTTGTTTTACATGCTGATTTGAGTGCACCTACTGCTGAAATTAATTCTTCTGATGATTTGAGTGCACATATTAATTTTGATATTGATGAGAATGAATCATGTGAGGAAATAACTAATGTTTTGGGAGAAACACGTGATGTAGATAAATTTGGTTTAGGTTGTGTCGACTTAATTACACATGGAGTGATTGAGAACGATCCACCTATTAATTCTTTGTGTTATATTGCACTTGATAGTCCCATGTATTTGTCGCATGCAATGGATAAACTGTGTGAGTTAACAACTTCGAAATCTTTTGCAGTTCATGGATACACAATTCATTTAATTGGACAACATGATGTGAACAATATCATTTTGGTGCATGAGATTTGCACTACTTGTGATAATTTTCCTCTCTTGGGAGAAAATAAATTTTTGCACATGCTTAATCATTTTGATAGGACCTCCAATATAGGTGTTGATTATTTGCCAAATAGTTATTTACATGCTTGTTTGAATATTAGTGCTTTGACTTGCTCTAAATTTCAGCATA
Organism: Brachypodium distachyon; assembly: GCF_000005505.3. Lineage (NCBI taxonomy): Eukaryota > Viridiplantae > Streptophyta > Magnoliopsida > Poales > Poaceae > Brachypodium > Brachypodium distachyon. The sequence goes on from NC_016135.3 coordinate 7,794,677, forward strand.
TTGTAGTAACTAATTTGGATACTATTCATTATTATTGTCCAATGTTGGGATGGTGTAATGGTGAGCGGTGCAAACCAAATACAAGAAATCGTTTCGCTTATAAATGCAAACAATATTGTCAATCTTCTTGCTGGAATGTTATTCATCATGATTGTTTTACTAATTATGTCATGAGACTTTGTTATAAAAGATTAATTGTGCAAGAAAGGAGATGTATAAAGATGGATGACATATACATATACCATGCACACACTTTGTCTATTTTGTCAGTCTCTTTACAGCACAAACGACGCCGAGGACGGCTTTCCTTTCAAGAAAGGGAGGATGATATGGACATGCTAACCATGGATACGACCTTTGGTGCCCTCAATTCTATAATATTTGACAAGATTTATAATCAGGTGAATTCAAGTAGTAATTGTTTTCATTGTCATAATTATGAAGAGGCGGAGCTACTACTATCTTGTCTCGTTTTATTACGTAGGCATCTTGTCGAGCTTTTCAAGTCCAAGGTGAAGATGAGATACGATGGAGGCGAACGGGAGGGCCAACAAGAATCAAGCATTCATACAGCTGAGAGGGAAGGATTTAAAGTGTACTTTGCAACAAATCAAACGGCACATGATTCGGAGCTTGCTAGAGAAAGATATCACGAATTAAAGTTGAATCCGATTCGGGTCCGAGCTGCCAGGAGACCCGAATTTGTTTTAATCACCCAGACCGCATCCGGAGTCCAAATCAAGCAAACAAGTACTTGTTGGAAAGGTAATTACAAGACCTTTCCAACGGATCTGGCCCCATCAAGAGATTCGACTCGTGCTGACCGTGGCGGACAAAACAAGCAGACGGATCTGTTTTTCTGTTTCCTAAAGAGTTGTTGTTTGTTAGGAAAGTTAGAGATAGAGTTGGATTTCGGACTCCTTATTCAAGGTGGACGAAAATATCTCTCCCTCCTCCTTTATATACCCCATGAGCCCCCCTAAGGAGCCTTGGGTTTTGTTTAGTTAAAAGTTAGCCATCGCTACTACTTCGTGTAATCGCGTGTGTCGGTTAGACCACCTGTTTTACCGCTTTCGGAACCCCAACTTATCGTCTCGTTGAGACATTGGTTTGATATAGTATATTCGCAATTTTAGATTGCATCCGCTATTTATCTTGTTCTTGCTTGTTCTTCGATTGCTTGCAGGAACAAAGACCTTCGTGGTCAGGTTGATCGTGCCCCCGCGTGATCAATAACCCTTTGGAGTTGGTGTATCGATTGCTAAGGCGCTGCCTCCTAGGCCGTAGTCGGATCGTCAACGTCACCTCCTACCCAAATCGAGAGTTACCAATCTCATCGAAAGATCGGGCCACCCGCACCCGTATCAACCACTTGAACGGACTCGCTAGGGATGGTCCCACACTAGGACGGACAATCCGGCCAAATCGGAGTCGGTGCTAAACTTTGATACGGAACGGGTCCGTTTGGCGTTATAAGATGGGCACACAAACACAAAGCTACTCATCGTAGCGAATCAAGACTAGACCACTTATACAGACTCGCTAGGCATGGTACCTCACTAGGACGGACAATTCGGCGGAATCGGAGTCGGTGCTAAACTTTGATCCGGAACGTGTCCGTTTTAGCTACTAGCATCAGCACACTAAACAAAGCTAGTCATCGAAGTGAAACAAGACTAGACAACGTGTACGGACTGGCTAGGCATGGTCCCTCACTAGGACGGACAATCCGGCCAAATCGCAGTCGGTGCTAAACTTTGATCCGGAAAGGGTCCGTTTGGCGTTATAAGATGAGCACACTAAACAAAGCTACTCATCAAAGCGAAAGAAGACTAGACCACTGTAACGGACTCGCTAGGGATGGACCCACACTAGGACAGACAATCCGGCCAAATCGGAGTCGGTGCTAAACTTTTATCTGGAACGTTTCCATTTTAGCTACTAGCATGAGCACACCAAACAAAGCTATTCATCGAAGCGAAACAAGACTAGACCACTTGTCCAGACTCGCTCGGCTTGGTCCCTCACTAGGACGGACAATCCGGCCAAATCGCAGTCAGTGCTAAACTTTGATCCGAAAAGGGTCCGTTTGGCGTTATAAGATGAGCACACCAAACAAAGCTACTCATCGAAGCGAAACAAGACTAGACCACTTGTACAGACTCGCTAGGCATGGTCCCTCACTAGGACGGACAATCCGGCCTAATCGCAGTTGTTGCTAAACTTTGATCCGGAAAGGGTCCGTTTTGCGTTATAAGATGAGCACACCAAACAAAGCTACTCATCGAATCAAAACAAGACTAGACCACTTGAACGGACTCGCTAGGGATGGTCCCACACTAGAACGGACAATCTGGGCAAATCGGAGTCGGTGCTAAAGTTTCATCCGGAACGTGTCCATTTTAGCTACTAGCTTGAGCACACGTGATGAGGACATCCCAAGTAATGATACAACCACAGCCCCTACAGCACCTACACCTCAAGTTGATATGGACATGCTAACCATGGATACGACCATTAGAACCCTAATTGTTGGTGTCTCTAATAATTATAATCAGGTGAATTCAATTACAAAATGTTTTCAATATGTTACCTGCAAAGAGGCGGAGCTACTATCTTGTGTAATCTTATTATGTAGGCATCTTATTGAACTTTACAAGTCCAAAGTGAAGATGAAGTGTTATAGCCTGCAAAGGGAGATTCAAAGTGAAGCCTATCAAGTCTACTTTCCAACAAATCAAACGGCACATGATTCGGAGCTTGCTAGAGAAAGATATCACGAATTAAAGTTGAATCCGATTCGGGTCCGAGCTGTCAGGAGACCCGAATTTGTTTTAATCACCCAGACCGCATCCGGAGTCCAAATCAAGCAAACAAGTACTTGTTGGAAAGGTAATTACAAGACCTTTCCAACGGATCTGGCCCCATCAAGAGATTCGACTCGTGCTGACCGTGGCGGACAAAACAAGCAGACGGATCTGTTTTTCTGTTTCCTAAAGAGTTGTAGTTTGTTAGGAAAGTTAGAGATAGAGTTGGATTTCGGACTCCTTATTCAAGGTGGACGAAAATATCTCTCCCTCCTCCTTTATATACCCCATGAGCCCCCCTAAGGAGCCTTGGGTTTTGTTTAGTTAAAAGTTAGCCATCGCTACTACTTCGTGTAATCGCGTGTGTCGGTTAGACCACCTGTTTTACCGCTTTCGGAACCCCAACTTATCGTCTCGTTGAGACATTGGTTTGATATAGTATATTCGCAATTTTAGATTGCATCCGCTATTTATCTTGTTCTTGCTTGTTCTTCGATTGCTTGCAGGAACAAAGACCTTCGTGGTCAGGTTGATCGTGCCCCCGCGTGATCAATAACCTTCTGGAGTTGGTGTATCGATCGCTAAGGCGCTGCCTCCTAGGTTGTAGTCGGATCGTCAACGTCACCTCCTACCCAAATCGAGAGTTACCAATCTCATCGAAAGATCGGGCCACCCGCACCCGTATCACGTGGTATCAGAGCTTAAGGTTGCTCGGTGAGATTTTTCCAGTTTATCCGTAGTTTAGATCTATTTTTACCTATCGTCCAGAAAAAGCCAAATAAAAATTAGAATTAGTTACCTTGTCCTAGAACCAATCTGAGCCTTGCAATTTTCACTTTAGTATTTGCATTGTTGAATCTTTGCTGCATTAATCGTGTCGAGTTGCTGGATTAGATTGGATCGTTTTTCAGATTTTTTCTACTAGATCGAACTTGCTTTTGGTTTTCTTGTTCTTCGTGTGACGCAGGTTTCCTTCATCAATCTTCCGCCGCCAAACTTCCTGCCACACCACCGCCATAATCTTCCGCCGCCACCATATCTTCCACCGAGTCCCTCTTTGAGTCCTACACCGAGTCCCTCATCGAGTCCTACACCGAGTCCCTCTTCGAGTCCTACACCGAGTCCCTCTTGGAGTCCTACACCGAGTCCCTCATCGAGTCCTACACTGAGTCCCTCTTCGAGTCCTACACCGAGTCGGCAAGTTATAGTTTTCAGCCGCGAATCCGAGTCCGAATCCAATAAGGAGTGCTTTTGGAAAGTGTTTCATCATAGATCGAATTTTGTTTAGAGATCAAGTTGTTTGGAAATTTGAAAAAAAAAAGAAAGGAAAGAAAAAAAAAGGAAAGAAAGAAAGAAAAAAAAAACGAAAAAAAAAAAAAGAGTTCGAGTCAGTTTCGGACCCGAGTCCGAGTAGAATTTTAGTTTCGGGTGGGTTTGACCCGTGTTCAGTAAAACGGGCGTATCTTTTGCGTACCAACTCGGATTTGGACGTTCTTGGACTTTTTGGAAAGCTCAGGACGAGGCGCATCAGGAAATATCCAGGGCGTTGCCCTGCACTTTGACCCCCAAATTCGGTTTGTAAGGTGGACTTTCTGAGCTTCCAAGTTTCTGCATCCGTTTTCCGGCGTCGCTGCAGCCCGGTGTTTCTCAGTTTTCTCCATTGTCCGACATCCGTTTTGAGTGATCTTGCCCTTGCTGGAAAGCTTGTGTCGATACCCTTCTAACCCATATTTTTTCATATTTTTCTGGATTTTTCTTACTGCAGCCTTTGCTGTTCTTCGACAGACCGACGTACAGTTTTCCGGTCGTTCTTTTGCGTCAGTTTCTGGGGTTAAAAAAAAAAGAAAAAAAAAAGAAGAAGAAAAGAATAAGAAGCCAAACAGAAGGCCACAAAAAAAAAAGAAAAAAAATCCCAGGGATTTACTTGTTGTGCCATCTTTTGATCTATCTATTCCTACCTTCTTCAGTATTTAGGCTTAGATTATTTCTGTAATTCGTTCTTATCGACTCCAGCAGCTAGGACTAGCATTATTGAGCATATTTTCAACTTTGCATTGCTGATTTGATTATTTGCTATTCCTTGCTACTCACAAAAGCCTCCAAGCTCCACAGATTCTACACCTAGGTTGGTTTGTTACCGAGGCATTGATACATTTAATCTTCGGAGGGCTTGGTCACGCCGCTGGCCATCACCTTCCTGTTTTGCATGGTAAGAACTTGTAAGAACTTGATTTTTAGCTTGAGAGTTGAGCGACTTGTAGCCACATCCTAGTAGTTGATAGGAACATATTACTGTGATTTGTTTCTTGTTTTCTACTAACCATGACAGGACTTACACGAAGCATGGCAACTAGACCGATGCTATCCCGTGACCGTGGTGAGTGCTTTTCACCACGGCCATCCTCCACGTCTCTTGTTGATAATGCCACGGCAACGGTACAAAACAATCCTTCTAATACATATAAATTGTGTGTACCTTTCTTTGAGGGGGAAAATGATGCTGAAACGTATATAGATTGGGAGCTAGCTTTAACTGAACAATTCACATGCTTCCATGTACTAGATAGTCGTAAGGTCCAAATTGCTAGTAGTAAATTTCGTTTTGATGCATTATCATGGTGGTGTGAGATAGTTAGAGCAAACAAAATACCTCACACTTGGATTGATATGAAGAAAATCATGAGAGAAAAATATGTTCCTCCAAGTTATGCTTATGAGTTGCGTTCCAAATTACGACGTTTGACACAAGATGATAAAACTGTTGATGATTACTACCATGAGTTCCAAATTTTAACCTTGCGATCTGGTTTAGATGAAACCGAACAAAGAAAAATGGATAGGTTTTATTGTGGGCTTAACTTTGATATTTCTTACATAATTGAATACGGAAAATACGACTCTCTATTGTGTTTGCTTAATCTTGCTCGTGAAGCGGAGAGGAAATTGGAGAGAAGGTGTACAAGAAACGTGTTGAGCCTACAAGGTAATGATAAAGATGATTGTGTTGCTGAACAAAATATGACATGTGATGAAATAAATGAGATACCCGTTGAATTTTCTGCACCATGTGAAATTGTTGATTTACATGCTGATTTGAGTACACCCATTTATTCAAATGATAATGATTTATGTGAGGAGATACCTACTGTTTTGGAAGAGACTTGTGACGCGATGATTAAATTTGATTTATGTTGCATTGAATTAATTAAACATGAAGAAGTGTTTCCTATGGTTCCGCCTAATAATTCTTTGTGTTCTATTAGACTTGATGCACCTATATATTTGTCACATGCAAGGGATAAAGGTTCTGAGTTAACAATTTCAAAATCTTTTGCTAATGCCCATGGATACACTATTCAATTAATTGGAGAAGATGACGTGAACAATAAATTTTGGGTGCATCAGATTTGGATTGCTTGTGATAACTTTCTTGATTTGGGAGAACATAATATGTTGCATATGCTTAACCATTTTGATATGACCTCCAATATTGGTGTTGATTATTTGCCAATTAGTTCTTTACACGATTGTTCGAATATTAGTGCTTTGACATGCTCTAAATTTCAGCATCTTGTAGTAACTAATTTGGGTAACATTATTAATTATTATTCTCCAGTGTTGGGATGGTATAATGGTGAGCGGTGCAAACCAAATATAAGATATTGTTTCACTTATATATGCAAAACATATTGTCAATCTTCTTGCTGGAATGATATTCATGATGATTGTGTGACTAATTATCTCATGAGATTGTGTTATAAAACATTAATTGTGCAACATGGGAGTGGAGTTAAAAATAACGATATATACATATACCATGCGCATACCTTGTCTCTTTTGTTAGCATATTTTCAGCATAAACGACGCCGAGGACGGCTTTCCTTTCAAGAAAGGGAGGATGATATGGACATGCTAACCATGGATACGACCATTAGAACCCTAATTGTTGGTGTCTCTAATAATTATAATCAGGTGAATTCAATTACAAAATGTTTTCAATATGTTACCTGCAAAGAGGCGGAGCTACTATCTTGTGTAATCTTATTATGTAGGCATCTTATTGAACTTTACAAGTCCAAAGTGAAGATGAAGTGTTATAGCCTGCAAAGGGAGATTCAAAGTGAAGCCTATCAAGTCTACTTTCCAACAAATCAAACGGCACATGATTCGGAGCTTGCTAGAGAAAGATATCACGAATTAAAGTTGAATCCGATTCGGGTCCGAGCTGTCAGGAGACCCGAATTTGTTTTAATCACCCAGACCGCATCCGGAGTCCAAATCAAGCAAACAAGTACTTGTTGGAAAGGTAATTACAAGACCTTTCCAACGGATCTGGCCCCATCAAGAGATTCGACTCGTGCTGACCGTGGCGGACAAAACAAGCAGACGGATCTGTTTTTCTGTTTCCTAAAGAGTTGTAGTTTGTTAGGAAAGTTAGAGATAGAGTTGGATTTCGGACTCCTTATTCAAGGTGGACGAAAATATCTCTCCCTCCTCCTTTATATACCCCATGAGCCCCCCTAAGGAGCCTTGGGTTTTGTTTAGTTAAAAGTTAGCCATCGCTACTACTTCGTGTAATCGCGTGTGTCGGTTAGACCACCTGTTTTACCGCTTTCGGAACCCCAACTTATCGTCTCGTTGAGACATTGGTTTGATATAGTATATTCGCAATTTTAGATTGCATCCGCTATTTATCTTGTTCTTGCTTGTTCTTCGATTGCTTGCAGGAACAAAGACCTTCGTGGTCAGGTTGATCGTGCCCCCGCGTGATCAATAACCTTCTGGAGTTGGTGTATCGATCGCTAAGGCGCTGCCTCCTAGGTTGTAGTCGGATCGTCAACGTCACCTCCTACCCAAATCGAGAGTTACCAATCTCATCGAAAGATCGGGCCACCCGCACCCGTATCAAATTCTATAATATTTGACAAGATTTATAATCAGGTGAATTCAAGTAGTAATTGTTTTCATTGTCATACTTATGAAGAGGCGGAGCTACTGCTATCTTGTCTCGTTTTATTACGTAGGCATCTTGTCGAGTTTTTCAAGTCCAAGGTCAAGATGAGATACGGTGGAGGCGAACGGGAGGGCCAACAAATCAAACGGCACATGATTCGGAGCTTGCTAGAGAAAGATATCACGAATTAAAGTTGAATCTGGTTCGGGTCTGAGCTGCCAGGAGACCCGAATTTGTTTTAATCACCCAGGCCGCATCCGGAGTTCAAATCAAGCAAACAAGTACTTGTTGGAAAGGTAATTACAAGACCTTTCCAACGGATCTGGCCCCATCAAGAGATTCGACTCGTGCTGACCGTGACGGACAAAACAAGCTGACGGATCTGTTTTTCTGTTTCCTAAAGAGTTGTGGTTTGTTAGGAAAGTTAGAGATAGAGTTGGATTTCGGACTCCTTATTCAAGGTGGACGAAAATATCTCTCCCTCCTCCTTTATATACCCCATGAGCCCCCCTAAGGAGCCTTGGGTTTTGTTTAGTTAAAAGTTAGCCATCGCTACTACTTCGTGTAATCGCGTGTGTCGGTTAGACCACGTGTTTTACCGCTTTCGGAACCCCAACTTATCGTCTCGTTGAGACATTGGTTTGATATAGTATATTCGCAATTTTAGATTGCATCCGCTATTTATCTTGTTCTTGCTTGTTCTTTGATTGCTTGCAGGAACAAAGACCTTCGTGGGTCAGGTTGATCGTGCCCCCGCGTGATCAATAACCCTTTGGAGTTGGTGTATCGATTGCTAAGGCGCTGCCTCCTAGGCCGTAGTCGGATCGTCAACGTCACCTCCTACCCAAATCGAGAGTTACCAATCTCATCGAAAGATCGGGCCACCCGCACCCGCATCACGCTGCCTCCTAGGTTGTAGTCGGATCGTCAACGTCACCTCCTACCAAATCGATAATTAGGTATCTCATCGAAAGATCGGGACACCCTCGAGGCTATCACGTGGTATCAGAGCTTAAGGTTGCTCGGTGAGATTTTTCCAGTTTATCCGTAGTTTAGATCTGTTTTTACCTATCGTCCAGAAAAAGCCAAACAAAAATTAGAATTAGTTACCTTGTCCTAGAACCAATCTGAGCCTTGCAATTTTCACATTAGTATTTGCATTGTTGAATCTTTGCTGCATTAATCGTGTCGAGTTGCTGGATTAGATTGGATTGTTTTTCAGATTTTTTCTACTAGATCGAACTTGCTTTTGGTTTTCTTGTTCTTCGTGTGACGCAGGTTTCCTTCATCAATCTTCCACCGCCAAACTTCCTGCCACACCACCGCCATAATCTTCCGCCGCCACCATATCTTCCACCGAGTCCCTCTTCGAGTCCTACACCGAGTCCCTCTTCCAGTCCTACACCGAGTCCTTCTTCCAGTCCTACACCGAGTCCCTCTTCCAGTCCTATTCGAGTCCTACACCGAGTCCCTCGTCGAGTCCTACATCGAGTCGGCAAGTTATAGTTTTCAGCCCCGAGTTCGAGTCCGAGTCCAATCAAGAGTGCTTTTGGAAAGTGTATCATAAGAGATCGAATTTTGTTTAGAGATCAAGTTGTTCGGAAAGTTGTGAAAAAAAAAGAAGGGAAAAAAAAGGAAGAAAGAAAGAAAAGAAACGAAAAAAAAAAGAGAAAGAGTTCGAGTCAGTTTCGGACCTGAATCCGAGTAAAATTTTAGTTTCGGGTGGGTTTGACCCGTGTTCAGTAAAACGGACGTATCTTTTGCATACCAACTCGGATTTGGACGTTCTTGGACTTTTTAGAAAGCTCACGACGAAGCGCATCAGGAAATATCCAGGGCGCCTCCCTGCACTTTGACCCTAAAATTCGACCTCTAAGGTGGACTTTTCGAGCTCCAAAGTTTCTGCACCCGTTTTACGGCACCGGGGCAGCGCAGTATATCTCAGTTTTCTCCACCGTCCGACCTCCGTTTCGAGTGATCTTGCACTTATTGGAAAGCTTGTTTTGATACGCTTCTAACCCATATTTTCTCATATTTTTCTGAGTTTTCCATACTACAGCCTTTGCTATTCTCCTACAGACCGACGTGCAGCTTTCCGGTCTTAACTTCTTTTGCGTGAGTTTCTGGGGATAAAAAAAAAAGAAAAAAAAGTAGAAAAGAATAAGAAGCCAAACAGAAGGCCAAAAAAAAAGAAAAAAAAAGAGAAAAAAAATATTCCCCAGAGATTTACTTGTTTTACCTTTCATTTGATCTTTCCTTTCTACCTTTTTCAGTATCTAGGCTTAGTTAATTTCTGTAATTCGTTCTTGTCGACTCCAGCAACTAGGACTAGCATTTTTGAGCATATTTTCAACTTTGCATTGCTGATTTGATTATTCGCTTTTCCTTGCTACTCACAGAAGCCTCCAAGCTCCACAGATTCTACACCTAGGTTGGTTTGCCTCGAGGCATCGATACACTAATCTTCGGAGGGCTTGTTCTCGCCGCTGGCCATCACCTTCCTGTTTGCTGGGTAAGAACGAGTAAGAACTTGATTAAAAGTTGAGTGGAGTGATCTTTGGAACCCCACATCCTAGTAGTGCATAGGGACTTTTCCTTGTGATTTGTTTCTTGTTTTCTCCTAACGATGGCAGGTTCTGACGATGATTTACAAGGCCACTCTCCACGCACAAAGGGCATTATTTCACATTTTGATCGCAAGCTTAGGCTCCGTAACGAGGAGCTGGATGAGGATGTTCGGGTTGCGAATGAGAGACTTGGAACCTTGGAGAGCGCGCACATTGAAACAAATACCAAGCTAACATCTTTACAGAATTCTGTTGCTACCATTAGTACTTCTCTGGCAGAAATCACGACGCAACTGGCGGCAATTGCTGCAAGGACCATCGCTACACCGGGAGGAAACAATACACACAAGCGAGGTTGAGGAGAACGACGACGACTACTCCGCGGATACGGAACACGACGGGGCCGTAAACCATCACAACGACCGTGATCATGGCCGAACTCGTTTCAACCGCCGAGGTATGGGACCGACACGACCTCACAGAGAGGAACATGACTTGCTGCATTCTATTAAACTTAAGGTTCCTCCTTTTGATGGAAAATATGACCCTGATGCTTACCTTACATGGGAATTAGAATTGAGTCAAAAATTTTACTTGCCATGATTTTCCTGCTAATAAGAGGGTTAGGGCTGCTACTAGTGAGTTTACTGATTTTGCTTCTGTTTGGTGGCATGAGTATCGTATTGCACATCCTAACGCTATACCACCAACATGGGATGATTTGAAAAGAATTATGCGTGCTAGATATGTTCCTTCATACTATTCGCGTGACTTGTTAAAGAAACTACAACAATTAAGGCAAGGTAGTAATTCTGTCCAAGATTATTATCAAGAAATGCAAAAGAACATGTTACGTTGTGGTTTAGTTGAGAATGAGGAAGCTGCTATGGCTAGATTCTTTGGTGGTTAAAATCGTGAAATTGCTGACATTGTTGATTATAAGGAGTATAATTCTATCAATCGATTGTTTCACATTGCTTGCAAAGCTGAAAGGGAAGTGCAGGGACGACACGCGAACGCGCGGACTAACTTTTCTGCAGGTCGTACTTCCTCATGGGCAGCACGCAGCCCCGCTGCCCCTTCCACACACCCAGCTGCACCCCCTACACGTTCGGCCGTTCCGACTACTTCCACCAACAAGCAAAGTACCTCTACACCTACATCCGCAAAGGTTGGACCAGCAGCAACAAGAAATACACCCGCTGCCTCTGCACAAAGTTCAGCAGCGTCCGTTGCTTCCACCGGACGGACCGGAGATAACCAATGTCGTAGGTGCAAAGGATACGGGCATTTTCAGCGGGACTGTCCAACCAAACGCGTTATGATCATACGTGAAGACGGAGTATATGATTCAGCCAGTGATTTTGACGAAGCTACCTATGCTCTCATTGCCGAGGAAGAGCAAGAAGACCCCGCTGCCCACCATGACGAGGAGTTAATGGGAGCTGAAGCCGCTGATCAGTACTTGAGTTTGATTGCACAACGCACCTTGAGCGTCCAAATGAGCCACGCCGAACAAAATCAGCGGCATAACTTGTTCCAAACAAAAGGGGTCATCAAGGAGCGCGCTGTTCGTATCATCATAGATGGGGGAAGTTGCAATAATTTGGCCAGCACGGAGATGGTGGAAAAACTTGTTCTTACCACCAGGCTGCACCCCCACCCTTACTACATTCAATGGTTTAACAACAGCGGTAAGATCAAGGTAACTAGAACAGTCCGTGCACACTTTACTATTGGTACATATTCTGATTTTGTGGATTATGATGTGGTACCTATGCAAGCATGTTCTATGTTACTCGGTCGTCCATGGCAATATGATACAGATTCTGTTCATCATGGTAGAACTAATCATTATTCTTTTATGCATGCTGGTAAGAAAATTGGTTTGAAACCTATGACTCCTGAACAAATTGTGAAAGATGATCTTGCTAGAGCTAGTAGAGCAAAGAGCAAAGAGAAGGATAAGAGTGAGAACCATAATGTCGCTAAAGAATTTAAGCACCAAGCGTCTACTAGCAAATCTGAACCGAAACATGTTAATGAAATTAAATTGAAAGGTGCATGCTTGCTTGCAAGTAAATCCGATATTTCTGAGTTAGATACGAATAATTCTGTTTGCTATGCATTCATTTGCAAAGAGGCTTTGTTTTCATTTGAGGATATCCCTCCCTCTTTGCCCCCTGCTGTTACTCACGTTTTGCAGGAGTATTCCGACATCTTTCCACAAGACGTACCACCAGGATTACCACCTATTCGAGGGATTGAACATCAAATTGATTTAATTCCTGGTGCTTCGCTGCCCAACCGTGCGCCCTACCGTACCAATCCAGAGGAGACGAAGGAGATTCAACGACAAGTTCAAGAATTGCTCGACAAAGGTTATATTCGTGAATCCCTTAGTCCTTGTGCTGTTCCTGTTATTTTGGTACCAAAGAAAGATGGTTCTTGGCGTATGTGTGTAGATTGTAGAGCTATTAATAACATTACTATTCGTTATCATCACCCAATTCCTAGACTTGATAATATGTTAGATGAATTAAGTGGCTCTACCGTGTTCTCTAAAGTTGATTTACGTAGTGGTTACCACCAAATTCGAATGAAATTAGGCGATGAATGGAAAACAGCATTTAAAACTAAGTTTGGACTATATGAGTGGTTAGTCATGCCTTTCGGTCTTACTAACGCACCTAGCACTTTCATGCGGTTAATGAACGAAGTTTTACGTGCTTTCATAGGACGATTTGTGGTGGTTTATTTTGATGATATATTGATTTACAGCAGCTCTTTAAAAGACCACTTGAATCATTTACGTGCTGTTTTTGATGCTTTGAGAGATGCACGTTTGTTTGGTAACCTTGAGAAGTGCACCTTTTGCACCGATCGAGTTTCGTTTCTTGGCTATGTTGTCACTCCACAGGGCATAGAAGTTGATAAGGCCAAGATCGACGCTATTCAAAGCTGGCCAACTCCAACAATGGTCACCCAAGTGAGGAGCTTTCTTGGACTCGCTGGGTTTTATCGCCGCTTTGTAAAGGATTTCAGCACCCTTGCTGCACCGCTTAATGAGCTCACAAAGAAGGACATTGGGGCGCTGCACAAGAAGAAGCTTTTCTCATATTGAAAGATAAGTTGACACATGCTCCTTTACTCCAACTTCCTGATTTTAATAAGACTTTTGAGTCGGAGTGTGATGCTAGTGGAATGGGTTTAGGAGATGTGTTGTTACAAGATGGAAAACCTGTTGCATACTTTAGTGAAAAATTGAGTGGGCCTAGTCTGAATTATTCTACTTATGATAAGGAATTATATGCTCTCGTTCGGACTTTAGAAACATGGCAACATTATTTATGGCCCAAAGAATTTGTTATACATTCTGATCATGAATCTTTGAAGCATATTCGTAGTCAAGCAAAGCTGAACCGTCGTCATGCTAAATGGGTTGAATTTATTGAGTCTTTTCCGTATGTTATTAAACATAAGAAGGGTAAAGATAATGTTATTGCTGATGCGTTATCACGTCGTTATACCTTGTTATCTCAGCTTGATTTTCGGATATTTGGATTGGAGACTATAAAAGAACAATATGAACATGATGCAGATTTTAAGGATGTTTTGCAGCATTGTAAAGAGGGCAGAACATGGAACAAGTTCGTCATTAATGATGGATTTGTGTTCCGTGCTAACAAGTTATGCATCCCAGATAGCTCCGTTCGTCTTTAGTTGTTACAGGAGGCACATGGAGGAGGGTTGATGGGTCACTTCGGCATGAAGAAGACCGAAGATGTGCTCGCTGATCATTTCTTTTGGCCTCGGATGAGACGGGATGTTGAGAGATTTATCGCTCGCTGCACTACATGTCAAAAAGCTAAGTCACGATTCAATCCTCATGGTTTATATATGCCTCTCCCTGTTCCTAATGTTCCTTGGGAAGATATATCAATGGATTTTGTTTTGGGATTGCCTCGAACTAAGAAGGGGAGGGATAGCATATTTGTTGTTGTTGATAGATTTTCTAAGATGGCACATTTTATACCTTGTCATAAGAGCGATGATGCTACAAATGTTGCTGATTTATTCTTTCGTGAAATTGTTCGCTTGCATGGTGTGCCCAATACTATAGTTTCAGATCGTGACACAAAATTTCTTAGCCACTTTTGGAGATGCTTATGGGCTAAGTTGGGGACTAAACTGCTTTTTAGTACTACATGTCATCCCCAAACAGATGGACAAACTGAAGTTGTTAAGAGAACATTATCTACTATGCTTAGGGCTGTTTTAAAGAAGAACTTGAAAATGTGGGAAGAATGTTTACCTCATATTGAATTTGCTTATAATCGTTCACTGCATTTAACCACAAAATTGTGCCCTTTTGAAATTGTTTATGGTTTTATACCCCGTGCACCAATTGATTTGTTATCTTTGCCAACTTCTGAAAAAGTTAACTTTGATGCTAAGGAACGTGCTGAACTTATAATAAAAATGCATGAGACGACTAAAGAGAACATTGAGCGTATGAATTCTAAGTATAAACTTGCGGGAGATAGGGGTAGAAAACAAATTGTGTTTGAACCTGGAGATCTTGTTTGGTTGCATTTGCGCAAAGATCGTTTCCCTGATTTACGCAAGTCTAAGTTAATGCCACGAGCTGATGGTTCCTTTAAGGTGTTAGCAAATATTAATGATAATGCATATAAACTTGAGCTACCTGCAGATTTTGGGGTTAGTCCCACGTTTAATATTGCAGATTTGAAGCCTTATTTGGGAGAAGAAGATGAACTACCGTCGAGGACAACTTCGATTCAAGAAGGGGAGGATGATGAGGACATCGCAACTAATGATACAACCACAGCCTCTACAGCACCTGATACGGGTGCGGGTGGCCCGATCTTTCGATGAGATTGATAAATCTCGATTTGGGTAGGAGGTGACGTTGACGATCCGACTACGGCCTAGGAGGCAGCGCCTTAGCAATCGATACACCAACTCCAGAGGGTTATTGATCACGCGGGGGCACGATCAACCTGACCACGAAGGTCTTTATTCCTGCAAGCAATCGAAGAACAAGCAAGAACAAGATAAATAGCGGATGCAATCTAAAATTGCGAATATACTATATCAAACCAATGTCTCAACGAGACGATAAGTTGGGGTTCCGAAAGCGGTAAAACAGGTGGTCTAACCGACACACGCGATTACACGAAGTAGTAGCGATGGCTAACTTTTAACTAAACAAAACCCAAGGCTCCTTAGGGGGGCTCATGGGGTATATAAAGGAGGAGGGAGAGATATTTTCGTCCACCTTGAATAAGGAGTCCGAAATCCAACTCTATCTCTAACTTTCCTAACAAACTACAACTCTTTAGAAAACAGAAAAACAGATCCGTCAGCTTGTTTTGTCCGCCACGGTCAGCACGAGTCGAATCTCTTGATGGGGCCAGATCCGTTGGAAAGCTCTTGTAATTACCTTTCCAACAAGTACTTGTTTGCTTGATTTGGACTCCGGATGCGGCCTGGGTGATTAAAACAAATTCGGGTCTCCTGGCAGCTCGGACCCGAATCGGATTCAACTTTAATTCGTGATATCTTTCTCTAGCAAGCTCCGAATCATGTGCCGTTTGATTTGTTGCAAAGTACACTTTAAATCCTTCCCTCTCAGCTGTATGAATGCTTGATTCTTGTTGGCCCTCCCGTTCGCCTCCATCGTATCTCATCTTCACCTTGGACTTGAAAAGCTCGACAAGATGCCTACGTAATAAAACGAGACAAGATAGTAGTAGCTCCGCCTCTTCATAAATATGACAATGAAAACAATTACTACTTGAATTCACCTGATTATAAATCTTGTCAAATATTATAGAATTGAGGGCACCAAAGGTCGTATCCATGGTTAGCATGTCCATATCATCCTCCCTTTCTTGAAAGGAAAGCCGTCCTCGGCGTCGTTTGTGCTGTAAAGAGACTGACAAAATAGACAAAGTGTGTGCATGGTATATGTATATATCATCCATCTTTATACATCTCCTTTCTTGCACAATTAATCTTTTATAACAAAGTCTCATGACATAATTAGTAAACAATCATGATGAATAACATTCCAGCAAGAAGATTGACAATATTGTTTGCATTTATAAGCGAAACGATTTCTTGTATTTGGTTTGCACCGCTCACCATTACACCATCCCAACATTGGACAATAATAATGAATAGTATCCAAATTAGTTACTACAATATGCTGAAATTTAGAGCAAGTCAAAGCACTAATATTCAAACAAGCATGTAAATAACTATTTGGCAAATAATCAACACCTATATTGGAGGTCCTATCAAAATGATTAAGCATGTGCAAAAATTTATTTTCTCCCAAGAGAGGAAAATTATCACAAGTAGTGCAAATCTCATGCACCAAAATGATATTGTTCACATCATGTTGTCCAATTAAATGAATTGTGTATCCATGAACAGCAAAAGATTTCGAAGTTGTTAACTCACACAGTTTATCCATTGCATGCGACAAATACATGGGACTATCAAGTGCAATATAACACAAAGAATTAATAGGTGGATCGTTCTCAATCACTCCATGTGTAATTAAGTCGACACAACCTAAACCAAATTTATCTACATCACGTGTTTCTCCCAAAACATTAGTTATTTCCTCACATGATTCATTCTCATCAATATCAAAATTAATATGTGCACTCAAATCATCAGAAGAATTAATTTCAGCAGTAGGTGCACTCAAATCAGCATGTAAATCAACAATTTCACATGGTGCAGAAAATTCAACGAGTATCTCATTTATTTGATCACATGTCATATTTTGTTCAGCAACACAATCATCTTTATCATTACCTTGTAGGCTCAACACGTTTCTTGTACACCTTCTCTCCAATTTCCTCTCCGCTTCACGAGCAAGATTAAACAAACACAATAGAGAGTCGTATTTTCCGTATTCAATTATGTAAGAAATATCAAAGTTAAGCCCACAATAAAACCTATCCATTTTTCTTTGTTCGGTTTCATCTAAACCAGATCGCAAGGTTAAAATTTGGAACTCATGGTAGTAATCATCAACAGTTTTATCATCTTGTGTCAAACGTCGTAATTTGGAACGCAACTCATAAGCATAACTTGGAGGAACATATTTTTCTCTCATGATTTTCTTCATACCCATCCAAGTGTGAGGTATTTTGTTTTCTCTAACTATCTCACACCACCATGATAATGCATCAAAACGAAATTTACTACTAGCAATTTGGACCTTACGACTATCTAGTACATGGAAGCATGTGAATTGTTCAGTTAAAGCTAGCTCCCAATCTATATACGTTTCAGCATCATTTTCCCCCTCAAAGAAAGGTACACACAATTTAATTGTATTAGAAGGATTGTTTTGTACCGTTGCCGTGGCATTATGAACAAGAGACGTGGAGGATGGTCGTGGTGAAAAGCACTCATCGCGGTCACGGGATAGCATCGGTCTAGTTGCCATGCTTCGTGTAAGTCCTGTCATGGTTAGTAGAAAACAAGAAAAAATCACAGTAATATGTTCCTATCAACTACTAGGATGTGGCTACAAGTCGCTCAACTCTCAAGCTAAAAATCAAGTTCTTACAAGTTCTTACCATGCAAAACAGGAAGGTGATGGCCAGCGGCGTGACCAAGCCCTCCGAAGATTAAATGTATCGATGCCTCGGTAACAAACCAACCTAGGTGTAGA
The DNA here is from genome assembly GCF_000005505.3 of Brachypodium distachyon. Lineage (NCBI taxonomy): Eukaryota > Viridiplantae > Streptophyta > Magnoliopsida > Poales > Poaceae > Brachypodium > Brachypodium distachyon. Next base: position 7,812,728 of record NC_016135.3, read on the forward strand.
ATCTGTGGAGCTTGGAGGCTTTTGTGAGTAGCAAGGAATAGCAAATAATCAAATCAGCAATGCAAAGTTGAAAATATGCTCAATAATGCTAGTCCTAGCTGCTGGAGTCGATAAGAACGAATTACAGAAATAATCTAAGCCTAGATACTGAAGAAGGTAGGAATAGATAGATCAAAAGATGGCACAACAAGTAAATCCCTGGGATTTTTTTTCTTTTTTTTTTGTGGCCTTCTGTTTGGCTTCTTATTCTTTTCTTCTTCTTTTTTTTTTCTTTTTTTTTTAATCCCAGAAACTCACGCAAAAGAACGACCGGAAAACTGTACGTCGGTCTGTCGAAGAACAGCAAAGGCTGCAGTAAGAAAAATCCAGAAAAATATGAAAAAATATGGGTTAGAAGGGTATCGACACAAGCTTTCCAGCAAGGGCAAGATCACTCAAAACGGATGTCGGACAATGGAGAAAACTGAGAAACACCGGGCTGCAGCGACGCCGGAAAACGGATGCAGAAACTTGGAAGCTCAGAAAGTCCACCTTACAAACCGAATTTGGGGGTCAAAGTGCAGGGCAACGCCCTGGATATTTCCTGATGCGCCTCGTCCTGAGCTTTCCAAAAAGTCCAAGAACGTCCAAATCCGAGTTGGTACGCAAAAGATACGCCCGTTTTACTGAACACGGGTCAAACCCACCCGAAACTAAAATTCTACTCGGACTCGGGTCCGAAACTGACTCGAACTCTTTTTTTTTTTCGTTTTTTTTTCTTTCTTTCTTTCCTTTTTTTTTCATTCCTTTCTTTTTTTTTTCAAATTTCCAAACAACTTGATCTCTAAACAAAATTCGATCTATGATGAAACACTTTCCAAAAGCACTCCTTATTGGATTCGGACTCGGATTCGCGGCTGAAAACTATAACTTGCCGACTCGGTGTAGGACTCGAAGAGGGACTCGGTGTAGGACTCGATGAGGGACTCGGTGTAGGACTCGAAGAGGGACTCGGTGTAGGACTCGATGAGGGACTCGGTGTAGGACTCGATGAGGGACTCGGTGTAGGACTCGAAGAGGGACTCGGTGTAGGACTCGATGAGGGACTCGGTGTAGGACTCAAAGAGGGACTCGGTGGAAGATATGGTGGCGGTGGAAGATTATGGCGGTGGTGTGGCAGGAAGTTTGGCGGCGGAAGATTGATGAAGGAAACCTGCGTCACACGAAGAACAAGAAAACCAAAAGCAAGTTCGATCTAGTAGAAAAAATCTGAAAAACGATCCAATCTAATCCAGCAACTCGACACGATTAATGCAGCAAAGATTCAACAATGCAAATACTAATGTGAAAATTGCAAAGCTCAGATTGGTTCTAGGACAAGGTAACTAATTCTAATTTTTGTTTGGCTTTTTCTGGACGATAGGTAAAAACAGATCTAAACTAGGGATAAACTGGAAAAATCTCACCGAGCAACCTTAAGCTCTGATACCACGTGATACGGGTGCGGGTGGCCCGATCTTTCGATGAGATTGATAAATCTCGATTTGGGTAGGAGGTGACGTTGACGATCCGACTACGGCCTAGGAGGCAGCGCCTTAGCAATCGATACACCAACTCCAGAGGGTTATTGATCACGCGGGGGCACGATCAACCTGACCACGAAGGTCTTTATTCCTGCAAGCAATCGAAGAACAAGCAAGAACAAGATAAATAGCGGATGCAATCTAAAATTGCGAATATACTATATCAAACCAATGTCTCAACGAGACGATAAGTTGGGGTTCCGAAAGCGGTAAAACAGGTGGTCTAACCGACACACGCGATTACACGAAGTAGTAGCGATGGCTAACTTTTAACTAAACAAAACCCAAGGCTCCTTAGGGGGGCTCATGGGGTATATAAAGGAGGAGGGAGAGATATTTTCGTCCACCTTGAATAAGGAGTCCGAAATCCAACTCTATCTCTAACTTTCCTAACAAACTACAACTCTTTAGAAAACAGAAAAACAGATCCGTCAGCTTGTTTTGTCCGCCACGGTCAGCACGAGTCGAATCTCTTGATGGGGCCAGATCCGTTGGAAAGCTCTTGTAATTACCTTTCCAACAAGTACTTGTTTGCTTGATTTGGACTCCGGATGCGGCCTGGGTGATTAAAACAAATTCGGGTCTCCTGGCAGCTCGGACCCGAATCGGATTCAACTTTAATTCGTGATATCTTTCTCTAGCAAGCTCCGAATCATGTGCCGTTTGATTTGTTGCAAAGTACACTTTAAATCCTTCCCTCTCAGCTGTATGAATGCTTGATTCTTGTTGGCCCTCCCGTTCGCCTCCATCGTATCTCATCTTCACCTTGGACTTGAAAAGCTCGACAAGATGCCTACGTAATAAAACGAGACAAGATAGTAGTAGCTCCGCCTCTTCATAAATATGACAATGAAAACAATTACTACTTGAATTCACCTGATTATAAATCTTGTCAAATATTATAGAATTGAGGGCACCAAAGGTCGTATCCATGGTTAGCATGTCCATATCAGCACCTACACCTCAAGTACCGGAGATACATGGACCAATTACTAGAGCTCGTGCACGACAACTAAATTATCAGGTACTTTCGTTCCTCGGTACTTCATTTAATATTAATGAGAATATGCTGCTGCCTAAGATGGGTTCTTTTATGTGTTTTAGGAATGAAGGACCTAGATTGGACCTCAAGGATCAGCGTTGGACAGCAAACCATGGAGGTGGCAGCAAGGTGGCGGGAGTTAGCTCAAGTGTTGATTTCAGAATATTGAAACCGCCATAAAGAGATGAGAAGAAGGCCGCATCCTCTTCATCAATGGGATTTCGGCCAAGTGGAGGATTCCCCCTCCAATGGGTATCTATGGGCCAAAGATGAGGGTTATAACCTTGTTTTATTGGGCCTAAGGCCATGTAATAGGGTCCAGCCAATTTTTAGATGTTTTCGTTGTGTTTTAGGAGGATTCCTAAGCCGTTTCGGAGTCCCACAAGGGCCTGGCCGAAAACCACCTAGTTCCCCTCCTATTTATACCCGATGAGCCCCCCTATGGAGCCTTGGGTTTTGATTAGATAAAGTTTAGCCTTTGCTACTTTCGTGTAATCGCGTGTGTCGGTTAGACCACCTATTTTACCGTCATCAAGACTCCAACTATATTGAGTATTCAGATTCGTGAACCTTCATATCTCCTATTCGCAATTTCAGATTGCTTTTCATCTTGTTCTTGCTTGTTCTTCGATTGCTTGCAGGAACAAAGACCTTCGTGGTCAGGTTGATCGTGCCCCCGCGGGATCAATAACCTTCTGGAGTTGGTGTATTGATCACTAAGGTGCTGCTTCCTAGGTTGTAGTCGGATCGTCAACGTCACCTCCTACCAAATCGATAATTAGGTATCTCATCGAATGATCGGGACACCCTCGAGGCTATCATTAACTGTAAACAGTCCCTTTGATGGACTTTGCACCTCCAAGGCACCATTGCTCATTACTTTCTTCACAACACAAGGCCCAAACCATCTGGATTTGAATTTCCCAGGGAAAGGTGAAATCTGGAATCATATATCAAAACAAGCTGCCCTGGAATGAATTCTTTTCTCAAAATCTGCTTGTCATGCCATTTCTTTGTATTTTCTTTATACATTTTTGCATTTTCATAAGCATCTAGCCTTAGCTCATCTACCTCACACAACTGAAGCTTCATTTTCTCACCAGCAGCTTCTATATCCAAGTGTAATTTTCTAACTGCCCAATGAGCCTTGTGCTCAAGTTCAACAGGTAAATGACATGCTTTTCCATAGACCAACCTGAATGGAGACATTCCAATAGGTGTCTTATAAGCTGTCCTATAAGCCCAAAGTGTATCATTTAGCTTCAAGGACCAATCACCTCTGCTTTTTGACACCAGTTTGTCCAAAATCTGTTTTATTTCCCTGTTGGAGAGCTCAACTTGTCCATTAGCCTAAGGATGATATGGAGTTGTAATCCTGTGGCTGTGAACTCCATACTTGGCAAGTAGCTTCTCTAGCTACTGCTTATTGAAGTGTGTGCCTCCATCACTGATGACAACTCTTGGCACACCAAATCTGGGGAAAATGATATTTTTGAATAGCTTGCACACTGAGTTAGAATAAGCATGAACTGTGGGCACTGCCTCTACCCATTTTGACACATAATCAACAGCAACAAGGATGTGTTTGTAATTCTGAGATGGAGGTAGTGGACCAATGAAATCTATCCCCTAAACATCAAACAGTTCCACTTCAAGAATTCCCTGTTGTGGCATTTCATACCTCCTTGACATTTTCCCTGATCTCTGACAAGGATCACAGCTCTGAATATATTTCTGCACATCTCTGAACATTGAGGGCCAAAAGAAACCTGATTGCAGGATTTTTGCACATGTCTTTGAGCTGGCTGCATGTCCTCCAGTGGGAGATGAGTGACAATGAAAACTTACACTTTGAACTTCTTCCTCTGGAATGCATCTTTTGATTATACCATCTCCACACTGCTTATAGAGTCAAGGTTCATCCCAAAAGAACTCCTTCACATCATGCAGGAACTTCTTTTTCTAGTGAGAGCTCAAGCTGGCTGGCAGGTGCTCACAGACCAAATAGTTAGCTATATCTGCATACCAAGGCACCTTGTGGCTGATCTTCATAAGTGATACGGGTTCGGGTGGCCCGATCTTTCGATGAGATTGGTAACTCTCGATTTGGGTAGGAGGTGACGTTGACGATCCGACTACGGCTTAGGAGGCAGCGCCTTAGCAATCGATACACCAACTCCAAAGGGTTATTGATCACGCGGGGGCACGATCAACCTGACCACGAAGGTCTTTGTTCCTGCAAGCAATCGAAGAACAAGCAAGAACAAGATAAATAGCAGATGCAATCTAAAATTGCGAATATACTATATCAAACCAATGTCTCAATGAGACGATAAGTTGGGGTTCCGAAAGCAGTAAAACAGGTGGTCTAACCGACACACGCGATTACACGAAAGTAGTAGCGATGGCTAACTTTTAACTAAACAAAACCCAAGGCTCCTTAGGGGGGCTCATGGGGTATATAAAGGAGGAGGGAGAGATATTTTCGTCCACCTTGAATAAGGAGTCCGAAATCCAACTCTATCTCTAACTTTCCTAACAAACTACAACTCTTTAGGAAACAGAAAAACAGATCCGTCAGCTTGTTTTGTCCGGCACGGTCAGCACGAGTCGAATCTCTTGATGGGGCCAGATCCGTTGGAAAGGTCTTGTAATTATCTTTCCAACAAGTACTTGTTTGCTTGATTTGGACTCCGGATGCGGCCTGGGTGATTAAAACAAATTCGGGTCTCCTGACAGCTCGGACCCGAATCGGATTCAACTTTTATTCGTGATATCTTTCTCTAGCAAGCTCCGAATCATGTGCCGTTTGATTTGTTGGAAAGTACACTTGATAGGCTTCACTTTGAATCTCCCTTTGCAGGCTATAACACTTCATCTTCACTTTGGACTTGTAAAGTTCAATAAGATGCCTACATAATAAGATTACACAAGATAGTAGCTCCGCCTCTTTGCAAGTAACATATTGAAAACATTTTGTAATTGAATTCACCTGATTATAATTATTAGAGACACCAACAATTAGGGTTCTAATGGTCGTATCCATGGTTAGCATGTCCATATCAATAAGTTGATCACCAGGAAAGCTATCATTTATCTTTATAGGATCTTGATCAACATGAGATAGCCTAGACAAATGATCAGCAACTAGATACTCTGTCCCTTTCTTATCTTTGATCTCAATATTGAATTCCTGCAACAAGAGTATCCATCTGATCAGTCTGGGCTTGGCATTCTTCTTATTCAACAGATATTTGATAGCTGCATGATCTGTGTATACAATTGGTTTTGACCCCACAAGATATGGCCTGAATTTATCAAATGCATACACAACTGCAATTAACTCTTGCTCAGTTGTTGTGTAGTTGGATTAAGCTTCATCAAGTGTTTTGCTAGCATAATAGATCACATTAACTCGTTTCTCCTTTCTCTGCCCAAGCACTGCACCAACTGCAAAATCACTAGCATCACACATGATTTCAAAAGTATTTCTTCAATTAGGTGGTTGCACAATTGGGGCAGAAATCAGAGCTTCTTTCAACTTCACAAAGGCTTCATTGCACTCGGCATCAAACACAAAAGGTACATCATGATTTAGCAAATGTGTGAGTGGCTTGGCAATTTTAGTGAAGTCTTTGATGAATCTTCTATAGAAACCTGCATGTACAAGAAAGCTTCTGACCCCTTTGACATTAATAGGGGGTGGCAACTTGGTAAAAGGCATTTCCTTTTCACCTTCCTCCTTTTATAGGCTGAACCCAGCCGAAGAATCCGGGCCACAAGATCTTTATCTTGGTCACGTGTCCCAATTCAATCGGGAAGTGAAGCAGTGAAAATAGAAACGGCCACCCATCTTTCGGGCGCAAGAATTGATGAAATCGTTATGCCTTATTTACTGCATGAAGTGTGACCGTTTTCCCACTGACGCACACCAAGAGTACGTCTAGCTGTCAGGCTAGACTGTGCACCCGGTCACATCTGTTGACCCAACGGCTCTTCACCTTCAACAGGTACGTGATCAATGGCGGAGTCTGACTTGAATATCATGACTCTAAATTATTTTGCATACAGGATGACGGAGTTTATCTTAAATGTTGAAACTCATCTTGAGTCTCGACTATGAACACTAAGACTCTCATTCGAGTCGCAAGCTAACCAGCTGTTGCTTTATGACTAGCTATAGACTTCATTCAGTCAGCTATTGTTTATTCTTTATTCATAACAGCAAAAATAGGGCAATGACCCTGACACAAAACAGTCGATTCCATATAATCAACTCAAGTGAGTCGCACCAGCTGCGTCACCACAGTTGTTTATGTGCATTCGTATAACGGTAAGCCTCTTGGGTTTCATCCAAAGAGCCTGGAGCCGCACCAGCTGCGCTGCTCTAGTAAAATCCATGCTCATTGCATGAAGATAAGCCTCATGGATCTCTCCATCGAGCCTGAAATCGTACCAGCTGCGTATTTCAGTTTAACATCCCAACTTTTACAAATTTTGCATCATGCATTTGCACTCATAAGCATCATGCCATTTATGCACTTTGAGCAATATAAACCATTTTCCAAAAGTTAAAAATCCTTTTTATTTAGCCTTTACTTTCTAATCTTCTTTGTTATCTTTTTGGAATTTCTCAACCCATAGGGTTTAGTCAATATTAAAAAGGTTTATTGCGTCAAGATAAGCTACCCCATAATTTTTGGAAATTGTTTTGGAGTTGAAAACTATTTATTTCAAAATAATGTTGCACTAGGGGGCAACTATTTTATGCAAAACTATTTTTAAACATTTGATTTTGGAAGGAATCCAGCCCCAGATGCTTTAGCATGGAAGGATAGGGTTCTATTAATTTTCTGGGATTTATTTGGAGTCATTTGGAGTTATAAATCAAAAGTTAGGAGGGAAAAAAAGAAAAAGAGAAAAAGAAAAGATCAAAAAGAAGGGGAAACCAGGCCGTCCCGACCGAACCGTCTGAACCGGCCCGACCTGCACCCGCACGCGTGCGCGCACAGCGCCTGCCCGCGCGGTTTGTACCGCGAGCCCGCCCCGCTACGCACTTCCCCCCCGCGCCGCCGCCCGAGCGCCCGTAGTCACTGACAGGTGGGGTGATGTGGGTCGGGGTGGCCCAATCTTTTGATGAGATTGGTAACTCCCGATTTGGGTAGGAGGTGACGTTGCCGATCCGACTGCGGCTTAGGAGGCAGCGCCTTGGCAATCAATACACCAACTCCAGAGGGTTATTGATCACGCGGGGGCATGATCAACCTGACCACAAAGGTCTTTGTTCTTGCAAGCAATCGAAGAACAAGCAAGAACAAGATAAATAGCGGATGCAATCTAAAATTGCGAATATACTATATCAAACCAATGTCTCAACGAGACGATAAGTTGGAGTCTTGACGACGGTAAAACAGGTGGTCTAACCGACACACGCGATTACACGAAAGTAGCAAATATGGCTAAACTTTATCTAATCAAAACCCAAGGCTCCTTAGGGGGGGCTCATGGGGTATATAAAGGAGGAGGGAGAGATATTTTGATACGGGTGCGGGTGGCCCGATCTTTCGATGAGATTGATAACTCTCGATTTGGGTAGGAGGTGACGTTGACGATCCGACTACGGCCTAGGAGGCAGCGCCTTAGCAATCGATACACCAACTCCAGAGGGTTATTGATCACGCGGGGGCACGATCAACCTGACCACGAAGGTCTTTGTTCCTGCAAGCAATCGAAGAACAAGCAAGAACAAGATAAATAGCGGATGCAATCTAAAATTGCGAATATACTATATCAAACCAATGTCTCAACGAGACGATAAGTTGGAGTCTTGATGATGGTAAAACAGGTGGTCTAACCGACACACGCGATTACACGAAAGTAGCAAAGATGGCTAAACTTTATCTAATCAAAACCCAAGGCTCCTTAGGGGGGCTCATGGGGTATATAAAGGAGGAGGGAGAGATATTTTCGTCCACCTTGAATAAGGAGTCCGAAATCCAACTCTATCTCTAGCTTTCCTAACAAACTACAACTCTTTAGGAAACAGAAAAGCAGATCCGTCAGCTTGTTTTGTCCGGCACGGTCAGCACGAGTCGAATCTCTTGATGGGGCCAGATCCATTGGAAAGGTCTTGTAATTACCTTTCCAACAAGTACTTGTTTGCTTGATTTGGACTCCGGATGCGGCCTGGGTGATTAAAACAAATTCGGGTCTCCTGACAGCTCGGACCCGAATCGGATTCAACTTTAATTCGTGATATCTTTCTCTAGCAAGCTCCGAATCATGTGCCGTTTGATTTGTTTGAAAGTAGACTTGATAGGCTTCACTTTGAATCTCCCTTTGCAGGCTATAACACTTCATCTTCACTTTGGACTTGTAAAGTTCAATAAGATGCCTACATAATAAGATTACACAAGATAGTAGCTCCGCCTCTTTGCTAGTAACATATTGAAAACATTTTGTAATTGAATTCACCTGATTATAATTGTTATTAGATACACCAACAATTAGGGTTCTAATGGTCGTATCCATGGTTAGCATGTCCATATCATCCTCCCTTTCTTGAAAGGAAAGCCGTCCTCGGCGTCGTTTATGCTGAAAATATGCTAACAAAAGAGACAAGGTATGCGCATGGTATATGTATATATCGTTATTTTTAACTCCACTCCCATGTTGCACAATTAATGTTTTATAACACAATCTCATGAGATAATTAGTCAAACAATCATCATGAATATCATTCCAGCAAGAAGATTGACAACAATATGTTTTGCGTATATAAGTGAAACAATATCTTGTATTTGGTTTGCACCGCTCACCATTATACCATCCCAACACTGGAGAATAATAATTAATGGTACCCAAATTAGTTACTACAAGATGCTGAAATTTAGAGCATGTCAAAGCACTAATATTCAAACAATCGTGTAAAGAACTACTTGGCAAATAATCAACACCAATATTGGAGCTCTTATCAAAATGATTAGGCATATGCAAAAATTTATTTTCTCTCAAGAAAGGAAAATTATCACAAGTAATGCAAATTTCATCCACAAAAAAGTTATTGTTCACATCATGCTCTCCAATTAAATGAATAGCGTATCCATGAGCATTAGCAAAAGATTTGGAAATTGTTAATTCAGAAACTTTATCCATTGCATGTGACAAATACATAGGTTTATCAAGTGTAATATAACACAAAGAATTAATAGGTGGATCCTTATCGATCACTTCATGTCTAATCAACTCGACACAACCTAAATCAAATTTATCTATCTCACCTGTTTCTCCCAAAACATTAGTTATTTCCTCACATGATTCGTTCTCATCAATATCAAAATTAATTTGTGCACTCAAATCATTAGAAGAATTAATTTCAACAGTAGGTGCACTTGAATCACCATGTACGACAATAATTTCACATGGTGCAAAAAATTCAACAGGTATCACATTTATTTCATCACATGCCCTTTTTAGTTCAGCAACACAATCCTCTGTATCATTACCTTGTGGGCTCGACTCATTTGTAGTAGACCCTCGCTGTAATTTCCTCTCAACTTTACGAGCAAGATTAAGCAAACACAAAAGAGAGTCGTATTTTCCATATTCAATCATGTAAGAAATATCAAAGTTAAGCCCACAATAAAACCTATCCATTTTTCTTTGTTCGGTTTCATCTAAACCAGATCGCAAGGTTATAATTTAGAACTCATTGTAGTAATCATCAACAGTTTTATCATCTTGTGCCAAACGTCGTAATTTTGAACGCAAGTTAAAAGCATAACTAAAAGGGACATATTTTTCTCTCATGATTTTCTTCATATCAACCCAAGTGTGGTGAATTTTTTTTTCTCTAACTATCTCATTCCACCAAGATAAAGCAGCAAAAGTAAATTTACTACTAGCAATTTGAACCTTGTGACTATCAAGTACATGGAAGCATGTGAATTGTCCAGTTAAAGCTAGCTCCCAATCTATATACGTTTCAGTATCATTTTTTCCCTCAAAGAAAGGTACACACAATTTAATTGTATTAGAAGGATTGTTTTGTACCGTTGTCGTGGCATGATCAACAAGAGATGTGGAGGATGGCCGTGGTGAAAAGCACTCATTGCGGTCACGGGATAGCATCGGTCTAGTTGCCATGCTTCGTGTAAGTCCTGTCATGGTTAGTAGAAAACAAGAAACAAATCACAGTAATATGTTCCTATCAACTACTAGGATGTGGCTACAAGTCGCTCAACTCTCAAGCTAAAAATCAAGTTCTTACGAGTTCTTACCATGCAAAACAGGAAGGTGATGGCCAGCGGCGTAACCAACACCTCCGGAGATTAAATGTATCGATGCCTCGGTAACAAACCAACCTAGGTGTAGAATCTGTGGAGCTTGGAGGCTTTTGTGAGTAGCAAGGAATAGCAAATTGTAACATCCCAATTTTCAAAACCCTTCATATGCATTGCATATCATGAGCATCATGTCACCCTTGCATTTGATCACTTTCAAAACCCTAAAATTTGCTAAGAAAACCCTTTTGCTCAAACGCCTTTATTTGATTTTGGTCGTCGATCTTGCTCTTGAGTATTTGCCTTTTAACCCAATAGGGTATCGTGGTAAAAAGGGATTTAATGCATATATAGAGCTATCCCATAATTTGTTTTGAAAGTAGACTTGATAGGCTTCACTTTGAATCTCCCTTTGCAGGCTATCACATTTCATCTTCACTTTGGACTTGTAAAGTTCAATAAGATGCCTACATAATAAGATTACACAAGATAGTAGCTCCGCCTCTTTGCAAGTAACATATAGAAAACATTTTGTAATTGAATTCACCTGATTATAATTGTTATTAGATACACCAACAATTAGGGTTCTAATGGTCGTATCCATGGTTAGCATGTCCATATCAATAACCTTGGACAAGGCAAGTTCACTTTGATCATTCTCCTAAATATTTTTACTATGCACTAAATGTTTTATTAGATGCATCAGGAATATTACTCGTACTTCTATGCTAGCTATAAATCCCAGGTAGTATAGTTTACCCTCGCCATTACCTTGCTACCAAATTGCCATCGATTGTAGATGGATGCTAGGCTATGGTAGTATCGTGGGGGAAATAACTACATTATGATATTGTTATGCCTCTGGCGATATGAAATGTTTTGTTAGATGTAAGGCAAAGCAATTAATTAAATGAACCGTCCTGGGTGGGCAGCTTTGAAGATTTTGAGGATTAGCGGCGTCAGGTCCATTTCTATGGGTCCCTCTGAGTCGAGTTCTTGTGGATTCAGGAATGGATCGTCGATGGACGTCTCTCCCGTGGATTCGGGGAGCGCCTACGTTGCAAATGTGGAATGCCACCTGGGGTAACTTAGACTGGACTAGTTTCCTATTTAGAAGCTTCCAGTACAACCACAATGCTATATGGGCTCTGGCGAGACAAGAGTAAGTTGTATGAACCTAAACCCGAAGAATTGTACTGAGGTAGCCGTGTAGGGGGAGCGTGATTCTCTCGTGGTTTAGGAAATTACCTCTGAAAATCTCGTAATCGATGCCGTTGCTACTCTACCCTGAGGACAGCAAGGGATTAACACGTCGGTTTCTTGTGGGGAATGTGTACAAACTCTCGAGAGCGTCAAAACTAAGTACTTAGCCGTGTCCCCGGCAACGGACAATTTGAGCGACTAGATGTGGAGCTGTAAGGAAAGTCTCACTCATTCCAATTTCTTAAATAAAATGAATGGTTTGAACAGGGTAGGGGCACTTGATGAATCCACTTCAATGTGCTCTAGGTTAATAGGAGCATGGGTGTGTCTACCCCGTGTCCAATAGTTAACATTATTATAACATTCCTTTGTAGTAGGGTAATTTATGTTCTGCTTCCACGCAAACAGCCTGAACTCCACCTTGCCAAATACTACATATACTTGTTAGGTCTGATATAACTCCTAGTGAATCTTGCCAATACATTCAATGTATTGACCCTAGTGGCTGCATCGTTTAATGATGCAGGAAGCTCCGACGACGAGTAAGATGTACGTTCTGCATGTTTGGGTTACGGGCTTACATTCCAACACGCTCTCACCGTGGTGTTGATGTGCCCTTGTATCTTCCGTTTTCCGCTGCTAAACAGTTGTTTTATTTCCAGCTAACCCGTGAGGTTATGCGAGTTGTAAGTACCCTTTTATATTCTGGATGATACGTTGTAATATTGAGACCTTTGTTCTATGATATTACATCTTGAAACTGTGTGTGCTAGTGAGTCGATCCAGGGACTAGCACTAAAGCACAGAGATCAAACCCTTTTACGGGGGCGGTCGCTTCAGATGGTATCAGAGCATTGTGTTGCCTGTAGGAACGTGACCCTAGCATGGATTAGACCAAAAGAGACCATAGGATTGTTCTATGCATTTCATACCACTCTAAATTTGCACATTGAGACACATGCATATTCATATACAGTTGCAATCATACCAATGACCAATGCATATATACTACTTGTGTTTTACTTCATCCACTTGCATCTTCAGATTTTATATGCATTTGTATACACCTCATACTACAATATCAGGCTTTCCACTATTACAAGCATACGTCATGTTTGCATAACATACACCTTATATTATCATCATTACAGTTATGCATCCACCTACTTGATCATGTGACTAATTCTTTTCCCCCACCATCAATCTTGTAGATGAATGGACCACCAAATTTCGGAGATGAGCCACCTTTCACACACATCCATTACCCGACAGTTGACGACGACATCCCGTTTGGGAGACAGCTTGCTACTTTGTGCACGACACTGCACCTGGCAGCACCTTGTTTCCAAGGACGTGCTGAGCCGGTGGGATCCCAGGGAGGTGCACGCCGCTGGGAGATCGACACGGAGATCAAAGGACGGACTGTTGTTCCACTGACGCCCGACATCACCTACTCCGTGCGCTACCCCGACTTCATGCTGGGACTCCAGTTCGCCATGCAACATGCGATAGCTCGTGTGTGCGAGGCGTACCACGATGAATTGCCTCCGGACTCTGTCTTCCGTAGCTTCGGAAGGCGAGTTGTTGGCGGGAATGCCGAGGGACCGGAGATCTTAGGCGAGGATCCGCACATGGAGGATGTTCAGTTTCAAGCTCTGGAGCAGAACATGGTAGACATGGGGAAGAGTCTCTACAACGAGATGACCCGTGCAGATATAGCTGAAGACCAGGTGGGGATACTCCAAGGTCAACTGACGATGAAGACAAACGAGGTGAACCGTAGGGGAGATGTTATCCTGAACATGCACGCGATCATGGAGCAAATTATGTACGAGAAGGATCTCCTGCAACTTCAGTATGATCAGCTCCAAGCCCAGGTCAACAACGCCAACCCTGCACCTGCACCAGCACAAACTCCACCACCCCCTCAGGACGAGGAGATGGAACCACAGGAGGAGGAACCTCAGGAGGCGCAAGAGATGGACACACCTGCCACCTGCACCCGTTCTAGGGCGAAGAACTCCGGGAACACCAACTTCCTTTCACTTCCTTAGTTTCAGCTTAGAGCCGCAGGACTATTTATTATATTATATTCGTTATCGTGTTAGTCATTGACCATGCCGTCGTTGTGGTATGGCAATGTAGATTCATGTGTTTATTTGCAACTCTATACTTGTGTTTAGGCCGGTACGCCTGGTGAACTATTCGTTTTGGATGTTAAAATCCTAGTGAATGCTTTTGCTTGTTTTATAGATGACCTGTTTCACGATTGAATTGTCATGCTTGTGTTATAATTGTGTTTGAACTGTTGTATTGCCTGTGTTGTGGGGCTTAGTTTTCCCTTAGATCCTGTCTATCTTTTTCTCATCTATGCTGTCCCAAAACAGATGCCGCCGAGACGCGATACTCGCCGTGATGCCGACAACAATGAGGAGGGTCAGGACAACAATGCCGCCACTATGCAACAACTGCTGGCTGCACAGACTCAGATTTTGCAAGCCTTGACCCAGCGGATGAACAACAACAACAACAACAACAACAACAACCACAACAACCAGAACCCCAACGCACCACCTCAAGTGGACATGTTAACCAGGTTTGAACGGTTTGGCCAAATTTAATGATCCGCACCTTTCTGGAATTCTCATGACATGTAGAAACTTTTGGCATAGTTTGTTTTCAGTTTTGGACAACTGAAACAGGACCAAGTGACAGAATGCTTCACTTTGAACGTAATCACTTAAAAATTGATTTATAATTAATTTGGACGAGTTATCCACTCCTAAAATTTCTTAGTGACTCACTCTAACTAGTAGAACAGAAAGAAGAATTTGTTTAGTATAAAAATTGGATGCATCATCAACGAACGAGTAAACTGGCTTAAAATGGTTTTAACCGACGTAATTTTTGGTTGATTTAATTTCTTTCTGCACCATGAGAACCTGATATTAACATGGCATCACGTAGATCAAATTCATTAAGCAAACTATTTGTGACATGAACAAAATTAGGATCGCATCATGTGCATAGCAACATGGCATTTTTCCAATCGTTTGCTCGTGTGTATTGGATGTTTGTTTATTCCGGTAATACGTTTTTGTGGTTAGATTTTACGGAGTGCGAACCCTGTCTTTGTGACGAGTGTGAGAACAACAACAACTTTGGACAAGGCAAGTTCATCTTGATCATGAATCACCTATCATCACCTTTATTTTATTCCTATATGCATTAGAGTTGTTTGTAGAACTGCATTAGGATTATCTTATTATATTTATGCTAGCTATGCTGTCCTAGTAGAGTAGTTTTTCAACGCTGTCAAATCCCCACCAATAGCCATCGTATTAGTTTTACGCTTAGCCGTGCTATGAAATTATACGTGGGAGGGAACCACTTTCACCCTAGTAAATATTGGTTAGAATAAATGGTTATTTTGGAAATATGGTTAAAATCAACCCCTAATGAACCATCCTGGGTGGGCGGCTTTGAGTATTATGGTTGTATGCGACATCAGGTCCATTTCTATGGGGCCCGCTGAGTCGTCTCTCCGTGGATTCGGGAGCGTCCATGGTTGTCACTCCCGTGGATTCGGGGAGCGCCTACGTCGCAAATGTGGAATGCCACCCGGGGTAACCAGTGGCTGAATTGGATTCCTATTTAAATGCTTCCAGTACAACCACATGCTATATGGGCTCTGGCAAGAATAGAGTACGTTGTATGAACCTAGACCCGAAGAATTGTATTGATGTAGCCGTGTAGGTGGGAGCGTGATTCTCTCGTGGTCTAAGGAATTACTTCTGAAAATCTCGTAATCGATGCCGTTGCTACTCTACCCTGAGGACAGTAAGGGATGAACCCGTCGGTTTCTTGTGGGGAATGTGTACAACCTCTCGAGAGTGTCAAAACTAAGTACTTAGCCGTGTCCCCGGTTATGGACGAATTATGAGCAGTTAGATATGGAAACTAAGTAAGGTCTCACTCATTCAAATTTCAAAAATAAAATGAATGGTTTGAACTTGGGTTAGGAGTATTGATGTGTCTACTCAATGTCCTTAATTTTAATAGGAGCATCGGTGTGTCTACCCGATGTCCAATAGTTTTATCTTACTGTAAAATTCAATTGTAGTAGGATAAATTTTATGTTAAATGCTTCCACGCCAAAAAGCTTGATCTCCCCATAGCCAATATTGCATATATTTGATAGAATCTGTTATAAACTCTGGTGAACTTGCCAATACATTCAATGTATTGACCCTAGTGGCTGCAACCTTTAACCTGTTGCAGGAATTTCCGACGATGAGTGAGGTTTCGTTGTGTTTGGGTTACGAGCCTGCATTCCAACATGCACTCTCTGTGGCGTTGTTTTGGCTCAATGTTTCCCCCGTTTTCCGCCATTGAATAAAGTATGTTATTTTTAAATGCTAACCCGAGAGGTTATGCAAAGTTGTAAGTACTCTAAAGTTCTGGATGATGATGATGTAATAAAATTATTCGACCTTTGTTTCTCGATATTACATCTTGAACTGTGTGTGCTAGTGAGTCGATCCAGGGACTAGCACTAAAAGCATAGAGATCGAACCCTATACGGGGGAGGTCGCTTCAGATGGTATTAGAGCACTGTGTTGCCTGTAGGAACGTGACCCTAGAACGGAGAAGACTAATACCAGCCCTTAGGACATGTGCATATCATATTTACTTACCGCATGCATATTTTATTGTTTACTCTGCCACATGTCATGCCACTAAAAGGAAGAAAATGTTCATGCATGTCACATAAACATACATGGTTGATTTATTATACTGCATGGTTCAATTCATAAAAACACTCCATATTAATTTGCCACATTACATTGCAATTTAAATTACAGTCAACACCATTAACTCCACCATAATGCCATGTGTAATTTCAGTGTATTGCATCCACTCATTAAGCATGTCATTAACATTCTTTCTCTCTACTCTTTTTCTATAGATGAACAACCCGCCGCAGTTCAGCAACGTACCGCCCTTCACCCACCTCCACTACCCGGCCGCTGGCGAAGTTCAGCCGTTCAGCTCGGCATTGGCGTTGCTGTGCACCTACCTCGGTCTTGCACCGCCGCGTTTCCGAGGACGCGCTGAGCCGTCACACCCTCACGATTGGCAGCCCAGGTGGGAGGTCGAGACGGTCATCCGAGGCCGTGAGGGGGAGCCCGTGACGACGGACATCGCCTTCACCGGACGCTGCCCCAGCTTCGCGTTGGGTCTTCAGTCCGCCATGCAGCGCGCTCTCGCGCACATGTGTGAGGCCTACCGCGACGAGCTGCCACTCGACTCCTTCTTCCGTGACTTCGGGAGGAGAGTTGTTGGAGGAGCCTCTGTGGGCTTCGAAGCCCTCGGAGACAACCCAACCGAGGTAGCTTTCCAGTTTGAGCAAATGGAAAACAACACGGTTGAGTTGGAGACTCAACTTCACGACCAGTTGATTCGTGCGGACATTGCTGAGGAGCAGGTTGGAGCACTCCTGGAAAACCGGGCCAACCTAGAGGCCACCATACTCAATATGGGGGACGCTCTACAACACGTTCAGTACGAGAGGGACTTGCTGCAGCTGCACATCGACCAGATGCAGAACTTTCTCAACAACGCGCTCGCAGCCAACGTCCCCGCACAGGAGATCTCTGAGCCCGAGGGAGAGGGACCACCTTCAGATGAGCCCTCAGAGGAGAGTTTCCCCGAGGAGGACCCGCCAGCCGCCAACACTCGTTCCAGGAGAGGAACCGATGGAGCCGCCCTTTTATCGCACTCCCTTAGTTGCTTTGGAGACCACCATCCCTTTTCTTAGCTTATAATAAAATACGAGCACGTGTTAGTCGTTGACCATACAAAAATTATGTTGTATGGCGACGTAGACTGTTGGTTCTTTCTTTCTTTTTAGCCTTATTTTTTTTTCTTTTCTTTGACTTAGGCCATGGGCCAACAATAGGTCCCCTTTGTTGTTTACTTGGATTTTTGAAAAGAAATTTAATATAGCTTGTTTGGTTGAGTGAAATGATTGTGTCTGTTTGTGGGGAAATACTTATCCTTAGACCCCTCCATCTATATTACTTCTCATCTTTGCTATCCTAAAACAGATGCCGCCAAGACGCCAAACCCTTCTCATCTTTGCTGTCCTAAAACAGATGCCGCCAAGACGCCAAACCCACAACAATGCCAACAACAGTGACAACAAACGCTGAAAATAATGCAGAAGGAAATGAGAATGCTGCATTAGTACAACAGTTACTGGCAGCCCAGACTTAGTTCATTCAGCTAATGACTCAGCATATGGCCAATAACAATCAGAACCCCAATCAGAACCACAACCAGAATCAGAACAACCAGCACCACCCACCTCCCAGGTTGATATGCTGACCCGATTTCTGAGATTACGGCCACCCACTTTCTCAAGCTCCTCAGAACCAATCGTGGCAGATGACTGGCTTCGTTTAGTCAACAAAAATCTGGTAACAGTGAACTGCACTGACGAGGAGAAAGTCAGGTTTGCTGCCCACCTGCTGGAAGGACCGGCCGCTTCATGGTGGGAAAATTTCCAGATCACCACTCCCATCGAAAATGTTACATGGGAGATGTTTCAGGAATCTTTCCGTACCGCCCACATCTCAATGGGGGTACTCAGTCTGAAGAAAAAAGAATTTCTGAAACTGAGGCAGGGGACGCTCAGTGATAGAATTTATCGAGGTGTTCAACAGTCTGTCCCGCTATGCACCCGACGAGGTGAATACCGACGCCAAACGCCGCGAGAGATTTTTGGATGGTCTGAATGATGAGTTATCCGTCCAATTGGCTGTCGCCTACACCCCCACATACCAGTCTCTGATAGACAAGGCCATCGTACTGGAAAATAAGCTGAACCAGATGGAGAGCCGTAAGCGGAGGCTGCACCAAGGAAATCCCACCCTGGACCGCACCAGAAAATGCGCACCTCCTATGACGGAAGTGGGAGTTCCTCCGTGGTCAAACATGGCAACCACAACCGTCAGCACCATGGAGGGAGTGGCAATTTCCATCGCCATAGTAACCATGGGCAGAACCACCATGGAGGGAATGGGAACCGACCTCAGCACCAGCACCAGAACCAAAATCAGTTTCCCCGTCCGAGGAACCACACTGACAGTGGTAACGGCAGCAACCATGAAAATGGAGGGAACGGGGGACAGAACCGCAACGGCAACCACCCCAAGCGCGACCTCGGCCAGGTGGAGTGTTTCAAGTGCCACAAGCTGGGGCACAACTCCAACGACTACCCCGAAAAATTCAAGGAGGCTGGGAGCAAGCCGAACCCCTTTGCAAAGGGCAACGTGAACCACGTTGATGTGGAGGAGATCGCCGAGGAACAAGGTATCGTAATTGGCACCTTCCACATTAATTCCTTTGAAGCACTCATACTGTTTGATACCGGCGCATCGCATTCGTTCATATCGAAGAATTTTGTGTTTAGAAATGGGTTGCCAACTAGCACATTAGCAAATCCCATGAAAGTGAAATCACCAAGAGGAGAGATACTGGCTACCTGTGAGTGCCCTATGCTGACTTTGGAAATTGGCAAACACATTTTTCCCACCAGTCTGATAGTGATAGGATCCAAAGGACTGGATGTGATCCTAGGAATGGATTGGTTAACCAAATATGGAGGAGTCATAGACTATGTCAGGAGAACCGTTGCTCTCACGACACGGGAATATGTCGTCGCGCGGGGCTCTGACACCGGGGGTGAGCGGGCACCCCCTTTTTAGGTTCGGAAGTGGGCTACGGGGATTGCTTCGGCGATCACCGGCGGGACCAATGCGAAGCGCAAAATACACCAAGAACACTACCCAGGGCTCATGCACACGGTTTTTACCCAAGTTCGGGCCACCTTGCGGTGTAAAACCCTACGTCCTGCTTGTCTGAGCTTGTATTGCTGGGAAAACGGCTGATTACAAGTTGCCTGGGGGAAGCCCCGGGGGCGATCTCTTTTTGGCTAAGTGCTCTTTTCTACTTTGGGCTACTGCCGATGTCGCACTAGGAGTTGGCTCTGTAAACGAACCAACGAACCCACTGAAGACTGGACTGAGCTGAACGGAACCGAACTCGAACCCTTTGACCGTTGGCGGGGGTCCTACTTTTATAGCCAAGGGGATACCACAGGTGCCACGGTGCATGGTTTACAAGTGGCGAGCGAGGAGCTAGGGCAACTCCTCCTCGGTGCGCTGGCATGCATGAATGAGCGCAAACCCCGCTGCTAGGGGTATAGGGCCTAAGAAAATAGGACTGGACAGCCACTGTTTCCCGGACTAGACGGGTAACGCTCCTCCTGTCGGCTCATTAAATGCGCCGTGCGCCACACTCCTCGTCCTGGCGAAACTGCACGCTGGGGCGCCTGGCACGCGCCCACATGGCGTCGCTACTCTGCTCGCTCGGCCCCGCCCTCACGACGGGACCCTGCGCCCGGGAACCTCCCCTCCCAGCTAGTGACTTCCCGGGAGGTGCCCAGGCGGGAATATTCCCCGAAGCCCCGCTAGCCCGGAAGGGCTGGTGGCTTGCCAGGCAGCCTGTTCGTTGCCGCCCGGGGTGAGACCCTCCCGGGAACTCAATGATGCGACCCACGCGTCGCGCAACGGTGGTACCCGGGTGCCACTGGTGCGATAGTAGCCCCCGGGCGTGGGTCGGCAACACCTGTTCCCGGATGAACTTTTCCCCGGTCGGTTGCCAGGCTGCGCCCCAACCGACGCGTGGGTCCCGACTCGCCTCGGGCCCGCGTCCCTTCGCTGCTCCACATACCCCGCCGTTAAGGACGGAGTAGTGGGTGCGTGATCTCCGCCGTAACCTCCCCCTTAAACAGGGAAGTGAAGGCCATTCTTCGCATTACTCCCTTTGATTAGGAATTATCCCAGCGCATCCGTAGGGTGCGAAACCGGCTGTTACCAAACGGCCGGGTGCTATAAAGTTTTTACTGCTGCTCCAAGGGGAAACACTTTGCCCCCAGCCTTCGCCTTCCAACTTCGCATCTTGCACCCAAGAACTCCTGCTAACTTCTGCCTCCGCTCCCATGGCGCCCCCCACCACCAGGAAGGGAAAGGAGGGGAAAGCCCCAAAGAAAGCAGGGGCCAGCAGGAGCGAGGCATCCGCCAAGGCTGCCGCCGACAAAGACCAGAAAAAGCGGGTGATGAGGGCCTAGCTCGCCTTCTACCGGCCTGGCTACAATGGCGAGGCGCTGGCCAAGATCCAGCATGCCGTCGCCTCTCGATTCAACAAGCACGGGGAGACCCAGATCCTCCCCGTGGGCGCCGATCACCAGGAAAACGACTTCCGGGTGTTCGGGCGCTTCCTCCTCACCGGGCTGGTGCCGCCGTTCTCCCTGTTCCTCCACGCGCTGATGGAGTCGTACCAGCTGCGGGTGGCACAGCTCCACCCTAGTCGCTCTACATCGTCGCCATCTTCCAGTTCCTCTGCGAAGATTACTTCTACCCTCGGATCGACAACGCGAACGCAATGTCGTCGGATGTGGTGTTTCGCGCTCGCGACCGGATGAAATCCTAGTTCATCGGCCGGTCGGAGAAGAAGATCGAGAAGGAGTGGCGCGGGGATTGGTGCTGGGTCCGCGTAGAAGACCCCGAGGAGTTCATCCTCCCGCCCACCGAGTTGCCGCAACCCCACGCCGGCTGGCGGGACTGGTACCACCGCGACGCCGATCTCCTGCCCATCGTGGAGAAGATCAAGGCTCTGCGGCTGGCGGGGCTCACCGACGTCGATGTGGCGCGCACCTTCATCACCCGGCGCATCGCGCCGCTCCAACTGCGCTCCTGGCCCGCGTGGATGTACACGGGTCACGGGTACAGGACACGCCTCCATCGCGAAGGCGTGGACCTGGAATCCCTCAAGGTGTGGGTGAGGGGGATCTCCGGCAAGGATCTTCCCACTACGGGGTTCCCGCTGGAGGTCAACTCCCTCCACGCCGGCGTTGCGAGGCTCAACGACATCGTCGCCTCCTTCCCGCCCTGCAACGAGTGGGGATTAATGGACGATACCCCCACTCGACCCCGCGTGCTCCTCCGTCGGCACCTCGCGGGAAGCAGGTGCTTGAGGAGAGCGGGGGTGAGTCGGAGATCAGCGGGCCCTCCCTCCAGTCTTTGGACGACGAGGCGGGCCAGCCTGCCGCGTCCCAAGCAATCGTCCCCGTGGACGACGACGATGAGGACAGCGACGACGCGCCCCTGATCATGCGAAGATCATGGGCGCACGCAGCGCCCGTGGCTACCTCCACGGCGGCTGCGGCGGCGATCAGCTCTGCGGCGGCGGCCGCCCTAGGGGCGTCCGCCCGCACCTTGGCAGCGACCACACCCATTGCGGTCGCCGGAGCCACGGCGGTGACCACCCCGGTAGGGACCGCTAGCGACCCGGCGGCGGCTACCTCCCCAGTAGCAGCCGGGGCCGCAGCGGCAGCCACTCCGGGGGCAGCCCCCGACGTCGTGGCGGCCTCGTTGTCGGATCCCGCGGCGCCCCGGGCCGCGGCACCCCATGGGCACCCACCGCCCCGTCCGCTCGGGGGGTCTTTCGGGGCTTCGCGCTCCAGCGCAACCCCCCGCGGGCCGATTCGCCGGCGAGTGCCAGCAAGAGGGGGAGGGACAACTCCCCGCCCGCCGCGCTGAGCGAGAAGGTGCGCGCGGACGCCGGTAGCGCTGCCGACCCGACCGGCCCAGGGGCTAGCGGTGCCTTCATCGCACCTGCCGACGACCCGGCCCCCACAGGCGGCGCCAGCGACAGGTACGGCTCCTTCCTTCCTTCTTTGCTGCATTTTCAATTGTCAGCTAGTCACTCAACCGTAGGTGGCATTTTCAATTGCTGCATTTTCTTTCCGTAGGTGGCACTTTGCCGCGGCAAGCCTCTCGGAGCCTCCTGCCGGGACGGAGGAGGAAGGGGGGGCTCCCCCCGTAAGGCCAATGGCCCTGCACGGTAACCGCCCTGAGCCCCCTTGTCCGCCTCCGGGCAACTTCTCTAACTTCCCACCTCTCACACTTCCCGCTGCTGCAGGCACAAGCGCACCCGCGCCGGAAGCGGGTGTTACTAGGGTTGATCTCGACCCCGATGTCGAGGTCACGAGGGCGGCGGAGGAGCCGGAAGGGGCCCCCGCGTCAAGCCCTGCTGCGCCGGCCACGGCGGCAGCGGTGACCACCGCCGCTCCCGGGACGGCGCCCGGCAACGCGGCAGCAGCCGGCGACGCAACAGCAGCCGCGGATGCCGCTGGCGCGGATTCTTCTGCCGCCCAACAGGGGACGGCCCCTGCCGGGGGCGCGGCAGCCTCACCAGCCCCACAATCCCCGGGAGCGGGTGAGGGGGTGGTTGCTGGAGAGGAGCGACAGGTTGCTCTGGCACTAGCGGACGACCCCACGCCCAGCTCTACGGTGGCAGCGGGGGCTTCGTCGTCATCGGCCGCCTCCTTCAGCACCGACCTCGGCACCCTTGCCGGGGTGGCTTGGAATCCCATCACCTGAGACCCGAGCGTCTTCGAGCGAGGGCACAGGTTCCTGGACGCTGTCAAGGACCAGCAACTAGCCTTCATCACCCCCTTCAACGAGGTGAGGGAGCATCACGCAATCGCCAAGAGCCAGCTTGGCGAACTGCGGGAAGCTGTGGGGAAGGAGCGGCAAGAGCTCTCCCGGCTGCGCGAGGAGACACGCCTCGCCAGAGAGGAGGCACGCCTCGCCCGGGAAGCCTTGGAGGATGCTGACGTACCGGTCATCCCGGAAGCGGAGCTCTACCGGCGGCTGGAGGCTCAACACGCCGAACTCCAGGGGGCTGTGGACTCGCCTGTCGTGATAACGACGGAGTCCCTGCTCGTAGCACGCGGCTCGCACAGCAGCCCAGCATCGAAGCTCTTCGATGAAGTTCAGATCGTCAACCCTTTGCTCGTGTCGGCGGGAGTTGCCGTACGCGCATACTCGGGGAGATCCGTGCTTGAGCTCGAGGGGCAGCACCGCTTCTGCCCCGTAGACAAGGGCGAAAGGGGTTTCGCCCGTTGCCCGAGTAGGTGTGGTCCCAATTGACCACAGTACGGGCTGGAGTTCTTCAACCCAGTGTTTCCCGTGGCCTTTGAGCTTGTCAAAGGTTCTCGTCTTGATCCCCCGCAGCACTTCCGCGTTGGCTCGCTCCGCCTGCCCGTTACATCTTGGGTGAGCAACGGACGCGAAGCGTAACTTGGTGCCCATGCCCTCGCAGTAGGCCTGGAACACCACGCTCGTGAATTGCGTGCTGTTGTCGGTGATGATGCCGTTAGGCACACCAAACCGGCACACAATGTTCTTGAAGAACTTGATGGCCGCCTGGGCGGTCACCTTTCGCACCGGTTCCACTTCCACCCACTTGGAGAACTTGTCGATAGCCACGAACAAATACTTGAAGCCGCCGACTGCTCTCGGCAGCTTGCCGAAGATGTCCAGCCCCCAGACCGCGAACGGCCACGAGGACGGGATGGCGTGCAGAGCCTGCGCCGGCTGGTTGCTCTTCTTCGGGTGGAACTGGCATGCTTCGCACGTCTTCACCAGCTGCTCCGTGTCGGCCAGGGCCGTGGGCCAGTAAAAACCGTGCCGGAACGCCTTACCGGCCAACGCCTGGGAGGCCACATGGTGGGAGCATGTGCCTCGATGTATCTCCTCCAACAGCGCGCGCCCTTCGTCTTGTGGCACGCATATGAGCTTGACTTCATTTGCACGCCTGCGGTAGAGGTTCCCATCTACTAGAGTGTACATTTTGGTTTGCCGCGCCACTCGCTCTGCGGCGACGTCGTCTTCCGGGAGGGCCTCCCCCTTCAAGTAGCGGGCGATTTCCACCGGCCAGGGAGGGGTCTCCCTGCCAACAGCTCGTCAGCCGCGAAGTTGTCCTTCTGCTTGACATGCTCGAATCGCAAACCCTTGAACTTGCGTTCTAGCTTGCGGACTTCCTCCACGTACGGTGCCATCCGCGGGCAGTCATAGTCCTTGTTAACCTGGTTGATCACGAGCTGGGATTCCCCGCGAACAACCAGGCGCTTGATGTCGAGGGCGATTGCCGCCCGCAACCCGACGAGCAAACCCTCGTACTCCGCCGTGTTGTTGGTGGAGCAAACCCTCCCAACAACACGGCGGAGTACGAGGGTTTGCTCGCCGGTCACCCTCGACATCAAGCGCCTGGTTGTTCGCGGGGATTCTCAGCTCGTGATCAACCAGGTGAACAAGGACTACGACTGCCCGCAAATGGCGCCGTACGTGGAGGAGGTCCGCAAGCTAGAACGTAAGTTCAAAGGTTTGCGTTTCGAGCACGTCAAGCAGAAGGATAACTTCACTGCTAACGAGCTGGCCAAGATGGCAGCAGAGCGCCGGAAACCTCCGGCGGGGGTGTTCTGTCAGAAGCAAGTGCTCCTTCAGTCCCCCCCAGCCGGCTGCCGGGGACGCCCCTCCGGCAACCGAAGGAACCCCTGCAGCAGCCGGGGTCCATGCTGCTGACATAGCGGCATGCGTTGGCAGGGAGATCCCTCTCTGGGCGGAAGAGATCGCCCACTACTTGAAAGGAGGGGCTCTCCCGGGAGATGACGTCGCCGCGGAACGAGTAGCACGACAAGCCAAGTTGTACACTGTGGTGGATGGGAACCTCTACCGCAAGCGTGCGAACGGTGTCAAGCTCATATGCGTGCCGCAGGATGAATGGCGCGCACTGTTGGAGGAAATACACCGAGGCACATGTTCACACCATGTGGCCTCCCGGACTTTAGCCAGCAAGGCGTTTCGGCACGGCTTCTACTGGCCCACGGCCCTGGCTGACGCGGAGCGGCTGGTGAGGATGTGCGAAGCGTGCCAGTTCCATTCGAAGAAGAGCAGCCAGCCGGCGCAGGCCCTACATATCATCCCTTCCTCATGGCCATTCGCGATCTGGGGGCTCGACATCGTCGGTAAGCTACCAAGGGCGGTTGGCGATTACGAATATTTGTTCGTAGCCATCGACAAGTTCTCCAAGTGGGTGGAGGTGGAACCAGTGCGGAAGGTGACCGCCCAGGCGGCCATCAAGTTCTTCAGAGGCATTGTGTGCCGGTTTGGTGTGCCTAACAGCATCATCACCGACAACAGCACACAGTTCACGAGCATGGCGTTTCAAGCCTATTGCGAAGACATGGGCACTAAGCTGCGTTTCGCGTCAGTTGCTCACCCGAGGAGTAACGGACAGGCGAAGCGAGCCACCGCAGAGGTGCTACGGGGGCTCAAGACGAGAACCTTTGACAAGCTCAAAGGCCACGGGAAACACTGGGTTGAAGAACTTATTTTGTGAATAATAGTGGCATACAAGTTTAAATCTCGCTCTATGTTGCAAAAACCACACAAACTTTTGATTTAAACCCTATCCATGTTTCATGCATATTAATTACCACATTGATGTTGTATATCTGTCCAAATCTTTTGAAAAACTTTTCAAAAAAGAAACGAAACTTTTTACTTTAGAAGTAATCTTTGCGTGCATCATCATAGCATATGCATCATGGCATGAATTTGTATTGAGTGTTGTGTTTATTATGTGTATGTTTCTTTTATTTTAGATTGTGTCGAGTGTAATCATTGTTGTTGCAAAGAGTGCGAGAACTACCACAACCTTGGACAAGGCAAGTTCACTTTGATCATTCTCCTAAATATTTTTACTATGCACTAGATGTTTTATTAGATACATCAGGAATATTACTCGTACTTCTATGCTAGCTATAAATCCCAGGTAGTCTAGTTTACCCTCGCCATTACCTTGCTACCAAAATTGCCATCGATTGTAGTTGAATGCTAGGCTTTGGTAGTATCGTGGGGGAAATAACTACATTATGATATTGTTATGCCTTTGGCGATATGAAATGTTTTGTTAGAAGTAAGGCAAAACAAATAATTCAATGAACCGTCCTGAGTGGGCTGCTTTGAAGATTTTGAGGATTAGCGGTGTCAGGTCCATTTCTATGGGTCCCTCTGAGTCGAGTTCCTATGGATTCAGGAATGGATCGTCCATGGACGTCTCTCCCGTGGATTCCGGGAGCGCCTACGTTGCAAATGTGGAATGCCACCTGGGGTAACCGAGACTGGACTAGTTTCCTATTTAGAAGCTTCTAGTACAACCACAATGCTATATGGGCTCTGGCGAGACAAGAGTAAGTTGTATGAACCTAGACCCGAGGAATTGTACTGAGGTAGCCGTGTAGGGGGAGCGTGATTCTCTCGTGGTTTAGGGAATTACCTCTGAAAATCTCGTAATCGATGCCGTTGCTACTCTACCCTGAGGACAGCAAGGGATTAACGCGTCGGTTTCTTGTGGGGAATGTGTACAAACTCTCGAGAGCGTCAAAACTAAGTACTTGGCCGTGTCCCCGGCAACAGACAATATGAGCAGTTAGATGTGGAGCTGTAAGGAAAGTCTCACTCATTCCAATTTCTTAGATAAAATGAATGGTTGAACAGGGTAGGGGCACTTGATGAATCCACTTGAATGTGCTCTAGGTTAATAGGAGCATGGATGTGTCTACCCCGTGTCCAATTGTTAACATTATTATAACATTCCTTTGTAGTAGGGTAATTTATGTTCTGCTTCCACGCAAACAGCCTGAACTCCACCTTGCCAAATACTGCATATACTTGGTAGGCTCTGATATAACTCATAGTGAATCTTGCCAATACATTCAATGTATTGACCCTAGTGGCTGCATCGTTTAATGATGCAGGAAGCTTCGACGACGAGTAAGATGTACGTTCTGCTTGTTTGGGTTACGGGCTTACATTCCAACACGCTCTCACCGTGGTGTTGATGTGTCCTTGTATCTTTCGTTTTCTGCTGCTAAACAGTTGTTTTATTTCCAGCTAACCCCTGAGGTTATGCGAGTTGTAAGTACCTTGAAATTCTGGATGATTCGTTGTAATATTGAGACCTTTGTTCTATGATATTACATCTTGAAACTATGTGTGCTAGTGAGTCGATCCAGGGGCTAGCACTAAAGCACAGAGATCGAACCCTTGTACGGGGGCGGTCGCTTCACCAGCCCGGGAGGGCTAGCGGGGCTTCGGGGAATATTCCTGCCTGGCCGCCTCCCGGGAAGCCACTTGCCAGGAGGGGGCTTCCCAGACACAGGCTCCCGTCGTGAGGGCGGAGCCGAGCAGGCAGAGCAACGGCGCCACGTGGGCGCGCGTCAGCCATCCACTGCGAAGATCCGCCAGGGCGAGGAGTGAAGCGCACGGCGCATTAAATGAGCCGACAGGAGGGGAGTTACCCGTCTAGTCAGGTAAACAGTGGCTGTCCATAGCTAGTTCTTAGGCCTTAGGCCCCTAGCGGAGGAGTTGGCGCTCCTACATGCCACCAGCGCACCGAGGGGAAGTTGCCCAGCCTCCCTGCTCGCCACTTGTAATCCATGCACCGTGGCACCTGTGGTATCCCCTTATCTTTAAAAGGAGGACCCCCGCCAACGGTCAAAGGGTTGGTTGGTTGGTTGGATCGTGGGTTGGTTGGTTGGATCGTTGGTTGGTTGGTTGGATCGTTGGTTGGTTCAGTCTGTGTTGGTCGGTCCATTTGAGCTCGGTTCAATTCGATAGGCTCACGGTTAGCCTCTAGTGTTAGCAGAGAGTGGCAAGGAACACTTAGCCACAAGGAGAGAATACCCGGGAAATCACCTGGCAACCTGTAAACACTTGGTTTTGTGATTATACAAGTTTAGACAAGCAGGACGTAGGGTTTTACACCTCGGGGTGGCCCGAACCTGGGTAAAAACGTGCGTGCATGTGTCCTTAGCCTGCATGAATTCTGGGTACATTACTTTGCAGGTTACGTACGCCATCAGCCACGCCGGTGATCGCCGAAACGATCCCCAACGCCCCTGCCGAACCTAAAAGGGGGTGTGCCAGCACGCCCCTGGTGTCGGAGCCCCGTGCGACGACATCTGGCGCGCCAGGTAGGGGGCGCGAGAGCAGAGCTCGCCGGTGATCGCCGGCAGCAGCGTCTGCGTCGACGTCGGCCTCGTCTTCTTTGCCGACGGTGTCGGCCACCATGCCCCTCAAACGGGCTGGTGACCCTCGGATAGACACACGTGAGGCCCCAGCGGCACACACACGGTCGCATGATGTGCGACCCGCGTCAGGGGCTCAGGAGAACCCGGAGCCCTCGAGAGTGCAGCAATCACAACTGCCTCCCCCGCCCCCTCTGTTGTCGGCAGACAACCGGCTGAGGGGACCGGCGGCCCCGACCGCTGTAGCCAGCCGCGCACGCGGGCAAGGTGCCACCCGCACTGGCGAGCGAGTCGAGTCACGGGCCGAGGACATGCAGCGACAGCGGCACCATGAGCATACCGCGTCGCGAGCAACACCTGGGTGCTCGCACCCCGTGCAACCGGAGGCGTCCGGGGCTAGAGCGGACCGCAGCCGCTCGGGAAACCGGCTGCCCCCCGCACGAACCCCGGCGGAAGCCATCATCGCCGGGCGGGTCATGGTGCGGTATGAACCCCAACAAGGCACGCCGGCGCATGAGACGTGGGGCGAGGAGTTGGACGCGCTCCTCGCTCTGGCCGCCCAGCAGCCACAAGGCGAGGGCATCCCGGTAGGCTCCGGCCACGGGCAGAACCCGGAGCGCGGAGACGCGCCCCGCACCTCGCGACAGGGGGAGAACCCTCCTCCGTAGGGAGGCCAGGGAAACGGGGACCCAGAGGGGTCCTCAGACTCCTCACCCACCGTCACGTGGGGTGACGCGCGCGGCATTTTGAATGCCCGCCAGCAAGAAGATCTACGCTGGCGCTTAGAGCTGCGCCCATGGGCCTCAAGGACCGCCCGCAGGAGTAGGAAGATGCTCCCATGGGCCTCAAGGACGGCTGCACCGCATTCACGCGCGAGCTGTGCCAGGTGACATGGCCTCGCAAGTTCCGACCGCCAGCGCTCGGCACGTACGACGGGACCGTGAATCCCAAGGATTTCCTCCTGACCTATACGTTGGGGATGCATGCCATCGGCGCCGACGACAAGGTCAGGGCCAACTGGTTCCCAATGGTCCTGAAAGGATCAACGAGAACCTGGCTGCTCCACCTACCCGTCGGGTCCATTGCCACTTGGGCGGACCTGCACGAGTAGTTTGTGAGTGCGTTCCAGGGCGGCTACAAGCGCCCGGGAACCCCGTGCAGAAGCCGGGGGAGATGTTGCGGAGCTTCGTCAACCGCTTCTCCAACCTCTCCTACTCTATCCCGGAGGCGAAGGCAGCTGCCATCGTCAACACCTTCGCCATCAACGTCCGCGACCCCAAGATGCACGAGAAGCTGAGCACGCATCGGATCCGGACGACACAGGATCTATACGCCCTGGCAAGGAAGGGCGCTTAGCGCCCGAGCTAGCGGCCAAGGCTGCCGCAAGCCCTGGCGAGGGTTCGCAGAAGAAGGGTTCCCCCGAGTTCGCAGAAGAAGGGTTCGCGGGTCTGGTGGCAAACAGGGTGACGCGCCCCGCTGCCCCATACACAACAACTCCACCCACGACGCGCAGGACTGCCGCATCCTGCAGGGGATCAAGCAGCGGCGGGAGCAGCGCCATGAGGAGCGCCGCGCTGCTGGCACCTGCTTCAACTGCGGCGACATCGAGCATCTCTCCCGACATTGCCCGAACGACCCCAGGGCAGAGACGAACCCCAGGGGGGACGCGACAGGGCTCGCGCTAAGGAGCAGCGCGAGTCCGACTGCACTGGCGGTGACGAGCCGGGATCCCATGGACCTCAAGGACGTGGCCTGGTGCGTCGGCGAGGTCATTAGGGCCGCCGCCGCAGCTGACGCCGGCGACGAAGATGTTGCCGGAGACGACAGCTCGCCGGGCGATGCCCCGGCAACGAAGAAGGCCCGCGCTACCCCGCAAGAGCTTGCCGGGGGAAGCGCAGGCTCGAGCTCGTGCCCCATCAAGGGACAGAAGCTCCGGGAGGAGGCCGCCAAGGTGAAGAAGCTGCCCGTCCAAGCCGGCAACAAGGAGCGCACCGTCACCGTCGGTGCAAACCTTACTGCCGAATAGGAAAGCGCCCTCATCACTTTCCTCCGGGAGAATGCCGACGTGTTCGCTTGGGAGCCGCCGGACCTTCCCGAAGTCCCTAGGGAGGTGATTGAGCATCGGCTCGTAGTGCGTCCGGACGCCCGCCCCGTCAAGCAGAAGGTTCGGCGGCAAGCACAGGAGCGCAAAGATTTCAGCAAGCAAGAGGTGGACAAGCTAAAAGCTACCGGGGCTATCAGGGAAGTTCTATACCCCACTTGGTTGGCTAACCCTGTAGTAGTACCTAAAGCAGGGAACAAGTTTCGCATGTGCGTAGATTTTACTGATCTTAATCGTGCATGCCCCAAGGATCCCTTCCCTGTACCCCGCATTGATCAAATAGTTGATTCCACCGCTGGTTGTGACTTGCTGAGTTTTTTGGATGCTTTTTCCAGCTACCATCAAATTAAGATGGCGGTCAAAGACGAAGAGAAAACAGCGTTCATCACCCCGGTTGGCTGCTACTGTTATACATGCATGCCTTTCGGGTTGAAGAACGCGGGCTCAACATTCATGCGCTCGCTGCGCGAATGTTTGGGACCCCAGCTAGGCCGGAACGTGGAGGCCTACATGGACGACATCGTCATCAAATCGAAGCGCGGGGAGTTGCTGATTGATGACCTGCGGGAAACGTTTGATAACCTCCGCCGGATCAAACTCAAGCTGAACCCCGAGAAATGCACCTTTGGTGTGGACTCGGGCCAGCTTCTGGGTTTCTTGGTTTCGCACAGGGGCATACAAGCCAACCCACAGAAGATAGAGGCTGTCGAGAAGATGGAGGCTCCCCACAAGGTGAAGGATGTCCAGCGCCTCAACGGGTGCGTTGCCGCGCTGGGCCGCTTCATCTCAAGGCTTGGCGAACGTGCCCTACCTTTCTTCAAGGTGATGAAGAAGAAGGGCCTGAAAGAATGGACCCCCGAGGCCGAGGCAACGTTCCAGGATCTGAAATAGTACCTGAAGTCGCCGCCTGTCCTCGTCGCCCCCAAGCCGGGCGAGTCAATCAGCGAGTCCCGCGCTTCGATTTGACGACGATGTCGTCCATGTAGGCCTCCATGTTCCGGCCTAGCTGGGGTCCCAAGTATTCGTGCAACGCGCGCTGGAATGTTGAGCCCACATTCTTCAACCCGAAAGGCATGCATGTATAACAGTAGAAACCAACCGGGGTGATGAACGCTGTTTTCTCCTCGTCCTCGACCGCCATCTTAATTTGATGGTAGCCAGAAAAAGCATCTAAAAAACTCAGCAAGTCACAACCAGCGGTGGAATCAACTATTTGATCGATACGGGGTACAGGGAAGGGATCCTTGGGACATGCACGGTTTAGATTAGTAAAATCTATGCACATGCGAAGCTTGTTCCCTGCTTTAGGCACTACTATAGGGTTAGCTAACCAAGTGGGGTACAGAACTTCCCTGATAGCCCGGCAGCTTTAAGCTTGTCCACCTCTTGCTTGATGAAATCTTTGTGCTCCTGTGCTTGCCGCTGAATCTTCTGCTTGGCGGGGTGGGCGTCCAGACGCACCGCGAGCCGATGCTCAATCACCTCCCTGGGGACTCCGGGAAGGTCCGACGGCTCCCAAGCGAACACGTCAGCATTCTCTCGGAAGAAAGTGATGAGGGCGCTTTTCTATTTGGCGGTAAGGTTCACACCGACGGTGACGGTGCGCTCCTTGTTGCCGGCTTGGAGGGGCTGCTTCTTCACCCTGGCGGCCTCCTCCCGGAGCTTCTGTCGCTTGCCGGGGCACAAGCTCGAGCCTGCACTTCCCCCGGCAAGCTCTTGCGGGGTAGCGCGGGACTTCTTCGTTGCCGGGCCGTCGCCCGGTGAGCCTTTGTCTCCGGCAACGTCCTCGCCAAGGCACCAGGCCACGTCCTTGAGGTCAAACCTGATGGAGAGAACTCCATATACGGATGGCATCTTCATCACGCGTAGGCGCAATGCGTAGCTGCCATGAACTTGATCAGCGCTGGCCGACCAAGGATCCCATTGTAGGGCAACGGGGTGTGCGCCATGTCGAACACTATGTCTTCGGTCCTGAACGCTTCCCGGGACCCGAAGGTCACCGACGGCATGATGCGCCCCAGAGGGCGCACGATCCCAGGGTTCCCCCCCGGAACGGGTCGGTGGGCTTCAGCCGCTCTACGGGCAACTAGAGCTTCTCCACGAGCCTGGTGGACAGGAGGTTGAGCACCGCTCCGTTGTCCACCGGTACCTTGGTCACCGTCATGTTGCTGATGATCGGATCCATCACTCATCATCGGATCCACCTGCATTGTTAATTGCAGCCACTACGTGATCAATACATTTGAATGTATTGGCAAGTTCACCAGCGTTATAAAGGACCTACCAAGTACATGCATAATTTGGCTATGTGGAGTATTGTTGTTTGCATAAAAGCATCATAGTTCAATCCTATCATTTTTAAACAAATAGTTTTAAATTCTATTGGACACGGGGTAGAAACACCCATGCTCTTATTAACCTAGGCACATTGAGTAGACACATCAATGCTCCTACCTAGTTCAATCCATTCATTTTATTAGGAAATTGGAATGAGTGAGACCTTCCTTACAGCCACCATATCTAGTTTCTCATAATTGTCCATAACCGGGGACATGGCTAAGTACTTAGTTTGACACTCTTGAGAGGTGGTACACTTTACCCACAAGAAATCGACGTGTTAATCCCTTGCTGTCATCAGGATAGAGTAGCAACGGCATCGATTACAAGAATTTTCAGACCATAATCACTCAGACCACCTAAGGGACGCGTTCCAACCTACACTGCTACATACCGATGTCACCTCGGATCCAGGATCATATGTCTTACATCCATCCTGGCAGAGCCCATATTACCATGTGGTTGTACTGAAAGCTACTAAACAAAAAACTAGTCCAATCTCTCGTTACCCCGGGTGGCATTCCACATTGTGACGCAGGCGCTCCCCGAATCGCACGGGGAGACGACCATGGACGCTCCCGAATCTCACGGAGAGACGACTTAGCGGGCCCCATAGAAATGGACCTAACGTCACGACATCCGAAAACTCAAATACGCCCACCCAGGACGATTCATTGAATTACTTGTTTTGTCATACACTAGGAAAATCATAATGTAATTCAATAGTATCACATTGTAATCATACCACCCTCGTATATTATCATAGCATAGCATTTTACTACTACGATGGAAATTGGTGGTAAGGACATGACAAGGGTATCCTATACTACTAGGATGGATCATAGCTAGCATAGATACAATAATAATCCTAACAATGCAACTAATAAAATCTAGTGCATAATAAAATAATGGGATGATGGTCAAAGTGAACTTGCCTTGATAGTAGTTGATATTCAAACACTCTTCACAATCACACAGTTCGCTCTCCGAGAAAACTATACAAACAAACAAACACACACATACATAAACACACCATTCACATCACGACAAAAATGTATGCTATGATGCAGTGCAACATGTGACATGAGTGGGTTGATTTTATTCGGGTGATCAACTGATCTTAAGCATTGGTAACTAAAACAAATGCATTAGAGTTTTAAACAAAAGGCACAAACTATTTATTAAAAACCCTAAATAAGGTTTTTATTGGCATCAGCCAAATAATTTAAATCAAAATATTTATTTCTCTATCCCGTGAGAAGCAGGTTCTCAAGGAGAGCGGGGGCGGATCTGAGCCCAGCTGGCCCTCCCTCCGGTCGCTGGACGACGAGGCGGGCCAGGCGGCTGCGTCCCCGGAGGTCGTCCCCGTGGACGACGACGACGAAAGCAGCGACAGCGCGCCCCTGATCGTGAGGAGATCGAGGGCGTTTGTAGCAGCCGCAGCTATCTCCTCGACGGCGATGTCCGCCCCGGTGCGGCCACCACCCTTGCGGCGGCGGCCGCTTCAGCGGCGGCCCCACGGGTCGCCAGTGCCTCAGCGGCGGCCTCTGCCTCAGCGGCCGCCGCCAGCACCGTGGCGGCCGCCGCTCCCGGGGCGCCCGCCAGCAGTAGCGGGAGCCTCCCCAAGGTTGGTTCCCGGCACTGCGGCGGCATCACCGTCAACACCCGGGACATTCCGGGTCACGACGACCCCGCGGCGTCTGCTCGGGGGGTCTTCCGGGGCTTCGCGCTCCGGCGTAACCCCCCGAAGTCCAACTCGCCGGCAGGTGCTAGCAAGAGGGCGAGGAGCGATTCCCGCCCGACACGCCAAGCAAGAGGGCGCGCGCAGACGCCCACGGCGCTGCGGACCCCTCCGCCGCAGGGGTCGGCAGCGACACGATCGTGCCCGATGACGGCTCAGCCCCCACGGAGGCAGGGCCGGCAACCGGTATGTCTTCTTCACTTCTCCGCAGCTGCATTTTTTCAGTTGTTAGTCAAACTCATGAACGTACCTCTTTCTGCAGGGGGAGGCAGCTCGCCTGCGGCAAGCCTCTCGGAGGCTCCCGCCGGCGCAGGCGAGGCAGGAGAGGCTCCCCCCGCAAGCCTGACAGCCGGGCAAGGTAACCATCCTGATCACCCTTGTCCGTTTTTGACAGCTCCATTACTCGCCGATCCTCATGTTTCTCATCGTTACAGGCACAAGTGCGCCCGCA
Organism: Brachypodium distachyon; assembly: GCF_000005505.3. Lineage (NCBI taxonomy): Eukaryota > Viridiplantae > Streptophyta > Magnoliopsida > Poales > Poaceae > Brachypodium > Brachypodium distachyon. Next base: position 7,848,452 of record NC_016135.3, read on the forward strand.
CCTGGAACGGGCGCGACCGTGGTTGATCTTGACCTGGTCGTTGAAATTGCGGGGGCGGAGGCGGAGTCGGAACCGGCTCTCACATCAAGCCCTGCCGCGACGGAAACAGTGGCAGCAATGGACACCGCCGCCACTGAGACGGCGCCTGGCGACGTGCCCGCAGCCGCGGACGCGAGTGGCGCTGGCTCACCTGCCGCCCAGCAGGAGACAGCCCCCACTGGAAGCAGGGAGGCTTCCCCAGCCCCGGAGTCTCCGGGCGCAGGCGCAGGGGAAGTTGCCGGGGAAGGGCAGCAAGGCCCCCGGGAGCAGGCGGGCGACCCCCCGCACAGCCCTACGTTGGCAGCGGGGGCCTTGTCATCCTCGGCTGCTCTCCCCGGTACCGACCTCGGCACCCTCGCCGGGGTCGCTTGGAACCCTATCACCTGGATCCGAGCATCTTCGAGCGGGGGCACCGGTTCCTGGACACTGTCAAGGACCAGCAACAAGCCTTCGTCACCTCCTTCAACGAGGGGAGGGAGCACCACGCCGCCGCCAAGAACCAACTTGGCAAGGTGCGGGAGGCCGTGGAGAGGGAGCGGCAAGAACTCTCCCGGCTGCGCGAGGAGGCGCGTCTCGCACGGCAGGCCCTGGAGGACGCCAGGGAGCCGGTGGTCCCGGAGGCCAAGCTCCACCGGCAACTGGAGGCCCAGCGCACGGAGCTTCAAGGGAAGCTGGACTCAATGGCAGCAACCCTCGAGGCGACCCAGAAGGAGCATGCGCGATGTGCTGCCCAAGTTCGAGCTATAGGCGGCGGAGGTGGACGGGACGGATGTCACGACGCTGACCCCCTTCTTCTCCGACTTGGTGGGAAAGCTCGGGGCCCTCGACGTCTGGATCGCCCAGTACGGCGCCAACGAAGTCGCCAACTACGCTCGGGAGGTTGCCGGGACAATCCTCCTGCGGATTCATCTCCGGGACCCGGAGTTTCCCTTCGAGTCCCTGCTGGACGCTTGGTCCGACAGCGAGGATGAGCCCACGCACACCCAAGCAGTGCGTGAGTTTATGGACGTGGTGGTCGAGCGGATGCAGATGAAGCCGGAGCCCGACCTGCCCGCCGAGCCCCCGGCTAGAGACGCCAGTGCCTAGTTGCTGCAGCCCCCAGCCGCTTTACTGCTTCCTGATGTATCTTCTTTTGTTTGCTTTCCCTGCAAGTGTGGCGCTCAACACCGTTTGAACAATTATTTTCGGATTAGTCCATGTAATTGTTCGACTCTTAGTCAATCAAGCTCTTTTAATGATACGGGTGCGGGTGGCCCGATCTTTCGATGAGACTGATAACTCTCGATTTGGGTAGGAGGTGACGTTGACGATCCGACTACGGCCTAGCAGGCAGCGCCTTAGCAATCGATACACCAACTCCAGAGGGTTATTGATCACGCGGGGGCACGATCAACCTAACCACGAAGGTCTTTGTTCCTGCAAGCAATCGAAGAACAAGCAAGAACAAGATAAATAGCGGATGCAATCTAAAATTGCGAATATACTATATCAAACCAATGTCTCAACGAGACGATAAGTTGGGGTTCCGAAAGCGGTAAAACAGGTGGTCTAACCGACACACGCGATTACACGAAGTAGTAGCAATGGCTAACTTTTAACTAAACAAAACCCAAGGCTCCATAGGGGGGCTCATGGGGTATAAATAGGAGGAGGGAGAGATATTTTCGTCCACCTTGAGTAAGGAGGCCGAAATCCAACTCTATCTCTAACTTTCCTAACAAACTACAACTCTTTAGGAAACAGAAAAACAGATCCGTCAGCTTGTTTTGTCCGTCACGGTCAGCATGAGTCCAATCTCTTGATGGGGCCAGATCCGTTGGAAAGGTCTTGTAATTACCTTTCCAACAAGTACTTGTTTGCTTGATTTGGACTCCGGATGCGGCCTGGGTGATTAAAACAAATTCGGGTCTTCTGACAGCTCGGACCCGAATCGGATTCAATTTTAATTCGTGATATCTTTCTCTAGCAAGCTCCGAATCATGTGCCGTTTGATTTGTTGGAAAGTAGACTTGATAGGCTTCACTTTGAATCTCCCTTTGCAGGCTATCACACTTCATCTTCACTTTGGACTTGTAAAGTTCAATAAGATGCCTACATAATAAGATTACACAAGATAGTAGCTCCGCCTCTTTGCAAGTAACATATTGAAAACATTTTGTAATTGAATTCACCTGATTATAATTGTTATTAGATACACCAACAATTAGGGTTCTAATGGTTGTATCCATGGTTAGCATGTCCATATCATCCTCCCTTTCTTGAAAGGTAAGCCGTCCTCGGCGTCGTTTGAGCTGAAAAGAGACTGACAAAATAGACAAAGTGTCTGCATGGTATATGTATATGTCATCAATTTTAACTCCACTCCCATGCTGCACATTCGATGTTTCACATAAATAAAACTCATAATAGTTCAAAAGATTAATAGTCATATTCCAACGGCAAGTATCACATTTTAATTTGTAATTCTCATCATTAAACCATCCTAATGGAGGTGAACAATAATTCAAAATTACCAAATGGCGAGTTACAATATGCGTCAATGTGCAATCATGCCACAAGTTATTTGTCATACAACTATCACCAATATTAGAGGCCATATCAAAATGATTGAGCATATGCCAAATATTGTTGTCTCTCAAATCAAGAAAGTTATCACAAGCATTATTAGGTGGATCGTTCTCAATCACTCCATGTGTAATTAACTCGACACAACCTAAACCAAATTTATCTACATCACATGCTTGTCCGAAAACATTAGCTATTTCCTCACAATATTCATTCTCATCAATATCAAAATTAATATGTGCACTCAAATCATTTCACATGGTGCCGAAAATTCAACAGGTATCACATGTATTTCATCACATGCCCTTTTTAGTTCAGTAACACAATCCTCTGTATCACTACCTTGTGGGCTCGACTCATTTGTAGTAGACCCTCGCTGTAATTTCCTCTCAACTTTACGAGCAAGATTAAGCAAACACAAAAGAGAGTCGTATTTTCCATATTCAATCATGTAAGAAATATCAAAGTTAAGCCCACAATAAAACCTATCCATTTTTCTTTGTTCGGTTTCATCTAAACTAGATTGCAAGGTTATAATTTGGAACTCATTGTAGTAATCATCAACAGTTTTATCATCTTGTGCCAAACGTCGTAATTTTGAACGCAAGTTAAAAGCATAACTAAAAGGGACATATTTTTCTCTCATGATTTTCTTCATATCAACCCAAGTGTGGGGAATTTTCTTTTCTCTAACTATCTCATTCCACCAAGATAAAGCAGCAAAAGTAAATTTACTACTAGCAATTTGAACCTTGCGACTATCAAGTACATGGAAGCATGTGAATTGTGCAGTTAAAGCTAGCTCCCAATCTATATACGTTTCAGCATCATTTTTCCCCTCAAAGAAAGGTACACACAATTTAATTGTAGTAGAAGGATTGTTTTGTACCGTTGCCATGGCATTATCAACAAGAGACGTGGAGGATGGCCGTGGTGAAAAGCACTCATCGCGGTCGCGGGATAGCATCGGTCTAGTTGCCATCGCAGGATCGCCGCCCGCGGCAACCGCCGCCGCCGATGCTACCACCACGCTCATGCAGCAACCCTCGCCTTCAGGGAGGAACCCTGGCCTAGGAGGACTCCGCCCCGGGAGCGGCCGCAAGATGGCTATAATGTCCTCGCCGCCAGCTGCACCCCACCCTAGCGGCGGGCAAGGGTGGCGAGGAAGTTATAGCCTCCCGGCGACAGCCCCCGCAACTGGGGAGACCTGGTTTTTTTGGGGATGCGCCCGGGACACTATGGTAGTGCACCCGTCGGTGCAAGGCACGGATGGCATGCACTACCATAGTGTGTCCGCGGCAGCCCCTGCTCCTTGCGGAGGTGTCTTATGGAGGGATCCAGCAAGGGCACTACGGCAATGCCGTCAGTGCCGGACGCTGATGGGATGCACCACCACAGTGCCTCCATGGCAACCCTCGCCCAGGAGCCACCCGCTTGAGGAGGCGTGGCAGGAGCACGGCGGCAGTGCACCCGTCGGCGCGGGACGCTGATTGCATGCACCACCACCGTGCCTCTGCGACGCCCCTCGGGGTGGGCTGGATGGGGTGATGCGTGAAGGGCGCGATGGCAATGCACCCGTCGGCGCTAAGCACTGATGGAATGCACCCCCATCACACCTCCGTGGCACCGCCCGCCTTAACGACCGCTTACTCGGCTTCGCTCTGAGCCGTTCCGTGGCTGGGGCGCGCCTTTTATAGGCGCGGGGGAGGGACTTGCCACCGCGCGTGACGAATCCGCGCGGCACCCGTGGCATCCCTCCCTGGAAATGCGGTACAGTCTCCGCCATCACGCATGCCAAGCCGCTGTGGTACACGTGGCGGCGCCCTCCCGAGTCAGAAGCCTCGGAGTGCGGTGTGCCCCTTGTGTTGCGGTCGTCCCGCACCACAAGGCGCTGGCGCAGGCCGCGACCCGTGGGCAGCCCACGGGCATCACAGTGCACAGGATTCCACCCTTTCCTGCAGGTTAGATTCTTACCAGGCCCGAGGTGCAGCAAATTTTTTTTTTCGAAATGCACGAAAATACACAAAGCAACACGGACAAACTCCTCCTGCCTCCCAGCCCCTGGGCACAAAAGGGTCGATGTCAAACTTGGATGTGAGCGTTTCATTTCCCAGGCGCAGCGACTGCACGGTGCACGTTGCGGGGAGCCCGGCAACTGCACGTTTCGTGATGCAGGTTGCGGGAAGCCCGCCAACTACATGTCCAGTGATGCACGTTGCGGGAAGCCCGGCAACCGCATGCCCCGTGCTGGAACGGTCCGGCAACGGGTTTATGTTTTCGAGGCTCCAACAGCCCCCTGCTCAGAACCAAGTATGGAAAGACAATTTTGTGCACTTAAAGCAGGAGATAGAAGAAGGAAGAACATGTGAATAAGCAAGGCGAATTCAAAGCTCAGGAGTGAAACACTTATCTTTATTCACAATAACTAGTGGTTTACACACGGGGGCTGCCCGCTACACTAGTTCGAGAGGTATGCATCGGCGGCATCACCTGAGGGTCGGGCTCTGCCGCTTCACAGGTAGAACTTACGCAAGTGCTCAATATTCCAACTATTGGGCACCGGCAAGCCGTCTTCGGTTTCCAGCCAGACAGCCCCCGGCCTGGTCACCTGCACTACCCGGAAGGGGCCCTCCCATTTCGGAGTCAACTTGTTCCCGGCCTTCGTTCCTTGTATCCGGCGCAGGACAAGGTCTCCGTTCTCGAGCCGCCAGGGACGGACTCGCCTGTCGTGATAATGACGGAGTCCCTGCTGGTAGCGCGTGGCTCGCACAGCAGCCCGGCATCGAAGCTCTTCGATGAAGTTTAGATCGTCGACCCTTTGCTCGTGTTGGCTGGTGTTGCCGTATGCGCGTACCCGGGGAGATCCGTGCTTGAGCTCGAGGGGCAGCACCGCTTCTGCCCCGTAGACAAGGGTGAAAGGAGTTTCGCTCGTTGCCCGACTAGGTGTGATTGTGATCGACCACAGCACGGGCTGGAGTTCTTCGACCCAGTGTTTTCCGTGGCCTTTGAGCTTGTCAAAAGTTCTCGTCTTGAGCCCCCGCAGCACTTCCGCGTTGGCTCGCTCCGCCTGCCCGTTACTCCTTCGATGAGCGACGGACGCGAAGCGCAGCTTAGTGCCCATGTCTTCGCACTAGGCTTGGAACGCTGCGCTTGTGAACTGTGTGCCGTTGTCGGTGATGACGCTGTTGGGCACACCAAATTGGCACACAATGCTCTTGAAAATTTGATGGCCGCCTGGGCGGTCACCTTCCGCATAGGTTCTACCTCCACCCACTTGGAGAACTTGCCGATGGCCACGAACAAATATTCGTAACCGCCAACCGCCCTCGGTAGCTTGCCGACAATGTCGAGCCCCCAGACCGCGAACGGCCACGAGGAAGGGATGACATGCAGGGCCTGTGCCGGTTGGTTGCTCTTCTTCGAGTGGAACTGGCACGCTTCGCACGTCTTCACCAGCCACTCCGCGTCGGCAAGGGCCGTGCGCCAGTAAAAACCGTGCCGAAACGCCTTGCCAGCTAAAGCCCGGGAGGCCACATGATGCGAACATGTGCCCCGGTGTATTTCCTCCAACAGTGCGCGCCCTTCATCGTGCGGCACGCAGATGAGCTTGACACCGTTCGCACGCCTGCGGTAGAGGTTCCCATCCACCATAGTGTACATCTTGGCTTGCCGCGCTACTTGTTCCGCGGCGACGTCATCTTTCGGGAGAGCCTCCCCTTTCAAGTGGTGGGCGATCTCTTCCGCCCAGGGAGGGATCTCCCTGCCAGCACATGCCGCTATGTCAGCGGCATGGACCCCTGCTGCTGCAGGGGTCCCTTCGGTTGCCGGAGGGGCGTCCCCGGCAGCCGGGTGAGGGGCGACTGAAGGAGCTGCTTGCTTCTGACAGAACATCCCCGCCAGAGGTCTCCGACGCTCTGCTGCCATCTTGGCCAGCTCGTCAGCAGTGAAGTTATCCTTCCGTTTGACGTGCTCGAAACGCAAACCGTTGAACTGTCGTTCTAGCTTGCGGACCTCCTCCACGTACGGTGCCATCTGAGGGCAGTCGTAGTCCTTGTTCACCTGGTTGATCACGAGCTGGGACTCGCCGCGAACAACTAGGCGCTTAATGTCAAGGGCGACCGCCGCCCGCAACCTGGCAAGCAGGCCCTCGTACTCCGCCGTGTTGTTGGTGGAGTTTGCGAAGTCGAGCTGGACAGCGAACCTCAACTGGTCCCCTGTCGGTGACTCGATGACGACCCCGGCTCCTGCTCCCTGGAGACTGAATGCGCCGTCGAAGTAAAGGACCCAGTGGTCCTCGTCCAGCTTGCCGGGCAGGCTGGTCTCCAGTTCATTCTCTTCCACGGCCGTAGACGTCCATTCTGCGACGAAGTCCGCCAAGGCCGTGCTCTTGATGCTTTTGGAGTTGACGAAGTGGAGGTCGAACTCCGACAACTCCATCCTCCACTCGGCCACCCTCCCGGTGGCTTCACGGTTGGTGAGGGCCCGCTCTAGGCAGAATCCCGACACAACCGTGACGCGGTGCGCCTGAAAGTAGTGGCGCAGCTTGCGTGACGCAAGGAGAATCCCCAGAAGGAGCTTCTGTACTTGCGAGTACCTCGTTCGCGCGTCGCGCAGCACCGTACTAACGAAGTACACCGGATGCTGCACCAACCGCTTCCGCGGTGCCGAGGCTGCCAGTTCGGGGGTGATCCCTGGGTCCGAGGCGGTTGCCGGGGGCCGCTCAGCCCCCTGCCCCTCAGCCTCAGTCCCCGGGACGTCTTCCTCCCTCTCAGCAACCAGCACCGAGCTGACCACCTGGTCAGTCGCTGCTAGGTAGAGTAGCAGCGGCTCGCCCGGCTTGGGGGTGACGAGGACAAGCGGCGATCTCAGGTACTGTTTGAGTTCCCGAAATGCCGCCTCGGCCTCGGGAGTCCGGTCGGCTGGACCCTTCTTCTTCATCACCTTGAAGAAAGGCAGGGCACGCTCGCCCAGCCTGGAGATGAAACGTCCCAGTGCGGTAACACAGCCATTGAGGCGCTGGACATCCTTCATCTTGCGGGGGGCCTCCATCTTCTTGATGGCTTCTATCTTGCTCGGGTTGGCCTGTATCCCCCTGTGTGAAACCAAGAAACCCAGAAGCTGCCCGGAGTTGACACCGAAGGTGCACTTCTCGGGATTCAGCTTGAGCTTGATCCTGCGGAGGTTGTCAAACGTCTCCCGCAGGTCATCAATCAGTGAGTCCCCACGCTTTGATTTGATGACGATGTCGTCCATGTAGGCCTCCGCGTTGCGGCCTAGCAGGGCCCCCAAACATTCGCGCAGGGCGCGCTGGAACGTGGAGCCCGCGTTCTTCAACCCGAAAGGCTTGCATGTATAGCAATAACAGCCAACCGGGGTGATGAACACTGTCTTTTCCTCATCCTCGACCGCCATCTTAATTTGATGGTCGCTGGAGAAAGCATCCAGAAAACTCAACAAGTCACAACCAGTGGTAGAATCAACTATTTGATCGATACGGGGTACAGGGAAGGGATCTTTGGGGCATGCGCGATTAAGATCCGTAAAATCTACGCACATGCGAAACTTGTTCCCTGCTTTAGGTACTACTACAGGGTTAGCCAACCAAGTGGGGTATAGAACTTCCCTGATAGCCCCGGTAGCTTTTAGCTTGTCCACCTCTTGCTTGATGAAATACTTACGCTCTTGTGCTTGCCGCCGAATCTTCTGCTTGACGGGGGGCGCGTCCGGGCGCACCGTGAGCCGATGCTCAATCACCTCCCTGGGGACTTCGGGAAGATCCGACGGTTCCCAAGCGAACACGTCGGCATTATCCCGGAGGAAGGTGATGAGGGCGCCTTCCTATTCGGCGGTAAGGTTCGCACAGACGGTGACGTTGCATTCCTTGTCGCCGGCCTGGAGGGGCAGCTTCTTCACCTTGGCGGCCTCCTCTCGGAGCTTCTGCCTCTTGCTGGGGCGCGAGCTTGAGCCTGCGCCTCCCCCGGCAAGCTCTTGCAGGGTAGCACGGGCCTTCTTCATTGCCGGGGCATCGCCCGACAAGCTGTCGCCTCTGGCAGCGTCTTCGTCGCCGGCGTCAGCTGCGGCAGCGGCCCGGACGACTTCGCCAACGCACCAGGCCGCGTCCTTGAGGTCGCACCTGATGGAGAGGACTCCATAGACGGACGGCATCTTCATCACGCCATAGGCGCAATGCGTGGCCGCCATGAACTTGATCAGCGCTGGCCGACCAAGGATCCCATTGTAGGGCAACGGGGTGTGTGCCACGTCAAACACTATGTGTTCGGTCCTGAACGCTTCCCGGGACCTGAAGGTGACCGGCAATATGATGTGCCCCAACGGGCGCACGATCCCGGGGTTCACCCCCCGGAACGGGTCGGTGGGCTTCAGCTGCTCTACCGGCAACTGGAGTTTCTCCACCAACCTGGCAGACAGGAGGTTAAGCCCCGCTCCGTTGTCCACCAGCACCTTGGTCACCGTCATATTGCTAATGATCGGCGAGACGACGAAGCGTATTACCCCTGAACCCAGCTGCCGCACTGGGTGATCGTCAGCGCTGAAGGTGATCGGCACGTGCGACCACCTCAGCGGCTGTTGCGGCTCCGCGTCCGGCAACAGTGCGCACACGTCGCGGGTGAGGCGTTTCACCGAGGCGTGGGATGGGAGAGCGTAAGCTCCCCCATGGATGCAGGCGACGCCGCGAGGCTCTTGGAAGCCCGGCTCGTCGCTGCCAGTGCAGTCGGACTCACGCTGCTCCTCAGCACGTGCCCTGTCGCGTCCCCGGGGTGGGCGTTCTCACCCCGCGCGGGGCTGACCGCGTCCCCCTTGGGGTTCATCCCTGCCGGCACCGCCGCCTGCAGGCCTCGGTCCCGCTCTTGGGTCATTCGGGCAATCTCGGGAGAGATGCCCGATGTCACCGCAGTTGAAGTAGGTGGCAACCGCGCGGCGCTCTTCATGGCGCTGCTCCCGCTGCTGCTTGATCCCCTGCAGAATGCGGCAGTTCTGCGTGTCGTGGGTGGACTTGCTATGGATGGGGCAACGGGGCGCGTCGCCCTGCTTGCGACCCGACCCCTCCAGGCCCCCGTCTCCTTGGCCTCCCTGCGGAGGGGGAGGATTCTCCCCCTGTCGCGAGGCGGGTGGCGCGTGCCTGCGCTCCGGGTTCTGCCCGTGGCCAGAGCCTACCGGGGTGCCCTCGCCTTGCGGCTGCTGGGCGGCCAGAGCGAGGAGCGCGTCTAACTCCTCGCCCCACGTCTCATGCGCCGGCGTGTCTTGCTACGGTTCGTACCGCACCATGACGCGCGCGGTGATGATGGCTTCCGCCGGGATTCGTGCGGGGGCAGCCGGTTTCCCGAGCGGCTGCTTCCCGCTCTGGCCCCGAACGCCTCCGGATGCGCAGGGTGAGAGCCCCCAAGGGTCGCCCGCGACGTGGTATGTTCCTAATGCCGCTGTCGCTGAGCATCCTCGGCCCGCGACTCAACCCGCTGCCCGGTGCGGGCGGCACCATGTGCGCTCGTGCGACTGGCCTCGGCACTGGGGGCAGCCGGTTGCCTCGGCCGATGGTCGGTAGACGGCCGAGGAGGCGGGGAGGCAGCTGTGTTTGCTGCACTCTTGAGGGCTCGGGGTTCTCCGGAGCCCCCGACTCGGGTCGCATGTCATGCGACCGCGTGTGCGCCACTGGGGCTTCACGCGAGTCTATACGAGGATCACCAGCCTGCTTGGGGGGCATGGTGACTTGTCTCGTCGGCGAAGAAGGCGAGGCCGACGTCGATGCAAACGCTGCTGCCGGCGATCACCGGCGAGCTCCACTCCCGCGCCCCCTACCTGGCGCGCCAGATGTCGTCGCACGGTGCTCCGACACCGGGGGCGTGCGGTCACGGCCCCCTTTTAGGTTTGGCAGGGGCGTCAGGGTTCACCCCGGCGATCACCGACTCGGCCGATGGGCCCTGCTGGGCCGGCGAAATGATGTACTAGAATTGCGCGCTAATTAGAGAACACATGCACGCACGTTTTTACCCAGGTTCGGGCCACCTGGAGGTGTAAAACCCTACGTCCTGCTTGTCTGAACTGGTATTGATTGCAGATCAAGTGTTTACACCTTGCTGTGGGAAGGTCCTCGGGCTCTCTCTCTTCCCTTGCGTACTCTACCTGCTACCCAGAGCTAACCGAACTTGCGAACGTGAAGCCTTTGATCGGAACTGGAACCCACCGGGACCCCAACCGAGCAGAACTTGAACCCTTTTACCGCTGGCGAGGGTCCTCCTTTTATACTCAAGGGGATGCCACAGGTGCCACGGTGCATGGGCTACAAATGTCGAGCGGAGAGGCATACAGCTCTCCCTCGGTGAGCTGGTGACACGCATGGACGCCACCTCCGCCGCTAGGGGTCTAAAACCCTAGAGTAGAATTGGACAGCCACTGTTCACTTGACTTGGACGGGTAACGCCCCTCCTGTCGGCTCATTTAAGGAGCCATGCACCTTACTGCTTCCCCCGGTGGGGCCACGCACCCCACGCCCGCCACGCGCCCGCATGGCGCTGTTGATCTGCTCATTGGGCCCCACCCTTGAGGCGGGGGCATGCGCCCGGGAACCCCCTGTCCCGGCAAGTCGCTCCCCGGGAAGCGCCCGGGCCAACGCACCCGAGAACCTCCCCCCGGGAAGCGGCTTCCCGGGAGGTGCCCAAGCGGGAATATTCCCCGAAGCCCCGCTAGACCTTCCGGGCTGGTAGCTTGCCGGGCTGCTCGTAGCCGTTGCCGGGGATGGAACCTTCCCGGGAACTCGGGGACGGGGCCCACGCGTCGCGCAGCAGTGGTCCCCCGAGTACCACTGGTGCGACAATATGTAACTTGTTTAGTTTCTATTTTGAAAGGCTTCTCAAAAGATTTTGACAGATTAATACAATAATAAGGAGGTAATTACTATGCATGAAACAAGGTTGGCTTTAATTAAAAGGTTATATAGTTTTTGTATAGCACAGAGCAAGATTGAATTTGTGTGGCCACCTCATTTACAAAATAATTTCTCCTCTGGTCCTAATGGACAGAGAGCATACTTAAATAATTTTACAGCAAGCTAACATGCTCAAAACTATTTTGAAATAATTCGTTTGAGAGTTAAATCTTAATTAAGCATTCTGAAATTTGCTTCAGGTAAAGTTGTTCAAAATTGAAATTGGACGATGCCAAAAGATTCTACGGGTTGTGAGGATTCCAGAAAGGTGCGGATCATCATTTTTGGACAAACGGTTTAAAAGTTATGATGGTTTGAATAATCGGGCGCCTTTCTGCAAAATTACAATTTTAATTCGGCCGAGAAAAGATTAAAATTATACGGGACACGTGGCAATTCGTGGTTGGTCGGTACCGGTTCAATCTAGGTTTTCATTTGTGGCCGTCGGATTGAGTATCAACGGTGGAGATTGAAGGGCTTACCGGGGCGGCGCGGGCTGCCGGAGACGAAGGAGAACGCGGCGGTGGCGGCTGGCGGCGAAGGCGGTGTGGGGCGGTTCGGCGTCTCGGGAGTAGGGGAGGGGTGGTTCGACGAGGCGCAACCGGCGGCGGCCTTGGCTTCGGGAGGCAACGACTGCGGCGGCTTAGGAACGAAGGCGGGCGGACGGCCGGCGGCTCGAGGCGGGCGCATGGCGACTGGGCGCTGCGGAGCTCCAAAAACAGAACGGCACGCCTCACACAGTGCGCGAGAGAGAGCGGAGGAGGATGAGGGGGTTGGCGGTGCGCGGAACTCACCGGGACGGTGGCGGCTTCGCGAAAACGGCGGCGCCTGAAGGATTGCTCCGGCAAGAAATTCCGGTGCCAAAGGTGCGAAATCAACCGTGGGAGTTGGGGGAAAAGGAGGAGAGGGGTATATGGGCTTCGGAGTGACGCGCTCAAAATCAAAGATGGGGTCGTGTGCGAGGAGAAAACGGAGTGGAGTCGTGGGCGACGCGAACTCGGTTCGTGGCCGGCTTCTTCGGACTGGGTGGTTGGGGAAGAAGACAGTCTGACAGGTGGTGTCCACCTGTCAGCGGCACGGGCGGCTCGGGTGCGCGGCTGGACCGGGTCGGCTCGGCCCGGTTCGGTCCGGTTCGTCCGGTTCGGCCCATTAGGCCGGGCCAGCCTTGGTTTTCTTTTTCTTTTCTTCTTTCCTTTTTCTTTTTTTCTATTTTTTGTTTTTGAACTCCAAAATTGATTCAAAGCTCCAAATCACTCCAAATAAAATCCAACAAAATTTGTAAAATCCTATTTTCATATGATCTAACTTTTGGGACAATAATTTCCTCAAAATAAAATATTTAAAAATACTTTTGACTATAGAATAGCCTTCAGGGCCTTATAGAATATCAAAATAAATTCTTTTTCGAAATAATTTCCAAAGCCAACATATGGGATAGCTATATATATGCATTAAATCCCTTTTATACCAAAACCCTGATGGGTTGAAATGCAAATTATTCAAAAGCAAGATCAAAGCCCAAATTCAAATAAAAGCACTTTTGTAAGTGGGTTTTCTGGGTTAACTTTGGGGTTTTAAATGTGATTAAATGCAAGGGTGGCATGATGCTTATGCAATGCAATGCATATGAAAGGTTTTTGAAAATTTTGGGATGTTACAATTTATCCCTGCAGGGTGTGCCAATTTACCCGTACACGTTCGTCCAACCCTTGTTGCCACTCGAGTAGGAACACACAAAGACGTGTGTCGGCAGGATTGGGTGACACGACGTTTCCAAGCCCCACAACTAATCCAGGGGACCACCCAATTGAGTCTAATCCAAAACAAGAGCCCGGCCGAAGCGTCGTACGGACTCAAGAGTTGCGAGGACAGCTGGTGGTGGTTTAGGGCCCGCAGGATGACCACTCCAGACTAGTGCCGCCGTCCTGTATGAATGCAAGGTCACCAACAAGTCTCCAACACAACACCAGTGTATATGCGATATGCCAAATGAAACGCCCGAACTATGTGGCCCCTGGAAGAGCTATGAAACGAGTACTAAGCCGAGGGGGAACTCTGAGATACGCTCTGTCACCAACCTCATAAGTGACCTCCCTTCGCTTGGAATTTGCGTAACTCTTTTTCCTGGACTGAGCTATCTTAAGCCTGTCTCGAATCAGCCTGACCTTCTCTTCGGCATCCTTTATCATGTCGGGTCCGAATAGACTACGGTCTCCTACTCCATCCCATAGCAAAGGTGTCCTGCATTTCTTGCCATACAAAGCTTCGAATGCCATTCCGATACTCGCTAGTAAACTATTGTTGTATGAGAACTCTGCATAAGGTAGATTCTCATCCCAGCTAGAACCTGATATGGACATGCTAACCATGGATACAACCATTAGAACCCTAATTGTTGGTGTATCTAATAACAATTATAATCAGGTGAATTCAATTACAAAATGTTTTCAATATGTTACTTGCAAAGAGGCGGAGCTACTATCTTGTGTAATCTTATTATGTAGGCATCTTATTGAACTTTACAAGTCCAAAGTGAAGATGAAGTGTGATAGCCTGCAAAGGGAGATTCAAAGTGAAGCCTATCAAGTCTACTTTCCAACAAATCAAACGGCACATGATTCGGAGCTTGCTAGAGAAAGATATCACGAATTAAAGTTGAATCCGATTCGGGTCCGAGCTGTCAGGAGACCCGAATTTGTTTTAATCACCCAGGCCGCATCCGGAGTCCAAATCAAGCAAACAAGTACTTGTTGGAAAGGTAATTACAAGACCTTTCCAACGGATCTGGCCCCATCAAGAGATTGGACTCGTGCTGACCGTGACGGACAAAACAAGCTGACGGATCTGTTTTTCTGTTTCCTAAAGAGTTGTAGTTTGTTAGGAAAGTTAGAGATAGAGTTGGATTTCGGCCTCCTTACTCAAGGTGGACGAAAATATCTCTCCCTCCTCCTATTTATACCCCATGAGCCCCCCTATGGAGCCTTGGGTTTTGATTAGATAAAGTTTAGCCTTTGCTACTTTCGTGTAATCGCGTGTGTCGGTTAGACCACCTGTTTTACCGTCATCAAGACTCCAACTATATTGAGTATTCAGATTCGTGAACCTTCATATCTCCTATTCGCAATTTCAGATTGCTTTTCATCTTGTTCTTGCTTGTTCTTCGATTGCTTGCAGGAACAAAGACCTTCGTGGTCAGGTTGATCGTGCCCCCGCGGGATCAATAACCTTCTGGAGTTGGTGTATCGATCGCTAAGGCGCTGCCTCCTAGGTTGTAGTCGGATCGTCAACGTCACCTCCTACCAAATCGATAATTAGGTATCTCATCGAAAGATCGGGACACCCTCGAGGCTATCAGAACCATAGTCCAAAGCGCAAGCTCTTAACATATCTTCAAGGATTTTGTTCACTCTTTCTGTTTGTCCATCCGTCTGTGGATGAAACGCTGTGCTAAACTCTAGTCTCGTGCCTAGAGACTCATGCAATTGTCCCCAAAATCTTGAGATAAATTGGGTACCTCTGTCAGAAACGATCTCCTTAGGAACTCCATGTAGGCATACAATCCTAGACATGTAGCGTTTGGCCAACTGTGTACTTGTATAGGCGGTCTTCACAGGTATGAAATGGGCAACCTTGGTCAAACGGTCAACTACTACCCATATTGAATCATAACCAGATCTTGTCCTTGGCAAGCCGATGATGAAATCCATGCCTACTTTATCCCATTTCCAGTTTGGCACTGGCAACGGTCGTAGTAATCCAGCTGGTTTCTGATGTTCAGCCTTGACTCTGTTACAAACATCACACAGAGCGATATACTCAGCGATATCTTGCTTCAATCTTGTCCACCAAAACTTTTCTTTCAAGTCCAAGTACATCTTGGTGTTCCCGGGGTGAATTGAGTACGGTGAATCGTGAGCTTCCTGTAGTATTAGCTTTCTGATCTCGGGGTCCTGTGGTACACAAATACGCTTCTCAAACCATATGGTACCTTGGTCATCCTCAATGAATCGTTTTGCCTTTTTGATAGCCATATTATCCTTTATCGTTCTAATTTCTGAGTCTTCTTTTTGGGCTTCTCTAATTCTGTCCAGCAAAGTGGGTTGTACTTTCATGTTGGTTAAGTAACCTTCCGGGATTATCTCTAATCTGAGATCTTTGAATTGCTCACACAATTCAGCAGGTAGCTCTCCAACTGTAAATCCATTAACATAGCCATTGTGGCTCAAAGCGTCGGCCACTACATTAGCCTTGCCTGGATGGTATTGAAGATTCAGATTATAATCCTTGATTAACTCTAACCATCTCCTTTGTCTCAAATTCAACTCCTTCTGCGTGAATATATACTTCAAGCTCTTGTGATCGGTGAATAATTCACAATGCTTTCCCATGAGATAGTGCCTCCAAGTCTTGAGTGCGTGCACTACAGATGCTAGTTCCAAATCATGAGTGGGGTAATTTCTCTCATGATTCTTAAGTTGTCTTGAGGCGTATGCTACGACTCTCCCTCCTTGCATCAAAACACATCCCAATCCTAGACGCGATGATATGGACATGCTAACCATGGATACGACCATTAGAACACTAATTGTTGGTGTCTCTAATAATTATAATCAGGTGAATTCAATTACAAAATGTTTTCAATATGTTACTTGCAAAGAGGCGGAGCTACTATCTTGTGTAATCTTATTATGTAGGCATCTTATTGAACTTTACAAGTCCAAAGTGAAGATGAAGTGTTATAGCCTGCAAAGGGAGATTCAAAGTGAAGCCTATCAAGTCTACTTTTCAACAAATCAAACGGCACATGATTCGGAGCTTGCTAGAGAAAGATATCACGAATTAAAGTTGAATCCGATTCGGGTCCGAGCTGTCAGGAGACCCGAATTTGTTTTAATCACCCAGGCCGCATCCGGAGTCCAAATAGCGCAAACAAGTACTTGTTGGAAAGGTAATTACAAGAACTTTCCAAAGGATCTGGCCCCATCAAGAGATTCGACTCGTGCTGACCTTGGCGGACAAAACAAGCTGACGGATCTGTTTTTCTGTTTCCTAAAGAGTTGTAGTTTGTTAGGAAAGTTAGAGATAGAGTTGGATTTCGGACTCCTTATTCAAGGTGGACGAAAATATCTCTCCCTCCTCCTTTATATACCCCATGAGCCCCCCTAAGGAGCATTGAGTTTTGTTTAGTTAAAAGTTAGCCATCGCTACTACTTCGTGTAATCGCGTGTGTTGGTTAGACCACCTGTTTTACCGCTTTCGGAACCCCAACTTATCGTCTCGTTGAGACATTGGTTTGATATAGTATATTCGCAATTTTAGATTGCATCCGCTATTTATCTTGTTCTTGCTTGTTCTTCGATTGCTTGCAGGAACAAAGACCTTCGTGGTCAGGTTGATCGTGCCCCCGCGTGATCAATAACCCTCTGGAGTTGGTGTATCGATTGCTAAGGCGCTGCCTGCTAGGCCGTAGTCGGATCGTCAACGTCACCTCCTGCCCAAATCGAGAGTTATCAATCTCATCGAAAGATCGGGCCACCCGCACCCGTATCACGTGGTATCAGAGCTTAAGGTTGCTCGGTGAGATTTTTCTAGTTTATCCCTAGTTTAGATCTGTTTTTACCTATCGTCCAGAAAAAGCCAAACAAAAATTAGAATTAGTTACCTTGTCCTAGAACCAATGTGAGCCTTGCAATTTTCACTTTAGTATTTGCATTGTTGAATCTTTGCTGCATTAATCGTGTCGAGTCGCTGGATTAGATTGGATCGTTTTTCAGATTTTTTCTACTAGATCGAACTTGCTTTTGGTTTTCTTGTTCTTCGTGTGACGCAGGTTTCCTTCATCAATCTTCCGCCGCCAAACTTCCTGCCACACCACCGCCATAATCTCCCGCCGCCACCATATCTTCCACCGAGTCTCTCTTCGAGTCCTACACCGAGTCCCTCTTGGAGTCCTACACCGAGTCCCTCATCGAGTCCTACACCGAGTCCCTCTTCGAGTCCTACACCGAGTCCCTCGTCGAGTCCTACACCGTGTCCTACATCGAGTTCTATATTGAGTCGGCAAGTTATAGTTTTCAGCCGCAAGTTCGAGTCCGAGTCCAATCAAGAGTGCTTTTGGAAAGTTTTCATAATAGATCGAATTTTGTTTAGAGATCAAGTTGTTCGGAAAGTTGTCAAAAAAAAAGAAAGGAAAGAAAAAAAAAGGAAAGAAAGAAAAAAAAAAGGAAAAAAAAAGAGAAAGAGTTCGAATCAGTTTCAGACCCGAGTCCGAGTAGAATTTTAGTTTCGGGTGGGTTTGACCCGTGTTCAGTAAAACGGGCGTATCTTTTGCGTACCAACTCGGATTTGGACGTTCTTGGACTTTTTGGAAAGCTCACGACGAGGCGCTTCAGGAAATATCCAGGGCGCTGCCCTGCACTTTGACCCTAAAATTCGGTTTGTAAGGTGGACTTTCGGAGCTTCCAAGTTTCTGCATCCGTTTTCCGGCGTCGCTGCAGCCCGGTGTTTCTCAGTTTTCTCCACTGTCCGACATCCGTTTTGAGTGATCTTGCCCTTGCTAGAAAGCTTGTGTCGATACGCTTCTAACCCATATTTTTCCATATTTTTCTGAATTTTTCTTACTGCAGCCTTTGCTGTTCTTCGACAGACCGACGTACAGTTTTCCGATCCTTCTTTTGCGTGAGTTTCTGGGGTTAAAAAAAAGAAGAAAAAAAGAAGAAGAAAAGAATAAGAAGCCAAACAGAAGCCACAAAAAGAAAAAAGAAGAAAAAAATCCCAGGGATTTACTTGTTGTGCCATCTTTTGATCTTTCTATCGTATCTTCTTCAGTATCTAAGCTTAGATTATTTCTGTAATTCGTTCTTATCGACTCCAGCAGCTAGGACTAGCATTATTGAGCATATTTTCAACTTTGCATTGCTGATTTGATTATTTGCTATTCTTTGCTACTCACAAAAGCCTCCAAGCTCCACAGATTCTACACCTAGGTTGGTTTGTTACCGAGGCATCGATACATTTAATCTTCGGAGGGCTTGGTCACGCCGCTGGCCATCACCTTCTTATTTTGCATGGTAAGAACTTGTAAGAACTTAATTTTTAGCTTGAGAGTTGAGCGACTTGTAGCCACATCCTATTAGTTGATAGGAACATATTCCTGTGTTTTGTTTCTTGTCTTATACTAACCATGACAGGACTTACACAAAGGATGGAAAATAGGCCTATGCTATCAAGTGACCGACATGAGCGTTTTTCACCACATCCATCCTCCTCGTCTCTTGTTGACATTGGCAAGGAAAAGGTATATCGCAATCCTTGTAATGTCACTAATTGTTTTGGACCTTTCTTTGATGGAAATAACGATGCTGAAGTTTATATTGATTGGGAAATAGCTCTAATTGAGCAATTCACATGCTTCCATGTACTAGATAGTCGTAAGGTCCAAATTGCTAGTAGTAGATTTCATTTTGATGCATTATCATGGTGGAGTGAGATAGTTAGAGAAAACAAAATACCTCACACTTGTATTGATATGAAGAAAATCATGAGAGAAAAATATGTTCCTCCAAGCTATGCTTATGAGTTGCGTTCCAAATTACGACGTTTGACACAAGATGATAAAACTGTTGATGATTACTACCATGAGTTCCAAATTTTAACCTTGCGATCTGGTTTAGATGAAACCGAACAAAGAAAAATGGATAGGTTTTATTATGGGCTTAATTTTGAAATTTCTTACGTGATTGAATATGGGGATTACGACTCTCTATTGTGTTTGCTTAATCTTGCTCGTGAAGCTGAGAGGAAGTTGGAAAGAAGGTATAATACAAATGAGGCGAGCCCACAAGGTAATGTTACAGAGGTTTGTGTCGCTGAACTAAATATGACGTATATTGAAATAAATGAGATATTTGATGAACATGCTGCCCCCTTGTAAAACTGTTGATTTACTTGCCGATTTGAGCGCACCAATTGATTCAAATGATAATGATTTATGTGATGAGTTACCTGCTGTTTTGGAACAGACTTGTGACGCGATGATTAAATTTGATTTATGTTGCATTGAATTAATTAAACATGAGGAAGTGTTTCCTATGGTTCCGCCTAATAATTCTTTGTGTTCTATTAAACTTGATGCACCTATATATTTGTCACATGCAATGGATAAAGGTTCTGAGTTAACAATTTCAAAATCTTTTGCTAATGCCCATGGATACACTATTCAATTAATTGGAGAACATGACGTGAACAATAAATTTTGGGTGCATCAGATTTGCATTGCTTGTGATAACTTTCTTGATTTGAGAGAAAATAATATGTTGCATATGCTTAACCATTTTGATATGACGTCCAATATTGGTGTTGATTATTTGCCAATTAGTTCTTTACACGATTGTTCGAATATTAGTGCTTTGACATTCTCTAAATTTCAGCATCTTGTAGTAACTAATTTGGATAACAATATTAATTATTATTCTCCAGTGTTGGGATGGTATAATGGTGAGCGGTGCAAACCAAATACAAAATATTCTTTCACTTATATATGCAAAACATATTGTCAATCTTCTTGCTGGAATGATATTCATGATGATTGTGTGACTAATTATCTCATGAGATTGTGTTATAAAACATTAATTGTGCAACATGGGAGTGGAGTTAAAAATAACGATATATACATATACCACGCGCATACCTTGTCTCTTTTGTTAGCATATTTTCAGCATAAACTCTAATTGTTGGTGTCTCTAATAATTATAATCAGGTGAATTCAATTACAAAATGTTTTCAATATGTTACTTGCATAGAGGCGGAGCTACTATCTTGTGTAATCTTATTATGTAGGCATCTTATTGAACTTTACAAGTCCAAAGTGAAGATGAAGTGTTATAGCCTGCAAAGGGAGATTCAAAGTGAAGCCTATCAAGTCTACTTTCCAACAAATCAAACGGCACATCATTCGGAGCTTGCTAGAGAAAGATATCACGAATTAAAGTTGAATCCGATTCGGGTCCGAGCTGTCAGGAGACCCGAATTTGTTTTAATCACCCAGGCTGCATCCGGAGTCCAAATCAAGCAAACAAGTACTTGTTGGAAAGGTAATTACAAGACCTTTCCAAAGGATCTGGCCCCATCAAGAGATTCGACTCGTGCTGACCGTGGCGGACAAAGCAAGCTGACGGATCTGTTTTTCTGTTTCCTAAAGAGTTGTAGTTTGTTAGGAAAGTTAGAGATAGAGTTGGATTTCGGACTCCTTATTCAAGGTGGACGAAAATATCTCTCCCTCCTCCTTTATATACCCCATGAGCCCCCCTAAGGAGCCTTGGGTTTTGTTTAGTTAAAAGTTAGCCATCGCTACTACTTCGTGTAATCGCGTGTGTCGGTTAGACCACCTGTTTTACCGCTTTCGGAACCCCAACTTATCGTCTCGTTGAGACATTGGTTTGATATAGTATATTCGCAATTTTAGATTGCATCCGCTATTTATCCTATTCTTGCTTGTTCTTCGATTGCTTGCAGGAACAAAGACCTTCGTGGTCAGGTTGATCGTGCCCCCGCGTGATCAATAACCCTCTGGAGTTGGTGTATCGATTGCTAAGGCGCTGCCTGCTAGGCCGTAGTCGGATCGTCAACGTCACCTCCTACCCAAATCGAGAGTTATCAATCTCATCGAAAGATCGGGCCACCCGCACCCGTATCACGCGAGGCGTCACAGTACACTTGGAAATCTTCTAGTAGGTTGGGCAAAACGAGGATGGGTGCTGACACCAACCTCTTCTTCAAATCTTGAAAACTTTCTTCACATTTATCAGTCCATTCAAATTTCTTCTCCTTCTTCAAAAGCTCGGTCATAGGTTTGGCTATCTTGGAGAAATTCTCAATGAACCTCCTGTAATATCCCGCAAGTCCTAAGAAGCTACGAACATCACCGACGTTCTTAGGGGCTTCCCATTTAGTTACCGTTGTTACTTTAGCAGGGTCAATTGCAACTCCGTCTCCTGACACAATGTGTCCCCAGAAACCTACTTCGGACAGCCAAAACTCACACTTGCTGAATTTGGCATAAAGTTTGTGTTCTCTAAGCTTTTCCATGATCAGACGCAAATGTTCTTCATGTTCTTCTTTGCTCTTCGAGTAGATCAAAATGTCGTCGATGAACACTACGACAAACTTGTCCAAATATTCCATGAATACCTTGTTCATCATATTCATGAAGTATGCTGGGGCATTGGTTAATCCAAAAGGCATCACTGTGTACTCATACAAGCCATATATGGTGGTAAATGTCGTCTTGGGTTTATGCACTTCTCGGATCTTTAACTGAAAATATCCCAATCGAAGATCGATCTTTGAGAATACACAGGCTCGTTTCAATTGATCAAATAGATCATTGATTATGGGTAGTGGGTACTTGTTCTTTATCGTCACCTCATTTAGTGAACGATAGTCTATGCGCATCCTTTGGCTCTTGTCTTTCTTTTCCACAAATAGGATAGGTGCTCCCCATGGTGATGAGCTAGAGCGAATAAATCCTTTAGCCAACTGTTCTGCAAGTTGCTTCTTTAGTTCTTTCAATTCATCTACAGCCATCTTATACGGTCTCTTGGCTATAGGTCCACTTCCAGACAATAACTCGATAAGGAATTCCACATCACGGTCCGGTGGCATGCCTGGTAATTCCTCTAGAAACACATCCGGATATTCCTTCACTATCGGTACATCCTCTAGGCTAACCCCCTTAAGAGAATTTACCTTGGGTATCTCAAGCTCATAGGTTGACTTGAAGCGGATTCGCTTCTTCTCCGGGGTTGTGAGTGTAATTGTCCTCTTGACACAATCTATAAGTCCTTCGTACTTGGCTAGCCAATCCATTCCTAGGATCACATCCAAGCCTTTTGACCCTAACACTATCAGGTCTGTGGGGAAGTTGTGTTTTCCAATTTCTAGTGCCAGCATTCGGCATTCATGAGCCGTTATAAACTCTCCCCCAGGTGACTTCACCTTCATAGGGTTCTGAAGCGATCGCCCCCGTACCAGGTTCAATCTCTGTGTTTACATTGCTAGTCCCTGGATCGACTCGCTAACACACACAGTTTCAAGATGTAATATCAAGATACAAAGGTCAAAAGTATATTACATCGCGTTGATCCGGAATTTAATAGTACCTTACATATTGCATAACCTCATGGGTTATCTCAAAAGAAAATAAAATTTTGCAGCGGAAGGCAGAAGATACAGGAGTCCCATAACAACTCCATAGTCGAAACATGTTGGAATGTAAACTCGCAAGCCTAACAATTCGTACCTCACTTTTCACCTGGTTCACCTGCAACATTTAAACGTTGCAGCCACTAGGGGTCAATACATGGAATGTATTGGCAAGTTCACCAAAGGGTTATAACAGATCCTATCAAGTACATGCAGTATTTGGCAAGGTGGAGTACAAGCCTTTTTGCGTGGAAGTAGAACATAATTTACCCTACTACAATTGAAAGTTACAATAATGTTATCTAATGGACACCGGGTAGAAACACCGATGCTCCTATTAATCGAAGGACATCGAGTAGACACATCGATGCTCCTAACCCAAGTTCAAACCATTCATTTTATTAAGAAATTGGAATGAGTGAGACCTTCCTTACAGCTCCCAAATCTAGTCGCTCATAATTGTCCGTTCCAGGGACACGGCTAAGTACTTAGTTTGACACTCTCGAGAGGTTGTACACATTCCCCACAAGAAATCGACGTGTTAATCCCTTGCTGTCCTCAGGGTAGAGTAGCAACGACATCGACTTCAAGAATTTTCAGAACATAATCCTCCAGACCACTTGAGGGACCCGCGCTCCCACCTACACAGATACCTCAGTACAATCCCTCGGATCTGAGTTCATATTTCTTTATCCGTCCAGCCAGAGCCCATTTAGGTTGTGGTTGTACTGGAAGCTAGTAAACAGGAAACTAGTCCAGTCTCTGGTTACCCCGGGTGGCATTCCACATTTGCGACGCAAGCGCTCCTCGAATCCACGGGGAGACGTCCATGGACGATCCATCCCCGAATCCACGAGGACTCGACTCAGAGGGACCCATAGAAATGCATTTTACAAAGCAACACTAATGCATAAGTATTTTTAAAACAATAATAATAGGATAATGATCAAAGTGAACTTGCCTGTTTATATCCTTGTACTCTTCTTCTTTGTCGATACTCACAGTTACCGCCCTCCGTATAATCTATCGCGAAGAACAAAAAGCAATAATAAATAACCATTCGACAACTCCAAATCATAACTCCAAATAAAGAACCAAAGCAATATACAAAGTTTAAACTAAACAGTACCTAACTACTGTTAGGCTATCCTAGGCATAGATCTAAGAGGTAGGAACAAGGCTTGGGTTCTATCGGAGTTGAAATGGTGAAGTCATTGGCTGTTAACAGATACAATTTTCTAGGGGTCATGGGTTACGGTAGATGAACTTTGGAACGTTTAAAAAGTGGTCCAGAATTTAGAGAATCGGCAGAGGAAGGGGATCTTACCAACGATGTGTGAGGAGGAAGGCAGTGACAGGAACGGTGTAGAGGTGGTTGCCGGGCTTGGGAAGGATGCGGATGTCGAAGAGGGCTGCGTCCTTGCTAGTCCTCGATGGCACGGCGGACGACCAAAACGGCGGCGACGGAGGTCGATGATGACGAGGCTTGTAGGCACAGACCGGTGGTTCCTTTGGCTTACGGTGGTCTGGCTGGACATGGTGACGCGGTTGCGCTGGCTGCAGACGCGTCTGGACGGCGACGGGTGGAGCTCCAGGGCGTGGCGTCGGCATGTGGTCGGGGAAGACGCGGCCAACGTCCGAGATGGCTCAAAAAACCTTGTCATAGAGGTAGGAGAGGGTCACGGGGGTCCACCGGTGAAAGGAATTTGGAAAAGAAGCTTCGTAGAGATCTCACCGGCAACAATGACGACGATGACCGGCGAAGGAGGACGTCGAGCTTCGTAGAGATCTCGAATATTTGATAACTTGTTCTCGAAAACAAAATAAAAATCGAGAAAACATATGTGAATCATTGAATATCTTTCCAACCTTAAAATCAGGAAAGTCATATTATTCCCTCTCTTTAACATTTAAATAAATGTCGGAAATTATTTTTAATTGATTCAAATATTCCAACGATACTCTCAAATGGTCATGGCATCCAATTCGGAAACTTAGTGTGCTAATAAATCCTTCAAAAAGGAAATAGTATTGATTAAGATGCGAATAATAGTCCGGTTAAAATCATAATATGCAAACGGTTCCAAATAAAATACTTTGAATTTATATAAATCTCCCAACCATGTTGTATAATTTGGATAGTCATATTAATCCACTCTTTTGTTGAATATTCAAACATGGTGTAGAAAAATTTAAATAACTAGTAAAAATTCAAAATCATTCAGAATTTCATAAACAAAATATTTCCAAAGCCAATATTCTATTTAAAATAAATATTTTATTTAACATTCCAAAATGGGAAAATTTTGGGATGTTACAGGTTCACTAAGGTACTAGTGGTTAACCCATTCTTATGCACAAAGCTCGTTGAGATGATAGAATGCGATGCACGGGTATCAAACAGTACGAGTGCTTCAAAAGAATTTAGGCGGAAGGTGCCGATTATGATACCTTGCTCCTCCGTGATTTCCTCAACGTTGACGTGGTTCACGTTGCCCTCCTGGAATGGGTTGGGCTTTGCTCCCGCCTCGTTGAATTTCTCAGGGCAATCATTGGAGTAGTGCCCCATCTTGTGGCACTTGAAGCATTCCACTTGACTCAGATCTCTGGCGGTGGTACGGTTCTGCCCTGGGTTGCCTCCGTTGTTCTGCCCTTGCTGTTGTTGATCCTTGGACGCTGGTGCTGGTGGTTCCGGCTGCCATTACCTACCTGGTGCTGGTGGTGTCCTTGACCTCCATGGCGGTTATGGTGTCCACTCCCTCCATGGTGACTCTGATGATTGCTACCATGCTTAACCATCGAGGAGCTGCCACTACCCTCGTACGAGGTGCGCGGCTTCTGGTATGGACCAGCGTGGTTGTTGCCATGGTGAGGCCTCTTCCTCCTGTTTTCCATCTGATTCTGCTTGTTTTCAAGAATGATGGCTTTGTCCATGAGGGACTGGTAGGTAGGGATGTAAATAACTGCCAGTTGAACGGCGAGTTCGTCGTTCAAGCCATCCAAGAACCTTTCCCGACGTTTTGCATCAGTGTTGACATCGTCTGGGGCATAGCGAGACAACTTGTTGAAAGCCTCGATATATTCTGACACGGTCCTGTTCCCTTGCCTCAGTTTGTGGAATTCCCTCTTCTTTAAGCTCAGTACGCCCGCAGAGATGTGGGCGGTGCAGAAGGCATCTTGGAACATTTCCCATGTGACCTCCTCCATGGGTGTGGTAATCTGATAGGTCTCCCACCAAGCTGCGGCAGGTCCCTCAAGAAGGTGAGCAGCAAACCTCACCTTGTCAGCCTCAGTGCAGCCCACTGTCACTAAGCACTTGCTCACAGAGCGGAGCCAATCATCAGCTACTATTGGTTCCGGGGAGCTGGTGATGGCAGGTGGACGCAACCTCAGAAATCTGGTTAACATGTCCACTTGAGGTGGTGGGTTGGGGTGGTGGTTGTTGTGGTTGTTGTTGTTGTTGTTGTTGTTCATCTGTTGGGTCAAAGCTTGCAGGATTTGGGTCTGAGCGGCCAGCAGTTGCTGCATGGTGGCAGCATTGTTGTCCTGTCCCTCCTCGTTATTGTCGGCACCGCAGCGGGTATCGCATCTCGGCGGCATCTGCTTTGGGACAGCTTAGATGAGGATAAAAGATGGACAGGGTATAAGAGAAAACTAAGCCCCACAACATGAGCAATACAACAATACAAGCAACAGGCATATCACAAGTATAGCAATCAATCATGAACAAAACAAATATAACAAGCAAAAGCATTCTCTAAGATTTTAAGATTCAAAACAAAATAGTTCACAAGGCATAGCAGCCTAAAACGCAAGTAAAGAGTTGAGAGCAAACACACGGATCTACATTGCCATCCCACAACGACGGCATGGTCAATGACTAACACGATAACGAATATAGTACGATAAATAGTTTGACGGCCTCCAAGATGAAACTAAGGAAGTGAAAGAAAGTTGGCATCTCCGGAGGCCCTCGCCCTGGAACGGGTGTTGGTGGTAGGAGTGTTCATCTCTTGCGCCTCCTGAGGCTTCTCCTCCTGTGGCTCCATCTCCTTGTCCTCAGGGGGTGGTGGAGCTTGTGCTGGTGCAGGGGCAGGTGCAGGTGTGGTTGCTGGTGCAGGGTTGGCGTTGTTGACCTTGGCTTGGAGCTGATCATACTTGAGCTGCAGGAGGTCCTTCTCGTACATAATCTGCTCCATGATCTCATGCATGTTCAGGATGACGTCTCCCCTGCGGTTCACATCTGTTGTCTTCTGCGCCAGTTGCCCTTGGAGTATTCCCACCTGGTCTTCAGCTATGTCCGCTCGGGTCATCTCGTTGTAGAGACTCTTCCTCATGTCCACCATGTTCTGCTCCAACGCTTGAAATTGAACATCCTCCATGTGCGGGTCATCGCCTAGGACTTCCGGTCCCACGGCATTCCTGCCAACCACTCGCCTTCCGAAGCTACGGAAGATGGAGTCTGGTGGCAGATCATCGTGGTACGCCTCGCACACACGAGTTATCGCATGTTGCATGGCGAACTGGAGTCCCAGCATGAAGTCGGGGTAGCGCACGGAATAGGTGATGTCGGGCGTCAGCGGAACAACAGCCCGTCCCTTGATCTCGGTGTCGACCTCCCAGCGGCATGCTCCTCCTTGGGATCCCACCGGTTCAGCACGTCCTCGGAAGCAGGGTGCTGCCAGGTGTAGCGTCTTGCACAAAGAGGCCAGCTGTCTTCCAAACGGGATATCATCGTCAGCTATCGGGTAGTGGACGTGAGTGAAGGGGGGTTCGTCTCCGAAATTTGGTGGGCCGTTCATCTACAAGATTTATGGTGGAGGGTGAGAATTTGTCATATGATCAAATGGGTAAATGCATAAATATATCAATGACAATATGGGGTGTATATTATGCAATATGACGAATAATTGTAATGGTGGAAAGCATGACAATGCAGTATGAGATGTATATAAATGCATATAAAATCTGAAGGTGCAAATGGATGAATAATTTTGCAGGTGTGGATGAAGTAAAACACAAGTGGTACGTATGCATTGAATACTGGTATGATTGCAAGTGTATATGAATATGAATGTAACTCAATATGCAAATTTAAAGTGGTATGAAATGCATAGAATAATCCTATGGTCTCTTTTGGTCTAATCCATGCCAGGGTCACGTTCCTACAGGCAACACAATGCTCTGATACCATCTGAAGTGACCGCCCCCGTACAGGGGTTCGATCTCTGTGCTTTAGTGCTAATTCCTGGATCGACTCACTAGCACACACAGTTTCAAGATGTAATATCATAGTACAAAGGTCTCAATATTACAACGTATCATCCAGAATTTAAAAGTACTTACAACTCGCATAACCCCACGGGTTAGCTGGAAATAAAACAACTATTTAGCAACGGAAAGCGAAAGATAAAAGGGCTACATCAACACCACGGTAACCCAACAAGCAGAACGTACTCTTACTCTTCGTCGGAGCTTCCTGCATCATTAAACGATGCAGCCACTAGGGTCAATAGATTGAATGTATTGGCAAGATCACTAGGAGTTATATCAGAACCTACCAACTATATGCATAATGTGGCAAAGTGGGGTTCAAGGCTATTTGCATAAAAGGTTAGTTCTTTAATCCTATCTTTTAATCAAATAGAATTTTATCACTATTGGACATGGGGTAGACACACCCATGCTCCTATTAATCTAAGGACATTGAGTAGACACATCAATGCTCCTAAACCCAAGTTCAAACCTTTCATTTTATTAAGAAATTAGAATGAGTGAGACTTTCCTTAAAGCTCCACATCTAGTTGCTCAAATTGTCCATTGCCGGGGACACGGCTAAGTACTTAGTTTTGACGCTCTCGAGAGTTCGTACACATTCCCCACAAGAAACCGACGGGTTAATCCCTTGCTGTCCTCAGGGTAGAGTAGCAACGGCATCGATTACGAGATTTTCAGAGGTAATTCCCTAAACCACGAGAGAATCACGCTCCCCCTACACATTCTACCTCAGTACAATTTCTTGGGTCTAGGTTCATACAACTTACTCTTGTCTCGCCAGAGCCCATAGAGCATTGTGGTTGTACTGGAAGCTGCTAAATAGAAAACTAGTCCAGTCTCTGTTACCAAAGGTGGCATTCCACAGTTGCAATGTAGGCGCTCCTCGAATCCACGGGAGAGACGTCCATGGACGATCCCTTCTCGAATCCACGGGAAGTCGACTCAGAGGGATCCATAGAAATGGACCTGACGCCGCTAATCCTCAAAATCCTCAAAGCAGCCCACCCAGGACGGTTCATTGAATTAATTGTTTTGCCTTATTCTAACAAAACATTTCACATCGCCAAAGGCATAACAATATCATAATGTAGTAACTTCCCCCACGATACTACCATAGCCTAGCATTCAACTACAATCGATGGCAATTTGGTAGCAAGGTAATGGCGAGGGTAAACTATACTACCTGGGATTTATATAGCTAGCAAAGAGGTACGAGTAATATTCCTAATACATCTAATAAAACAACTAGTGCATAGTAAAAATATTTGGGAGATGATCAAAGTGAACTTGCCTGGTCCAAGGTTGTGGTAGTTCTCGCACTCTTCGCAACAACAAGGTTCACAATCCACACAATCTAAAATAAAAGAAAGCACACACACAATAAACATGCCATTCAATACATAAACATGCTATGATGTATATGCCATGATGATGCACGCTTAGGTTGCTTCTATATGTAACTTGTTTAGTTTCTATTTTGAAAGGCTTCTCAAAAGATTTGGACAGATTAATACAATAATAAGGAGGTAATTACAATGCATGAAACAAGGGTAGGCTTTAATTAAAAGCTTATATAGTTTTTGTAAAGCATAGAGCAAGATTGAATTTGTGTGGCCACCTCATTTACAAAATAATTTCTCCTCTGGTCCTAATGGACAGAGAGCATACTTAAATAATTTTACAGCAAGCTAACATGCTCAAAACTATTTCGAAATAATTCGTTCGAAAGTTAAACCAAAATTAAGCATTCTATAATTTGCTTCTGGTAAAGTTGTTCAAAATTGAAATTGGACCATGCTAAAAGATTCTACAGGTTGTGAGGATTCCAGAAAGGTGCGGATCATGATTTTGGGATAAACGATTTAAAAGTTATGATGGTTTGAATAATCGGGGGCCTTTCTGCAAAATTACAATTTTAATTCGGCCAAGAAAAGATTAAAATTATACGGGACACGTGGCAATTCGTGGTTGGTCGGTACCGGTTCAATCTAGGTTTTCATTTGTGGCCGTCGGATTGAGTATCAACGGTGGAGATTGAAGGGCTTACCGGGGCGGCGCGGGCTGCCGGAGACGAAGGAGAACGCGTTAGGATGTGCAATACAATACTCATGCCACCAAACAGAAGCAAAATCAGTAAACTCACTAGTAGCAGCCCTAACCCTCTTATTAGCAGGAAAATCATGGCAAGTAAATTTTTGACTCAATTCTAATTCCCATGTAAGGTAAACATCAGGGTCATATTTTCCATCAAAAGGAGGAACCTTAAGTTTAATAGAATGCAGCAAGTCATGTTCCTCTCTGTGAGGTCGTGTCGGTCCCATACCTCGGCGGTTGAAACGAGTTCGGCGATGATCACGGTCGTTGTGATGGTTTACGGCCCCGTCGTGTTCCGTATCCGCGGAGTAGTCGTCGTCGTTCTCCTCAACCTCGCTTGCGAAGGTACCGTTATTAGCGGTCCGCTGGTTGTGTGTATTGTTTCCTCCCGGTGTAGCGATGGTCGTTGCAGCAATTGCCGCCAGTTGCGTCGTGATTTCTGCCAGAGAAGTACTAATGGTAGCAACAGAATTCTGTAAAGATGTTAGCTTGGTATTTGTTTCAATGTGCGCGCTCTCCAAGGTTCCAAGTCTCTCATTCGCAACCCGAACATCCTCATCCAGCTCCTCGTTACGGAGCCTAAGCTTGCGATCAAAATGTGAAATAATGCCCTTTGTGCGTGGAGAGTGGCCTTGTAAATCATCGTCAGAACCTGCCATCGTTAGGAGAAAACAAGAAACAAATCACAAGGAAAAGTCCCTATGCACTACTAGGATGTGGGGTTCCAAAGATCACTCCACTCAACTTTTAATCAAGTTCTTACTCGTTCTTACCCAGCAAACAGGAAGGTGATGGCCAGCGGCGAGAACAAGCCCTCCGAAGATTAGTGTATCGATGCCTCGAGGCAAACCAACCTAGGTGTAGAATCTGTGGAGCTTGGAGGCTTATGTGAGTAGCAAGGAAAAGCGAATAATCAAATCAGCAATGCAAAGTTGAAAATATGCTCAAAAATGCTAGTGCTAGTTGCTGGAGTCGACAAGAACTAATTACAGAAATTAACTAAGCCTAGATACTGAAAAAGGTAGAAAGGAAAGATCAAATGAAAGGTAAAACAAGTAAATCTCTGGGGAATATTTTTTTCTCTTTTTTTTTCTTGTTTTTTTTGGCCTTCTGTTTGGCTTCTTATTCTTTTCTATTTTTTTTTCTTTTTTTTTTATCCCCAGAAACTCACGCAAAAGAAGTTAAGACCGGAAAGCTGCACGTCGGTCTGTAGGAGAATAGCAAAGGCTGTAGTAAGGAAAACTCAGAAAAATATGAGAAAATATGGGTTAGAAGCGTATCAAAACAAGCTTTCCAACAAGTGCAAGATCACTCGAAACGGAGGTCGGACGGTGGAGAAAACTGAGATATACTACGCTGCCCCGGTGCCGTAAAACGGGTGCAGAAACTTTGGAGCTCGAAAATTCCACCTTAGAGGCCGAATTTTAGGGTCAAAGTGCAGGATATTTCCTGATGCGCTTCGTCGTGAGCTTTCCAAAAAGTCCAAGAACGTCCAAATCCGAGTTGGTATGCAAAAAATACGTCCGTTTTACTGAACACGGGTCAAACCCACCCGAAACTAAAATTCTACTCGGACTCGAACTCTTCCTCTTTTTTTTTTCGTTTTTTTTTCTTTCTTTCTTCCTTTTTTTTTCTTTCCCTTCTTTTTTTTTCACAACTTTCCGAACAACTTGATCTCTAAACAAAATTCGATCTATTATGAAACACTTTCCAAAAGCACTCTTGATTGGACTCGGACTCGAACTCGCGGCTGAAAACAATAACTTCCCGACTCGATGTAGGACTCGAAAAGGGACTCAGTGTAGGACTGGAAGAAGGACTCGGTGTAGGACTTGAAGAGGGACTCGGTGTAGGACTCGAAGAGGGACTCGGTGGAAGATATGGTGGCGGCGGAAGATTATGGCGGTGGTGTGGCAGGAAGTTTGGCGGCGGAAGATTGATGAAGGAAACCTGCGTCACACGAGGAACAAGAAAACCAAAAGCAAGTTCGATCTAGTAGAAAAAATCTGAAAAACGATCCAATCTAATCCAGCAACTCGACACGATTAATGCAGCAAAGATTCAACAATGCAAATAGTAATGTGAAAATTGCAAGGCTCAGATTGGTTCTAGGACAAGGTAACTAATTCTAATTTTTGTTTGGCTTTTCTGGACGATAGGTAAAAACAGATCTAAACTACGGATAAACTGGAAAAATCTCACCGAGCAACCTTAAGCTCTGATACCACGTGATAGCCTCAAGGGTGTCCCGATCTTTCGATGAGATACCTAATTATCGATTTGGTAGGAGGTGACGTTGACGATCCGACTACAACCTAGGAGGCAGCGCCTTAGCGATCGATACACCAACTCCAGAAGGTTATTGATCCCGCGGGGGCACGATCAACCTGACCACGAAGGTTTTTGTTCCTGCAAGCAATCGAAGAACAAGCAAGAACAAGATGAAAAGCAATCTGAAATTGCGAATAGGAGATATGAAGGTTCACGAATCTGAATACTCAATATAGTTGGAGTCTTGATGACGGTAAAACAGGTGGTCTAACCGACACACGCGATTACACGAAAGTAGCAAAGGCTAAACTTTATCTAATCAAAACCCAAGGCTCAATAGGGGGGCTCATGGGGTATAAATAGGAGGGGAACTAGGGGGTTTTCGGCCAGGCCCTTGAGGGACTCCGAAACGGCCTAGGAATCCTCCTAAAACACAACAAAAATATCTAAAAATTGGCTGGACCCTATTACATGGCCTTAGGCCCAATAAAGCAAGGTTATAACCCTCATCTTTGGCCCATAGATACCCATTGGAGGGGGAATCCTCCACTTGGCCGAAATCCCATTGATGAAGAGGATGCGGCCTTCTTCTCATCTCTCGTTATGGCGGTTTCAATGTTCTGAAATCATCACTTGAGCTAGCTCCCGCCACCTTGCTGCCACCTCCATGGTTTGCTGTCCAACGCTGAGCCTTGAGGTCCAAGCTAGGTCCTTCATTCTTAAAACACATACAAGAACCCATCTTAGGCAGCAGCATATTCTCATTAATATTAAATTAAGTACCGAGGAACAAAAGTACCTGATAATTTAGTTGTCGTGCACGAGCTCTAGTAATTGGTCCGTGTATCTCTGGTACTTGAGGTGTATGTGCTGTAGGAGCTGTGGTTGTATCATTAGTTGGGATGTCCTCATCAGGGTTGATGGGTCACTTCGGCGTGAAGAAGACCGAAGATGTGCTCGCTGAGTATTTCTTTTGGCCTCGGATGAGACGGGATGTTGAGAGATTTATCGCTCGCTGCACTACATGTCAAAAAGCTAAGTCACGACTCAATTCTCATGGTTTATGATACGGGTGCGGGTGGCCCGATCTTTCGATGAGATTGGTAACTCTCGATTTGGGTAGGAGGTGACGTTGACGATCCGACTACGGCCTAGGAGGCAGCGCCTTAGCAATCGATACACCAACTCCAAAGGGTTATTGATCACGCGGGGGCACGATCAACCTGACCACGAAGGTCTTTGTTCCTGCAAGCAATCGAAGAACAAGCAAGAACAAGATAAATAGCAGATGCAATCTAAAATTGCGAATATACTATATCAAACCAATGTCTCAACGAGACGATAAGTTGGGGTTCCGAAAGCGGTAAAACAGGTGGTCTAACCGACACACGCGATTACACGAAGTAGTAGCGATGGCTAACTTTTAACTAAACAAAACCCAAGACTCCTTAGGGGGGCTCATGGGGTATATAAAGGAGGAGGGAGAGATATTTTCGTCCACCTTGAATAAGGAGTCCGAAATCCAACTCTATCTCTAACTTTCCTAACAAACTACAACTCTTTAGAAAACAGAAAAACAGATCCGTCAGCTTGTTTTGTCCGCCACGGTCAGCACGAGTCGAATCTCTTGATGGGGCCAGATCCGTTGGAAAGCTCTTGTAATTACCTTTCCAACAAGTACTTGTTTGCTTGATTTGGACTCCGGATGCGGCCTGGGTGATTAAAACAAATTCGGGTCTTCTGGCAGCTCGGACCGGAATCGGATTCAACTTTAATTCGTGATATCTTTCTCTAGCAAGCTCCGAATCATGTGCCGTTTGATTTTTTGCAAAGTACACTTTAAATCCTTCCCTCTCAGCTGTATGAATGCTTGATTCTTGTTGGCCCTCCCGTTCGCCTCCATCGTATCTCATCTTCACCTTGGACTTGAAAAGCTCGACAAGATGCCTACGTAATAAAACGAGACAAGATAGTAGTAGCTCCGCCTCTTCATAAATATGACAATGAAAACAATTACTACTTGAATTCACCTGATTATAAATCTTGTCAAATATTATAGAATTGAGGGCACCAAAGGTCGTATCCATGGTTAGCATGTCCATATCAGTTTATATATGCCTCTCCCTGTTCCTAATGTTCCTTGGGAAGATATATCAATGGATTTTGTTTTGGGATTGCCTCGAACTAAGAAGGGGAGGGATAGCATATTTGTTGTTTTTGATAGATTTTCTAAGATGGCACATTTTATACCTTGTCATAAGAGCGATGATGCTACAAATGTTGCTGATTTATTCTTTCGTGAAGTTGTTCGCTTGCATGGTGTGTCCAATACTATAGTTTCAGATCGTGACACAAAATTTCTTAGCCACTTTTGGAGATGTTTATGGGCTAAGTTGGGGACCAAACTGCTTTTTAGTACTACATGTCATCCCCAAACAGATGGACAAACTGAAGTTGTTAATAGAACATTATCTACTATGCTTAGGGCTGTTTTAAAGAAGAACTTGAAAATGTGGGAAGAATGTTTACCTCATATTGAATTTGCTTATAATCGTGCACTGCATTCAACCACAAAATTGTGCCCTTTTGAAATTGTTTATGGTTTTATGCCTCGTGCACCAATTGATTTGTTACCTTTGCCAACTTCTGAAAAAGTTAACTTTGATGCTAAGGAACGTGCTGAACTTATAATAAAAATGCATGAGACGACTAAAGAGAACATTGAGCGCATGAATTCTAAGTATAAACTTGCGGGAGATAGGGGCAGAAAACAAATTGTGTTTGAACCTGGAGATCTTGTTTGGTTGCATTTGCGCAAAGATCGTTTCCCTGATTTGCGCAAGTCTAAGTTAGCCACGAGCTGATGGTCCCTTTAAGGTGTTAGCGAAAATTAATGATAATGCATATAAACTTGAGCTACCTGCAGATTTTTTGGTTAGTCCCACGTTTAATATTGCAGATTTGAAGTCTTATTTGGGAGAAGAAGATGAACTACCGTCGAGAACGACTTCGATTCAAGAAGGGGAGGATGATGAGGACATCCCAAGTAATGATACAACCACAGCCCCTACAGCACCTACACCTCAAGTACTGGAGATACATGAACCAATTACTAGAGGTCGTGCACGACAACTAAATTATCAGGTACTTTCGTTCCTCGGTACTTCATTTAATATTAATGAGAATATGCTGCTGCCTAAGATGGGTTCTTGTATGTGTTTTAGGAATGAAGGACCTAGCTTGGACCTCAAGGATCAGCGTTGGACAGCAAACCATGGAGGTGGCGGGAGTTAGCTCAAGTGTTGATTTCAGAACATTGAAACCGCCATAAAGAGATGAGAAGAAGGCCGCATCCTCTTCATCAATGGGATTTCGGCCAAGTGGAGGATTCCCCCTCCAATGGGTATCTATGGGCCAAAGATGAGGGTTATAACCTTGTTTTATTGGGCCTAAGGCCATGTAATAGGGTCCAGCCAATTTTTAGATGTTTTCGTTGTGTTTTAGGAGGATTCCTAAGCCGTTTCGGAGTCCCACAAGGGCCTGGCCGAAAACCACCTAGTTCCCCTCCTATTTATACCCGATGAGCCCCCCTATGGAGCCTTGGGTTTTGATTAGATAAAGTTTAGCCTTTGCTACTTTCGTGTAATCGCGTGTGTCGGTTAGACCACCTGTTTTACCGTCATCAAGACTCCAACTATATTGAGTATTCAGATTCGTGAACCTTCATATCTCCTATTCGCAATTTCAGATTGCTTTTCATCTTGTTCTTGCTTGT
Source organism: Brachypodium distachyon (assembly GCF_000005505.3). NCBI lineage: Eukaryota > Viridiplantae > Streptophyta > Magnoliopsida > Poales > Poaceae > Brachypodium > Brachypodium distachyon. The sequence continues at coordinate 7,884,616 of NC_016135.3, forward strand.
TCTTCGATTGCTTGCAGGAACAAAGACCTTCGTGGTCAGGTTGATCGTGCCCCCGCTGGATCAATAACCTTCTGGAGTTGGTGTATCGATCGCTAAGGCGCTGCCTCCTAGGTTGTAGTCGGATCGTCAACGTCACCTCCTACCAAATCGATAATTAGGTATCTCATCGAAAGATCGGGACACCCTCGAGGCTATCATACATTGAATGATTGGCAAGTTCACCAAAGGGTTATAACAGACCTAACAAGTATATGCAGTCTTTGGCAAGATGGAGTTCAGGCTGTTTGCGTGGAAGCAGAACATAATTTACCCTACCACAAATGAATGTTACAATAATGTTAACTAATGGACACCGGGTAGAAACACCGATGCTCCTATTAATCTATGGACATTGAGTAGACACATCAGTGCTCCTATCCCAAGTTCAAACTATTCATTTTATTTAAAAATTGGAATGAGTGAGACCTTCTTTACAGCCCCCAAATCTAGTCGCTCATAATTGTCCGTAACCGGGGACACGGCTAAGTACTTAGTTTGACACTCTCGAGAGGTTGTACACTTTACCCACAAGAAACCGACGGGTTAATCCCTTGCTGTCCTCAGGACAGAGTAGCAACGGCATCGATTACAAGAATTTTCAGACCATAGTCACCCAGACCACCTGAGGGACCTACGTTCCCACCTACACGGCTACATCTGCACAATCCCTCGGATCCAGGATCTTATGTCTTACTCCATCAAGCCAGAGCCCATATTAGCATGTGGTTGTACTGGAAGCTACTAAACAGGAAACTAGTCCAGTCTCTGGTTATCCCGGGTGGCATTCCACATTTGCGACGCAAGCGCTCCCCAAATCCACGGGGAGACGTCCATGGACGATCCGTCACCGAATCCACGGGGACTCGACTCAGAGGGACCCATAGAAATGGACCTGACATCGCATAACATCTCGAATCATCAAAGCCGTCCACCCAAGATGGTTCATTAGGGTTGTTTTGCCAAGTTTCCAAAACTACTCCACATAATCAGTTTCACAGTGATTGAGATTCCCTCCCACGTATACTAACATAGCATGGCTAAGCAATATCTAATCACGATGGCTATTGGTGGAGGTTTCATGGCAAAGGTAACTCTATCGCTAGTAGGTCAAATCATAGCTAGCATAAGTACGAGTAATAATCCTATCAATGCATTCTACAAGCAACACTAATGCATAAGTATTTTAAAAACAATAATAATAGGATAATGATCAAAGTGAACTTGCCTAGGTTAAGATTGTTGAAGCCTTCTTCTTAAACGACACACAATCACTACAATTGCACTCCGAGTGATCTATCGTGAAGAAACGAATAACCAAATATAAATACACAATTCAAATAACTCCAAATGTAACTCCAAATGAATACCAAACACTATTCAACATGAAATACAAACCATAACAGTACTAATTTAACGCATAACTAGTACTACTTTAATCCTAAACAAAGTTCTAGGTCCTAGGGCTAAGACTAGAGTGGCTAAGTCTGGAATTTAAGTCTATAGGAACTGTTATAATTTAGATACTTTGGCTGTTCGGCAAATGGTGCTAAAGGACAGAACAAGGGATGCAAAGTATACTACTGTATAGTATTAAGATTGTACTAGCTAAACCAAGAAGTCTGATCCCAAAATGATCTACAGAGAAATAGCTAATGGCTTGCAAATCTGGCTAGTCAGATTCTGCCAGATTAAAGATACTAAATTGTACTGAAAATCTACTGATGCTACAAAGTTCTAATGACAGAGGGCCAATAATATGAAAAAGAGTGTTCAATCTACTATTCCAATGGCCACTGATTTCATGCTAAATGGATAAGTGAGGCAGAAACTACAGTCGAATCAACAAGGCTAATCTAAAACAAGGTTTCTGTAACTAAAGGCTTTAAGATTTGGCTGTGTGGGAAACTGCTGAAGGTACTGTTTTGCAACGACGATGCACTAGTGAATATGGCCTATAATGGGTTCACAACTTGACTTAGTCTGTATATAAAGATGTTTTCTAACTACAGAAAGACGAATCGGAACAAAATTGTCTATGGTTCAAAAGATACGGGTTCCGAAACATGGCTAATCTAAACTGCACTGCTGCAGGATTCTGCCGTGGCAGGAAAATCGGCAGAGACATGTTCTTACCAAAACGGAGACGGCTCGCCAGGGATGTAATGGAAACGGCGAGGAACTCGTCGGCGAGGTCGATGTGGTTGTGCAAGACGTCGAGGGAGACGAGAGGAAGCCAAGGGTGGTCGCGGTGTTCGTCGGGGTGCTCCGAGGCGGTGGCGGTTGTCGTTGGAGTCGACGTTCCGGCAGGTTTCAGGGTCGGTGAGGAGGCTAGGAACGTGCGCAGCGTCAAGGCGGACGTCGTGACGCGGCTTGCGGGGTCGAGGGCGCCTCCGGACGACGACAGGGGAGCTCCGAGTGCGGTGTCGGCATGGGGTCGGGGTACGACGCGGCCAACGGCGACGGTTGTTCGCACAACCTTGTCACAGAGGTAGACACGGGTCATAGGAGCCTACCGGTGAAAGGAATTTAGAAACGAACCTTCGGAGAGAGCTCACCGGCAACAATGGCGGTGGCGATGGGCGGAGAAGACGGTCATGGCACCGGGAGTTACAGAGCTCTAGAGGCAAAACTCTCAATAGAGGAATGAGGGAGGAGGTTTGCGGGCTCGAAGTGACGCGCTCGGAATTCTCTTCCATAGGCCAAGGAGGGAGATCGGGTCATGAACGTCGCTGGGGGGCATTAGAGGCGTGTGCTGGCCATTAATGGCAGTGAAGGCCGGGATTGAGGGATTTGAGGGGGGGATCAAGGAGAGGAGGGGCTAGGGGTTCGGTTCAGACAACCTGGACGGAGTTTAGGGCGAGGGGGCGCGGTCGGGGGCGGAATCTCCGGCGGTGATGGCGTTGCCTCCCCCTGCGTGCTTCTGGGAACGGAGGAACACGCTCTCGGCTGGGCTGGGCTAGAGCGCCAGGGGAGATGGGCCAGAAGGGGTGCAGCCCAAGAAGAAAATAAAGGGGGAAAAAAGAAAGAGGGAGGTGGGCTGGGCTCTGGGGAGATGGGCCGGCCCAGTTGGGTCGGTCCAATTCCTTTTTTTTTTCCTGTTTTTATCTATATCTTTTGATTCCTAACTCCAAATAAGTCCAAATAAACTCCAGAAAATTTGTAAATTCAAATCCTCCAAAGTGTGAGCTTTTGGGACTTGAATCCTTTCAAAAGAAAATAAGTAAAAATACTTTTGTTTATATAAATGTCTTTAGGGCTTTATAAGTAGTAAATAAAATAGATTTGGAAATCTATTATGAAACCTTTGTTTCATAAATTAGTTTAAACTACAATAAAAATATTGGGTCGGCATACTTTCACTAAAACCCTTCCTTAGCTAAATACCCCGTTGGGTTGAACTTCAAATAAAAACTCATAATAATTATATGGTTCAATAAATTCCTAAGTAGCTTTATAACACCAAATCAAACTTTGAAATCATAGCAAATGTTTCCAACTATATATAATTTGGGAAGTCACGTTATCCCACTCGCAAATGTTTCCAACTATATATAATTTGACATGAGGATGTCACGGTATCCTCTTCTCGAATATTTGATAACTTCTTCTCGAAAACAAAATTAACATGTCAAAATAAAAATTGAGAAAACATAGGTGCATCATTAAATATGTTTCCAACCTTATAACTAGGATCTTATAACTAGGAAAGTCATATTATTCCCTCTCTTTATCATTTAGATAAATATTGGAGAACATTTCTAATCGATTTAAATATTCCAACGATCCTCTCAAATGTTCATGGAATCCAAATTGGAAACTTGGTGTGCTAATAAATTGATACGGGTGCGGGTGGCCCGATCTTTCGATGAGATTGATAACTCTCGATTTGCGTAGGAGGTGACGTTGACGATCCGACTACGGCCCAGGAGGCAGCGCCTTAGCAATTGATACACCAACTCCAGAGGGTTATTGATCACGCGGGGGCACAATCAACCTGACCACGAAGGTCTTTGTTCCTGCAAGCAATCGAAGAACAAGCAAGAACAAGATAAATAGCGGATGCAATCTAAAATTGCGAATATACTATATCAAACAAATGTCTCAACGAGACGATAAGTTGGAGTCTTGACGATGGTAAAACAGGTGGTCTAACCGACACACGCGATTACACGAAAGTAGCAAAGATGGCTAAACTTTATCTAATCAAAACCCAAGGCTCCTTAGGGGGGCTCATGGGGTATATAAAGGAGGAGGGAGAGATATTTTCATCCACCTTGAGTAAGGAGGCCGAAATTCAACTCTATCTCTAACTTTCCTAACAAAGTACAACTCTTTAGGAAACAGAAAAACAGATCCGTCAGCTTGTTTTGTCCGTCACGGTCAGCACGAGTCGAATATCTTGATGGGGCCAGATCCGTTGGAAAGGTCTTGTAATTACCTTTCCAACAAGTACTTGTTTGCTTGATTTGGACTCCGTATGCGGCCTGGGTGATTAAAACAAATTCGGGTCTCCTGACAGTTCAGACCCGAATCGAATTCAACTTTAATTCGTGATATCTTTCTCTAGCAAGCTCCGAATCATGTGCCCTTTGATTTCTTGGAAAGTAGACTTGATAGGCTTCACTTTGAATCTCCCTTTGCAGGCTATCACACTTTATCTTCACTTTGGACTTGTAAAGTTCAATAAGATGCCTACATAATAAGATTACACAAGATAGTAGCTCCGCCTCTTTGCAAGTAACATATTGAAAACATTTTGTAATTGAATTCACCTAATTATAATTGTTATTAGATATACCAACAATTAGGGTTCTAATGGTCGTATCCATGGTTAGCATGTCCATATCATCCTCCCTTTCTTGAAAGGAAAGCCGTCCTCGGCGTCGTTTGGGCTGAAAAGAGACTGACAAAATAGATAAAGTGTGTGCATGGTATATGTATATGTCATCAATTTTAACTCCACTCCCATGCTGTACATTCGATGTTTCACATAAATAAAACTCATAATAGTGCAAAAGATTAATAGTCATATTCCAACGGCAAGTATCACATTTTAATTTATAATTCTCATCATTAAACCATCATAATGTAGGTGAACAATAATTCAAAATTCCCAAATGGCGAGCTACAATATGCGTCAATGTGCAATCATGCCACAAGTTATTTGTCCTACAACTATCACCAATATTAGAGGTCATATCAAAATGATTGAGCATATGCAAAATATTGTTGTCTCTCAAATCAAGAAAGTTATCACAAGCAATGCAAATCTGATGCACCAAAAATTTATTGTTGACATCATGTTCTCCAATTAATTGAATAGTGTATCCATGGGCATTAGCAAAAGATTTTGAAATTGTTAACTCAGAAACTTTATCCATTGCATGTGACAAATATATAGGTGCATCAAGTTTAATAGAACACAAAGAATTATTAGGCTTAACCATAGGAAACACTTCTTCATGTTTAATTAATTCAACGCAACATAAATCAAATTTAATCATCGCATCACAAGTCCCTTCCAAAACAGTAGGTAACTCCTCACATAAATCATTATCATTTGAATAAATGGGTGTACTCAAATCAGCAAGTAAATCAACAATTTTACATGGGGCAGAAAATTCATCAAGTATCTCATTTATTTCATCACACGTCATATTCAGTTCATCAACATGATCCTGTTTATCATTACCTTGTAGGCTCAACTCACTTCTAGTACGCCTTCTCTGCAATTTTTTCCCAGCTTCACGAGCAAGATTAAGCAAACACAATATTGAGTCGTATTGTCCATATTCAATCATGTAAGAAATTTCAAAGTTAAGCCCATAATAAAACCTATCCATGTTTCTTTGTTCTGTTTCATCTAAACCAGATCGCAAGGTTAAAATTTGGAACTCATGGTAGTAATCATCAACAGTTTTATCATTTTGTGTCAAACATCGTAATTTGGAACGCAACTCATAAGCCTAACTTGGAGGAACATATTTTTCTCTCATTATTTTCTTCATATCAATCCAAGTGGGAGGTATTTTGTTTTCTCTAACTATCTCACTCCACCATGATAATGAATCAAAACGAAATCTACTACTAGCAATTTGGACCTTACGACTATCTAGTACATGGAAGCATGTGAATTGCTCAATTAGAGCTATTTCCCAATCAATATAAGCTTCAGCATCATTATTTCCATAAAAGAAAGGTCCAAAACAATTATTGACATTACAAGGATTGCGATATACCTTTTCCTTGCCAATGTCAACAAGAGACGAGGAGGATGGATGTGGTGAAAAACGCTCATGTCGGTCACTTGATAGCATAGGCCTATTTTCCATCCTTTGTGTAAGTTCTGTCATGGTTAGTATAAGACAAGAAACAAAACACAGGAATATGTTCCTATCAACTAATAGGATGTGGCTACAAGTCGCTCAACTCTCAAGCTAAAAATCAAGTTCTTACCATGCAAAACAGGAAGGTGATGGCCAGCGGCGTGACCCAGCCCTCCGAAGATTAAATGTATCGATGCCTCGGTAACAAACCAACCTAGGTGTAAAATCTGTGGAGCTTGGAGGCTTTTGTGAGTAGCAAAGAATAGCAAATAATCAAATCAGCAATGCAAAGTTGAAAATATGCTCAATAATGCTAGTCCTAGCTGCTGGAATCGATAAGAACGAATTACAGAAATAATCTAAGCCTAAATACTGAAGAACGTAGGAATAGATAGATCAAAAGATGGCACAACAAGTAAATCCCTGGGATTTTTTTTTGTGGCTTTCTGTTTTGCTTCTTATTCTTTTCTTCTTCTTTTTTTCTTTTTTTTTTAACCCCAGAAACTCACGCAAAAGAAGGACCGGAAAACTGTACGTCGGTCTGTCGAAGAACAGCAAAGGCTGCAGTAAGAAAAATTCAGAAAAATATGGAAAAAATATGGGTTAGAAGGGTATCGACACAAGCTTTCCAGCAAGGGCAAGATCACTCAAAACGGATGTCGGACGGTGGAGAAAACTGAGAAACACCGGGCTGCAGCGACGCCGGAAAACGGATGCAGAAACTTGGAAGTTCCGAAAGTCCTCCTTACAAACCGAATTTGAGGGTCAAAGTGTAGGGCAGCGCCCCTGATATTTCCTGATGCGCCTCGTCGTGAGCTTTCTAAAAAGTCTAAGAACGTCCAAATCCGAGTTGGTACGCAAAAGATACGCCCGTTTTACTGAACACGGGTCAAACCCACCCGAAACTAAAAATCTACTCGGACTCGGGTCCGAAACTGACTCGAACTCTTTCTCTTTTTTTTTTGTTTTTTTTTCTTTCTTTCCTTTTTTTTCCTTTCTTTTTTTTTCAACTTTCCAAACAACTTGATCTCTAAACAAAATTCGATCTATGATGAAACACTTTCCAAAAGCCCTCCTTATTGGACTCGGACTCGAACTCGCGGCTGAAAACTATTACTTGCCGACTCGATGTAGAACTCGAAGAGGGACTCGGTGTAGGACTCGAAGAGGGACTCGGTGTAGGACTCGAAGCGGGACTCGGTGGAAGATATGGTGGCGGCGGGAGATTATGGCGGTGGTGTGGCAGGAAGTTTGGCGGCGGAAGATTGATGAAGGAAACCTGCGTCACACGAAGAACAAGAAAACCAAAACCAAGTTCGATCTAGTAGAAAAAATCTGAAAAACGATCCAATCTAATCCAGCAACTCGACACGATTAATGCAGCAAAGATTCAACAATGCAAATGTTAAAGTGAAAATTGCAAGGCTCAGATTGGTTCTAGGACAAGGTAACTAATTCTAATCTTTGTTTGGCTTTTTCTGGACGATAGGTAAAAACAGATCTAAACTAGGGATAAACTGGAAAAATCTCACCGAGCAACCTTAAGCTCTGATACCACGTGATACGGGTGCGGGTGGCCTGATCTTTCGATGAGATTGATAACTCTCGATTTGGGTAGGAGGTGACGTTGACGATCCGACTACGGCCTAGGAGGCAGCGCCTTAGCAATCGATACACCAACTCCAGAGGGTTATTGATCACGCGGGGGCACGATCAACCTGACCACGAAGGTCTTTGTTCCTGCAAGCAATCGAAGAACAAGTAAGAACAAGATAAATAGTGGATGCAATCTAAAATTGCGAATATACTATACCAAACAAATGTCTCAACGAGACGATAAGTTGGAGTCTTGACGACGGTAAAACAGGTGGTCTAACCGACACACGCGATTACGCGAAAGTAGCAAAGATGGCTAAACTTTATCTAATCAAAACCCAAGGCTCCTTAGGGGGGCTCATGGGGTATATAAAGGAGGAGGGAGAGATATTTTCATCCACCTTGAGTAAGGAGGCCGAAATTCAACTCTATCTCTTACTTTCCTAACAAAGTACAACTCTTTAGGAAACAGAAAAACAGATCCGTCAGCTTGTTTTGTCCGTCACGGTCAGCACGAGTCGAATATCTTGATGGGGCCAGATCCGTTGGAAAGGTCTTGTAATTACCTTTCCAACAAGTACTTGTTTGCTTGATTTGGACTCCGTATGCGGCCTGGGTGATTAAAACAAATTCCGGTCTCCTGACAGTTCGGACCCGAATCGGATTCAACTTTAATTCGTGATATCTTTCTCTAGCAAGCTCCGAATCATGTGCCGTTTGATTTGTTGGAAAGTAGATTTGATAGGCTTCACTTTGAATCTCCCTTTGCAGGCTATCACACTTTATCTTCACTTTGGACTTGTAAAGTTCAATAAGATGCCTACATAATAAGATTACACAAGATAGTAGCTCCGCCTCTTTGCAAGTAACATATTGAAAACATTTTGTAATTGAATTCACCTGATTATAATTGTTATTAGATATACCAACAATTAGGGTTCTAATGGTCGTATCCATGGTTAGCATGTCCATATCATAAATCCTTCAAAAGGAAACTAGGATTTATTAAGATGCGAATAATAGCCCGGATAAAATCATAATATGCAAATGGTTCCAAATAAAATACTTTGAACTTGTATAAATGTCCCAACCATGTTATATAATTTGGATAGTCATATTAATCCACTCTTTTATTGAATATTCAAACATGGTGTGGAAAAATTTAAATAAGTCCTAAAAATTTAAAATCCTTCAGAATTTTCACAACCAAAAATATCTCCAAAGACAATATTTTAATTAAAACAATTATTTAATTTAACATTCCAAAATGGAAAAATTCTGGGATGTTACACCTCTAGCAATTGGGATGCATTGGATGCCAATATGGCGCTATACCGCTTTCATGTGCAGAAGATTAGTGGCCACTTTGAAGGGTGCGAGTTTCATCATATACCGCGGGTGGAGAACGAGGCAGCCGACACTCTGTCAAAGCTCGGATCAACGCGACAGGCCATCCCGGCTGGTGTTACATTGGAACATTTACGCAAGCCATCCATGAAGCCGTCACCAGAATCGGAGTCAATATTTATTCCAGCAACCTCAAAAACTGACGTCACTCCAATGGACATTGACAGTGGCAGCGGTTCCGATAACCGGGGACTGAATGCCCTAACTCGGCTGAAGCAATGGCGGCTGAACCGATGGACATAGATGAGCCAGTCTTCGTAACTCGTCCTGTGCCGGCTTGGGCGCAACCGATAATGTCCTACCTCAAGGATGGGAGCCTGCCAGAAGAGGAAGTGTCGGTAAGGCAAATTCAGAGAAGAGCAAAGGCATACACCATTATCAATGGCGAGCTGTACAAGAGAAGTGTTACTAACGCTTGCAACGATGCGTTGAGCCGGAAGAAGGACAAGAAATACTCCAGGATATTCACCAGGGGGAGTGTGGTCATCATGCATCTTCAAGAACATTGGTGGGCAAGGCATTCCGGCACGATTTTTACTGGCCGAGTGCGCTACAGGAAGCAGAAGACATGGTCAGGAAATGCAACGATTGCCAGAGGTATGCCAGCAAAATTCATATGCCGGCATCTGAGCTCAAGACTATCCTAATCACTTGGCCGTTTGCCGTTTGGTATTTGGATATGGTGGGACCCTTCAAGCGGGCGCGAGGAGGTATGACGCACATCTTGGTCATGGTTGACAAGTTCACCAAATGGATCGAAGTGAAGCCGATACGGAAGTGTGACGGCAAGACCGCGGTGTCAATTTTGAAAGACATTATCTAGAGGTACGGTTACCCGCATAGCGTCATCACGGATAATGGAACAAACTTCGCAGAGGGGCCTTTTGCACAATTTTGCGCGGAAAAGAAAATCCGGCTGGGTATCGCCTCAGTGGCACATCCTTAGTCCAACGGACAAGTTGAGAGAGCAAACGACATGGTTCTAGCCGGCATAAAACCTCAGATAATTGAGCCACTGGAACGCACTCCAGGATGCTGGCTAGATGAACTCCCGGCTGTGCTATGGAGTCTCAGGACAACTCTGAATCGCTCCACAGGCTATACGCCATTTTTCCTCGTATACGGGGCGGAAGCTGTCTTACCAGCTGACATTGAACATGACTCTCCGTGAGTGACCATGTATACGGAAGCCGAGGTAAAAGAGGCCCGAGAAAATGATGTCGACCTGCTCAAAGAAGCACGGGAATTGGCTTTATCTCGGTCAGCCATGTATCAACAACACCTAAGGCATTATCATAGCCGGAAGGTAAACCCGTGGGTATTCCGGGAAGGAGATATTGTGCTCCGGCTTGTGCAGCGTACAGTCGGCATGCATAAACTGTCGCCACCATGGGAGGACCCTTCATTGTGAGCAAAGCGCTGCACAATGATTCCTACTATCTTATAGATGCGCAGGATCCGAACGCAAAATGGATGGACCGGTCTGGCGAGGAAACCAAGAGGCCATGGAATGTAGCTTTGCTTCATCCATTCTATACTTACGAGATGAGTATTTGTATCGCTTTTTCCTTATGTTAAGTATTTTGAGACAATGAATTATCCGCCGGTTTCTTAAAAGGAACTCAGGGACTTCCATGCTATGTAAGTGTTGTATTACATTTATCTATTTGTATGTCGGCATGGCTTGATTGTGTAATCTTATGTCGGTTTAGTAGTTTGTCGGTACTGAAAACTCCATCTATGACTTAGCTGTTGTCCGCAACCCGGCTTCATGGCAAGCTAGAGTATGGGTACGAAATTACTGGACACATGAAAAACGATTGCGGAGACAAGCAAATGAGCGAGTTGAGATGCGCGTTATTTTTCCTAACCCAACATTTCCTTCTTGTATCGGGCGTTTCCAAACGGATTTTTTGAGTTTAATATTTTCTGGAAGGTCTATTCTATGACTTCGTGATTCATACGTCGAACGCCGACAAGGCAGACAAAGAACCAAGGTCATACAATTTTACCAACAGAAAAAATAAACTCGGGAACTCGGTTGGGACTCGATAATTAAAAAGGCATAAGCAAATTAAAAGTATTGTGCATCACAACCAAAAGTATTTCAAAGTATTTACATTTGCAGCCGGCATCCCGGGGATCTAATAGCCTTAAAAGTTTTTGCCGACGTAACTAGGCTCAAACAGAAGGATTGTTGGTGTCGGCACTTGGAGCATCTGTCGCGGTGGAAGCCGACTCGACCACGATCTCTTCGTCGCCTTCCTCTTCTTCCTCCTCGGCCGCCTCCTCGTCCGCGTCTGATATCGGACCCTCCACAAACTCCACGTCTGATACTGGATGAAGGAGTAGGCCCCTTCTTGACGTCTCGCGATCAGCTCCGGGTCCGAAAGGAAGCATGAGCCGACACGCATGGACTGCAGCACGTCAAGGTTAATGCCGTCGTACCAGAAAAGTACGAACGACAGTGCCTTGTCGGCGCTGACACGAGCGGCCGACTCCCGCCACTCGCTTAGCTGGTCCTCCACCCCCAGGAGATGCTTTGCTAATTCCGGGATGCCACTCGGCGCTTCCTCTCCCGGTCACAGAGCTCGGAAGGCACGGATGCCGGCATTGAGCATGTCGACCTCGAAGGACTTCACAGGCTTGACGCGGGTCCAAATGCTGATGAGGTAGTCCTCCACGTCATACTCCGAGGGCAGCGCCTTGGCTGAATCCCTTTCCCCGCGAGCCTTGATCACGGCGGCCTGAGCACTCTCGGTAGAGTGGGGAAAAATTTCTGACAAGGACAAAGAAGAATAATGAATCTCGGCATACTATTGTTGTCGGTTTAGTGATCAACGGAAGGGATTTGAGTTAAGGCAACTTACTGGCCAGCAGTCCATCTATCTTGCCGAGATCCTTAGCGCACAGATTGAGCGTTTGGGCATTCTCGACCTTCTCCTCCTTAGCAGCAGTGGCTTGAGCCTCGGCCTTGGCGACAAGATCTTTACATTTCTGCACCTCACCTTCCAGGCGGATCTTCTCGTCGGCTTGCGTGGATAGGGCCGAGGTAAGTTGAACTACCTCGGCTTTGTGCGCCTCAGCCTGCGCTTCGAGTTGCGCCCTTAGCCGGGCCACCTCATCTCGGTGCTGCTCCTCAAGCCGAGTTTTCTCCCTTGTTTGAAAGACATTAATTACAAGAGTCCAAGATTGAAATGGATGCAACCGTTAACATCCCAAAATTTTAAACCCTTTCATCTGCATTGCATTCATGAGCATCATGCCACAATTGCATTTTCAATCTTGTTTTGAATTCCAAAAAGGCTTTGAAAAGAGCTTTCTTTATTTTAAACCTTGCCTTTTTACCAATTTGAGTTTTGGATTTTAAACCAATAAGGTTTTGAACATAAAAAGGGCTTTATAGCATTATTAAGCTACCCCATTGTAACATACCAATTTTCAACTCTTGAATATTGCATGTTACTCATGCCTTTTGATTGTCACTACCAATTTTTTTTCTTGACTTTTAATAAAATAATTGGGCACTGATTATTTAATATCATTATTTTACCTATGAATCTTTATACTACAAAGGAATAGTCCCACTTTGTTTCTATGCAAGTGGGGTGTTGCCAACCCATGAGCATTTAGCCGCACAAAATAAATAAGCTTCGCTTATTATTTTAGCGGTAGGAAATCTCATCCTTTCCAACTGTTTTCAATTCTAAAGTTCGAAACATTGTAGAAGCTTTTACCAAATATTTTGAATCTTCTCAAATATTTAATCCGGCTATCAACTCACCTTTCTCTACAACATGGCTGACGTGAAGTTCCTAGGCAGAAGAGTCTCACGTGTGGGAGAATTCCCATTTCTTTTCTCATCTTTTATTTCTCTATTCTTTTTCCCTTGGGCCCTTCTTTTCCCTAGCCCATTTGGCCGACCAGGCCCATCCATCCGGCCAGCAGCCAAGCCAGCCCACATGATATGGACATGCTAACCATGGATACGACCTTTGGTACCCTCAATTCTATAATATTTGACAAGATTTATAATCAGGTGAATTCAAGTAGTAATTGTTTTCATTGTCATATTTATGAAGAGGCGGAGCTACTACTATCTTGTCTCGTTTTATTACGTAGGCATCTTGTCGAGCTTTTCAAGTCCAAGGTCAAGATGAGATACGATGGAGGCGGACGGGAGGGCCAACAAGAATCAAGCATTCATACAGCTGAGAGGGAAGGATTTCAAGTGTACTTTCCAACAAATTAAACGGCACATGATTCGGAGCTTGCTAGAGAAAGATATCACGAATTAAATTTGAATCCGATTCGGGTCCGAGCTGCCAGGAGACCCGAATTTGTTTTAATCACCCAGGACGCATCCGGAGTCCAAATCAAGCAAACAAGTACTTGTTGGAAAGGTAATTAGAAGACCTTTCCAACGGATCTGGCCCCATCAAGAGATTCGACTCGTGCTGACCATGGGGGACAAAACAAGCTGACGGATCTGTTTTTCTGTTTCCTAAAGAGTTGTAGTTTGTTAGGGAAGTTAGAGATAGAGTTGGATTTCGACCTCCTTACTCAAGGTGGACGAAAATATCTCTCCCTCCTCCTATTTATACCCCATGAGCCCCCCTATGGAGCCTTGGGTTTTGATTAGATAAAGTTTAGCCATCTTTGCTACTTTCGTGTAATCGCGTGTGTCGGTTAGACCACCTGTTTTACCGTCGTCAAGACTCCAACTTATCGTCTCGTTGAGACATTGGTTTGATATATTATATTCGCAATTTCAGATTGCATCCGCTATTTATCTTGTTCTTGCTTGTTCTTCGATTGCTTGCAGGAACAAAGACCTTCGTGGTCAGGTTGATCGTGCCCCCGCGGGATCAATAACCCTCTGGAGTTGGTGTATCGATTGCTAAGGCGCTGCCTCCTAGGCCGTAGTCGGATCGTCAACGTCACCTCCTACCCAAATCGAGAGTTATCAATCTCATCGAAAGATCGGGCCGAGCCAGCCCAGGCATGCGCAGCGCTCCAGCGCCCTGCCAAATCGATCGATCAGGCCACCAGCTAGTAGGAGCTTGTCCAGATGCATCCCCTATGTGTGTTCTCCTCTAATTTCTCCTTCCTTTTATTTTCCAATCCACCTGGAAGGTTTCCATATATGAGACTTTCCAAATCTGCACCCCTTGGCCACTATATAAAGCCTAGCACCCCTCCCTCATTTCTCCACACACGCACAAGCCATTGCAACCTCAAAGGAGGAACTCCACCGAAGAGTTTCAGCTTGAGAGGAGCTTGTAGTCAGAGAATTGGAGAGACGATCATCATCTTCTAATTTCTGCCTTCAATCGCTATTGCTCATCTCAAATCCTTTTTCTCTAGCATCCTAACCAATTGTCCCATTGGTTATATCACATATTCTTGATGTGATCATAACATTTTCTTGTCATCACAATTTTTCTAGATTAGTTTTCCAGTATCTAAATTTGTCATGACACTTATCACTTTTGATATTTATTTGGAGTTATTTGAATCTTACTTGCAATTATTTATTTATCATCCTGCGTTGTATACTATGTTTAGGTGAGGGAGGTGACGTTGGTGACTACTTTGAAGAAGAAGACGAAGAACCACAGCAAACAGGCATGCCGCCCCATTCCTGATCCTATGTTTTCAAAATACAATGTTTGTAAATTGCATCAAACTACTGAGTCAATATGTTGATTGTTAATTACACCTATTCATCAATTATGATGCCATGTTTCGTAATACCTTGTTCATTGTCACCCTTTTGAAAATCAGTAGATATTGCTTAGCCGCTATAGGCTACACTGTTTTTGTTTGAGAAACACCGGAGTGTCCACTCCATGAGAATAATTATTAGAAGGAAAGTATTGAGATAGGAGTGGAGAAACTATAGAAGGAGCTAAGTATTAAATTGGCTTTGCCAATAACAACTCTGGGTGAAACTTACCAAGGTGGTGCGGGCAGCACGGATGAAAGGGGGAGGAGTCGATTGATTCATGGTTTGATTGTATTGTCGTTGCCAGTACCTCATAAGGATGAACATTTGCTTACTTGAGATATTTTGTTATAACCGTTCAACCATGAGCTTAAATGGGTACGGCGCGCCAACTAAGCTAGGGGATACCAGAAGGATCCGGCCACAGGACGAGAGTTATTATAGGTAACTGAGACTGCTGCGGTAGTCGGGCGCAAGAGGGGCCTGTAGCAGGAAGGGTTGCTCCACAGCCTGGCAGGGAAACCTTAGCGGGTCGGTGATCTTTGGGATAGCCTAGTGTAAAGGTGTGGAGTTGACGCTTGGATCCACTCTTCTGAGTAGGAACAAATCTGAGTATCTAGTTGACTTCTCATGGGTAAAGTTGAACAACCTCTGCAGAATGTAAAACTAATCGATTAGCCGTGTCCACGGTCAAGGACGAGCAAAGTGTCTGGGCAACTGTTTAACCTTTCTTCTCTATATTTCTATAAAACTTGAGAAAGAATTGAGAAATTATTAGAAGGTTGCTGAGGCCACCTTAGCTGCCAAGTTGCTAAACTTCGCCGCTTGCTTCTGTTGTAGCTGTTGAGCTTCATCAGACAGAACCCCACTTTATTAGTAATTAGATCATTTCTATCATTAAATATTGCTTTGGTGAATTACCTAAAACTAGTGATATTTTTTTGCAAATAAGACAAGCCCCCACCATAAAGCCTTCATATAGAGTTTTAGTTGTTACGTTAAGGTTGCATTATGGGCGGCAGGCTGAGTACCACTGTGTACTCATTGCATGTTTGTTGATAATTTTGGGTACAGAGGAATTCTATTCAGAGGAGGAGTACTATCAAGACGAATGACGGCGTTCTGGTTACTTTGACTTCTGCCTGTGGAGTTGCTCAAGATGGCGCCATGTTTATCTTTATTATCTCTGCTGTCTTTTTTTTCAAACTTTGTTAAAAGAGTGAATTTGAGGCTTATGACCCAGATTATGTAAACATTTATATTTTTAATGATTAATGTGTGTGATGATTTCACTTTAACTGTGTTGACGGCTATTGATCCTTGGGACGGTTAGCTATACAGTATGTTGAACTAGACCCGGACGGTCAGTTCCTCACACCCATAATGTTTGGTATTTAAATTAGAGTTGAAAAACTATTATATTTAATTAGTTATGAAGCCCTAAAGGCATTTATAGGGCAAAGCTATTTTTGTATATTTTATGTGGAGGGATTTATAGTCCCAAAAGTTGAATCATATTACAATATTAAAAAATTTCTGGAGTTTATTTGAATCAATTTGGAGTTCAAAAATCAAAAGTTATAAACGAAAACAGAAAAAGAAAAGGATAGAAAAAAAAAAGAGTAAACGGACCGGCCCGGCAAACATGGGCCGAACCGGCCCAGCTTCACCACGCGCCCGAGCGGCCAGGCCGCAGCCCACCTCGCCGCCCACGCGCGCGCGCCCGAGCAGCCACTGACAGGTGGGGTCCACCTGTAAGTCTTCGTCTTCCCCATAGGGAAAGCTCCCGAAATCGCGCGCGTGAACACCGCCACGCCAATCTCGCCGCCATTCTCGTCCCCGGCGATTCTGAGCCTTAAAGAACTTTCCGTGCACGTCAATATAAAGCCTGAGCTCCCCTTCGTCTTTCACCTCTGTTTCCCCCCTCTCTCACGCGCCCACGCTGCCGTTTTTCCTCGCCAGAGAACGCACGGACGCCGCCGTGGTTTTTGGTCGCCGCCGACGAGACGGTACGGTTTAGACCCGAAGCCCTACCCCCTCTCCCTTCTCTCTTTCTTGCGCACGTTTTGACACGGTTGTTTCTCGTCGACGACCACCCGAAGCGCCGCCGCCGCCGCCGAGCACCGGAAACCCTAGCGCTCGCCTCCGTCACGCCCGAGGAAGAACTCAACCACCGAAAGCCTCCCCTCGTCGAGCCGCATCCTCCCCACGCGTTCCTGAAGCCTGAGGAGCACCGGAACTCGCCGTGCCGCCGTCCCCGTGCCGCGCCGCCTGCCGGAAACCCTAGTGCCGCCGCCGATAAGCCCCTGCCCAATCTCGTCCGTCCGATTCGTTTCAACGGTTGTGATTAGATCATTTAATCGAAGTGGTATTTTTAGATCCTAGCCACCGATCCCCTTTAGGTTAGATCCGACGGCTCCCTTTTAATTTTAATACCGAACCGGTACGCACCAATAGGAATGCGCCACGTGGCCCGAATTGAAAATTAAAACTTAAACCCCGGTTAGAATAAATGGCAGTTTTGCAGAAGAGCCCCTGAAACATCAAATCATCATATCTTTTAAACTGCTTGGCCAAATTTTATGATCTTTATCTTTCTGGAAACCTTGGAACTTGTAGAATCTTTTGTCACTGTTTAAGTTCAATTTTGATCAGTTGTTTCTGGTGTTATTTACAGAATAGTGTTTAATGCCTTTTAATTCATATCTTTTGTTTTAAAAATCCTTTTATCTTGAAACCAGATCCCAAAATTTTGTTAATGTCCTCTGTTCTTTTGGAACAGAGAAATAAAATTTGGATTAAATTAGTTGGCTGATTCTAATAAAACCTTGTTTCAAGCTTTTAAAACCCCTTTTGTAAACTTTGCTTTTAACTTGTAGTTTTCAATTAATTTTTTTTAATCCTTTTGACCAGAGGATTAATATGGTGAGTATGTGAAACTGAAACCCTTTCTTGTCAAATAAAATAAACCAAATCATGTCACATGCCTGCATTGCATCATACCATACTTTTTTTTGTTTTGTTGTGAATGGTTTGTTTATGTATGTGTATGCTTGTTTATTTTAGTTTATTCGGACAGCGAACCGTGCGATTGTGACGAGTGTTTGAACTCCAACTGCTATCAAGGCAAGTTCACTTAGACCATGAATCCTATTATTTTGCTATGCACTAGAATTTCATTAGTTGCATGAATAGGTTTATTATAGTATTGATGCTAGCTATTGAATTCCTAGCAGTATAGATTTACCCCTGTCATTACCTTGCCACCCAATTGCCATCGTAGGTAGTTAAATGCTATGCTACTTTAGTATTCGTGGGTGGGATCAATACAATGAGATATTATTGTCATTATGAAGTAAAGTATGTTTTCCTACTGTATGGCAAAACAAGTAATTTAATGAACTGTCCTGGGTGGGCTGCTTTGGATACTTTTGAGATGGTATGCGGCGTCAAGTCCATTTCTATGGGTCCATTTCTATGAGTCGTCTCGCCATTTCTATTGGAGCTCCTGCATCGCAAATGAGAAATGCCACCTGGGGTATCAGAGACTGGACTAGTTTCCTGTTTAGTAGCTTCCAGTACAACCACATGCTAAATGGGCTCTGACTTGATGGAGTAAGACATATGATCCTGGATCTGAGGTGACATCGGTATGTAGCAGTGTAGGTCGGAATGCGTCCCTCAGGTGGTCTGGGTGATTATGGTCTGAAAATTCTCGTAATCGACGCCGTTGCTACTCTACCCTGAGGACAGCAAGGGATTAACCCATCGGTTTCTTGTGGGTAAAGTGTACAACCTCTCGAGAATGTCAAACTAAGTACTTAACCGTATCCCCAGTTACGGGCAATTATGAGCGACTAGATTTGGGAGCTGTAAGGAAGGTCTCACTCATTCTAATTTCATAATAAAATGAATGGTTTGAACCTGGGTAGGAGCATTGATGTGTCTACTCAATGTCCACTACTTTAATAGGAGCATGGGTGTATCTACCCCGTGTCCAATAGTGAAAAAACTATTAGTTTAAAAATGATAGGATGAAACATTGATGCTTTTATGCAAATAGCCAAACCCCACCTAGCCAAAATATGCATGTACTTGGTAGGTCCTTTTATAACCTCTGGTGAACTTGCCAATACATTCAATGTATTGACCTCTAGTGGCTGCAATTAACAATGCAGGTGGATCAGACGACGAGTGAGGTTCGTCGTTGTTTTTTTTGGGTTACGAGTTTGCATTCCAACATGCTCGCCTTGGAGTAGTTGTGGCCCATTTGCTTCTACCTTTCCACTGCTTAGTTTTTGAAACTCTATTTTGATATGCTGACCCAAGAGGTCATGCAGATTTGTAAGTACTCTTAAATTCTTCTTGAATGCGATGTAATAAAGTACTTTGACTTTTGTATCTCGATATTACATCCTACGATATTACATCCTAAAACTGTGTGTGCTAGAGAGTCGATCAATGGTGATAACCCTTCTGCCTTCCGCTGCAAGATTTTATTTTCTTTGGAGATAACCCATGAGCTTATGCAATATGTAAGCTACTATTAAATTCTGGATCAATGCGATGTAATATACTTTTGACCTTTGTATCTTGATATTACATCTTGAAACTGTGTGTGCTAGCGAGTCGATCCAGGGACTAGCACTATAAGCACAGAGATCGAACCCTGTACGGGGGCGGTCGCTTCACAACCCGAGATAAGGACTCAGTCATACCTTGCACTTCCGAGACGCGTTTCAGCAGCTCCGACACTTGAGCATCGTTCCCGGCTGTGTATGAGAGCACATATTAGTTTTCGCGGTACATAGATAGCTCAACATAGCTTTTATATCGGTGGAATTATACTCACTCTTGTTCTGCTGTTCGGCCACCAAAGCTTTGTGCTTCACCGCCAGTTTCCGGTGCGCTGCAAGTAGAACTTTGAAGGTGGTGGTGTGCTTATTCATGCAGCTCCGCAAGACGGTGATCCACGGTTAGTTCTATTGCAGTGGCAAGTCAATAGCTTTCAGCTTCAGGCCGACTACTCTAAACCCGGCCTGAATCTCGCGGAATAGTGTTTGAAGTTTTTTAAGCTTCAGGCCGACTATTCTAAACCCAACCTGAATCTCGGGGAATAGTGTTTGAAGTTTTTTAAGCTTCAGGCCGACTATTCTAAACTCGGCCTGAATCTCGGGGAATAGTGTTTGAAGTTTTTAAGTTTTGCGGAGCGTTTGAAGTTTTCTAAGATGAGCTTCAGGCCGACTAATTCTTACTCACCCTAAACCTCAGGGACTAGGAGTATGCATAATGGAGATAGAGTAAAAAACTTCAAAGGAATTTTTCGTACCTCAGCAGCTCCATTAGTTTAATAGGAGCATGGGTGTGTCTACCACGTGTCCAATAGTGATAAAACTATTAATTTAAAAATGATAGGATGAAACATTGATGCTTTTATGCAAATAGCCAAACCCCACCTGGCCAAAATATGCATGTACTTGGTAGGTCCTTTTATAACCTCTGGTGAACTTGCTAATACATTCAATGTATTGATCACGTAGTGGCTGCAATTAACAATGCAGGTGGATCAGACGACGAGTGAGGTTCGTCGTTGTTTTTTTTGGGTTACGAGCCTGCATTCCAACATGCTTTCGCCTTGGAGTAGTTGTGGCCCATTTGCTTCTACCTTTCCGCTGCTTAGTTTTTGAAACTCTATTTTGATATGCTGACCCAAGAGGTCATGCAGATTTGTAAGTACTCTTAAATTCTTGTTGAATGCGATGTAATAAAGTACTTTGACCTTTGTATCTCGATATTACATCATGAAACTGTGTGTGCTAGAGAGTCGATCCAGGGACTAGCACTATAAGCACACAGATCGAACCCTGTACGGGGGCGGTCGCTTCAGATGGGATCAGAGCATTGTGTTGCCTCTAGGAACATGACCCTAGCTTGGATTAGGATAAGACCAAACCTTAGGATTGAGCATTTTTACTTCTTATCCCTACCCGTCTAAATCATTGCTTTTACTTCTTACTCATGCATGTCATATTTATTAATTTATTTAACCTTTACACCAAATATCATGTCATTGGACCACTAATGCATATTTTCTTCCTGGTTTATTTTGCCATCCACCACTATAATCATGTTGTCATACTACACTCATGTTATCGTGCATTTTTTTTCCATTTCGTAATTCCACCCTAATCATATCTCCAACATTTTTTTTTCTCTCCACCCTACTGTCTTTATCTTTTACTTTACATACATTCAACCTCTTGATCATGTCACTGATACTCCTCTACCATTCCTTATTTGTTTTCTATAGATGGAAAGCCCACCACCACCCTTTGGCAACGTTCCACCGTTCACTCACGTCTACTACCCCTCCATCGACGATGAGCAGCTGTTCAATGCCCCCTTGGCGGCACTGTGTGCGTCCCTCAACCTGGCACCTCCCCGGTTCAGAGGCCGCGTCGAGCCCACCGTGCCCGAAGGATGGCAGCCACGGTGGGAGATTGAAGCGAAGATCACTCCACCGACGCCCGATATCAACTTCATCACCCGCTACCCCACCTATGAGAAGGGCCTCTAGTTTGCCATGCAGTGCGCCTTTGCGCAGGTGTGCCGGGATTACCGGAACGAGCTCCCCGAGGACTCCCCCTTCCTCCTATTTGGAAGGCGGAACCATGCATGCTCAGCCGTGGCAATAGCCTCCAGCGAGGAATTGTCCAAAGTGGCCGCCCAATTTGAAAACATGGAGGTGAATACAGTGGATTTGGAGACCTGTCTCGGTGATGAGATGGTCAGGGCTGACTTAGCCGGGGAGTTTGTCGGCCAACTACTGGGGGAAAAGGCCCAACTGCAGGAGGACAAGACAATGCTGCAGAATACTGTCCTCAACATGGGTAACACCATAGAGCAGCTGCAGTATGAGAGGGACCAGGCCCGCTATCACTGCGAGCAGTTCAAGGCGTTCCTGACCGCCGCCGCCGTAGCTGTACCCGCTCCCATGCCAGCCACCACACCGGCACCTGTTCAGACCCCACCTCCACCTCAGGATCAGGAGATGGAGCCTCAGGAGGGGGTACCGACTGAGGAGGAGCCCTAGGAGGCTCATGAGATGGACACCCCTGCCAGCAACACCCGCTCCAAGAAGAGGGCGGATGGGGCCACACCTTTTGCCGCACTTCCCTAGCCCTAGTTGGTGTCTACCAGACTTTACAGTTTATCCTATTTATCGTTATGCGAGTTAGTCATTGACCATACAGTCTATGTTTATGGCAATGTAGTTCGGTTTCTTTATTTCCGCACTTTTATTATGGGCAGTGTCCCATCGTGAACAAGTTTGTGGTTTGCCGGTTTTCTAAAAGTTTTTAGTGAATGTTTGATTGTGTGATTGAGACATGTATGAGTTAATGTTTTCTTGTGGGGCTTAGATATCCTTAGCTCTATCCTATTTATTTTCCTCATCTATGCTACCATAAAACAGATGCCTCCAAGACGCCAGAACCCCAACAACAATGCTGAGGCTGGCAATGTTGAGGTAGATGGAAATGCAGCCACTATGCAGCAATTGTTGGTAGCTCAAACTCAATTTTTCCAATTGATCACACCGCAAATGGCCAACAACAACCAGTAGAACCTCAACAACCACCAGCAACACCCCCGACCTCAAGTGGACATGCTGACCTGTTTCCTGCGGTTACGTCCACCCACCTTCTCAAGCTCCACCGAACCCATCATGGCTGACGATTGGCTTCGCTCAGTCAACAAGAACCTGATTACCATCAACTGCACTGTTGTAGAGAAAGTGAGGTTTGCCGCTCACTTGCTAGAAGGATCAGCAACGTCATGGTGGGAAAATTTCCAGATCACCACCCCCATTGAGGATGTCACTCGGGACATGTTCCAGGAAGCCTTCCCCACCGCCCATATCTCTGCGGGAGTGCTAAGTCTGAAGAAGAAGGAATTCCACAGGCTGCGACAGGGAGGCCGCACTGTGTCGGATTGTATTGAGGTGTTCAATCAGCTGCCCCGCTATGCACCGGATGATGTGAACACCGATGCCAAGCGCTGAGAGAAGTTCTTGGACGGACTGAACGACGAGCTGTCGGTTCAGCTTGTTGTTGCCTATACCCCCACCTACCAGTCATTGATTGGTAAGGCCATCATATTGGAGAGCAAGCTAACTCAGATGGAGAGTCGTAAGAGGAGACACCATCAGGAAAACACTCACACTGGCCCGCACCAGAAGCAGCAAACCTCCTATGATGGAAGTGGCGGTTCATCCTCGAGCAAGAATGGGACCCATAACAGCCACCGCAGTGGAGGTAACAGCCACAACCACCGCTAGGGTGGCAATGGGAACAGGCACAAACAGCAGCACCTGCGTCAACACCAGTCTGCTTGCCCAGGGCCCAACAATGGCAACGGCAACGGTAACAGCAACGGCAGGAACAATGGCAATGGCCAGGGCAATAGTGGTCACTCTGGACAGAACCGCAACGCCAATAAGGACCTGAGCCAAGTGGAGTGCTTCAGGTGTCACAAGTTGGGACACTATGCAACCAGCTGCTCGGAGAACCTTGAGGGTGCTGGGAACAAGCCCAACCCGTTCCAAAAGGGCCACGTGAATCACGTGGACGTGGAAGAGATCACCGAGGAACCACGTATCAAACTTGGCACCTTCTGCATTAATGCTTTTGAAGTACTAGTATTATTCGACACTGGTGCATCTCATTCATTCATCTCGAGAGTATTGGTAGATAGAGGCAAATTACCCTCCGAGACCATGGGTAGACCTATGAAAGTAAGCTCACCTGGTGGAACAGTGATGGCGACCCGGCACTGTCACCAACAACCCCTAGATATTGGAAGACACACTTTTCCCTCTGACCTCATAGCAATAGACTCCCGAGGACTAGACATAATCCTGGGAATGGACTGGTTGACCCTGTATGAAGGACTAGTAGACTGTGCCTAGAGGACCGTCTCACTTACGACCCCTGACAAGAGACGCATCCGATACAAGTCAACCCATGAGCTTAAGAGACCTAAGGTCAATGATCTTAAGGGGTTAGCATGGACGAGATACCCATAGTGAAGGAATACCCGGACGTATTCCCAGAGGAATTACCAAGCATACCACCGGATCGTGACGTAGAGTTCCTCATTGAGTTAATGCCAGGAAGGGGACCCATAGCCAGGAGACCATATAAGATGGCTGTGGATGAATTAAAGGAATTGAAGAAATAGCTTGCAGAGCAACTGTCGAAAGGTTTCATCCGCCCCAGTTCATCACCATGGGGAGCATCCATCCTTTTTGTGGAGAAGAAGGACAAGAGCCAACGGATGTGCATTGACTATCGTTCACTAAACGAGGTGACGATAAAGAATAAATATCCTTTGCCCATAATCAATGATCTATTCGATCAATTGAAAGGGGCACGTGTGTTTTCAAAGATCGATTTGAGATCAGGGTATTTTCAGCTGAAGACCCGAGAAGCGGATATACCCAAAACAACTTTCACCACTAGGTATGGTCTGTATGAGTACACCGTGATGCCTTTTGGTTTGACCAATGCACCTGCATACTTCATGAACATGATGAACAAGGTATTCATGGAATTCTTGGACAAGTTTGTCGTGCTGTTCATCGATGATATCCTGGTTTATTCCAAGAGCAAAGAAGAGCATGAGCAGCACATGCGCTTGATTTTGGAGAAGCTGAGGACGCACAGGTTGTACGCCAAGTTCAGCAAGTGACTTTTGGTTGTCAAAAGTTAGTTTCCTTGGACACATAGTGTCAGGAGCCGGAGTAGCTGTTGACCCAGCTAAGGTAGCAGCAGTTACAGAATGGGAGGCGCCGAAGAACGTCGGAGAAGTCCGTATTTTCCTAGGACTTGCTGGTTACTACCGGAGGTTCATTGAGAATTTCTCCAAGATAGCAAAACCCATGACCGAGCTCTTAAAGAAGGAGAAGAAGTTCGACTGGAATGAGAAATGTGAAGAAAGCTTCCAGGAATTGAAGAAAAGTTTAGCGTCTGCGCCCATCCTTATTTTACCCGACCTGCAAGAAGACTTCCAAGTTTACTGTGACGCTTCACATCAAGGATTGGGAGGAGTTTTGATACAAGAAGGATGAGTTGTGGCGTACGCTTCGCGGCAACTAAAGAATCACGAAAGGAACTACCCCACACACGACTTGGAATTAGCCTCAGTAGTGCACGCCTTGAAGACTTGGAGACTGATACGGGTCGGGGTGGCCCGATCTTTCGATGAGATTGGTAACTCTCGATTTGGGTAGGAGGTAACGTTGACGATCTGACTACGGCCTAGGAGGCAGTGCCTTAGCAATCGATACACCAACTCCAGAGGGTTATTGATCACGCGGGGCACGATCAACCTGACCACGAAGGTCTTTGTTCCTGCAAGCAATCGAAGAACAAGCAAGAACAAGATAAATAGCGGATACAATCTAAAATTGCGAATATACTATATCAAACAAATGTCTCAAGGAGACGATAAGTTGGAGTCTTGACGACGGTAAAACAGGTGGTCTAACCGACACACGCGATTACACGAAAGTAGCAAAGATGGCTAAACTTTATCTAATCAAAACCCATGGCTCCTTAGGGGGGCTCATGGGGTATATAAAGGAGGAGGGAGAGATATTTTCGTCCACCTTGAATAAGGAGTCCGAAATCCAACTCTATCTCTAACTTTCCTAACAAACTACAACTCTTTAGGAAACAGAAAAACAGATCCGTCAGCTTGTTTTGTCCGCCACGGTCAGCACGAGTCGAATCTCTTGATGGGGCCAGATCCGTTGGAAAGGTCTTGTAATTAACTTTCCAACAAGTACTTGTTTGCTTGATTTGGACTCCGGATGCGTCCTGGGTGATTTAAAACAAATTCGGGTCTCCTGGCAGCTCGGACCCGAATCGGATTCAAATTTAATTTGTGATATCTTTCTCTAGCAAGCTCCGAATCATGTGCCGTTTGATTTGTTGGAAAGTACACTTGAAATCCTTCCCTCTCAGCTGTATGAATGCTTGATTCTTGTTGGCCCTCCCGTTCGCCTCCATCGTATCTCATTTTGACCTTGGACTTGAAAAGCTCGACAAGATGCCTACGTAATAAAATGAGACAAGATAGTAGTAGCTCCGCCTCTTCATAAATATGACAATGAAAACAATTACTACTTGAATTCACCTGATTATAAATCTTGTCAAATATTATAGAATTGAGGGTACCAAAGGTCGTATCCATGGTTAGCATGTCCATATCAGAGACACTACCTGATAGGGAAACACTGCGAGTTGTTTACGGATCACAAGAGCCTGAAGTACATATTCACCCAAAAGGAGTTAAATCTGAGGTAGAGAAGATGGTTGGAATTGATAAAGGATTATAATCTGAATTTGTAATACCATCCAGGCAAGGCTAATGTTGTAGCCGATGCATTGAGCCGCAAGGGCTATGTGAATGGTCTGACAGCTGGAGAATTACCGCCTGAACTGTGCGAACAATTCAAGGACCTTAGATTGGAAATTGTACCGGAAGGTTACCTGGCTACTTTGAAGGTACAACCCACGTTGTTGGACAAGATTAGAGAAGCACAGAAAGGCGACTCAGAAATAAAGAAGATAAAAGAGAATATGGTTACCGGGAAGGCAAAAGATTTTCACGAAGATGACCAAGGTATCATATGGTTCGGAAAACGCATTTGTGTGCCGCAGGATCCAGAAATTAGAAAACTAATTTTACAAGAGGCCCATGACTCACCATACTCGATCCACCCTGGGAACACAAAAATGTACATGGACCTAAAGGAGACATTTTGGTGGTCTGGATTAAAGCGAGACATTGCAGAATTTATTGCCTTGTGTGATGTGTGCAATAAGGTTAAAGCCGAGCACCAGAAACTAGTAGGACTGCTATGACCACTGCCAATACCAGACCAGAAGTGGGATAAGGTAGGCATGGACTTTATCACCGGTTTACCAAGGATCAGGTTAGGATATGACTCCATATGGGTAGTGGTTGACCGTTTGACCAAGGTCGCCCATTTCATACCGGTAAAGACCACTTATACCAGTGCTCAGTTAGCAAAGCGCTATATGTCCAGGATTGTATGCCTACACGGTGTACCCAAAGAAATAGTCTCAGACAGAGGTACCCAATTTACCTCAAGGTTTTGGGGACAGCGACATGAGTGATACGAGTGCGGGTGGCCCGATCTTTCGATGAGATTGTTAACTCTCGATTTGGGTAGGAGGTGACGTTGACGATCCGACTACGGCCTAGGAGGCAGCGCCTTAGCAATCGATACACCAACTCCAGAAGGTTATTGATCACGCGGGGGCACGATCAACCTGACCACGAAGGTCTTTGTTCCTGCAAGCAATCGAAGAACAAGCAAGAACAAGATAAATAGCGGATGCAATCTGAAATTGCGAATATACTATATCAAACCAATGTCTCAACGAGACGATAAGTTGGAGTCTTGACGACGGTAAAACAGGTGGTCTAACCGACACACGCGATTACACGAAAGTAGCAAAGATGGCTAAACTTTATCTAATCAAAACCCAAGGCTCCTTAGGGGGGCTCATGGGGTATATAAAGGAGGAGGGAGAGATATTTTCATCCACCTTGAATAAGGAGGCCGAAATCCAACTCTATCTCTAACTTTCCTAACAAACTACAACTCTTTAGAAAACAGAAAAACAGATCCGTCAGCTTGTTTTGTCCGTCACGGTCAGCACGAGTCGAATCTCTTGATGGGGCCAGATCCATTGGAAAGGTCTTGTAATTACCTTCCAACAAGTACTTGTTTGCTTGATTTGGACTCCGGATGCGGCCTGGGTGATTAAAACAAATTCGGGTCTCCTGACAGCTCGGACCCGAATCGGATTCAACTTTAATTCGTGATATCTTTCTCTAGCAAGCTCCGAATCATATGCCGTTTGATTTGTTGGAAAGTACACTTGAAATCCTTCCCTCTCAGATGTATGGATGCTTGATTCTTGTTGGCCCTCCCGTTCGCCTCCATCGTATCTCATCTTGACCTTGGATTTGAAAAGCTCGACAAGATGCCTACGTAATAAAACGAGACAAGATAGTAGTAGCTCCGCCTCTTCATAAATATGAAAATGAAGACAATTACTACTTGAATTCACCTGATTATAAATCTTGTCAAATATTATAGAATTGAGGGTACCAAAGGTCGTATCCATGGTTAGCATGTCCATATCAATGAGTCTCTAGGAACGAAAATGGAATTCAATACAGCGTTTCATCCGCAGACTGATGGGCAAACCGAAAGGGTAAATCAGATCCTTGAGGATATGTTGAGAGCCTGCGCTCTAGATTATGGATCCAGTTGGGATGACAAGCTACCGTATGCAGAATTCTCATACAACAACAACTTTCAGGCAAGCATCGGAATGTCACTGTTTGAAGCTTTGTATGGTAGGAAGTGCAGAATACCATTGTTATGGGATGGTGTAGGAGACCGTAGCCTATTCGGCCCTGATTTGATAAAGGATGCAGAAGAAAATGTTAGGCTTATCCGAGACAGACTGAAGGTAGCCCAGTCAAGACAGAAGAGCTATGCAGACTCAAAACGTAGGGAGGTTACCTACGAGGCTGAAGATAGGGCGTATCTTAGAGTCTCACCGATCTGCGGAGTTAAGAGATTTGGAATAAAAGGAAAACTAGCACCCCGATTCATTGGACCTTTCAAGATCCTGTCACGCCAAGGAGAGGTAGCCTACAAGTTAGACTTACCAGAAGCACTTTCAAGTGTCCACAATGTGTTTCACGTATCGCAACTGAAGAAGTGTCATCTTGAGAGGGCCAACACACAGTTGAGGGACACGATTCCGCTCGAGGAGGTCCAGCTGCAAAGTGATCTCACCTATGAGGAGAAACTGATCAGGATCTTGGATACAGCTGAGAGACATACCTGATCTAAGATAATCAAGTTCTGCAAGGTGCAGTGGGACCATCACACTGAAGAAGAGGCCACATGGGAACGCGAAGATGATCTTCGATAAGACCACTCGCACCTCTTTGTTAGCCAAACCGAATCTCGAGGACGAGATTCATCTTAAGAGGGTTAGGTCTGTAACATCCCAAAATTTTAAACCCTTTCATATGATTGCATTCAGGAGCATCATGCCACAATTGCATTTTGAATCTTGTTTTGAATTCCAAAAAGGCTTTGAAAAGAGCTTTCTTTATTTTAAACCTTGCCATTTTACCCATTTGAGTTTTGGATTTTAAACCAATAAGGTTTTGAACATAAAAACGGGTTTATTGCATTATGAAGCTACCCTATAATGTTTGGTACTTAAATTGGACTTGAAAAACTATTTTATTTAATTAGTTATGAAGCCCTAAAAGCATTTATAGGGCAAAGCTATTTTTGTATATTTTATTTGGAGGGATTTATAGTCCCAAAAGTTGAATCATATTACAATATGATTTTACAAATTTTCTGGAGTTTATTTGAATCAATTTGGAGTTGAAACATCAAAATTTATAAATGAAAACAGAAAAAGAAAAGGATAGAACAAAAAAAAGAGTAAACGGACCGGCCTGGCCAACATGGGCCGAACCGGCCCAGCTTCACCCCGTGCCCGAGCAGCCAGGCCACAGCCCACATAGCCGCCCACGCGCGCGCGCCTGAGCTGCCACTGACAGGTGGGGTCCGCCTGTCAGTCTTCGTCTTCCCCGAAGGGAAAGCTCCCGACATCGCGCGCGTGAACGCCGCCACGCCGATCTCGCCGCCATTCTCGTTCAAGGCGATTCCGAGACTTAAAGAACTTTCCGTGCGCGTCAATATAAAGCCCGAGCTCCACCTCGTCTTTCCCCTTTGTTTCCCCCCTCTCTCACGCGCCCACGCTGCCATTTTTCCTCGCCGTAGCACGCACGGACGCCGCCATGGTTTTTGGTCACCGCCGACGAGACGGTACGGTTTAGACCCGAAACCTTACCCCCTCTCCCTTCTCTCTTTCTTGCGCACGTTTTGACACGGTTGTTTCTCGTTTCGCTGCGCCGTAGCTCCCCGTCGACGACCACCCGAAGCGCCGCCGCCGCCGCCGAGCACCGGAAACCCTAACGCTCGCATCCGTCACGCCCGAGGAAGAACTCGACCACCGGAAGCCTCCCCTCGTCGAGCCACATCCTCCCCACGCAATCCCGAAGCCCGAGGAGCACCGGAACTCGCCGCGCCCCCGTCCCCGTGCCGTGCCGCCCGCCGGATACCCTAGCGCTGCCGCCGGTAAGCCCCTGTCCAATCTTGTCCGTCCGATTCGTTTCAACGGTTGCGATTAGATCATTTATCGAAGGGGTATTTTTAGATCCTAGCCACCCCATCCTCTTTAGGTTAGGTCCGACGGCTCCCTTTTAATTTTAATCCCGAACCGGTACGCACCAATAGGAACACGCCACGTGGCCCGAATTAAAAATTAAAACTTGAACCCCTGTTAGAATAAATGGCACTTTTGCAAAAGAGCCCCCGAAACTTCAAATCATCGTATCTTTTAAACTGCTTGGCCAAATTTGATGATCTATACCTTTCTGGAAACCTTGGAACTTGTAGAATCTTTTGGCACTAGTTATGTTCAATTTGGTTTTTTGTTTCTGGAGGTATTTACAGAATAGTTTTTAATGCCTTTTAATTCATATCTTTTGTTTTAAAAATCCTTTTAACTTGCAACCAGTGTCCAAAATTTTGTTTTAATGTCCTCTGTTCATTTGGAACAGAGAGATAAAATTTGGATTAAATCAGTTGGCTGATTCTAATAAAACCTTGTTTCAAGCTTTTAAAACCCCTTTTGTAAACCTTGCTTTTAACTTGTAGTTTTCAATTAATTTTTTTAATCCTTTTGACCAGAGGATTAATATAGTGAGTATGTGAAACTGGAACCCTTTCTTGTCAAATAAAATAAACCAAATCATGTCACATGCTTGCATTGCATCATAGCATACTTTCTTTTGTTTTGTTGTGAATGGTTGGTTTATGTATGTGTATGCTTGTTTATTTTAGTTTACTCGGAGAGCGAACCGTGCGATTGTGAAGAGTATTTGAACTCCAACTGCTATCAAGGCAAGTTCACATTGACCATGAATCCTATTATTTTACTATGCACTAGAATTTCATTAGTTGCATGAATAGGTTTATTATAGTATTTATGCTAGCTATTGAATTCCTAGTAGTATAAATTTACCCATGTCATTACCTTGCCACCCAATTGCCATCGTAGGTAGTCAAATGCTATGTTATGCTTCCAGTACAACCACATGCTAAATGGGCTCTGGCTTGATGGAGTAAGACATATGATCCTGGATCCGAGGTGACATCGGTATGTAGCAGTGTAGGTCGGAACGTGTCTTTCAGGTGGTCTGGGTGATTATCGTCTGAAAATTCTCGTAATCGACGCCGTTGCTACTCTACACTGAGGACAGCAAGGGATTAACCCTTCGGTTTCTTGTGGGTAAAGTGTACAACCTCTCGAGAGTGTCAAACTAAGTACTTAGCCGTATCCCCGGTTACGGAAAATTATGAGTGACTAGATTTGGAGCTGTAAGGAAGGTCTCACTCATTCTAATTTCATAATAAAATGAATGGTTTGAACCTGGGTAGGAGCATTGATGTGTCTACTCAATGTCCACTAGTTTAATAGGAGCATGGGTGTGTCTACCCCGTGTCCAATAGTGATAAAACTATTAGTTTAAAAATGATAGGATGAAACATTGATGCTTTTATGCAAATAGCCAAACCCCACCTAGCCAAAATATGCATGTACTTGGTAGGTCCTTTTATCACCTCTGGTGAACTTGCCAATGCATTCAATGTATTGACCACGTAGTGGCTGCAATTAACAATGCAGGTGGATCAGACGACGAGTGGGGTTCGTCGTTGTTTTTTTTGGCTTACGAGCCTGCATTCCAATATTCCGCTGCTTAGTTTCTGAAACTCTATTTTGATATGCTGACCCAAGAGGTCATGCAGATTTGTAAGTACTCTTGAATTCTGTTTGAATGCGATGTAATAAAGTACTTTGACCTTTGTATCTTGATATTACATCATGAAACTGTGTGTGCTACAGAGTCAATCAATGGAGATAACCCTTCTGCCTTCCGCTGCAAGATTTTATTTTCTTTGGAGATAACCCATGAGGTTATGCAATATGTAAGCTACTATTAAATTCTGGATCAATGCGATGTAATATACTTTTGACCTTTGTATCTTGATATTACATCTTGAAACTGTGTGTGCTAGCGAGTCGATCTAGGGACTAGCACTATAAGCACAGAGATCGAACCCTGTACGGGGGCGGTCGCTTCACAACCCGAGATAAGGACTCAGTCATACCTTGCACTTCCGAGACGCGTTTCAGGAGCTCCGACACTTGAGCATCGTTCCTGGCTGTGTACGAGAGCACATATCAGTTTTCACGGTACATAGATAGCTCAACATAGCTTTTATATCGGTGGAATTATACTCACTCTTGTTCTGCTGTTCGGCCACCAAAGCTTTGTGCTTTGCCGCCAGTTTCCGGTGCGCTGCAAGCAGAACTTTGAAGGTGGTGGTGTGCTTATTCATGCAGCTCTGAAAGACGGTGATCCACAGTTAGTTCTATTGCAGTGGCAAGTCAACAGCTTTCAGCTTCAAGCCGACTACTCTAAACCCAGCCTGAATCTCGCGGAATAGTGTTTGAAGTTTCTTAAGCTTCAGGCCGACTATTCTAAACCCGGCCTGAATCTCGGGGAATAGTGTTTGAAGTTTTTTAAGCTTCAGGCCGACTATTCTAAACTCGGCCTGAATCTCGGGGAATAGTGTTTGAACTTTTTAAGTTTTGCAGAGCGTTTGAAGGTTTCTAAGATGAGCTTCAGGCCGACTAATTCTTACTCACCTTAAACCTCGGGGACTAGGAGTATGTATAATGGAGATAGAGTAAAAAACTTCAAAGGAATTTTTCGTACCTCAGCAGCTCGGCTAGACTCAAAGAGGGCAACCCTTGCCTAGAACATCCGGGCCGCCACTGACTCCGGAGTCGCCGCCATAGGTGCTGGCCCCACCAGAGCGTTTGGCCGTGCTGTCTTGATGGTGCCGGAGTTCACCTCGTAGCTCTCGGCGCTGTTCCAGTCCATCACATACTGGCCAAGCGACCCTCAGCTATGCCCGCTTGCTGTCCTAAGGGGAACTCCCTGAGTACCCCGGACGGTGAGCCGGAAGAACTCGCAGGCTCTTGTCCCGCCGGTATGGCGGAGCTCCTAGTCTTCTTGGCTCGTGCAGCCGCTAGTTGAGTCGCATGCGGCTGCGGCGGTGGTGGCGTTGCTGTTGCTTGGGGTCCTTGGGGTTGTGTGGCCGGCTGCTGAGAATCCGTGGCCAGGGGCTGTGGCTGCGGCTGCGCATCAGGCGCTGCCGACAAAGGAGCAGTCCCGGTCGCCGAAGTCCTGGCCGCAGATGTCCTGGCTTGTGCGACGCTCGAAGCATCGATGCCAGGGCCGACATCCCGGACGGGGGATGTCGGATTCTCCCGTGGCCTGAGTTGAAGGCTCTGCACGTAGAGACGAGGCTGCCGCAATGCAGGTCTGAGACTGTGTAGCTGTTAGGGCCTCCCTGCAGGAATGAAAGTTTGTCACCTTCATGACAATTAAGAAAAATACCGACATTGGAAGATCGAAATGCTATAAATCTTACCCGGTGACCATGGGCTTCGGCTTTGGTTGCCACCCAGCGGTCTTCTTCCGCTTCAAGGTCTTGGGAAGGTCGGTCTCGGCGATGCGCTTCTCGCCAGCCGACACCATAGCAGCAGCCGGACCCGACGCCACAGCAGGGATAGGATCATCTGAGTAAGCTGTTCCCGGATTAATGCAGGCATGAATATTTTGGTGATAAGTATTCTGATATCTATGAGAAGATGTCGGGAGTCATTACCTACGGCACGACGGGGGCCGGCATGAGAGATCGGCATGTGGTCCTCCGAGTCCAGGTCCTCCTAGTAAGCTACTAAGCGCTTGCTTCCGAAGCGCATATCCGGCGAATGCCCGTCCTCATGGCGCTGAAGGGTAAATCTCTGCACAAAAGTATAAGGTTGCGCCGAGATAAGTCATGGTTGGATGGAAGCCGGCATAACAATCATGTCGGATGAGAATTGAAGACATATACAAATAAAAACTTACCGGAGGCGCATGGTTCTTCCGGCTTAACGGAAGCATGCCCTAGCTCCAGTTCTCGGACAGGTTCGTCTTGGCGATCGCTTTAACTCGGCGCCGGACTTCAAGCTTGTCCAGCCTGATGGTCGAAACCCGGTTCGGGTCGAACTAGCCGCTATAAAAACACATCTTGTGTGTCCGGCGTTGCAGCGGGCATACCTGCCGGAACACAAATGTCGCGAGCAGGTCATCGACCGTCATCCCGTTCTCCTTGAGCTCGATGATGCCGGCATGAACCTCATTGATCTCCGGAAGAGAGTCTTTGGGGTCATAATTCCAGTTCTTCTATTCCTCCGGCGAACCGACTACGAATCCCGGCAGGTTGATCCTATCGGTGTCGGAGGAGTTCTTGACGTAAAAGAAGGTCTTGAGCCATTTCTTGCAGGACTCAAGACCTTGGATCCGAGGGAAGATGGAACCTCGGCGGGGTATAATGGTGGCGGCGCCGCATTGGGTCATGGGCTTAGCGGCGCCGGGATTGTCCTTATCGGGAAAGACTTGGGGCCGGAACATAAAGTACTTGGCCCACAAGTCAACAGAGGGCCAGAGGCCGAGATAACTCTCACAGCAGGTGACAAATGCCGAGAGAGTGAGAATGGCGTTAGCCAGAAGTTGGTGTGGCTGGAGGCCGAAATAGTCTAAGAACTGCCTGGTGAAGTCGCTAGCCGGGAGCCCAAATCCGCGTTCGAAATGAGCAACGAAGACGACACACTCACCAGCTCAGGTGTCGGCACGACCTCATCGCCGGGGATCCGGCATTCCACCCCCTCCGGGGTCCGCCGGATGCGGCGGAGCCAGTCGATATCCGTCGGCGACACGTCGGAGCCCTCCCGTCCGCCGCGCTCCGAGCCTGTGTCCTCCTCTGTGTGCTGAACAGCGGGGTCGACGGCGAC
Organism: Brachypodium distachyon; assembly: GCF_000005505.3. NCBI lineage: Eukaryota > Viridiplantae > Streptophyta > Magnoliopsida > Poales > Poaceae > Brachypodium > Brachypodium distachyon. The sequence goes on from NC_016135.3 coordinate 7,919,826, forward strand.
AGCATCGCAGGAAGAAGAGGCCATGGCGAGAAAACAGATCTAGGTTTGGGGTCCGGCGAGGAGTATGCGGCGCAGGACGCACGCGCAGAGAAGAACGGCGGCGGAGAGGCAGGCAAGTGCGTGCGGGAATGCAGCGGCAAGCTTGGTTGCTGGAGGAAGAGCGGTGGCAGAAGAGCTCCGAGGTCGCAGCAATGGCGGGGCATGCAAGAAGAGGGAGAGCAAGGGTTTCGGGGGGAAAGTGAAGGGCTTTCACCCTGCCCCGCTTATTTATAACCGAGGCGCACTCGTGGGGTGCGGATCTTCCACGCCCATGATCCCCGTGGCCAACGATAAAACCACGCATGATCGTGGGGGCATTTAACCCCACAAACGGTGCACAAGCGCGATTACTGCGCAACGTGGCGCAGTAAATCCCGCTGAATCCGGGGAGATAAGGCTCCGTGTGGGAACCGAAATTCCCCCTCTTAATGGCCTGCCGGTTTTCCTGTCTGATGGGACGACACGCTTGCCTCAAAAGGCGCGCCGACAGTACTTCTGGTTTTATCTTCCCATTATTAAAGTAGAGCACAAAGTATGAGCGACAGGTGGCATTAATGTCAGCAGAAATGGGTTTTCTATTGTCGGCCGCGGTGAAGAAATTACCGCACCGACTAAATATGTTGGAATTGCCAAATCTCGGCTAAGAAAGCTCGGGATTGTCTCAGCATTTTCCTTGGCTCAGCCCTACTAGGCTTTGGTTGCCTGAATTTTTGGAAACTGTCAGGGCCCGACATCTTTTCCTGCCGGACCGCAACAGCTTCGGGGACTAGTGTCGGGGGGATGACCCCAGGTAGGGTCATGATGACACATATTAGCCGAGATAACGAGGGCAAAGCCGGCCCAGGCAAGTACGCCGGCATCCTTGAGCCGAATTGGTAACAGGTGACTGCACAGAGATGCGCCGAAGAAGGACCGATGACGAAGGCTGACGCGTGGCTACAGTGCGCGCCGCCTGGCGCTACGAAAACTAAAGCTGTTTTGTCCCCTGTCTTGCAACCCGAAGGGAACCCTGGGGTGTACCCGACGGGCCCCGTAGAAGATAGGGTTAGCTTTTGGTCCACATGTCAGTATGACATCGGCGGCCTATAAATAGGAACACTACCCCTCCAGGGAAAGGGGTCCTTCACTTAGTCATCTAGGGTTTTCCCCTTCTTCTTCTTCTTCTTCTTCTTCTTCTTCTTCTTCTTCTTCTTCTTCTTCTTCTTCTTCTTCTTCTTCTTCTTCTTCTTCTTCCTCAAGAAACAGCTCAAGGAGCGCCATTGTAATCCTCGGTATCTCGGGAAATACCACAAAGCAGGAATACGAGTTTTACCTCATCGAGAGGGCTCCAAACCTGGGTAAAACTGTGTGTGTTCTTGTGTTGTGCGTGGTTCTAATCACGTCCTCCCTCCTCCGGTTCCTCCTTCGTCCATCAGCCCCAACATAAGCCATCCTATGGCATCTTCCATGACACCACCATGACATCGCGCCTTTGAGAGACGAAGAAAAAGAAAGGGTCGCACGCACGAAGAACTAGCTTCGCCTGATCTCATCGCAGCCACCTCCCACGTGGAGTGTGACCGCAGTGGCGAAATCCGCGAGCCTAAACCTCAGTGGCGATGGAAGGGAGGTTGAAAGATCGAGTATGTCACAGAGGGGGGGTGAATGTGACCAGTTTTAATTCTTTCTTCAAAATTAAGACTGAAGACTGAAGACAGTCACAATACTTCAACAATTTAGATTACACATGAATTTTAGAGTTGCAGCGGAAAGAAGAAAGATGAACAGGTTTAGCAGCAGCAATGAAGACAGAACACAATGAAACAGTTATACTTCACAGAGAGTAAAGGTTGAGGAACGAAATCACCAAGACTAAAGACAGAGGGATTTGTTTCCGAAGTTCAGATTGTTGGCTCAATCCTACGTCTCCGTCTAGGAGGCTGAGTCACACAAGACTCACGGACACACAAGTCCACCCAATCCTCGTGAGCTAAGACCGAAGTCTCGCCCAGTTACTCGTGGTAGATCTTGAGGTGATCTCCGGACCTTCACAGACTGGTTGATGGCAAATCACAATCTTCGATTGCTCTTCAACACTCACTCCTAGCCGTCTAGGTGATGCCAATCACCAAGAGTAACAAACTTCAAGTGCTTGGCTAGAGAGGGGATCCCATTCTTCACGCTCAGTTCAGCTCTAAGGCTTTTATCAGGTGTTCTTCAAAACAACTCACTCGGGATCACCACCGAACTCCTTCGGGGTGGGTCGTCTTATATAGCCTTGGCCACGGCTGATTGAGCCGTTGTGACCCATTGGATAAAGTGAACTTTGAGACTCCAGCTCACACTTTATCACTTTGTCTCACAACGGTTAGATTAGGTGGTCAAGCACGAAAGCTACAGATTTTCAAACACATTTGAAATCAGAGTGAAGACCTCACTCTGAAGTTTCTGTGAAGCCTGAAATGCTTCATTCTTCACTCCGACGGAAAACACTCACACATAAAATGGTTTTCGCCTAAGCTGAACATGAAGAATAAGGTTTCACCTATACCAGCTCCACACTTCAAACCCCCCTTAATAGTACGGCATTCCTATACTCAAGTGAGAAAAAGCTACGGAAAGACCTATGAAGAATGCTATGCTTCACGTTCTTCACTTTTCTTCACTGAGTTCTTCATACTTCACGCCAGTACCTGTACTTTAATTTTTAGGGGTCATCGATGCTGGTTAAACCAACTTTTCTGAGGAACTAAAACCTGAAACACTCAGTGTAACTCATTAGTTTCTCAACCATGTTGTCATCATTCATCAAAAGCCATACAGGGGCAAGGTTTCCCTTTTAGAGGTCAACCTATGCTCTCTCAATAGTTGATGTCGTCTTGCCCGTTCCATGTTTACAAATACGAACAGGGCAACAACAAGCCTAGCTATCCCTTGAGGGAGTGCAGACGATTCAAGGAATTACACCTCGAGCTCATCAGAGCGCAACAATAAACTCACAAGTGAGTCATCCCCATCGCCCCGGCAATAGGGCCGTCATGACGACATCAGCGACTCCGGTCATGGGAGCCTCATCGGGCCACATACTACAGGCTAACCTGGTCGAGGTAATAAACCACTCTTTGGAGCAAACACTTGCTGCTGTCGAGTCATATCCAGCGACAGCAGGCCACGTCTGCATGATTCAGAAGAGCAGGCCAACGAACAGGGTTCAGAAGTTAATAATCCGACAAGTACATATGGCTGTGGCCACGCCACCAGCAGCGCCACAGTACCTTGATTGGTCTGAAACGCAAATCAGTTACGCTCGAGAAGATCGCCCTCCCAGGGTCCCATGACCCGGACACGCTGCCCTGGTGCTCGAAGCCCAGATCGGTGGGTACATGATGAACAAAATGCAAAGAGCTCCCCCTGAAGATATGCACTATTTAGATTGTGTTTGAATGCAAGTGCAAAGAGCTTTAGGAATGTGAGGAAATCTTCATATTCTTCAGAAGCAAGGGTGTGCATTGTGTACAGGGTTAGAGCAGAAATAATAAGAATTCATACATGCTCATAAATTGAAGTAAACATGCATGCATGAGGAATGAAAATGCATGAAGATTAAATTTATTACAGGCATTTCAGAATCCTCATGCAACAGGCAATATTAAGTTTACTTCAGCACAACCAAGAGTTTTAAACCACACAGATAGGACTTAAGGTTTTTAGGACGACGACGACGAAGAATCAGATAAAAAACAAAACTCCCCCTGCATCAAAAGGCGAAACCTCCCCCCGACTCCTTCTCCCCCTTTGGCATCAAGACGCCAAAAAGGTTGAAGACTATTGGCTTGGTGTAGCTTCACTGTCTTCAGGCTTCAGAACGTCGGGGTAGTGCTGGGAGAGGAAGTCTTAAAGTAAGCCACTGGTCTTCTCTTCGCGGGACGCCAGCTTCTTGAGGAGTACTTGCTGATTCTTCAACAGAGCGGCCTGCTTCCCAAGGAGATCCTGCTGATCTTCAATCTTGCGGGAGAGCTTCACAATGAGATTCTTCAAAGAACCATCCGTGCCGGAGTTGGTCTCATACTGAGAGTCAGATGGACGAAGTGCTTGCTTCAGCTGCGGTTGCGACGGGATGGGCTGTGAAGACTCAGGGCGATCAGATACTAAGGTAGGAGGAAGCACAGACGGCTCTGGATCTTGAGGCTTCAGCGAAAAGTACTTGTGCTGATGCTCCAACTCAAAGCACTTCTCAGACAACTGCAGGATGATCTTCATAATCTAGGGTGCATAGGGCAGGGCACGCACACGGTCTGCTGAGGCATGGGTGATGGTCTGAAGAATATAGTCTCCAAAATCTTTCTTCTCACCCTTGAAGATGGCAAGCAGCAGATTGCAGTGAAGATTGGCTATCTCACTGGAGTTGCCTTGCTTGGGAGAGAGAGTGAAACGGAGAATGTCATTGAGAATCTTCACTTCAGGCTTCAACCCAGCCAGTCCTCCATAGGCGCCAGAAAATCCTTCTTCATAGAGAATGGCAATGTCTTCATCTGAGGCAGCCTGTTCTTCATGGATCTTGGGTTGGCCATCGAACTCAGCGAGACCAAGGAAATCCTTGAAGTGCCTGGAGGTGCAGCTGTGCTTGTCACCATCTGTCATCCAGTAGATGTTGTAGCTCTTTGAGTTGTCTTCAAATCTGCAGACCTTTCTGCCGAAAGTAGCATAGAATTGAAGAATCAGCTCATCATTCCAGTTCTGGCAGGTCTGAAGAAACTTCAGCAGATGCATATCATTAAGAGCATTTGCAGCAGTCATGACTCCACTCTGACGATTGGTGGCGAACCATTCATCATTGATGTACTTCATCTTGGCAATGTGGGTTCGTGGCAGAAGAATCTGCGCATAGTAGTCCTGCTGCTCAAAAGACTAAAACCTCCGGTCTTCAGCTGATCTCTCCTCCTTGTACTTCAGCCCATTATCCAGCCTCACGAGGCGAAGCTCAGCGTTCTTCAGGGCCTTGAAGTAAACCTTCTCTCGGTCAGAGGATATAGGCATCTTTGGCTTGGGAGACAACAGCAAATGCAGAAGCTCCTCTTGGGGATTCTCCTTGCGTCCCGCAAGTTGCGCCACTACTTCCAGGCGCACCGCATCACGGTGGTGTCGGGGTTCTGCCTTGAGCGAGCGCTCACCAACCGCGAAGTCACCGGGAGGGTGGCCGAATGGAGGATGGAGCTGTCGGAGTTCGACCTCCACTTCGCCAACTCCAAGAGCATCAAGAGCGCGGCCTTGGCGGACTTCGTCGCGGAGTGGACGTCGACAAGTGTGGAAGAGGATGGGCTGGAAACCAGCCTGCCCGGCAAGCTAGATGAAGACCACTGGGTCCTCTACTTCGACGGCGCGTTTAGTCTCCAAGGAGCTGGCGCCGGGGTCGTCATCGAGTCACCGATAGGGGACCAGCTGAGGTTCGCTGTCTAGCTCGATTTCCTGAACTCCACCAACAACACGGCGGAGTACGAGGGTGTGCTCGCCAGGTTACGGGCAGCGATCGCCCTCGACATCAAGCGTCTGGTTGTTCGCAGGGACTCCCAGCTCATGATCAACCAGGTGAACAAGGACTATGACTGCCCGCAGATGGCACCGTACGTGGAGGAAGTCCGCAAGCTAGAACGCAAGTTCAAAGGTTTGTGATTCGAGCACGTCAAGCGGAAGGACAACTTTGCGGCTGACAAGCTGTCCAAGATGGCAGCGGAGCGCCGGAAGCCCCCGGCAGGGGTGTTCTGCCAGAAGCAAGCGTCTCCTTCAGTTGCCCCCGAGCCGTTTGCCGAGGACGCCCCTTTGGCAACTGAAGGAAACCCCGCAACAGCAGGGGTCCATGCCGCTAACATAGCGGCATGCGTTGGCAGGGAGACCCCTCCTTGGGCGGTGGAAATCGCCCGCTGCTTGAAGGGGAGGCTCTCCCGGGAGATGAAGTTGCCGCGGAGCGAGTAGCGTGGCAAGCCAAAATGTACACTGTGGTGGATGGAAACCTCTACCGCAGGCATGCAAACGGGGTCAAGCTCATCTGCATGCCGCAAGACGAAGGGCGCGCGCTGTTGGAGGAGATACATCGAGGCACATGTTCACACCATGTGGCCTCCCGGGCTTTAGCCGGCAAGGCGTTTCGGCACGGTTTCTACTGGCCCACGGCCCTGGCCGACGCGGAGGTGTCTTTCCATACTCGGTTGTGAGCAGGGGGCTGCTGGAGCCTCGAAAACAAAAACCTGTCGTCGGATCTCCCCGGCACAGGGCATGCAGTTGCCGGGCTTCCCGCAACGTGCATCCTTGGACCAGCAGTTGCCGGGCTTCCCGCAACGTGCATCCTTGGACCAGCAGTTGCCGGGCTTCGCGCAACGTGCACCACGCAGACGCTGCGTTTGGGAAATGAGTTGCTCACAACCAAGTTTGCCATCGACCCCTCCGTGCCCGGGGGCTGGGAGGCAGGAGATTGTGGTTATCCACACTGCTCTGTATTTTTGTGAATTTCGAAAACTTTTTGCGGCACCTCGAGTTTGGTAAGAATCTAACATGCAGGCAAAGCTGGAATCTAGCATACTGTATTGCCTGTGGACCGTCCACGGGCCGTGGCGCGTAGCGGTGCCTTGTGGTGTGGAGTGACCGCACTGCGAGGGATTCATCGCACTCAGAGGCTCTTGACTGTGGAGGAGGCCGCCACGGGTGCCACAACAACTTGGCATGCGGGGTGGCGAAGACCATGCCGCACTCCGAGGGGTGGGGCGCCACGGGTGCTGCGCTGATCCGTCGCGCACGGTGGCGAAGCCTTCCCCCTGCGCCTATAAAAAAGGGCGCCTCGGCCATGGAACGGCCCAGAGCGCAACTGAGGAAAGACAAGGGAGTGGGGCTGCACAGGCACGATGATGGTGCATGCCATCGGCGCTCGGCGCCGACAAGTGCACTGCCATCGCGCCCTTGCCGCATCACTCCATCGAGTCCGCTCCGAGGGATGCCACGGAGACACGGTGGTGGTGCATCCCACCAGCGCTCGGTGCCGGCAGGTGCACGGCCACCGTGTCCTTGCCGCACCTCCTCTGGTGAGCGACTCCGGGGCAAGGGCTGCCGCGGAAGCACTGTGGTGGTGCATTCCATCAGCGCTCGGCACCGACGGGTGCACTGTCACAGTGCTCCCGACGCACCCCTTCAACGGGTATCTCCGCAAGGAGCGGGGGTTGCCGCGGAGACACTATGGTGGTGCATGCTATCGGCGCTCGGCGCTGACGGGTGCACTGCCATAGTGTCCCTGCCGCATTTCCCTAGAGCGCGCCTCTATAGGCGGGGGTCGTCGCGAGGACGCTGTGATGGCATCGGTGCCGGCGTTCGTGTTTGTTCCGGCCCATCACCGCGTCCCTGCCACGGCTCTCGAGCAGTTTTGCTCCCAGGTAGCGAGGGCTGCTGCGGGAACATCGTGGCGTCCTTGTCGCCTGCCTTCGGCGGTGGTGGCGAGGAAGCCACGATGTCCCTGCTACGGCCCTCAGACGGGTTTTCCCCAAGCAGTGAGAGCTGCTGTGGGGACGCCGTGACGTCATCGTCGCCCGCGGTCAGCGGCAGTGCCGAGGATGTCACGGCATCCCTGCCGCACCCCTCGGAACAGGCTCTTCCGAGGGCGAGGGTTGCCGCGGCGTCCCCGCCGCGTCCCTCTATCAGGCACTTTGCAAGGACGACGAGCCAGGAGTACACCTCCGGCGAACGCTTTGGGCGCAAGACTGAATGAAAAGCTAAGTGCTGGCACCTAAATGACGAATCCTCTGAGAACTGAACATAATTGAACATTGCTTCGCCAAGGGTGGCCCCGGAACCTGCGCGTGGCTGGAGTGTTAGAAGGACACTTGCGGGGGGAATGCGCTCCCCGTGTGGCTTCCCGGGTCCGTCCCGGGAGGGCACGGCTTGGAGTAATTACCCTGCATGTGGAGTGGCTCTCTGCTACCGCTTGACCCCAGGTCCAGACGTCGAGAGCCCCAAGCTTCCCTACCAGGTCGGAGAAGAAGGAGATCAAGGTTGAGACGTCAGTGCCGTCCACCGCCGCGGCCTGCAGCTCGAACCGGGGCAGCACGTCGCGCAGCTCCTCGGCGATCTTGAGCCGCTTCTTGGTCTCTATCTGCCGCTACCCGATCAGTGTGCCATGGTGGAGCCGGGCATCGTGCGTGGCCTTCTTGGCCTTGCGGAGGTTGTCCCCCAACGCCGCAAGCTCCGCGGTCTTGACCACGATGTCATTGCCAGCCTTGGCAAGCTCTTCCCGGACGGCGGCCAGCTCGGTTTCGAGCTTGTCCATCTTGTCCTTGGCGGAGCCAAGCTGGCTCTCGTGCCGGGCCGCTGCTCCCACCGCGTCCTCGATGGCCTTGATCTGCCCTCTAGCTTGACGCGAAGGCCCTGAATCTCGCGCGGTAATTGGCGATCAGGTCGCTCTTCTCGTCCAGCCGGGCCTGGGCTGCTGCGAGCACCCCGGCGTGCTCCTTCTTGGTCGCCTCGAGGGTTGCCCCCAGCGAGTCTAGCGCCCCCTGAAGCTCCGTGCGCTGGGCCTCCAGCTGCTAGTGGAGTTCAGCCTCCGGGACGACCGGTTCCTCAGCGTCGTCCAGGGCTTGCCGGGCAAGGCGCGCCTCGTCCCTGGCGAGGCGCGTCTCCTCGTGTAGCCGGGAGAGCTCTTGCCGCTCCCTCTCCACGGCTTCCCGCACCTCGCCAAGCTGGCTCTTGGCGATGGCGTGGTGCTCCCTCACCTCGTTGAAAGAGGTGACGAAGGCCTGCTGCTGGTCCTTGACGGCGTCCAGGAATCGGTGTCCTCGCTCGAAGACGCTCGGATCCCAGGTGATGGGATTCCAAGCCACCTCGGCAAGTGTGCTGAGGTCGGTGTTGGGGAAGGCCGCCGATGACGATGAAGCCCCTGCCGCCATCGGAGAACTATGCGGGGGGTCATCTTCTTGCTCCGGGGCGTCCTGTCGCCCTTCCCCGGCAACTTCCCCTTCACCCGTACCTGCGAGCTCCGGGGCTGGAGAAGCCACCGTGCCCTCGACAGGTGCCGTCCCCTGCTGGGCGGCAGGCAAGTCCCACCAGCTGCGTCCGAGGCTGCCGGCGCCTCGCTAGGCGCCGTCCCGGTGGCGGTGGTGGTCGCCGCCGCCGCCATGGCCGGCGCAGTAGGGCTTGGTGAGGGAGCCGATGCCGGCTCCTCCGCCGCCCCGTGATCTCGACGTCGGGGTCGAGATCAACCACGGTAGCGCCTGCTCCGGGTGCGAGCGCGCTTATGCCTGCAGCAACAAGGAGTGTGAGGATCGACAAGTAAGAGAGTTACCGGGAGCGGACAAGGGTAGCCGGGGCGGTTACCTTGCAAGGTAGATGGACTTGTCGCGGGCGGTTACCTTGCAAGAGTTACCAAGCGCTTCCCCCGCCTCACCTGTGCCAGCGGGAGCCTCCGAGAGGCTTGTCGCGGGCGAGCTGCCGCTTGCTGAAAAAGGAGGTACGTTTGTATGGTTAACTGACCACTGAAAAATGCAGCAAAGGAGGAACGAAGGAGCCATACCAGTCGCCGGCCCCGCCCCCGTTGGTGCTGGGTCGTCAGCGGGTGCGATGACGGCGCCACTAGCCCCTGTGTCAATCGGGTCGGCGGCACCACCGGTGTCCGCACGCGCCCTCTTGCTCAGCGTGGCGGGCGGGGAGTTGCTCCTCCCCCTCTTGCTGGCGCCCGCCGGTGACTCGGTCCTCGGGGGCTTGCGCCAGAGCGCGAAGCCCGGGAAGACCCCCCGAGCGGGCGGCATCGTGGGTGCCCGCGGGGTCGCCGCCGAGGCTCCGACGACCCCTGCAGACGGGGTCGCCGCCGAAGTACCGACGGGCGCCCCTGAGGCGGCGGCTGCTGCCGGGGCGGATGTCGCCGCTGGGGAAGATGAAGTCGCAGCCGCCGAGGAGATAGCCGCAGCCACTGCGTACGCCCTTGATCTCCGAATGACCAGGGGCGCATCATCGCTGTCCTCATCGTCGTCGTCCACGGGGACGACTTCCGGGGACGCTGCAGCTGATGCGTGGGACCCCTGCGTCAGTCTTCGTCTCCGTTAGGAAGGCGCCCGTCACGGCGCCGAATCCGCGCCGGACTCGCCGCGCGCCTTCACCACGCCCGCTAACTCCGGCCTTCCCGAAGTGCTCCGCCCGCGTCATTATAAAACTCCGCCTCCTTGCTTCTTTTTCCCTCTTCTCGCCCCCGCTCGCACGCGCCCACGCTGCCCTAATTCCTTGCCGAAGAGCTCCGCCACCGCCGCCGTTCACCGCGCCGCCCCGACCTCGCCGGTGAGCTATTCCGCCCGCGGTTACAAATTTCTTGACCGTCTCGTCCTTGCGCTTCATTTGACGCGCGCCGTTTCTTCTTTCGTGCACCGTAGCGCCGTCCCCGTCGCGCCCCAAGCTTCGCCGGAGTCCCCCGCCCGCGTCGCCGTCTTTGCGCCGACCTAGTCGTCGCCTCCGACCGCCCCGCACGCCGCCGACCGCATCCCCGAGCTCGCCGTGCCGCGCCGCTCCGTCCCCATGCCCCCCCGTCATGCCAGCCTCACCGGAGACCTCGCGCCGCGGTCGCCCGTGCCACGTTGCCGCCGGAGCCGCTCGCCGGAAACCCAGGTGAGCCCGACATCCCCTCGTCCGTGCGATCTTTGATCAACGGTGTAGATTATATCTATTTTTATTCACTTAACCGAACAGGTACCGACGAATAAGAACACGCCACGTGGCACCCGATTTATACAATAAAAATCAAATTTAAATTCCTCGGATTAATTAAATGGCTTTCTTGCAAAAAAGCCCCTGTTATTTCAAATGATCATAACTTTAAATCTGTTTGGCCAAAATTTATGATCCTCACCTTTTTGGAATCCTTAGGAAATATATAATCTTTTGGCACTGTCCAATTTAAAATTTGAATGTTTGAATCACATTCAAATTACAGAATAGTGTTTAATACCATTTAATTCATAACTAATTATTTAGAAGTCATTTTTGAATGAAACCAGTGCCCAAAATTTTGTTTTATTATCCTCTGTCCATTGGGACAGAGAAATAAATATTTTGAATTAGTATGTTTGGCTGATGTCAATAAAACCTCATTTTAGGGTTTGAACCCTACCCTTTGCCTTTTATTTAAAACCCTAATGCACTTGTTTTAAATACTTATGCTTAAGATCAGTAGATCACCCGAATAAAATAAACCCAAACATGTCACATGTTTGCATCGCATCATAGCGTACATTCTTTTGTCATGTTTGAATTGTGTGTTTATGTGTGTGTATGTTTGATTGATTGTATAGTATTCTCGGAGAGCGAACCTTTCGATTGTGACGAGTGTTTGAACTCCAACTGCTACCAAGGCAAGTTCACTTTGAACATATCCTATTACTGTTTGTTTTTAAAGTACTTATGCATTAGAGTTGTTTGTAGAAATGCATTGATAGGACTATTACTCGTACTTATGCTAGCTATGATATGACCTACTAGCTATAGGGTTACCTTTGCCATGAATCCTCCACCAATAGCCATCGTGATTAGTATTGCTTAGCCATGCTATGTTAGTAAACGTGGGAGGGAATCTCAATTCACTGTGAAATGATGATGTCGAGTAATTTTGGAAACTTGACAAAAACAACCCTAATGAACCGTCCCGGGTGGACTGCTTTGAGTATTCGAGATGTTATGCGACGTCAGGTCCATTTCTATGGGTCCCTCTAAGTCGAGTCTCCGTGGATTCAGAGATGGATCGTCCATGGATGTCTCTTCCGTGGATTCGGGGAGCGCTTGCGTCGCAAATGTGGAATGCCAACTAGGTATCAGAGACTGGACTAGTTTCTTGTTTAGTAGTTTCCAGTACAACCACATGGTAATATGGGCTCTGCCTGGATGGAGTAAGAAATGTTTACTCAGACCCGAGGGATTGTACTGAGGTAGTTGTGTAGGTGGGAGCGCGGGTCCCTCAGGTGGTCTAGGTGAACATGTTCTGAAAATTCTTGAAGTCGATGCCGTTGCTACTCCACCCGGAGGACAACAAGGGATTAACACGTCGAATTCTTGTGGGGAATGTGTACAACCTCTCGAGAGTGTCAAAGTAAGTACTTAGCCGTGTCCCCGGTTACGGACAATTATGAGCAACTAGATATTAGGGCTGTAAGGAAAGTCTCACTCATTCCAACTTCTTAAATAAAATGAATGGTTTGAACAGGGTAGGGGCACTTGATGTTTCTACTCAATGTGCTTTAGGTTAATAGGAGCATGGGTATTTCTACCCCGTGTCCATTAGTTAACAATATTGTAACATTCACTTGTAATAAGATAAACTATGTTTTGCTACCATGCCATAAAGCCTGAACCCCACTATACCTCAATTGCATATACTTGGTAGGATCTGTGTTAACTTCCAGGTGAACTTGCCAATACATTCAAATGTATTGACCACGTAGTGGCTGCAATTAATAATGCAGGTGAATCAAACGAAGCGTGAGGTTCGTCGATGTTATTTGGGTCATGTGCTTACATTCCAACATGCTCTCTCCTCTGGGAGTAGATGAGGCCCTTTTGCTCTACCTTTCCGCTGCAGTTTTGTGATACAATGTTATCATGGTTTTGAAACAATAGTAAGGGGTTCTTAGTGGTCATGCAAGTTTGTAAGTACAATTTAAGTTCTGGATGAGACGATGTAATAAAGTACTTTTGACCTTTGTATCTTGGTATTACATCTTGAACCGTGTGTTCTAGTGAGTCGATCCAAGGACTAACACAAATGAGCACAGAGATCGAACCCTAGTAAGGGGGCGGTCGCTTCACCTGCTTCCCACGAGGTGCTGGTAGGGGAGCTCGGGGGGTCCAGGTGGGGGTATCGTCCATCAACACCCACTCGTTGCAGGGCGGGAAGGCGGTGACGATGTCGTTGAGCGCCGCAATGCCGGCATGGAGGGAAAAGACCCCCGGCGGGAAGCTTGTTGATTGGAAGGTTTCGCCGGAGATTCCCCTCACCCACACCTTGAGGGTTTCCAAATCCACGTCGTCCTGGTGGAGGCGAGTCCTGTCCCCGAGACCCGTGTACATCCACGCGGGCCGGAAGCGTAGTTGGAGCGGCGCGATGCGCCGGTTGACGAAGGTACGCGCCACGTCCACGTCGGTGAGCCCCGCTAGCCGCAGCACCTTGATCTTCTCCACGATGGGGAGGAGATCGGCGTCACGGTGGTACCTGTCCTGCCAGCCGCTGTGGGGGTGCGGCAGCTCCGTGGGCGAGAGGATGAACTCTTGGGGGTCTTCCACTCGGACCCAGCACCAGTCGCCCCGCTACTCCTTCTCAATCTTCTTCCCCGATCGGATGATGAACTCGGACTTCATCTGGTCGTGGGCGCGGAACACCACCCCTGACGACATCGCTTTCGCATTGTCGATCTGGGGGTAGAAATAGTGACGGAAGAGCGCCACCGACGGCATCACCCCCACGAACGCTTCGTAGAGGAATTGGAAGGTGGCGAGGAAGAACAACAATGTGGGGTGAAGCTACGCCACCCGCAGCTGGTACGACTCCATCAGCGCGTGGAGAAACAGCGAGAATGGCGGCACCAGCCCGGTGAGGAGGAAGCGCCCAAACACCCGGAAGTCATTGTCCTGGTGCTCGGCGCCCACCGGGAAGATGTGGGTCTCCCCGTGCTCATTGAATTGGGAGGCGACGGCGTGCTGGACCTTGGCCAGCGCTTAGAAGTGTGGGCAGAAGTTCGCAAGAACACTTTGGCGCAGGATGTGAAGGAGGTGGGAGACGAAGGCTGTGGTGGCAAAGTGTTTTCCCCCTTGGAATAGCGGTAAAATCTTTATAGCACCCGACCGTTTGGTAACGGCCGGTTCTGCACCCTACGGGTGCGCGGGGATAATTCCTAATCAAAGGGAGTAATGCGGAGAGTGGCCTTAACTTCCCAGTTTAAGGGGGAGGTTATGGCGGAAATCACGCGCCCACTACTTCGTCAGTAACGGCAAGATGCGAGGGGCAGCCAAGAGACGCGGACTCGAGCCGAGTCGGGACCCAGGCGTTGGTTGGGGCGTAGCCCGGCAACCGGCCAGGGGAAAACTCGTCCGGGAATAGGTGTTGCCGGCCCACGCCTGGGGGCTACTGTCGCACCAGTGGCACCCGGGGTACCACCATTGCGCGACGCGTGGGTCGCGTCACTAGGTTCCCGGGAGGGCATCATCCCGGGAAGCAGTTAACGTGCTACCCGGCAAGCCACCAGCCCGGGAGGGCTAGCGGGGCTTTGGGGAATATTCCCGCCTGGCCGCCTCCCAGGAAGTCACTTGCCGGGAGGGGGGTTCCCGGGCGCAGGCTCTCGTCGTGAGGGCGGGGCCAAGCAGGCAGAGCAGCGGCCCCACGTGGGCACGCGTCAGGCATCCAGTGCACAGTTCCGCCAGGGCGAGGAGTGGAGCGCACGGCATATTTAATGAGCTAACAACAGGGAAGTTACCCGTCTAGTCAGGTAAACAGCGGCTGTCCAGGGCTAGTTCTTAGGCCTTAGGGCCCTAGCTGAGGAGTTGGCACTCATGCATGCCACTAGCGCACCGAGGGGGAGTTGCCCAGCCTCCCTGGTCGCCACTTGTAATCCATGCACCGTGGCACCTGTGGTACCCCCTTGGCTATAAAAGGAGGACCCCCGCCAACGGTCAAAGGGTTCGTTGGGTCTTTGGTTGGTTAGTTTGAGCTAGGTTCAGTTGGATCAGCTCACAGCTAGCTCCTAGCGATAGCAGAGAGTAGCAAGGAACACTTAGCCAAAAGGGAGATAGTGCCCGGGAACCCACCCGGCAACCTATAAACACTTGGAAGCTCAAAACGGATGTCGGACAATGGAGAAAACTTAGAAACACCGGGCTGCAGCGACGCCGGAAAACGGATGCAGAAACTTGGAAGCTCAGAAAGTCCACCTTACAAACCGAATTTGGGGGTCAAAGTGCAGGGCAACGCCCTGGATATTTCCTGATGCGCCTCGTCCTGAGCTTTCCAAAAAGTCCAAGAACGTCCAAATCCGAGTTGGTACGCAAAAGATACGCCCGTTTTACTGAACACGGGTCAAACCCACCCGAAACTAAAATTCTACTCGGACTCGGGTCCGAAACTGACTCGAACTCTTTTTTTTTTTTCGTTTTTTTTTCTTTCTTTCTTTCCTTTTTTTTTCTTTCCTTTCTTTTTTTTTTCAAATTTCCAAACAACTTGATCTCTAAACAAAATTCGATCTATGATGAAACACTTTCCAAAAGCACTCCTTATTGGATTCGGACTCGGATTCGCGGCTGAAAACTATAACTTGCCGACTCGGTGTAGGACTCGAAGAGGGACTCGGTGTAGGACTCGATGAGGGACTCGGTGTAGGACTCCAAGAGGGACTCGGTGTAGGACTCGAAGAGGGACTCGGTGTAGGACTCGATGAGGGACTCGGTGTAGGACTCAAAGAGGGACTCGGTGGAAGATATGGTGGCGGCGGAAGATTATGGCGGTGGTGTGGCAGGAAGTTTGGCGGCGGAAGATTGATGAAGGAAACCTGCGTCACACGAAGAACAAGAAAACCAAAAGCAAGTTCGATCTAGTAGAAAAAATCTGAAAAACGATCCAATCTAATCCAGCAACTCGACACGATTAATGCAGCAAAGATTCAACAATGCAAATACTAATGTGAAAATTGCAAAGCTCAGATTGGTTCTAGGACAAGGTAACTAATTCTAATTTTTGTTTGGCTTTTTCTGGACGATAGGTAAAAACAGATCTAAACTAGGGATAAACTGGAAAAATCTCACCGAGCAACCTTAAGCTCTGATACCACGTGATACGGGTGCGGGTGGCCCGATCTTTCGATGAGATTGATAACTCTCGATTTGGGTAGGAGGTGACGTTGACGATCCGACTACGGCCTAGCAGGCAGTGCCTTAGCAATCGATACACCAACTCCAGAGGGTTATTGATCACGCGGGGGCACGATCAACCTGACCACGAAGGTCTTTGTTCCTGCAAGCAATCGAAGAACAAGCAAGAACAAGATAAATAGCGGATGCAATCTAAAATTGCGAATATACTATATCAAACCAATGTCTCAACGAGACGATAAGTTGGGGTTCTGAAAGCGGTAAAACAGGTGGTCTAACCAACACACGCGATTACACGAAGTAGTAGCGATGGCTAACTTTTAACTAAACAAAACCCAAGGCTTCTTAGGGGGGGCTCATGGGGTATATAAAGGAGGAGGGAGAGATATTTTCGTCCACCTTGAATAAGGAGTCCGAAATCCAACTCTATCTCTAACTTTCCTAACAAACTACAACTCTTTAGGAAACAGAAAAACAGATCCGTCAGCTTGTTTTGTCCGCCACGGTCAGCACGAGTCGAATCTCTTGATGGGGCCAGATCCGTTGGAAAGGTCTTGTAATTACCTTTCCAACAAGTACTTGTTTGCTTGATTTGGACTCCGGATGCGGCCTGGGTGATTAAAACAAATTCGGGTCTCCTGACAGCTCGGACCCGAATCGGATTCAACTTTAATTCGTGATATCTTTCTCTAGCAAGCTCCGAATCATGTGCCGTTTGATTTGTTGGAAAGTAGACTTGATAGGCTTCACTTTGAATCTCCCTTTGCAGGCTATAACACTTCATCTTCACTTTGGACTTGTAAAGTTCAATAAGATGCCTACATAATAAGATTACACAAGATAGTAGCTCCGCCTCTTTGCAAGTAACATATTGAAAACATTTTGTAATTGAATTCACCTGATTATAATTATTTGAGACACCAACAATTAGGGTTCTAATGGTCGTATCCATGGTTAGCATGTCCATATCACCCCCAGTGTCGGAGCCCCATGCGACGACACATATTGTAATTCAATGGTATCACATTGTAATCATACCACCCTCGTTTATTATCATAGCGTAGCATTTTACTACTACGATGGCAATTGGTGGTGAGGACATGACAAGGGTATCCTATACTACTAGGAGATAATCATAGCTAGCATAGATACAATAATAATTCCTAACAATGCAACTAATAAAATCTAGTGCATAATAAAATAATGGGATGATGGTCACAATCACACAGTTCGCTCTCCGAAAAAACTAATCAAATACAAACAATGCATATATAAACACACAATACAAACAAAAGAAGATATATGCCATGATGCAATGCAAAATATGTGACATGATTGGGATATTTTATTTGGGTGATCAACTGGTCCTAAGCATTGGTAATTAAAATCAAAGCATTAGGTTTACAAACAAGGAAGCAAAAGCTAGGGTTTAAACTCTAAAATAAGGTTTTATTGGCATCAGCCCCATAATTTAATTCAAAATATTTATTTCTCTGTTCCAATGGACAGAGGACAACAAAAAAAATTTTGGGCACTGCTTTCAATTAAAAAGGACTTCTAAATAACTAGTTATGAATTAAATGGCATTAAACTCTATTCTGTAAATTAACTGTGATTCAAATATTCAAATTTAAATTTAAACAGTAACAAAAGATTCTTCAGGTTGAGAGCTTTCCAAAAAGGTAAAGTTTGTCAAATTTGGCCAAAGGGTTTAAAAGTTATAAGCATTTGAAGTTACAGGGGCTTTTCTGCAAATGTGCCATTTAATTTAAACCGGGGGATTAAAATTACATATTTATTTCTCTATTAAAGTGCCACGTGTCGCAATCTTATTGGACGGTACCGGTTCGTTTAAAATGAAGCGTGAGATCTAATTTCGGCCGTTGAGATGAAACGGACTTCCGAGATGCGCTCGGGGCTCACCGGCACCTAGGGAAAACGGCGAGGTTGGCGCGACGCGAAAACGGCGGCGGCAGTGGAGTTCTCCGGCGACTAAACTGTAACAGCCCGAGAGCAAGTTTTACATTTAAGCCCTTGTTTGGACCTGTTTGTAATTTAATTCTTGTCGCATAACATGTTACATTTGCATCCATGCCATGCCATGATCTATTTATTTGTGTCACATGAGTTTTAAAGTTGCATCTCAACTTGTGCTTGGAATTCTTGTTGTGTGATTTCTTTTTGCTAGAAGGTTCAAATATAAATCACCCTCCTTTGAGTTTGAATTCTTTTTCCTCTATTTTGCAAATGAGATTCAAATGGGTTTTGTTTTAAACCTTTAACCCCATTTGAATATTTCCAAATAGTAGTGCCATATTTGAATTCTTCTACTTCTCAGCTTTTCAAAATGGTATTTGAAATTTGAATCCAAAAGCATTTGCAAAAACAGAAAACAGAAAAAGGAAAAAAAAAAGAAAAGCCTTACCTGCTTACCAGGACCGAGCCGGCCCAACAGCCGCCTCGGCCAAGCCTCGCGCGCGCTCCCTGCAGCCCCGCCGCTCCACCCCGCAGCGCCGCGGCCCCCTTCTCCCATGCTCGGCCCCGCAGCGCAGGCCTCAGCCTAGCAGCCTAGCGCGTCGCCCCGCCGTGCGCTTCTCCGCGTCGAAGACGTACTTTGCGAAATGCGCCACCTCTCGCAGCGTCTTCCTCCTCACCTTTTTCGTGCTTCCGGCCGGTGAGCCCCCCCCCCCCCCCCCCCGTGCGCCACGTCGACGCGACCGTGACAGCTCCCCTCCGCCTCGCCTACTTAAGCTGCGCCGCACCTCTCCTACCCGCGCCGCCTCTAGGAAACTCTAGTTAGGGTTTTCTCCTTCCCTTCTGCGCAGCACCGTCGCCCTGCTCTTCGGTCGTGGACACCACCACGTAGCGCCGCCGTCTCCGGCCGAAGGGCGACGCCCCGAGCTGCGCCTCGTTATCATCTACGCGCAAGTGCAAGGAATTGAACGGGAGACGTCTACGTCGACGCCTAGGACATCTTCCCCAACTCCGACAGCCGCCTCTTCTTCGACAAATTCCGGCGAGGTCGTCGACTCTTTCCTCGTCAGCTTCCTCCTGAAGATCTGGGGTGGGCTGCTCTTCCTCTTGCCTCTTTCCGTGCCGTTTTTCATGCACGGTAGCATCATAGCCAAGCGCGCGCGCTCCACCGTGCGCCGGCGAACTTCGGCTCGTCGCCGCGCCGTCGTCTCCTTAAGGATGTTGTGATGGCCTTCGTGCCACCTAGACTCTCTCTGCGCGCCACTTCCGTTTTTCGGTGTTAGGGAGCCCCTCCGCCACTAGCTTGGTCGCCGGCGACGCGCCCCGCCGTGGCCGCCGCGCGTGCCCCAAGCAGCCGTCTTGGCTTTGTTCAAAAGGGTTCGCACCCTTTATCTAGTAAGATCCGTTCCACCGCCCGCCTGGTTACCTCGCTCGTCCGTTCGCTCGGTCAGGGCGACCCGCGTTCAAATCCCCGTGGCCGCAGGGGTAAAACCCCCAAATTTTTGTGCTTAAACCGGCCACTGACAAGTGGGCACCATGAACCCACCTGTCAGTCGCCTGGTGCACCGATGCGCCTGGTGGACCGAGTCCATGCGCCGGGTCCGTGTGGTTTTCTTTTCGGTTTTTGTTTAATTGCAAAAAATTGTGTTAATCTTGTTTAAATCCTAGAAAATGCATGCTATGTCCAAATTGAGCAAACCATATATGTTTTGGAATCAGAAAAATGCAAGGAATTTAACTGTGCAATTATAATTACATTTTTGACGTATGAACTTGTTTAGTCTCTAGTTTAAAATTGGTAACCCTTTTGTAATAAGTGTAAACATCAAAGTTGATCCCTGTAACTTGTAGAACACAGTAGCATACTTGGTTATGCCACTGGTGTAGTTTAAAGCTACTGTTTACCATGTTCTAATCACCTAATGGTTAACTTTGTGGATAAATGGAATCCTTTCACTTGCATCTTGTTGCATCATGTTGTCACATGCCATCTCATGTTGTATTGTGCATTGCACCTATGAGTTGTTACTTATTTGCATATTGTGTGATTTGGATCTTTATGATAGCGACTCTGACTTACTCCGTCGATGATCCGGGTTCCCACATTTCTTCGGATCCCCTCTCTCGGTGCCCAGCGATCGAGAATCCAGGCAAGCAGCCATTCCTTGAACATGTTGATTATACCAATGCCTCTCTCTCATTCTTGCATTAAGTTACGTTCTCGGTTCTTGTCACGATGCCTCTAGGACTGCATGGCTTTAGTCAGCTCTACTCAAATGTCTGTTGTCTTGTTCCTTATCCTATTACCATGTCACATGTTTGTTATTGCCCTAGTTGGTCATTAGAATTCTGCTTAGATTGCTAGTCTAGTGTCCTTACTTGGGGTTACACAATTGCTACATCCACAGGCTACTTTTCTGTAATTAATTGCAATTATTTGAATTGTGACCTGATATTACCTGCACAAGGCAACGATGGGAGGCCGTGCTAACGCATTGGTGTTTTGTTCCATTGGCACCGACCTAAGGACTGAGTTCTCGTTTTCGCCGACCCAAGAAACTTTGTGCTAACCGCTCGTGGGAGAATATATGGGTTCCCCCTCGGCTTAGTACTCGTTTCATAGCTCTTCCAGGGGCCACATAGTTCGGGCGTTCCGTTTGGCATATTGCATATACACTGGTGTTGTGTTTGGAGTCTTGTTGATACTTTGCATACATATAGGATTGCGGCACTAGTCTGGAGTGGTCATTCTGCGGACACTGAACCACTACCAGCTGTCCTCGCAACTCTTGAGTCCATACGACGCTTCGGCCGGGCTCTCGTTTCGGATTAGACTCAGTTGCGTGGTCCCCTGGATTAGTTGTGAGGCTTGGAAACGTCGTGTCGCTCAATCCTGCCGGCACATGTTTTTGCGTGTGTTCCATGCTAGTGGCATCAAGGGTTGGACGAACGTGTACGGGTAATTGGCACACCCTGCAGAGATAAATCTTTCGGAAAGCCGTGTCCGCGGTCATGGACGACTTGGTTGGTCATTACTTGATCATAGAGAACTCATACCAATTAATTAACTTGCTCTCCTAAACCTAAGTAGTAATTAGCCTTAATCATGGATATGCCTAAAACTGCTTAAGTGTGAGTGCCTTTGGATCTTTTCTCACAAGGGGTTGAGGGGGTGATAAGAGGTTATGTTTGTTTGGTGTTAGTTGTTAGATCATCACCTCACTTGGTAGACGCTCCTTATCCTCTATCTAGACGATGTCATTAGCGTGTCTCTCCAGATATATCGCTGCCGCATAACCCACCTTTCATCCATCCTTTGAGACTGGTTGCATATCTAGTTTAGATCTCCCGAAACTCTTGCGAGTACTTTGTACTCAGTTGCTTTGCAACATTGTTTTCTCCAGAGTTTCTGGAGGAACAGGTGAGTGGTTACTTCGTGGAGTTTGACGACAACAGCTTCGACGTTTAGCCAGAAGATTCCAGAGCAGGGTTCTGAGAACTTGTGGCGGCTCTCCTTTTCAATTTCAGCCTCTTAGGCAATAATTGTAATTTGTCCGTACTCGGGCCTAATTTGCTTCCGCCGGTGTAATGATGATTGTGGACATGTGTCCGTGAGTTGTAATAACTTGGTATTTTGCTCCATGTATGAGCTTAACTTAATTCTTGTGCCTTAGAGTGATGTAATTATATCATTGTTGTTCCAACCTGCGGTGAATACATTGCGTGTATGTTGTGAAGTGTTCATCGTAGGGAGGCACTAGGACTTGATTTATGCACGGGTTAGCATTTGGAGCTAAATTGCATAAATTCAGTCTCGGGGTCTCACAATTTGGTATCGGAGCCTCGCTGCCCTTAGGTTTCTCCCTGGTTAGAAATGGTCGAAGTTGAGTCTAGTAACTATTTCACCTCTGAACTATTTGAAAAAATGGAAAAGTAGACTCTGATTTTTCTTCTTTTCCCACCCACCCACCCTTCTTGTTTTTGATAAATTCCCTCTTTCCTCAGTTTATAAACTAGGTATCTCGGGGTTTGTTTTCCGTAGTTCCTTTTAGTTGGTGGTATTCAAGTTCTGTTGTGGTTTTCGTTGTCAGAGAAAAGACCTTTTCTTCTTGTTTAGCTCATATCTATAGTGCATAGATAAAGCTAGTTCTTCCAAAGTTCTAATCCTGCAATCACTTTCTTTCAGATGTCGCTCTACACTCCTCCTCGTCCACAGGTGGTCTTGATGTCCAACTGTGAGACAACACAAGGTTTTCCTGAGGTGCTCCGTGAGATCATGAGGCAAATCGGTTTCCGATACCAGCCGGAGTACACGGTATTCGAGGATTACCGTGACTTCAACCAGGAGTACTACCGTGCCGTTGTCCGCCTCCACCAAGACGTGCCTTCAGAAAAGTTTCCGGTGCACAAAGCAGTGGGAACTGGGCATACCATCAAGTTGGCAATCCAACAGGTGGCGTACATGTGCGTGACCCTACTCCGTAGGAAGTACGAAAGGCTGGACAAAGGACCGTTCAAGCACATCCCAAGAGGCTTCATCACGTTCGAGAACAAGTTCTTCACACTTCCAGGCTTGCCCGATGAGAAGGTTGCGAATGACAGCTATGATCTCTGCAACTTCGTGTCAAGCCAGGAGCACATGATGGCAAACATGCGCACCGAGATCGACCACTACCGCAAGCAGCTGTGGATAGCACTTGGTCACCTCTCCGCCGTGGTTGATGCAGGAATGTAGGAGAATGAAGTTTGCTATCCTCCAAGACCTCCTGTTCCTGAGAGACTCCATGCGTTTCCAGTGGATGGGTTTACTCCAGCACGTGGTCAACCAAGAGTGATCGAGAGTACGTACCTTCCGCGTCAGTTCCTATACGGGGAACAGAAGGCAGATGCGTACGTGTTCCCGTACTCTCCGCAGCTCCTCCCGAGGTTCTGACAGCTTTGTCAGGATAGGTCTCTTGTATCCGTAGTTCCATCTATGGCCGCACTTCCTGTACGTTGTGAATGGCAAGATGAGTAGTGTAATCTTTCCTTTGTTTTGGATGGTCGTAATCACTAAATCTTTGGATGGCACTATGTGGTATTTCAGACTTCATGTTGTCCTTTAATCCTGTCTTTGAGGTTTACGTCATGCATTATGTTTCAACTGTTGTGTAAAGCATTGTGCAAACAGGATGGCACCTGTTCGTCGTGATCCTCCTCCTCCACCTGAGTTGGGCAACATACTACTTCAGATGGGGCAAATCCTTGAGCGTATGAACAACCAGCAAGTCAATCAGGGCAACAATGCAAACAGTAGAGCTAATGACAGGGTTTCCATCAAGGAGTTTCTTGCTCTCAATCCAAGGACTTTCTCTCTACCTTCAGAACCACTTGATGCTGATGACTGGCTTCGTGAGATGGTTCGCGCTCTTTGCACGGTTCGTGTGGCAAATGAGGACAAGGTTCCTTTCGCGACCTACCTCATCCGAGGTGAAGCAGCCGCATGGTGGGAGAATTTCCAAGCCTCCAAGCACCCTGATGAAGTCATCACTTGGTTTGACTTCCAGGACGCTTTCCTAAAGCACCACATCCCAGCTGGTCTGATGGACAGAAAGCGTGAGGAATTCTGCAGTTTGACTCAGGGCAAGAGTTCTGTTCTGGAATACTGCAAGGATTTCAACCGTCTTGCTCGCTACGCTGGCGATGAGATCTCTATTGACTTGAAGAAACAAGAAAGGTTTCATAAGGGTCTCAATCCGTCTGTGAAGTATGCTCTCAATCTCATCAGGTGCAATTCTTTTGAAGACTTGGTCAATACTGCTCTGCAAGCTGACCATGGCCGTGCACAGCTTGAGGATTCTCGCAAACACTCTCGTGATACTGGGTCTTCTTCCTCAGGCAACAACAATGCTGGTTCTCAAAAACAGAGGTTGTGGGTTCCCAACAACGCAACTGTCCGTCCAGCATATGGTCAGAGGAATGGTGGTCAAGGTTCCCGCCCACCCTCCCAGGCTGTCTCTCTCAAGAGCTACAATGGGCAGCAAAGACCTCAGAATCAGAACAGTGACACCAGAGTCTGTTACAAGTGCAAACAGCCAGGCCACATTGCGACTCACTGCCCTATGAACCAGATTTAGGCAGCACCTCTCCCTCCTCCAAGCAAGGCGATGGTTCCAGCTCAGGGTAATCAGCAAAGGTCTTATGACAACAACAAGCCTAATGCCAGCTGTGCCCGCGTCAATCATGTCAATGCTGAGCAAGCAGAGGAACCTACCGACGTTGTCATCGGTAAATTGCATGTTAATTCTGTTCTTGCTAAAGTATTATTTGACACTGGAGCATCGCATTCTTTTGTTTCGCACTCCTTTGCACGAGCAATTGACTTGCAACAGGACACCTTGCTTACCCCTGTTCTAATCCAAACCCCTGGGTCCCAGTCTAGGTCAATTTCTCCAAAATTGCCAAGCCTTTGACCGACCTTCTCAAGAAAGACAATAAGTTTGTTTGGACCTCTCAGTGCGAAGAGGGCTTTAAACTTTTGAAGGAAAAACTCACTACACGTCCTATCTTGGCTCCTCCAGATACTACACAACCTTTCCAAATCTATTGCGATGCATCTCGCCAAGGTCTAGGCGCTATCCTTTTCCAAGATAGGAAAGTTGTGGCATATGCGTCTCGCCAACTTCATCCAAATGAACTCAACTATCCTTGATGATTTGGTCAAAAAGGTTTCTGATCAGATAAAAGCTAAAGATCCCAAAGCTAAGAGATTCTCACTTGATGACAAAGGAACCGTGTTCTTTGATGATCGCATGGTTGTTCCTAATAATCAAGACATAAGAGATTCTATTCTCAAAGAAGCCCATGACACACCTCCGTCTATTCATCCCGGTTCTACCAAGATATATCAAGACATCAGAAAGAGCAATTGGTGGACTGGAATGAAAGAGCACATTGCCAGATATGTGTCTGAATGTGATGTATGTCGCCGTGTTAAGGCAAAGCATCAGAAGCCTGCTGGTCTTCTTCAACCTCTGAGTGTTCCAACATGGAAGTGGGAGAAGATAGAAATGGACTTCATCACTGGGTTTCCAAAGTCTCGCAAGGGCAATGATGCAATCTTTGTGGTGATCGATCGACTTTCTAAAGTCGCTCACTTCTTGCCTGTCAAAGAAACAATCTCAGCTAGTCAATTGGCCGAATTGTACACTTCCACAATTGTCTCTCTCCATGGTGTCCTAGTTGAAATAAGCTCCGATCGTGGAAGTATCTTTACATCCAGATTTTGGGAAAGCTTTCAGAAGGCAATGGGCACTAATCTCCTTTTCAGCACCGCTTATCATCCTCAGACTAGCGGTCAAGTTCAAAGGGTAAATCAGGTCCTTGAAGACATGCTTCGAGCTTCCTTTGGTATGAAATGGGAGGAATCTCTGCCGTTTGCGGAGTTCTCTTACAACAACAGCTATCAAGCAAGTTTGGGCATGGCGCCATTCACTTTCCTCCATGGTCGCAAATGTCGCACTCCCTTGAAATGGACCGAGGCAGGTGAACGTCAACTCTTCGGGCCAGATTTGATTCAAGAAGCTGAGTACCAATGCCGTATCATTCGGGAAAATCTGTTAGCAGCTCAATCACGTCATAAGAGCTACTATGACAACAAACACCAAGAGGTGGTGTATGCTCCCAGTGATCAGGCGTATCTTCGTGTCACGCCGATGCGAGGTACACATCGTTTCAATGTGAAAGGCAAGCTTGCGCCTCGTTACATTGGCCCCTTCAAGGTGATCACAAAGCAAGGTGAGGTAGCTTATCGCCTCGAGCTTCCTCTGAATCTCACCAAGGTCCATCCTGTGTTCCATGTTTCCCAACTCAAACGTTGTTTCAAGGATCCTGGTCGTGCAATCGACCATGAGACCATCGAGCTCTGCGAAGATCTCACTTACAACGAGTGTCCAGTTCGTGTTCTCGATGTGAAAGAACGTCACACTCGCAACAAAACTCACAAATTCTACAAGATTCTTTGCTCTCATCACTCTGACAAAGAAGCAACATGGGAACGTGAAGATCAGTTGCGCAAGAATTATCCTACCTTTCTTGCAGATCCCTGAGAATCTCGGGATGCGATTCCTTTTAGTGGGGGAGAATTGTAACACCCAAGAGCAAATTTTACATTTAAGCCCTTGTTTGGACCTATTTGTGATTTAGTTCTTGTCGCATAACATGTTACATTTGCATCCATGCCATGCCATGTCTATTTATCTGTGTCACATGAGTTTTAAAGTTGCATCTCAACTTGTGGTTGGAATTCTTGTTGTGTGATTTTTTTTTGCTAGAAGGTTCAAATATAAATCACCCTCCTTTGAGTTTGAATTCTTTTCCCTCTATTTTGCAAATGAGATTCAAATGGGTTTTGTTTTAAACCTTTAACCCCATTTGAATATTTCCAAATAGTAGTGCCATCTTTGAATTCTTCTACTTCTCAGCTTTTCAAAATGGTATTTGAAATTTGAATCCAAAAGCATTTGCAAAAACAGAAAACAGAAAAAGGAAAAAAAAAAGAAAAGCCTTGCCTGCTTATCAGGCCCGAGCCGGCGCAGCAGCCGCCTCAGCCAAGCCTCGCGCGCGCTCCCCGCAGCCCAGCTGCTCCGCCCCGCAGCGCCGCGGCCCACTTCTCCCGTGCTCGGCCCAGCAGCGCAGGCCTCAGCCCAGCGCGCCGCCCCGCAGTGCGCTTCTCCGCGTCGAAGACGTACTTCACGAAATGCGTCACCTCTCACAGCGTCTTCCTCCTCACCTTTTTCGCCCTTCCGGCCGGTGAGCCGCCCCCGCCGCGCGCCACGTCGACGCGACCGCGACCGCTCCCCTCCGCCTCGCCTACTTACGCTGCGCCTCAGCTCCTCCTACCCGCGCCGCCTCTAGGAAACCCTAGTTAGGGTTTTCTCCTTCCCTTCTGCGTAGCGCCTCCTTTCCCCTTCGGTCGATGATGTCGTCACCGGGATGACACAGGCGCTCACGCGGCGCGGCCAGGACGGCTTGGACGCGGGTTGCTGCCCGGGACCTCCTCCTTTGTGCCTCCTCTTCTTCTTTTCACCTTTAGTTCTATGCCCTCTGTTTCCCGGTCGGCCGACCCTTGTCTTCTTGCTATGACCAAGCCGACCGGTGAGCCGTTGGGTCCGGACATCGAGGCACGCCTTGGGCTATAAAAACGAGGCCGGGGCGCGAAAGGGGGCATTGCCCACTCTTGCTTTCCTCTCCTCCGGTGCCGAAGACGC
Source organism: Brachypodium distachyon (assembly GCF_000005505.3). Lineage (NCBI taxonomy): Eukaryota > Viridiplantae > Streptophyta > Magnoliopsida > Poales > Poaceae > Brachypodium > Brachypodium distachyon. The sequence goes on from NC_016135.3 coordinate 7,946,930, forward strand.
GCTTCCGCGGCACCTGAGGACGGAGGCGAGACCGGTGGCTCGTAGGTGCCCGTCGAGGGCGTTTAGCCAGTTCATCTTGTCTCCGAAGGTGTTGAGGATGATTGAGCCTTCGTGGGGGACACGGTTTCGGCGGGCTTCGGGCTTTCAACGGTGCCGGCATTGTCTTCAATTCGACCCACGGAGAGGCGGCGCCCGGGTGCTCCACTGCCCTTGTCCAGGTGAGCCATCGCCGCCGTCCATTCACGTCGTCGTTTGGCATTGCGGGGCCCTCGAGGGCGAGCGAAGGGGGAACCAAGACGAGGGAGGCAGCGGCTTAGGCCATTTCTCCGAACACTCGGCGGGCGCGAGCTTGGTGCACAGGGCGCGTCCGTGGCGTTGTCGGAACACAGTTGGCAATAGATGAAGGCTCCCCCGGGGCGCGGACGAGGGGGTGCGGACGTGGCCATGATGCGCACGGCATCGATGAGCGACCGTCACGGCGCACCGGGAGCGGCACGGGCGCTGCCTTGACGCGCACAGGGCTGGCGGGCGACGGGCTTGGTATGCCGGGGACGATGTGGGCGTGGCCGCAGCGTGCGCTCGGAGTGCGCTCGGCGCGGCCTACACGCCGGAGGTGGTTCGTTCGGACCGTGTGGCCGCGTCGAATTCCGTCGATGGCTTGTCCGGCGTTCTTGACCGAGCGGGTCCGGCGTGGCATGCCGCGCACGGCGTGAGCGCGGTCCAGGTGTTCCAGGCGCGCGCGTGGGGCGTGCTTGGAGCAGGCGCAGGCGTCGGCCAAACGCGTTGCGTGCATCCACCTTTTTTTTCTCGGGCCGGCCCGGCGACTGGGCTGTGGGCCTCGGACTGCCCGTGGGGGGAGATAACTCCTTCCCCCCCTTCTTTCTCCTTTTTTTTGGTTGCGCATCGCCTCGCAACATAGATTTTCCCTAGCCGCTTCCTTAGGAATTTTTGCGACTTGTACTAATCTTTTAGGCGTCCTCTCATAGGTGAGATGGCGGGATCCGACGTGGAGCATCGTGATGGCACCAGTGGGACCGTTGAGAGGGAGGCTTCCCACGGGAGCGGGGGCGAGGCGCGGGTGTCGTCGCTCGGCGCTCCGACACCGGGGGCGTGCGGCCACGTCCCCCTTTTAGGTTCGGTAGGGGCATCTGGGGCGGAGACCCGGCGATCGCCGGCACGGCTGATGAGGTCCCACGAGGCCGGTGAGACAAAGTGCTAAGGGTACGCGCTGGCCCTAGAACAAGTGCGCGCACGTTTTTTACCCAGGTTCGGGCCACCCGGAGGTGTAAAACCCTACGTCCTACCTGTCTGAGCTGATATTGATTACAGATCAAGTGTATACAAGTTGCCGGGCAAGCTCTCGGGCTTCCTCTCAGTGTCTAAGTATTCCTTACTGCTCTATGCTGGCTGTCCCACGCAACTCTCCCCGGTGAGCTGGTGGCATGCATGGGTGCCACCTCCGCTGCTAGGGGCCTAAGACCTTAGGGTAGGATTAGACAACCACTGTTCCTTGGATCGGACGGGTAGCTACCCGTCGAACAGCTCGTTTACTGAGCCGCGCGCCTTACTCCTTGCCTTGGTGGGACCAAGCGTCCTGCGCTCGCCACGCGCCCGGGAACCTCCAGTCCCCGCCAGTCGACCCCGGGAAGCACCCGGGCCCAGCGCACCCGGGAACCTCCTCCCGGGAAGCAGCTTCCCGGGAGGTGCCCAAGCGGGAATATTCTCCGAAGCCCCGCTAGCCCCTTTCGGGCCGGTAGCTTGCCGGGGAGCTCACAGACGCTCCCCGGGATGAGACCTTCCCGGGAACCGGGAGAGGGGCCCACGCGTCGCGCAGCGGTGGTACCCTGGGTGCCACTGGTGCGACAGTAGCCCCTGCGCGTGGGCCGGCACCACCTGTTCCTAGAAGGGTTCCCCCTAGTCGGTTGCCAGGCTACGCCCTTAACCGACGCGTGGGCCCCGATCGGATGCGGGCCCGCGTCCCTTCGCTGCCCCGTGTACGGCGCCGTTAAAAGCGGAGCAGTGGACGCGAGATTTCCGCCCTAACTCCCCCCCCCTAAAAGGGTAGTTAAGGCCACTCCGCGCATTACTTCCAGTGATTAGGAGTTATCCCCGTGCACCCGTAGGGTACGGAACCGGCCGTTACCAAACGGCCGGGCGTCATAAAGCCTCCACTGTTGCCAATAGGGGAACAACACTTTGCCCTTTCGCCTCCATCCTCTTCCGCATCTCGTACCTGCGCTCCTGCCAGTTTCCGCTCTCGCTTTCCATGGCGCCCCCCACCACCAGGAAGGGGAAGGAGGTCCAAACCTCGAAGAGGCCCGCGACCAGCAAGACCGAGGCGGCCATCAAAAGCGGCCGCCGCCAGGGACCAGAAGAGGCGGGAGATGCGTGCCACAGTCGCCTTCTTCCGCCCCGGCTATAACGGCGAGGCGCTGGGGAAGCTCCGGCACGCCGTCGCCTTAAGCTTCAACGAGCACGGGGAGACGCAGATCTTCCCGGCGGGCGTCGAGCACCAGGACAACGATTTCCGGGTGTTCGCGCGTTTCCTCCTCTGCGGCATGGTGCCGCCCTTCTCTCTGTTCCTCCACGCACTGATGAAATCTTATCAGTTGCGGGTGGCACAGCTCCACCCCACCTCGCTCTTCCTCCTCGCCACCTTCCAGTTCCTCTGCGAGGCGTTCATGGGGGCGATGCCATCGGTGGGGCTTTTTCGCCATTACTTCTACCCGCGCATCGACAACGCAAAGGCGATGTCGTCAGGGGTGGTCTTCCGCGCCCGCGACCAGATGAAGTCCGAGTTCATCGTCCGGTCGAGGAAGAAGATTGAAAAAGAGTGGCAGGCCGACTGGTGCTGGGTCCGGGTGGAAGACCCCTAGGAGTTCATCCAGCCGCCGACGGAGTTGCCGGTACCCCAGAACGGCTGGCAGGATAGATACCACCGCGACGCCGACCTCCTCCCCATCGTGGAGAAGATCAAGGCGTTGCGGCTAGCGGGGCTCACCGACGTCGACGTGGCGCGCACCTTCGTCCATCGGCGCATAGCCCCGCTGCAGCTACGTTCCTGGCCCGCGTGGATGTACACGGGCTCCGGGGACAGGACACGCCTCTAGGCGGACGGCATGGACTTGGAGTCCCTCAGGAGATGGGTGCGGGGGATCTCTGGCGAGATCTTCCAGTTGACGGAGTTCCCGCCGGGGGTCTCCGCTCTCCATGCCTGCGTCAGGGCGCTCAGCGACATTGTCAGCGCCTTCCCGCCCCGCAACGAGTGGGGGCTAATGGACGACACCCCCACCCGGGTCCCGCACGCTCCCCCGCAAGCACCCCGCGGGAAGCAGGCGCTCGAGGAGAGCGAGGGCGGGTCCGAGCCTAGCGGGCCCTCCCTCCGGTCGCTGGACGATGAGGCGGGCCAGGTGGCTGCGTCCCCGGAAGTCGTCGCCGTGGAGGACGACGACGAGGAAAGCAGCGACGACGTGCCCCTGATCGTGAGAAGATCGAGGGCGTTCGCCCCGGCAGCGGCCCTCAACCTGGCGACGGCCGCCGCTTCTGGGGCGCCCGTCGGTACCTCGACGGCAGCCGCGGCAACAGGGGCCGCAAGTGCCTCGGCGGCGGCTGCCAGCTCTGCGGCAGGAACCGGTCCCGGGGTGCCCGCCGGTACCCCGCCAACGCGGTCACCGGCGCACCGGCGGCGGCATCGCCATCGACACCCGGAGCTGTCCGGGTCACGACGACACCGCGGGCGCCCCCGGCGCCGCCCGCTCGGGGGGTCTTCCGGGGCTTCACGCTCCGGCGCAACCCCCCGAAGTCCTCCTCGCCGGCGAGCGCCAGCAAGAGGGCGAGGAGCGATTTCCCGCCCGGCACGCCAAGCAAGAGGATGCGCGCGGACGCCGGCGGCGCCACCGATCCCGCAGCCGTGGGGGCCAGCAGTGGCACGGGCGCGTCCCTTGGTGACCCAGCCCAAACGGAGACAGGGCCGGCACCGGGTATGTCTTCGTTGATTCTCTGCAACTGCAATCCCTTGGACGCTCCCGCTGGCGCAGGCGAGGTAGGAGAGGCTGCCCCGGCAAGCCCGACGGCCGCATAAGGTAACCGCCCCGGTCGCCCTTGTTTGCCTTCGATAGCACCAGCCATCGCCGACCCTCACGCTTCTTCATGGTTGCAGGCACAAGTGCACCCGCGCCCAGAACAAGCGCGGCCGTGGTCGACCCCGACTCGATCGACGAGGCCGCGGGGGCGGAGGTGGAGGCGGAACCGGCTCCCACGTCCGGCCCCGCTGCAACGAATGCTGCGGCAGCAGAGGATACCGTCGGCGCCGCGACGGCTCCTGGAGACGCGCTCGAAGCGGCGGACGTGGTAGGCTCGGGCTCACCTGTCGCCCGACAGGAGGCAATGCCTACCGGGAGCAGGGAGCCTTTTCCAACCCCGGTGTCCCCGAGCGCTGGCACGAGGGAAGCTGTCGGGGAAGGACGGCAAGGCCCCCGGGACCAAGTTAGCGATCCCGCGCCTAGCCCCACTTCGGCAGCAAGGGCTTCATCATCCTCAGGAGCTCTCCCCGGCACTGACCTCGGCACCCTCGCCGGGGTCGCTGGGAACCCTCTTACCTGGGATCCGAGCGTCTTCGAGCGAGGGCACCGGTTCCTGGACGCCGTCCGGGACTAGCAGTTCGCCTTCGTCACCTCCTACAACGAGGTGAGGGAGCGCCACACCGCCACCAAGAATTAGCTCGGCGAGGTGCGGGAGGCCGTGGAGAGAGAGCGGCGCGAACTCTCCCGGCTGCGCGAGGAGGCGCGTCTCGCCGAAGAGGAGGCGCGGCTGGCCCGGCAAGCCCTGGAGGCTGCACGGGAGCCGGTAGTCCTGGAGGCCGAGCTCCGTCGGCAACTGGAGGTCCAGCGCGGAGCTCCAGAGAAGGCTTGACACGATGGCGGCAACTCTCGAAGCGTCCCGGAAGGAGCATGCCGAGGTGCTCGCGACAGCCCAGGCGCGGCTGGACGAGAAGAGCGAGCTGATCGCCAACTACCGCGGCGAAATCCAAGGCCTCCGCGTCCTGCTGGAGGTGCAGGTCAAGGCTGCCGAGGATGCGGTGAGAGCGGCGGCTCAGCACGAGGCCGAGCTCACCTCCGCCAAAGGCAGAGCGGCCGGACTTGAGGACGAGTTGGCCGCCGTCCGGGAAGAGCTCGCCAAGGCCGGCGAGGCCAACGCGACCCAGGCCTTAGAGCTTGCGAAGCTGGAGGGCCGCGTCAGCAAGGCCAAGAAGGCCGTGCAAGATGCCCGACTCCACCACGGCACGCTGATCGGGAAGCGGCAGCTCAAGACGGAGAAGCTGGCGAAGAGCGCCCAGTCGCTGCGCGACCTGCTGCCCAAGTTCGAGCTGCAGGCGGCGGAGGTGGACGGCACGGACGTCACGATGCTGATCCCCTTCTTCTCCGACTTGGTGGGGAAGTTCGGGGCGCTCGATGTCTGGATCGCCAGGTATGGCACCAACGAAGTCGCCAACTGCGCTCGGGAGGTTGCCGGAACAATCCTCCCGCGGATCCATCTCCGGGACCCGGAGTTCCCCTTCGAGTCTCTGCTGGACGCTTGGTCCGACAGCGAGGACGAGCCCACGCACACCCAAGCAGTGCGCGAGTTCGTCGACGAGGTCGTCAAGCGAATGCAGATGAAGCCGGAGCCTGATCCCCCCGCCGACCCCCCGGCCGAAGACGACGACAATTAGTTGCCACAGCCCCCAGCCGTACTCGTTGCTTCCACTGTACCTTCTTCTGTTTGCTTCCCCTGCAAGTATGGCGTTTTGTCCCTTGTTCCCAAGGCTGTCTTGCGGGGTGGTTCCCTTAGCCTTTGCGTGTTTGGCCTTGTGTTGCCGGGGACTCGCACGCCCCACCCTTGACCAGACTAGGGACCCGGGACGGACCCGTGGTGCCGACCTGGGGCCAAGCGGTAGGCGGCGAGCCACTCCACTTGCGAGGTAACTACTCCAAGCCATGCCCTCCCGGGACAGACCCGGGAGCCACACGAGGAGCGCACTCCCCCCGCAAGCGTCCTCCTCACACCCCGGCCACGCGCAGGTTCCGGGACCACACTTGTCGAAGCAGCGTTAACTCTTAGTTGAGTAAACTTTTCGACAAGTTCGCTGTTCCTGATGCTGTCTAGCAGGGTGGCCCCTTTTAGCCTTTGCGTATTTTGCCTTGTGTTGTGGGGGACTCGCGCGCGCCTCACCCTTGACCAGACCAGGGACCCGGGACGGATCCGTGGTGCCAACCTGGGGCCAAGCGGTAGCGGGGAGCCACTCCGCTTGCAGGGTAGCTACTCCAAGCCGTGCCCCTCCGGGACGGACCCGCGAAGCCACACGGGGAGCCCACTCCCCCCGCAAGCGTCCCTTTTCACACTCCGGCTACGCGCGGGACCCAGGGTCACACCCAGCGAGACAGTGCTCAGTTTCGTTCAGCTCTTAGCGAATTAAGCGTTCATGTTCAGATACTTAGCTTTTCCGTTCGGTCCAATGTCTCGTGATGCTCGGCGGTAGAGTGCGGACGTGGCACTGCCTTGGCAGGAAACCACCTTGGCTACCTGTTCAAGGGAAACGATCTCTGAGGGATGCGGCAGGAGCACGAGGGCAGGATCGCCGCCCGCGGCAACCGCCGCCGCCGATGCTCCCACCACGCTCACGCGGCAACCCTCGCCTTCAGGGACGGACCCTGGCTTTCAGGGAGGAACCCTGGCTTAGGAGGACTCCACCCTGGGAGCAACCGCAAGACGGCTATAACGTCCTCGCTGCCAGCTGCGCCCCACCCTGAACGGCGAGCACGGGTGGCGAGGAAGTTATAGCCTCCCAGCGACAGCCCCCGCAACTGGGGGAACCTGGTTTCTTTCTGGGGAACTTGTCCCAACGGGTGCGACAACCCTTGTTGCCTGGGAGCAAAACTACTCGAGGGACGCGGTGATGGGCCGGAACGGGTGACGAGCGCCGGCACCGGCGCCATCACAGCGTCCTCGCAACGACCCGCGCCCGAAAAGGCTCTCTCAAAGGGAATGCGGCCGGGCCTCTATGATAGTGCACCCGTCGGCACAAAGCACGGATGGCATGCACTACCATAGAGTCTCCGCGGCAATCCCTGCTCCTTGCGGAGGTGTCCTATGGAGGGGGCGACAAGGGCACTATGGCAATGCACCCCCACAGCGCCGGACGCTAATGGGATGCACCCCCACAGTGCCTCTGCGGCGACCCTCGCCCAGGAGCCGCCCACTTGAGGAGGCGCAGTAGGGGCACAACGGCAGTGCATCCGTCGGCGTAGGACGCCGATGGCATGCACTACCATCGTGCCTCTGTGGCGTCCCTCAGGGCGGGCTCAATGGGGTGATGCAGCAGGGGCGCGATGGGGCAATGCCGCTGCTTGATCCCTTGCAGAACGCGGCAACTCTGCGCGTCGTGGGTGGAGTTGTTGTGGATGGGGCAGCGGGGCGCGTCGCCTTGCTTCCTGTCGGACTCTCCACCCGGCGAGGCCTTCTTCGCGGGCCTCGCGGCAGGAGCCCCCGAGTCCGCAGCGAGGACTTGCTTCCCGGTGCGCTCGCGGGAACCCTTCTTCTGGAACGCCCTCGGAACTTACGGGGCCACGCCACCCGCCGCAGCTCGCGTGTGAACGCGGTGCATCCATCCTCGGCCGAGCGCAGGCGCTCGGAACTTACGGCAGGGGTGAACCCCAAGGGGACCCGCTCAAAACTTACGTACCGAGCGCAGGCGCTCGGAACTTACGGGGCCACGCCACCCGCCGCAGCTCGCGTGTGAACGCGGTGCAGCCGTCCTCGGGGCCCAGGGGAGCGTCTTCCTGCTCCTGTGGGTGCTGGCGCTCCACCTCGCGCCTGTGCCGGCGCTCCAAGCGCCGGCGCAGATCCTCCTGCTGGTGGGCATTCAAGATGCCACGCGCATCGCCCCCCGGGACGGTGGGCGATGAGTTCGAGGACCCCTCAGGGCCCCCGTCTACCTGGCCCCGCTGACGAAGGCGAGGGTTCTTCCCCTGTCGCGAGGCGGGTGGCGCGTCTCCGCGCTCCACGTTCTGCCCGTGGCCGGAGCCTACCGGGGCGCCCTCGCCTTGCGGCTGCTGGGCGGCCAGGGCGAGAAGTGCTTCCAACTCCTCGCCCCACGTCTCGTGCGCCAGCGTGCCCTGCTGCGGCTCGTACCGCACCATGACGCGCGCGGCGACGATGACTTCAGCCGGGGTTCGCATGGGGGGCAACCGGTTTCCTGAACGGCTGCTTCCCGCCCTGGCCCCGGACGCCTCCGGGTGTGCAGGGTGCGAACCTCCAGGGGTCGCTCGGGACGCGGCGTGCTCCTGGTGTCGCTGCCACGGGGCGTCCTCGGGCCGCAACTCAACCCGTTGGCTGGCCCGGGCGACGCCATGCTTGCTCGCCCGACTGCCCTCGGCACTGGGGGCAGCCGGTCCTTTCGGCCGATTGTCGGTTGACGGTCGAGGAGGCGGCGGAGGAAGCTGCGTTTGCTGCACCCTCGAGAGCTCGGGGTTCTCTTGAGCCCCCGGCTCGGGTCGCACGTTGTGCGACCACGTGGGAGCCGCTAGGGCCTCGTGCGGGTCTATGCGGGAGTCACCAGCCCGCTTGGGGGGCATGGTGACTAGGCTCGTCGACGAAGAAGGGTGAAGCCGATGCCGATGGAATCTTCTGCTGCTGGCGATCTCCGACGTTGTCCACTTCCGCTCCCCCTACCTGGCGCGCCAGATGTCGTCGCTCGGTGCTCCGACATCGGGGGCGTGCGGGCACGTCCCCCTTTTAGGTTCGGTAGGGGCGTCTGGGGCGGAGACCCGGCGATCGCCGGCACGGCCGATGAGGTCCCACGAGGCCGGTGAGACAAAGTGCTAAGGGTACGCGCTGGCCCTAGAACAAGTGCACGCACGTTTTTTACCCAGGTTCGGGCCACCCGGAGGTGTAAAACCCTACGTCCTGCCTGTCTGAGCTGATATTGATTACAGATCAAGTGTATACAAGTTGCCGGGCAAGCTCCCGGGCTTCCTCTCAGTGCTAAGTATTCCTTAATGCTCTATGCTGGCTGTCTACTGGAGCCAGCTGACCAACTTACTAACCTACCAACTATCTAACTTCATAACCACCTAACCCCTTTGACCGTTGGCATGGGTCCTCCTTTTATACACAAGGGGATGCCACATGTGCCACGGTGCATGAGCTACAAGTGTCCAACGGGGAGGCACGCAACTCTCCCCGGTGAGCTGGTGGCATGCATGGGTGCCACCTCCGCTGCTAGGGGCCTAAGACCCTAGGGTAGGATTAGACAACCACTGTTCCTTGGATCGGACGGGTAGCTACCCGTCGGTCGGCTCGTTTACTGAGCCGCGCGCCTTACTCCTTGCCTTGGTGGGACCGAGCGTCCTGCGCTCGCCACGCACCCGCACGGCGTTGTCCACCAGGCCCCACGCGCAAGGCAGGGGCACGCGCCCGGGAACCTCCAGTCCCCACAAGTCAACACTGGGAAGCACCCGGGCCCACCGCACCCGGGAACCTCCTCCCGGGAAGCAGCTTCCCGGGAGGTGCCCAAGCGGGAATATTCCCCGAAGCCCCGCTAGCCCCTTTCGGGCCGGTAGCTTGCCGGGGAGCTCACAGACGCTCCCCGGGATGAGACCTTCCCGGGAACCCGGGAGAAGGGCCCACGCGTCGCGTAGCCGTGGTACCCCGGGTGCCACTGGTGCGACAGCGGGTGTCGGGAGGCAAGCCGCGGAGGTCGAAGAAGGTCACCCGCCCGGAGAGAGGACCTCGGCCTGAGCCGTTTCCGGCTGCGCCAGGACAGGTTCCCGACATTCTTCCGGCGTCGGTGACGACCAAGAAGGACATGTCGAACCTCGTGGAGGCGGGCTACTTCCGCAAGGGCCTTGCCTCGCTTCCTGATGAGGGCGAGCTTCGACTGGAGCCGCAGAGGCGTCGAGGGCACATCTTCGTGTTCACCAGCTGGTTCCACGCCGGACTATGCTTGCCCGTGCACCCGTTCTTGCTGGAGTTCTTGGATACCTATGGTATCGAGTTGGCGCAGCTGCTTCCTTCGGCGATCCTACACCTGAATGTGTTCAGGTGGCTTTGCGAGACCGCCTTGAGGGAGCCTCCGACCATGAGGCTGTTCTTCTTGCTGTTCACCGTCCACGTGCAGGAGCGTCGCACCCCCAAACGACGAGAGCACTTGGAGTGCTTTTGGGTCGGTTGCCGTGAGGCTCCGTTCTGGCTTCTACAACGAGTTCCCCTTGATGCCGGCGAAGAGCGCGCTGCGCCTGTTCGACAGGTGGGACTCGCAGTGGTTCTTCCTCGACGTTTCGGAGACGAGCTTGCGTCACTCCAGCAGGCTCCATCGACACTCTGGGCTTGGGGGGCTTCGGGATGTCGTCTGTCCCATGGGCACGTGATAGCCTCGAGGGTGTCCCGATCTTTCGATGAGATACCTAATTATCGATTTGGTAGGAGGTGATGTTGACGATCCGACTACAACCTAGGAGGCAGCGCCTTAGCGATCGATACACCAACTCCAGAAGGTTATTGATCCCGCGGGGGCACGATCAACCTGACCACGAAGATCTTTGTTCCTGCAAGCAATCGAAGAACAAGATGAAAAGCAATCTGAAATTGCGAATAGGAGATATGAAGGTTCACGAATCTGAATATTCAATATAGTTGGAGTCTTGATGACGGTAAAACAGGTGGTCTAACCGACACACGCGATTACACGAAAGTAGTAAAGGCTAAACTTTATCTAATCAAAACCCAAGGCTCCTTAGGGGGGCTCATGGGGTATATAAAGGAGGAGGGAGAGATATTTTCGTCCACCTTGAGTAAGGAGGCCGAAATCCAACTCTATCTCTAACTTTCCTAACAAACTACAACTCTTTAGGAAACAGAAAAACAGATCCGTCAGCTTGTTTTGTCCGCCACGGTCAGCACGAGTGGAATCTCTTGATGGGGCCAGATCTGTTGGAAAGGTCTTGTAATTACCTTTTCAACAAGTACTTGTTTGCTCGATTTGGACTCCGTATGCGGCCTGGGTGATTAAAACAAATTCGGGTCTCCTGACAGTTCGGACCCGAATCGGATTCAACTTTAATTCGTGATATCTTTCTCTAGCAAGCTCCGAATCATGTGCCGTTTGATTTGTTAGAAAGTAGACTTGATAGGCTTCACTTTGAATCTCCCTTTGCAGGCTATCACACTTCATCTTCACTTTGGACTTGTAAAGTTCAATAAGATGCCTACATAATAAGATTACACAAGATAGTAGCTCCGCCTCTTTGCAAGTAACATATTGAAAACATTTTGTAATTGAATTCACCTGATTATAATTTTTATTAGATACACCAAAATTAGGGTTCTAATGGTCGTATCTATGGTGATCATGTCCATATCAGCACGTCCTTGGTCGAGGAGTGGGAGCTTGCCGGGATCAAGTCGGCTCATTCGGAGCGTAGCTTCCGTGACCTTCTGGAGGAGATGGTGAGGGCGCGACCACAGGTGGAGCCGGGGATCCCCGTGGCCTTTCGTCACCCACGCCGCGCGGCTAAGCGTGAGTTTCGCGATGCTTGAGTCGTCGCTCCAAGTATTCTTGTTTGCTCGACACTAACCCTGGCTTGCGCTTGTTTTTTAGCGGCTTTTTCTCGAGAGAGGGCGGCTGAGTGGGCTTCCCAGATGGTCGGGCCGTACAACTCGGTGGAGCATCGGGCTTATGTTGATACCATCAGCGAGGGAGGATGCCACAATGTTGTAGCAGTGTGCTTTGACGACTTGGTACCGATGCGCCCGGATCCCAAGTTCGGGAAGCTCATCAAGGCCGGCGAGCGGTACCCTTGTCTTGCGACTCTGTTGATGATCCCCGTTGGTTCTCACCTCAGGGATACTTGTGGAAGGTGAAGCCTCAGGTCGTGCTTGGGTTGGGTGTGCCGGTGGCCCCAATGCCCAAGATCCCTCGTCCTCCGAGTTTGCGCAAGAGGAAGGCTCCTTCTCCTGACCTAGCTGACGTGGCGGAGTCGATGTCTCCCTTGAGAGAGTCCATGAACATGCACCTAGCCGGGAAGATAGACATTGAGAAGATCCTGCCTCCGTCGCCTCACGAGCATGTAGTTTTCACCCAGAGGACCGGGCTTCAGCTTGTGGTGGATACCTCCTCGGAAGCCAGCGGCGCAGGTGTTCCGGTGTTCTCTTTGACTCGCGGGCCGGTGGAGGAGGAGCTTCCCGTCACCGGTGAATGCACACTTGTTGAGCGTTTTAATTCCCTTTCGGGAATGTTCTCACGGGGTTTTCTTGTCTTGTTTCAGGTACGGAGCCTGCGGCGCCTGATGCTTTCGGGGCCGAGCCCCCGATTCTGGAGGAGGGAGAGGCGCTTCCAAGGACCGAGGGAGGGGCGAGAGATCCGCTCGAGGCGTTGGAGCTTGTGAGTCTGCTCTCCTCGTCTCCCTTCTTGCCAGGTCCATTTTGCTGACCCGCGCTCATGATTCTTCTTCTTTTGCCAGATGAGAGGCTTGGTTGAGGCCGTGGGCACTCTTCCCGCCCTCAAGGCTCAGGTTGGGGCGCTTTCGGCGGCCTTGAATGCCGAGACCTCGAAGGCTACCCTTGCCTTGAGTGAGCAGGCTTTGGAGAGGGTGCGGCAGAAGGCCGTTGAGGCTGAGCTTTCTCGGGTGTCGGCGGAGCTTGCGGCCATGGAGGCGAGGGCTCGTCTTGCCGAGGAGGGCCAGGAGGATGCGATCGCGAAGACCCGTCGTGCCGAGGAGGACTTGGTGGTGGCCAGCCTCAACATGGAGCACGCCCGAGCGGAGGTCGCTTCTCTCAAGGCGGAGTCGGAGGATGCCGGGTTCGGACCAGTGTTCGCTCCTCGTGCACGCGCCCCTTCGGATAGCCGCCCGGAGGTGGTCTCGCTCCTGCTTGCCCAGGCTTCGGAGATTCGAGAGATGGTACTCTGCTTGAAGGGCTCCCCTCAGCCGGATCTTCCCCCGTGTCATACGATGGATGAGGCGAGTAGGGTGCTCACTTCACAGGTGGAGCTTCTTGAGCCCGCCGTGAAGAGGTGCCTTCTGAGTACGGGTGCTCAACTTGTTTCGTCGGCAGTTGCTACTGTCCTGGACGGCAGTGCCGGGACGAGTGGTCTTGAGGGTGAGATGACTCACGGGGCGAAGAAGTTTCTTGTGGACCAGGGAGCTCCTCTTCGCGCTCTGGCTCGACGCTTCGTGCGTTGCCTTGAGCCTGCTCTTCGGGAGAGCGATGGTGGGGCTTGAGTCTTGTTGCCCTTCGAGGCGACGAGGTACCCCAGCTGCTTACTTATGCGATGTTGCATATCCACTTATGACATAGCCTCATGACTTGCATGTTCTAGGCTTAGACATAGAGGTTGTAAGGCAGCTTTTTTGATGTGCTTTATGCTTTCCTATGTAGTCAACATTGTCGAGAATGTCAACTTAGCTCGGCATGTATTTTCTTATGTTTTTGCCATGTGGTCAACATTATCGGAAATGTTAACTTGGCTCAACATGTGTTCTTTGGAGTACTCTATTTCCTTCTTCGCGAACTACTTTATTTCCTTAGTTTATACAGCTCGCGATCGTTCGCTATGATCACACTTTTGCGTGATCAATTGCTGTCGCCTTTGGGATACGACTTGGCTTCGGCGCCTTAGGCCATGGTTACGAGCCATGAATCCTAGTACCCTGGTGGGGGTCGCTAACGATATGCCGGTAGTGATCCGGACACTTCGACCTGCTGTTCGGGGAAATTCATGCAGAATTCCTCCTCTTCGGACTTCAGGAAGCTATGCTTTCCCGTGATTATTATGAAGCCTTAACTCGGTTACTATCATGTAGGCCCGTGTGCGACGTCTCGCACGGGGGTAGCACGGTTCTCCGAGGTAAGTAAGCTCATGCATAATTCGCTTATTTACGATTCTCCTTAAATGCGTTTTAAGGAGCTTCCGGCCCTCGCGGGACTTGGTTCTACTTGGCGGATAGCTTCGAGGCACGCTAGGATCCACCAAGGAATGGGTCGCTGGTGGCGACTTATGTCCGGAGACATTTTTGGGTGATGCTTGAGCCAACGTAGGCCCTTCGGCGTCCCTCGGCGAGCAGCACTGGGGCAGCAACTCGGTTTTGGGGATCGTCCCTTCATGACATTACTGTTCGACGGGGTTCCCTTTACGACGGTGGGTCATACGAGTGTCTCGTGTCACTCTTTATGAAGGACCTGTTTTATTGATCCCCCGCTTGCTTGTTTTAAGGTATGGCCCGATGGGCACTTACAAGCGTTAAATAGACGTGGCCTCATTGGCGCTTATGATCCCTCGAAGTTTCGCAGGGAAGTGGCCGGTTGGGCGCTGATAGTCTTCCTTTGGGAGTGGCGAGGGTCATCCTTGAGATTCCTCCTTAGGCGTAGAAACGCCGGAGTTTGTCGCCGTTCCAGGCATGGTGATACGGGTGCGGGTGGCCCGATCTTTCGATGAGATTGATAGCTCTCAATTTGGGTAGGAGGTGACGTTGACGATCCGACTACGGCCTAGCAGGCAGCGCCTTAGCAATCGATACACCAACTCCAGAGAGTTATTGATCACGCGGGGGCACGATCAACCTGACCACGAAGGTCTTTGTTCCTGCAAGCAATCGAAGAACAAGCAAGAACAAGATAAATAGCGGATGCAATCTAAAATTGCGAATATACTATATCAAACCAATGTCTCAACGAGACGATAAGTTGGGGTTCCGAAAACGGTAAAACAGGTGGTCTAACCGACACACGCGATTACACGAAGTAGTAGCAATGGCTAACTTTTAACTAAACAAAACCCAAGGCGCCTTAGGGGGGCTCATGGGGTATATAAAGGAGGAGGGAGAGATATTTTCGTCCACCTTGAATAAGGAGTCCGAAATCCAACTCTATCTCTAACTTTCCTAACAAACTACAACTCTTTAGGAAACAGAAAAGCAGATCCGTCAGCTTGTTTTGTCCGCCACGGTCAGCACGAGTCGAATCTCTTGATGGGGCCAGATCCTTTGGAAAGGTCTTGTAATTACCTTTCCAACAAGTACTTGTTTGCTTGATTTGGACTCCGGATGCGGCCTGGGTGATTAAAACAAATTCGGGTCTCCTGACAGCTCGGACCCGAATCAGATTCAACTTTAATTCGTGATATCTTTCTCTAGCAAGCTCTGAATCATGTGCCGTTTGATTTGTTGGAAAGTAGACTTGATAGGCTTCACTTTGAATCTCCCTTTGCAGGCTATCACACTTCATCTTCACTTTGGACTTGTAAAGTTCAATAAGATGCCTACATAATAAGATTACACAAGATAGTAGCTCCGCCTCTTTGCAAGTAACATATTGAAAACATTTTGTAATTGAATTCACCTGATTATAATTGTTATTAGATACACCAACAATTAGGGTTCTAATGGTTGTATCCATGGTTAGCATGTCCATATCATCCTCCCTTTCTTGAAAGGAAACCGTCCTCGGCGTCGTTTGTGCTGAAAAGAGACTGACAAAATAGACAAAGTGTGTGCATGGTATATGTATATGTCATCAATTTTAACTCCACTCCCATGCTGCACATTCGATGTTTCACATAAATAAAACTCATAATAGTTCAAAAGATTAATAGTCATATTCCAACGGCAAGTATCACATTTTAATTTGTAATTCTCATCATTAAACCATCCTAATGGAGGTGAACAATAATTCAAAATTACCAAATGGCGAGTTACAATATGCGTCAATGTGCAATCATGCCACAAGTTATTTGTCATACAACTATCACCAATATTAGAGGTCATATCAAAATGATTGAGCATATGCCAAATATTGTTGTCTCTCAAATCAAGAAAGTTATCACAAGCAATGCAAATCTGATGCACCAAAAATTTATTGTTGACATCATGTTCTCCAATTAATTGAATAGCGTATCCATGGGCATTAGCAAAAGATTTTGAAATTGTTAACTCAGAAACTTTATCCATTGCATGTGACAAATATATAGGTGCATCAAGTTTAATAAAACACAAAGAATTATTAGGTGGATCGTTCTCAATCACTCCATGTGTAATTAACTCGACACAACCTAAACCAAATTTATCTACATCACATGCTTCTCCCAAAACATTAGCTATTTCCTCACAATATTCATTCTCATCAATATCAAAATTAATATGTGCACTCAAATCATTAGAAGAATTAATTTCAGCAGTAGGTGCACTCAAATCAGCATGTAAATCAACAATTTCACATGGTGCAGAAAATTCAACATGTATCTCATTTATTTCGTCACATGTCATATTTAGTTCAGGAACACAATCATCTTTATCTTTACCTTGTGGGCTCGACTCATTTGTAGTAGACCCTCGCTGTAATTTCCTCTCAACTTTACGAGCAAGATTAAGCAAACACAAAAGAGAGTCGTATTTTCCATATTCAATCATGTAAGAAATATCAAAGTTAAGCCCACAATAAAACCTATCCATTTTTCTTTGTTCGGTTTCATCTAAACCAGATCGCAAGGTTATAATTTGGAACTCATTGTAGTAATCATCAACAGTTTTATCATCTTGTGCCAAACGTCGTAATTTTGAACGCAACTTAAAAGCATAACTAAAAGGGACATATTTTTCTCTCATGATTTTCTTCATATCAACGCAAGTGTGGGGAATTTTCTTTTCTCTAACTATCTCATTCCACCAAGATAAAGCAGCAAAAGTAAATTTACTACTAGCAATTTGAACCTTGCGACTATCAAGTACATGGAAGCATGTGAATTGTGCAGTTAAAGCTAGCTCCCAATCTATATACATTTCAGCATCATTTTTCCCCTCAAAGAAAGGTACACACAATTTAATTGTATTAGAAGGATTGTTTTGTACCGTTGCCATGGCATTATCAACAAGAGACGTGGAGGATGGCCGTGGTGAAAAGCACTCATCGCGGTCGCGGGATAGCATCGGTCTAGTTGCCATGCTTCGTGTAAGTCCTGTCATGGTTAGTAAAAAACAAGAAACAAATCACAGTAATATGTTCCTATCAACTACTAGGATGTGGCTACAAGTCGCTCAACTCTCAAGCTAAAAATCAAGTTCTTACAAGTTCTTACCATGCAAAACAGGAAGGTGATGGCCAGCGGTGTGACCAAGCCGTCCGAATATTAAATGTATCGATGCCTCGGTAACAAACCAACCTAGGTGTAGAATCTGTGGAGCTTGGAGGCTTTTGTGAGTAGCAAGGAATAGCAAATAATCAAATCAGCAATGCAAAGTTGAAAATATGCTCAATAATGCTAGTCCTAGCTGCTGGAGTCGATAAGAACGAATTACAGAAATAATCTAAGCCTAGATACTGAAGAAGGTAGGATAGAAAGATCAAAAGATGGCACAACAAGTAAATCCCTGGGATTTTTTTTCTTTTTTTTTCTTTTTGTGGCCTTCTGTTTGGCTTCTTATTCTTTTCTTCTTCTTCTTTTTTCTTTTTTTTTAACCCCAGAAACTCACGCAAAAGAAGGACCGGAAAACTGTACGTCGGTCTGTCGAAGAACAGCAAAGGCTGCAGTAAGAAAAATTCAGAAAAATATGGAAAAATATGGGTTAGAAGCATATCGACACAAGCTTTGTAGCAAGGGCAAGATCACTCAAAACGGATGTCGGACAGTGGAGAAAACTAAGAAACACCGGGCTGCAGCGACGCCGCAAAACGGATGCAGAAACTTGGAAGCTCCGAAAGTCCACCTTACAAACCAAATTTGAGGGTCAAAGTGCAGGGAAAACCCTGGATCATTCCTGATGCGCCTCGTCGTGAGCTTTCCAAAAAGTCCAAGAACGTCCAAATCCGAGTTAGTACGCAAAAGATACGCCCGTTTTACTGAACACGGGTCAAACCCACCCGAAACTAAAATTCTACTCGGACTCGGGTCCGAAACTGACTCGAACTCTTTCTCTTTTTTTTTTCGTTTTCTTTTTCTTTCTTTCCTTTTTTTTTTCTTTCCTTTCTTTTTTTTTGACAACTTTCCGAACAACTTGATCTCTAAACAAAATTCGATCTATTATGAAAACTTTCCAAAAGCACTCTTGATTGGACTCGGACTCGAACTTGCGGCTGAAAACTATAACTTGCCGACTCAATGTAGAACTCGATGTAGGACACGGTGTAGGACTCGACGAGGGACTCGGTGTAGGACTCGATGAGGGACTCGGTGTAGGACTCAAAGAGGGACTCGGTGTAGGACTCGAAGAGAGACTCGGTGAAAGATATGGTGGCGGCGGGAGATTATGGCGGTGGTGTGGCAGGAACTTTGGCGGCGGAAGATTGATGAAGGAAACCTGCGTCACACGAAGAACAAGAAAACCAAAAGCAAGTTCGATCTAGTAGAAAAAATCTGAAAAACGATCCAATCTAATCCAGCAACTCGACACGATTAATGCAGCAAAGATTCAACAATGCAAATACTAAAGTGAAAATTGCAAGGCTCAGATTGGTTCTAGGACAAGATAACTAATTCTAATTTTTGTTTGGCTTTTTCTGGACGATAGGTAAAAACAGATCTAAACTAGGGATAAACTGGAAAAATCTCACTGAGCAACCTTAAGCTCTGATACCACGTGATACGGGTGTGGGTGGCCCGATCTTTCGATGAGATTGATAGCTCTCGATTTGGGTAGGAGGTGACGTTGACGATCCGACTACGGCCTAGCAGGCAGCGCCTTAGCAATCGATACACCAACTCCAGAGGGTTATTGATCACGCGGGGGCACAATCAACCTGACCACGAAGGTCTTTGTTCCTGCAAGCAATCGAAGAACAAGCAAGAACAAGATAAATAGCGGATGCAATCTAAAATTGCGAATATACTATATCAAACCAATGTCTCAACGAGACGATAAGTTGGGGTTCCGAAAGCGGTAAAACAGGTGGTCTAACCGACACACGCGATTACATGAAGTAGTAGCAATGGCTAACTTTTAACTAAACAAAACCCAAGGTTCCTTAGGGGGGCTCATGGGGTATATAAAGGAGGAGGGAGAGATATTTTCGTCCACCTTGAATAAGGAGTCCGAAATCCAACTCTATCTCTAACTTTCCTAACAAACTACAACTCTTTAGGAAACAGAAAAACAGATCTGTCAGCTTGTTTTGTCCGCCACGGTCAGCACGAGTCGAATCTCTTGATGGGGCCAGATCCGTTGGAAAGGTCTTGTAATTACCTTTCCAACAAGTACTTGTTTGCTTGATTTGGACTCCGGATGCGGCCTGGGTATTAAAACAAATTCGGGTCTCCTGACAGCTCGGACCCGAATCGGATTCAACTTTAATTCGTGATATCTTTCTCTAGCAAGCTCCGAATCATGTGCCACTTGATTTGTTGGAAAGTAGACTTGATAGGCTTCACTTTGAATCTCCCTTTGCAGGCTATCACACTTCATCTTCACTTTGGACTTGTAAAGTTCAATAAGATGCCTACATAATAAGATTACACAAGATAGTAGCTCCGCCTCTTTGCAAGTAACATATTGAAAACATTTTGTAATTGAATTCACCTGATTATAATTGTTATTAGATACACCAACAATTAGGGTTCTAATGGTTGTATCCATGGTTAGCATGTCCATATCACATGGACGAGGTTTTTCCCTTCCATGTTCTCAAGGTGGTATGCACCGTTGCCCAACACCGCGGCGATGCGGTATGGTCCTTCCCATTTAGGGTCGAGTTTGCGCTGGAGTTTTGGGTCAACGTTCTTTTTCAGCACGAGGTCTCCTTGGGAGAAAGCTCGATCCCGCACCCTCGTGTTGTAGAAGCGTGCGGCGCTCTGCTCGTAGACGGCGTGCCTCATGAGGGCTTTGTCACGAGCTTCTTCCACAAGATCGACGGCCGTCTTGTGATGCTCTTCATTTTCGATGAAGGCGAGTGGAGTAGCTTCTGGGATTCTTTCGCCCCAAGGTGAGCGGAACTCTACTTCAGCGGGAAGAACTGCTTCAGCGCCATACACAAAAGAGAATGGTGTTCGGCCCGTGGAACGGATTACGGAGGTGCGTAGGCCCCAAACCACGCTGGCGAGTTCGTCCCCCCATGCTCCTCTTGCCTTGCTGGCCGTGTGTTCTACCCTTCGGTGGAGTCCTTGGAGGATTAGTCCATTCGCTCTCTCGCATGCGCCGTTGCTCTTGGGGTAGGCCATGGATGCGAAGTGCAGCTTGATCTCGAGGCATTCGCAGAATTTAATGAATTCCGCGGAGTCAAACTGTTTGCCGTTGTCCACGCTTAGTTCTCGTGGGACGCCATATCGACATATGATGTTTTCCCAGAAAAAATTCTGGATGGCCTGTGACGTGATCTTGCCAAGTGGCGCAGCTTCTATCCATTTGGAGAAGTAATCAATCGTCACCACGAGGTACTTGCAGCCCCCGATGCATGCGGGGAAAGGCCCGAGAAGGTCCATTCCCCAGCGTGCAAATGGCCAAGTTATTGGAATATTCTTCAGAGTCGTCACCGGCGCGTGGATGGACTTAGCCATTTTCTGGCAAGCTTCGCATCTTCGCAATATCATGATTGCGTCTTGCACCATGGTGGGCCAATAAAATCCCTGTCGTAAAGCCTTCACCGCGGTGGCTCTTGGCGCAAGATGATGGCCGCACACTCCGGAGTAGATCTCCTGGATGAGCTCAGCCCCCTTGTCGAGGGTTATGCACTTGAGTAGTGCGGCTGCACCCTTCTTGTAAAGGATGCCATCGAGGAGGACGTACATTTTTGCTTTTGCAAGCAAAGTTTTGGTGCTCGAGCCTTCTGCCTCCTCGTCCACCTCTCTTTTCAGGGTGCGGATAATTGGCGTCATCCAAGAGGGTGGATTGTTGATGACCATGCTAGCCTTCAAAGTTTCGTCAGGGTCATCGGCTTCTTCTCCTATGGAAGGGACGCGGATCACCTCGAAGAATGCGCCGGGTGGCAAAGGTTCCTTGGAACCGGCCATTCGGGCCAATCTGTCGGCGAGGTGGTTTTCTCCTCGTGGGATGCGTCGCGCCTCCATGCCTAGGAAGTACCGTTCCATCTTGCGAACTTCTTCAATGTACTTCTTCATCCTTTCATCAAGGCATTGATATGACTTGTCCACTTGGTTTATCACCAGTTGGGAGTCACCTTGGATGAGGAGGCGTCGAACACCCATGGCCTTAGCCAACCGGAGTCCGAGTAGGAGCGCTTCGTACTCCGCCATGTTGTTGGTTGCATTGAAGTCGAGGTGGGCGGCGTACTCCAGGATCTTCCCTTCCGGGCTGATGAGTACGACTCCAGCCTCGACACCGTTGAGGCGCTTGGAGCCGTCAAACCTCACTATCCAGTGCGGTTCGGGGGGCTCGGCCTTGGGCGACGTTTCTTTGGGTGGGGCTTGCGGCGCATGCCACTCGGCCACGAAGTCGGCGAGGACCTAGGATTTTATAGCCGTTCTCGCGGTAAGCTCCAGCGAGAAGGGAGCCAGTTCCATTGCCCATTTGGCGATTCTCCCGGTGGCTTCCTTGTTGCCGAAGACTTCTTTGAGGGGGAATGTCGTCGGCACCATAATGGTGTGGCCCATGAAGTAATGACGGAGCTTTCGAGAGGCCATGAGGAGGGCATACGCAATCTTCTCGATCTGCGTGTATCGACTCTTTCCTCCTCCCAAAGCTTCGCTCACGTAATACACCGGGCGCTGCGACCCATCTTCTTCCTTCACGAGGGCAGCACTCACGGCGACTGGAGTCGCGGCGAGGTACAGGAGCAAATGCTCTCCCTGCTTCGGGCTTGTGAGGAGTGGAGGAGTCGACAAATAGGCGTTGAGTTCCTCAAACGCCCTTTGAGCTTCGTCGGTCCACTCAAAGTTGTTGAGGCCCTTTAGGACTTTGAAAAAGGGAAGACCCTTCTCGGCTGATCGGGTGACGAATCGTCCTAATGCCGCCATCCTCTCTGCTAGGCACTGTACATCTTTGACGGAGCGAGGGGGCTCCATCTCTAGGATGGCCCGGATTTTTTCCGGGTTGGCCTCGATTCCTCGTTGGGAGACGAGGAAACCCAAGAGCTTTCCTCCTCGGACTCCGAATGCGCATTTCTCGGGATTGAGCTTCACGCCGTATTTGCGGAGGTTGTTGAAGGTTTCCTGCAGGTCTTCGGGATGGGTACTCGCCGCTTGACTTTTGATGACGGCGTCATCAACATAGAGTTCAGCGTTTCTCCCCAATTGCTCTTTGAGGATAAGGCTGACGAGGCGTTGGAAAGTCGCACCGGCGTTCCTCAACCCAAAAGGCATTCTGCGATACCAGAAGGTGCCAATGGGAGTGATGAAGCTGGTCTTCTCTTCGTCTTCCTTCGCCATGTGGACTTGGTGATACCCTGAATAGGCGTCCAAGAAGCTTAACCTCTCGCATCCCGCCGTGAAGTCGACTAGCTGGTCGATTCGTGGGAGAGGGTAGTCGTCCTTGGGGCATGCCTTGTTCAGGTCGGTGAAGTCGACACACATTCGCCATTTGCCGTTGGCTTTTTTCACCAAGACCGGATTGGCCAACCACTCGGGGTGCCAAACTTCTCGGATGAGTCCAGCCTTTGAGAGCTTTGCAATTTCTTGCTTGATGACCTCGCTTCGCTCCGCGGAGAGTTTCTGGAGTTTCTGCTTCACGGGCGCCTTGTCGGGCCTTACGGCGAGTCGATGCTCCATGACATCACGCGAGACTCCTCCCATGTCGGAGAGGGACCAAGCGAAAAGGTCGGAGTTTTCCCGGAGCAGGTCGATGAGCTTCTTCTCAAGTTCGATCGAGAGGTCGGCTCCGATCTTCACGATGCGCGTGGCGTCGTTGTCGGAGACGCGTATCTCCTTAAGCTCTCCCTTAGGAAGAGGCTTAGGGATGTAGCATTCCGGGTGATCGGACTTGGACTCCCCTGCTCCCGAGAGCATGTGGACGCTTTTGGACGCTTCTCCCTTCTCGGCGCACTTAGTCTCGTGGCGATATAGTGTCTTCCTATCGGAGGATTGTTCACCACGGATCGTGATCACGCCTTTGGGCCCAGGATCTTCATGCATAGGAAGTTGTGGTGGACGGCAGCGCAGAGGCGGTTCAGGGTCGTCCTGCCGAGGATGGCGTTGAAGGAGGCCTCCATGTCCACCACATCGAAGCGTACGAGCTCGGTCCGATGATTAGTGGCATCCCCGAAGGTTGTGAGTAGCTCAATTTGGCCGAGCGGCTGGATGGACTTGCCGGGGACGAAGCCGGTTAGGGGGTAAAGTGACGGTTGCAAGGAACCGTTCTTGTATCCTCCTTGCGGCTCCATCAGCCTTTTCAGTGTGCTCAGGTACAAGATGTTGGCAGAGCTTTCGCCGTCCACGAGTATTTTCTTGAGCTCGCAATTTGAGACGATGGCCGTCACAAAGAGGGCGTCGTCGTGTGGGAAGCGTATCCCCTTAGCGTCTTCTTCGGTGAAGGAAATGGGTACACTCGCCCACTTGGGTGGTGGTGTTGAAGTGAAGGTTCCGACGACGTTGACTTCGCGCGCATACTCCTTGCGCTGTCTTTTTGATCCTTGGCCTGTGGCGGAGCCCCCGAGTATCACCCCGACATGGTGAGCGGGTTCTTGAAATGGGAGGTTCTCTTCCTTGGGCGCAGGGTCGGCAAGGATGACGTTGGCGGGCCTCGAGTGCCTTCTCGTCCTTGCGTCGGGCCTGCATTCATGCTTGGAACTCTTCGCGAGCTGCGATGAGGCTATTGCACTCTACGGTGTTGTGGTTTGCCGAGTTATGGATGAGGCATCTTCCGGCGCCTCCCTCGGCGGGGCGAGGAGGCTTCTTGGGCTGCCAAGTCTTTGGGGACGAGTTTTGCCCATGACTAACATCTTTCGAGCTTGGTTGCTGAGCACCTTCTTCCCCCGCCTCCTCTTCCTCTTGGAGGGTGGTGCGGACGCCTGGGGCTGATCCAACAAGGGAGTTCCTTCGGGCGCGCCGCACGGCGCGTCCTTCTTGGTGATGTCTCCATCTTCGCCCCGAGCGTATTCTTGCAAGACTCGGTAGAGCTCTTCGGTCGTCTTCGGAGGATTGCGACTTAGAGCGCGGTTTACTTCTCCCTGGAGAAGGCCTTGCATGCAAGCGTCGATCACGGTTGTCGACGGTGGGTTGGCGATTTGGCTTCGGACCTTCGCAAAGCGATGGAAGAAGCTTCGGAGGGACTCTCCCGGCCTTTGTTTCACGGCGTAAAGCTCGTGAGCTTGCACGGGTTCCTTGAAATTTCCCTGGAAGTTGGCAATGAAGACCTCCTGGAGGCGCTCCTACGAATGCACGGAATTCTTCCGCAGGTTATAAAACCAAGTTTGCGCCATCCCGGTGAGCGCGAGCGGAAAAAGGTTGCACATCTCGGTGGGGCCTCCACCTACCGCCCGTATGGTGGTGGAGTAGACGTCCAGGAATTGAAGAGGGTTGGATTCTCCGTCGTATGGCCGTATTGTCGGCGGCTTGAACCTTGGTGGGAACGCTGCGTCTTGGATTTCCCGCGCGAGCGGGTTACAAGATGGTCGGCCCTTCTGGTTACGCGATCCTTCTTCGTCGGGGTCGCTTTCGTCGCTAGAGGGGTCACTCGGAGAGGGATCTCGGCGTCTTCTTGGGGGTTGGAGCGTCGGCGAGGATTTCTTTCACCGCTGGCGAGGGCTCCGGACTCCGCCACCTACTCGTTTCCGTGTACGCTGGGATCCCGATCCCCACAGGGCGCACCTTGAGGCGGAGCTTGGTTGCCACCTTGTTCGGCCCCGGCGGGGGGAACAAGGGGCGCTTGTTGGGCACTCGCAAAGCGAGGTTGGTTCAGAGCGTGTGCGACTTGGAGAGCGCCATGCAGCGGAAGCCCCCAATACGGATGGTACCAAGGAGCTCCATTGGCGATTGTGGCGAGCGCTAATGGAGGTAGTCCTGGGATGGAGGGATCGTAAGCCGAGACTCCTTGGTTTTCCGACACGGATCCTCCTGAGGCCACATTGTTTCCTCTTGTAGGTTCCGACGGCAAGGTGACCACCGGTCGCAGGGGAGGTGGCGCGAAGCCCATTGAACGAGGCATACCAAGTTCTGTGTCTCTTGCGGGGGCGGTAACCACAGGTAGCTCGCCGATCCTTGCCACCACGTCGGTGAGGGTCGAAGGACCGCCCACGCCGGGAGCGGGGGTGAGGCCACGACCTCCGTCGTGGTGCCCATGCTTGCGGCGGCGTCCGGATTGGTGAGAATTTCTCCTTCCTCGGGAGCCCCCGAGGTGCTTGCTTTCTTTGTTTGTAACTGTCTAGATTTCGCAGCAAGTTGGACACCCGATGAAGTAGGCTTCGTCGGTGCCATCAAATCTTCAATTGTGGCGAGGGTTCCCCACGGTCAGCGCCACTGTTGTTGTTCTAGAAAACAACAGGAGTACGGGGTGCCAATGCACGATGGCACAAATGCGAGAATAGTATGTAGGGGGTGTACGCCGGCCTTATAGCGAAGGTTGCCGTACACTTGGGCAAGTTGACATGTCGATATTTTTTAAATAGGTTCGGTCGAGCCTGTGGGTACGACTTAGTCCTATGTTAGGAGAGGCTTCGAGGGGGTCGTTAGCCAAGCGCTTGGGCCGAACTCGTCTTCCCAAGTCGCCTATAGCGAGAGATCTCTAGGGGCCGCCTCGGACCTGGGCTGAACTCGTCTTCCCAGGTAGCGAGGTTGGGATACCCTCGAGACTCTAAGCCGATCCCTCTACTTCGAGTCGAGGTCGTACTAGACGGCCCGGAACCTCGAAACTAGGCTTCTCAAGTCGCGTCCCCGAGGTCGAGTCGAGACTAGGCTCGACCCCAGCACTCGAGAGCGGGCTCCTTGAGTTGCTCTAGCCCTCTCCCCTTTGATCTTATTCCAATGAAGAGTCAATGATACATGCCCCCATGGGGGGCTATTTATAGCCTAGGGGTCCATGACAAAAGACCATGGCTACCCTTGAGGGAGAGGGAAAGTGAGGGTAAGGTGGTAAATTTGCTCCTAGAGCTTTCTTGGCCCTTACTCTAGCTCCTTTGACCATGGCTTGGAGGGCTTGACCCTTTGACTCCTTTGACCGGCGCCTAGTTGGCATGGCTATGCCTTGTTGGCGATTTGACCGGTCTCCGGGGTTCGTTGACTTGGTCGTCGCCACGTAGGATCGCGGCCCGGCTCATGAAAGAATTTTATTATATTACAACAACAACCTTGAGTCCGGTCATCACTACACATGATATGGACATGCTAACCATGGATACGACCATTAGAACCCTAATTGTTGGTGTCTCTAATAATTATAATCAGGTGAATTCAATTACAAAATGTTTTCAATATGTTACTTGCAAAGAGGCGGAGCTACTATCTTGTGTAATCTTATTATGTAGGCATCTTATTGAACTTTACAAGTCCAAAGTGAAGATGAAGTGTTATAGCCTGCAAAGGGAGATTCAAAGTGAAGCCTATCAAGTCTACTTTCCAACAAATCAAACGGCACATGATTCGGAGCTTGCTAGAGAAAGATATCACGAATTAAAGTTGAATCTGATTCGGGTCCGAGCTGTCAGGAGACCCGAATTTGTTTTAATCACCCAGGCCGCATCCGGAGTCCAAATCAAGCAAACAAGTACTTGTTGGAAAGGTAATTACAAGATCTTTCCAACGGATCTGGCCCCATCAAGAGATTCGACTCGTGCTGACCGTGGCGGACAAAATAAGCTGACAGATCTGTTTTTCTGTTTCCTAAAGAGTTGTAGTTTGTTAGGAAAGTTAGAGATAGAGTTGGATTTCGGACTCCATACTCAAGGTGGACGAAAATATCTCTCCCTCCTCCTTTATATACCCCATGAGCTCCCCTAAGGAGCCTTGGGTTTTGTTTAGTTAAAAGTTAGCCATCGCTACTACTTCGTGTAATCGCGTGTGTCGGTTAGACCACCTGTTTTACCGCTTTCGGAACCCCAACTTATCGTCTCGTTGAGACATTGGTTTGATATAGTATATTCGCAATTTTAGATTGCATCCGCTATTTATCTTGTTCTTGCGTGTTCTTCGATTGCTTGCAGGAACAAAGACCTTCGTGGTCAGGTTGATCGTGCCCCCGCGTGATCAATAACCCTCTGGAGTTGGTGTATCGATTGCTAAGGCGCTGCCTCCTAGGCCGTAGTCGGATCGTCAACGTCACCTCCTACCCAAATCGAGAGTTATCAATCTCATCGAAAGATCGGGCCACCCGCACCCGTATCAACACAGAATCGCAACCGAACTCGGGGGCTACTCCCACCAGGAGCGCTGACCGCGCACCCGGTAGAATATTATTTACAAAAAAGGACTACATGACTATCTACTACGAGGTATGGTCTCCTCCACGGCTGCTTCCCACTGTCGAATCATCTGCAGTGCCGCCGCCTGCCCAGCCTACAGGAACGACTTTATACCATGGGTAAGAGTAGCTAGCACTGTAGCAACTCGCCAGAAATCCAACTCCGGGCAGTTGACTCGCACAAATGCGAGGGCAATCTGGGCACCCTTCACCAGTTGGAGTCGAACCAATTCCTTCATCTTCTCCTTGCCGTGAAGCTTCACCATCAGGCTGCCCAGTTTGGGAGGCACCTTCTCCCGTGGCCATAAGGCCCAATGAGTCGAAGCTAGCATGTCACGGCAGGAGGTGAAGTACCTTTTGACCTGTTTGATCTACTCGATCAACAGCATCAAGTCGTAGCTCCTTGACTGATACATCCAGAAGGGTGAGCATTCAGTCTGGCCTTTTCATCATCAGGGTCAAAGCGAACAGCTGCACAGAAGACGACAAGATTACTTTGCAAACCGACATGAAAGGCAAAGTCTTGCGATCCTATACCTTGGATTTGACCACTCAGGTTACGAAGCTCTCTAAAGACAAACTCCTCCTGGTTGGTTGCAGTTTTCAGGCTAGACTTGCTACTCTGAGAGTCACCCAACGTGTCACGCTTCAGCTTAGCGAGCCGAGCCTCAACCTCTTGCAACTGCTTTGGGGATAGAGTAGTCTCAGCCTGACCCTTTTCGCTAGGGTTGGCTGGAGCATCGTTGCGAGAGGCTGCCTCTGCAGCTGGAACAGAGTGACTTGATTGACCTTTTTCCCTCTGCGCGAAAAAAGACTCAAGTTCCTTAGCATTTGTCCTAAAAAACTCCTTCAGGAGTGGAAATGAAGATCTTGGATTTCTTTCCAAAAAAGGCTCAGCTAGAGTAGTTCTTTATAAAGCTAAAGATCAGAAGAAGAAGATTCACAAAGGAGAAAGAGAATCAAATATATCTAGTGAAAGATCGCCCACCTCTGGGCCACCGGATGAAGCTAGGTTTATCTCCTCGATTGATCTATGAGGTTGCCGCAACGAGACCTCAGCCAGCTCTTTGCCTTTTCCCATAAAGGGCCCTAGGCTGACCGTGTCGCCTGCTCTTGATCGAGTCGATTGAGAGGCTACTCGACGGAGAGTGTCTTCCTCAACGCCATGCACAAGAGCAAGCGTGAAGAATAATTCAGCGTCGGTCGTCGACCGATGCTGGCAGTACTCCTCTACCGGGTCTTGACTTGCAGCAAAGAAGTCGATGAGCCCATTCAGCGACTCTGGCATTGACCCATCAGGAGACATCCTCCTGATTACGCTGGTCAGAATCTTCGTCACCTGCCAGAGCTTGCCCTTGGCTTCGGCGTTGATAACTTTGACATTTTCTATAGCCTTGAAGCTCTGGCTTTTCTCATTGAATTGAACCTCAGCAGAGGCATCAAGGACTCCTGCAAAAAGATAGAGCAACGGTCAAACTTTCCACTAGAAGGTAAGGCCACTTGGGTGACAGACTCAAACGCCCACCAACAACAGATCGAGTAGCACTTTCGAGTCGCTCGATCCAAATCTTTTCCCGCTCTTTCTCCGCGGAGATACAGGAGTCTATACGTTGCTGGAGTCGACTCTTTTTGATGGCTGCTTCCTTCAGCTCTTGACGACACTGATCCAGCTCTGCTCGAAGTCGCTCCCGCTCTGCCTTCGTCTCCTCAAACTCTTCAATAAGAGTTGTCATGGAGCTGATGATCGGCTAAAAACAAATAGCAGTCTCGAGTTATTTCTTGAGCATCACTCCCACGGGAGGCAAAAATAACAGCAAAAGACAAATTTGCTCACGTGCTGACTCGGTGCAGGTGTCGTTGCTTGAGGAGTGGTCGACTCATTTGGTCGACTCCTTCTGCTCGTTTCGGAAGGATTTGCCGCTGAGGCTCCTTCGGCATGAGATGCCTTTTCCTTAGTTGGCTGGTCCGACCCTTTCGAGTCCTGACCAGTCGATCGAGTCTCGGGAGCCTTTTTGCCCTCGACTGAGCCACCAGTATGGCTGAGCAAGAATTTTTTAGAGGTTTAATAAAATCTCTACAATGCTGAAATAAGATCGCCAAAGTATTCACTTGGCACGGTCGAATCGAGCAAGATGGCCAAAACGACAAGCCACAACTGGCCTGTCGGACTTGGTTCTCTTGAACGCGGGTACAGACACCGACGGTTCGACATTCGGGTCCCTCGAGCCTATTGGTCGGGTCTGCACCGGCGGGTTATCATCCTCTCTGCCGCGCTTCTTTGCCGGTGGAGAAACGTTGCTCGTCTCATTGTCGGGGCCCTGAAATCAAAGCTATAATCAAAAATAATTCATGTCAAAAACGGCAAGGTTTGTCAGAAGCTTCAATGATCACCTTTTCCCATGCCTGTCGTGTCCATAGGGAGCCACTGGAGGGTCAATCTCGCATGGCTCTAACTCACCCAAGTCAGTGAGCCACCAAACTCGTCGCCACACTTCAGTCGAACGAAATTCCACGATACTAATCCGGGTCGGGTCACGAACCCCCTGATATGCCCACATGGGATGAGCACGAGCTTGCATAGGGTGGATTCTTCTCCGGATAAAAGCAGCAATGAGGTGAATTCCAGTCACCTTCAGCTGAGGAGTCTCCATGAGAGACAGGACTTCTTCCATGAGGAGTCTCCATGAGAGCCAACAGAGTCTCGGCCTCTTCGCCCTCTGTTCCTCCCAACTTATGACTCAAGGCCGTCATCTTCTTCACTGAAGCTGTCGCGGAGAATTCGGGGAGACTGAACCCACGCCATTCGGCCGGCACATCCATGACATAAAACCACCTCGATTTCCATCGAGAAGATGATTCCCTCGCTCGGAGGTTGAAGAATTTGGCATCCGCCTGAGTTTTGATATCCACACAACCAATCGCGTCCTTGCCCTATCGCTGGATCATGAACATTCTCTTCCAGAGACCCAGGCGTGGATTTATTCCAAGAAAGCATTCACACAGCGTCACAAAGCACGCGATGTGGAGGTAGGAGTTTGAGAAAGATTATGAAGTTGGAGCCTGTAGGCCAAAAGCAAGCTACGAAGGAAATGATGGACTGGGAATGATAAACCGCGAGTGATGAAGTCGTAATGCACAACTCGCTCTCCATGCATGGGGCGAGGGATTATCTCCTCGCTGGGAAAACACACATGCCCCGGCCGCAGGGACAGCAACCTTTCCTGATATGGACATGCTAACCATGGATACAACCATTAGAACCCTAATTGTTGGTGTATCTAATAACAATTATAATCAGGTGAATTCAATTACAAAATGTTTTCAATATGTTACTTGCAAAGAGGCGGAGCTACTATCTTGTGTAATCTTATTATGTAGGCATCTTATTGAACTTTACAAGTCTAAAGTGAAGATGAAGTGTGATAGCCTGCAAAGGGAGATTCAAAGTGAAGCCTATCAAGTCTACTTTCCAACAAATCAAACGGCACATGATTCGGAGCTTGCTAGAGAAAGATATCACGAATTAAAGTTGAATCCGATTCGGGTCCAAGCTGTCAGGAGACCCGAATTTGTTTTAATCACCCAGGCCGCATCCGGAGTCCAAATCAAGCAAACAAGTACTTGTTGGAAAGGTAATTACAAGACCTTTCCAACGGATCTGGCCCCATCAAGAGATTGGACTCGTGCTGACCGTGACGGACAAAACAAGCTGACGGATCTGTTTTTCTGTTTCCTAAAGAGTTGTAGTTTGTTAGGAAAGTTAGAGATAGAGTTGGATTTCGGCCTCCTTACTCAAGGTGGACGAAAATATCTCTCCCTCCTCCTATTTATACCCCATGAGCCCCCCTATGGAGCCTTGGGTTTTGTTTAGTTAAAAGTTAGCCATCGCTACTACTTCGTGTAATCGCGTGTGTCGGTTAGACCACCTGTTTTACCGCTTTCGGAACCCCAACTTATCGAGACATTGGTTTGATATAGTATATTCGCAATTTTAGATTGCATCCGCTATTTATCTTGTTCTTGCCTGTTCTTTGATTGCTTGCAGGAACAAAGACCTTCGTGGTCAGGTTGATCGTGCCCCCGCGTGATCAATAACCCTCTGGAGTTGGTGTATCGATTGCTAAGGCGCTGCCTCCTAGGCCGTAGTCGGATCGTCAACGTCACCTCCTACACAAATCGAGAGTTATCAATCTCATCGAAAGATCGGGCCACCCGCACCCGCATCACGTGGTATTAGGGCTTAAGGTTGCTCGGTGAGATTTTTCCAGTTTATCCCTAGTTTAGATCTGTTTTTACCTATCGTCCAAAAAAAAAGCCAAACAAAAATTAGAATTAGTTACCTTGTCGTAGAACCAATCTGAGCCTTGCAATTTTCACTTTAGTATTTGCATTGTTGAATCTTTGCTGCATTAATCGTGTCGAGTTGCTGGATTAGATTGGATCGTTTTTCAGATTTTTTCTACTAGATCGAACTTGCTTTTGGTTTTCTTGTTCTTCGTGTGACGCAGGTTTCCTTCATCAATCTTCCGCCGCCAAACTTCCTGCCACACCACCGCCATAATCTCCCGCCGCCACCATATCTTCCACCGAGTCCCTCTTTGAGTCCTACACCGAGTCCCTCTTGGAGTCCTACACCGAGTCCCTCATCGAGTCCTACACCGAGTCCCTCTTCGAGTCCTACACCGAGTCCCTCGTCGAGTCCTACATCGAGTCGGCAAGTTATAGTTTTCAGCCGCGAATCCGAGTCCGAGTCCAATAAGGAGTGCTTTTGGAAAGTGTTTCATCATATATCGAATTTTGTTTAGAGATCAAGTTGTTTGGAAATTTGAAAAAAAAAAAAGGAAAGAAAAAAAAAAGGAAAGAAAGAAAAAAAAAACGAAAAAAAAAAGAGTTCGAGTCAGTTTCGGACCCGAGTCCGAGTAGAATTTTAGTTTCGGGTGGGTTTGAGCCGTGTTCAGTAAAACGGGCGTATCTTTTGCGTACCAACTCGGATTTGGACGTTCTTGGACTTTTTGGAAAGCTCAGGACGAGGCGCATCAGGAAATATCCAGGGCATTGCCCTGCACTTTGACCCCCAAATTCGGTTTGTAAGGTGGACTTTCTGAGCTTCCAAGTTTTTGCATCCGTTTTCCGACGTCGCTGTAGCCCGGTGTTTCTCAGTTTTCTCCACCGTCCGATATCCGTTTTGAGTGATCTTGCCCTTGCTGGAAAGCTTGTGTCGATACCCTTCTAACCCATATTTTCTCATATTTTTCTGAATTTTTCTTACTGCAGCCTTTGCTGTTCTTCGACAGACCGACATACAGTTTTCCGGTCCTTCTTTTGCGCGAGTTTCTGGGGTTAAAAAAAAGAAAAAAAAAAGAAGAAGAAAAGAATAAGAAGCCAAACAGAAGGCCACAAAAAGAAAAAAAAAGAAAAAAATCCCAGGGATTTACTTGTTGTGCCATCTTTTGTTTTTTCTATCCTACCTTCTTCAGTATCTAGGCTTAGATTATTTCTGTAATTCGTTCTTATCGACTCCAGCAGCTAGGACTAGCATTATTGAGCATATTTTCAACTTTGCATTGCTGATTTGATTATTTGCTATTCCTTGCTACTCACAAAAGCCTCCAAGCTCCACAGATTCTACACCTAGGTTGGTTTGTTACCGAGGCATCGATACATTTAATATTCGGAGGGCTTGGTCACGCCGCTGGCCATCACCTTCCTGTTTTGCATGGTAAGAACTTGTAAGAACTTGATTTTTAGCTTGAGAGTTGAGCGACTTGTAACCACATCCTAGTAGTTGATAGGAACATATTACTGTGATTTGTTTCTTGTTTTCTACTAACCATGACAGGACTTACACGAAGCATGGCAACTAGACCGATGCTATCCCGCGACCGCGATGAGTGCTTTTCACCACGGCCATCCTCCACGTCTCTTGTTGATAATGCCATGGCAACGGTACAAAACAATCCTTCTAATACAATTAAATTGTGTGTACCTTTCTTTGAGGGGAAAAATGATGCTGAAACGTATATAGATTGGGAGCTAGCTTTAACTGCACAATTCACATGCTTCCATGTACTTGATAGTCGCAAGGTTCAAATTGCTAGTAGTAAATTTACTTTTGCTGCTTTATCTTGGTGGAATGAGATAGTTAGAGAAAAGAAAATTCCCCACACTTGGGTTGATATGAAGAAAATCATGAGAGAAAAATATGTCGCTTTTAGTTATGCTTTTAACTTGCGTTCAAAATTACGACATTTGGCACAAGATGATAAAACTGTTGATGATTACTACAATGAGTTCCAAATTATAACCTTGCGATCTGGTTTAGATGAAACCGAACAAAGAAAAATGGATAGGTTTTATTGTGGGCTTAACTTTGATATTTCTTACATGATTGAATATGGAAAATACGACTCTCTTTTGTGTTTGCTTAATCTTGCTCGTAAAGTTGAGAGGAAATTACAGCGAGGGTCTACTACAAATGAGTCGAGCCCACAAGGTAAAGATAAAGATGATTGTGTTCCTGAACTAAATATGACATGTGACGAAATAAATGAGATACATGTTGAATTTTCTGCACCATGTGAAATTGTTGATTTACATGCTGATTTGAGTGCACCTACTGCTGAAATTAATTCTTCTAATGATTTGAGTGCACATATTAATTTTGATATTGATGAGAATGAATATTGTGAGGAAATAGCTAATGTTTTGGGAGAAGCATGTGATGTAGATAAATTTGGTTTAGGTTGTGTCGAGTTAATTACACATGGAGTGATTGAGAACGATCCACCTAATAATTCTTTGTGTTTTATTAAACTTGATGCACCTATATATTTGTCACATGCAATGGATAAAGTTTCTGAGTTAACAATTTCAAAATCTTTTGCTAATGCCCATGGATACACTATTCAATTAATTGGAGAACATGATGTCAACAATAAATTTTGGGTGCATCAGATTTGCATTGCTTGTGATAACTTTCTTGATTTGAGAGACAACAATATTTGGCATATGCTCAATCATTTTGATATGACCTCTAATATTGGTGATAGTTGTATGACAAATAACTTGTGGCATGATTGCACATTGACACATATTGTAACTCGCCATTTGGTAATTTTGAATTATTGTTCACCTCCATTAGGATGGTTTAATGATGAGAATTACAAATTAAAATGTGATACTTGCCGTTGGAATATGACTATTAATCTTTTGAACTATTATGAGTTTTATTTATGTGAAACATCGAATGTGCAGCATGGGAGTGGAGTTAAAATTGATGACATATACATATACCATGCACACACTTTGTCTATTTTGTCAGTCTCTTTTCAGCACAAACGACGCCGAGGACGGCTTTCCTTTCAAGAAAGGGAGGATGATATGGACATGCTAACCATGGATACAACCATTAGAACCCTAATTGTTGGTGTATCTAATAACAATTATAATCAGGTGAATTCAATTACAAAATGTTTTCAATATGTTACTTGCAAAGAGGCGGAGCTACTATCTTGTGTAATCTTATTATGTAGGCATCTTATTGAACTTTACAAGTCTAAAGTGAAGATGAAGTGTGATAGCTTGCAAAGGGAGATTCAAAGTGAAGCCTATCAAGTCTACTTTCCAACAAATCAAACGGCACATGATTCGGAGCTTGCTAGAGAAAGATATCACGAATTAAAGTTGAATCCGATTCGGGTCCGAGCTGTCAGGAGACCCGAATTTGTTTTAATCACCCAGGCCGCATCCGGAGTCCAAATCAAGCAAACAAGTACTTGTTGGAAAGGTAATTACAAGACCTTTCCAACGGATCTGGCCCCATCAAGAGATTGGACTCGTGCTGACCGTGACGGACAAAACAAGCTGACGGATCTGTTTTTCTGTTTCCTAAAGAGTTGTAGTTTGTTAGGAAAGTTAGAGATAGAGTTGGATTTCGGCCTCCTTACTCAAGGTGGACGAAAATATCTCTCCCTCCTCCTATTTATACCCCATGAGCCCCCCTATGGAGCCTTGGGTTTTGTTTAGTTAAAAGTTAGCCATCGCTACTACTTCGTGTAATCGCGTGTGTCGGTTAGACCACCTGTTTTACCGCTTTCGGAACCCCAACTTATCGTCTCGTTGAGACATTGGTTTGATATAGTATATTCGCAATTTTAGATTGCATCCGCTATTTATCTTGTTCTTGCTTGTTCTTCGATTGCTTGCAGGAACAAAGACCTTCGTGGTCAGGTTGATCGTGCCCCCGCGTGATCAATAACCCTCTGGAGTTGGTGTATCGATTGCTAAGGCGCTGCCTCCTAGGCCGTAGTCGGATCGTCAACGTCACCTCCTACACAAATCGAGAGTTATCAATCTCATCGAAAGATCGGGCCACCCGCACCCGTATCATTTCCTCTTGCATGCCGGCCACCCTCTCACGATCCATAGAGGACAGCGGCCAAGCTTCAGCGCTCTTCTTGCTTTTCCCCATCTCACTGGGTCGAAAGACGTTCTTGTCAGGGAACACAAAGTGTTTTGGCTATGGAAGCTAAAAGTCTTGGGCGCCTGAGCTCGGGGTGCGAGGAGGAAGAAGGGTTAAAACTAATTTACCCCACCTCCGCTTTTATCCTTACCTTGGCAAAAAATCCGGGACTCACGATCTCGTTCGTGGCCACGTGTTCCGCGTCAACCGGAATACGAAACGGCAAGGGTGAAAATAACTGCTTACTTCATGGGCGCAAGAACCAATGAGATCATCATCGTGTCTTGTTTACTGCGCGAAGTGTGATTTTTTTCCACTGACGCACGCCTATAGTGTGCCTAGATGTCAGGCTAGACTGTACATCCAGTCACATCGGCTGACCAAAACGGCTCTTCACCTCTAGCAGGTACGTCGTCAATGACGAAGTCTGACTCAAATATCAAGACTCGAAATTATCTTTCATATAGGATGATGGAGTTTATCTTGAATGTTGAAACTCGTCTTGAGTCTCGACTGTGAATACTAAGACTCTCATTTGAGTCGCAAACTAACCAGCTGTTGCTTTATACTAAAGACTTCATACAATCAGCTATTGTTTATTCTTTACTTACAACAGTAAAAACAGGGTAATGACCCTGACACAAAACAGTCGATTTCATATAGTCAACTCAATTGAGTCGCACCAGCTGCGTCACCTCAGTTGTTTATGCTCATTCGCATAACAGTAAGCCTCTTGAATTTCGTCCAAAGAGCCTGGAGCCGCACCAGCTGCGCTGCTCTAGTAAACCCCATGCCCATTGCATGAAGATAGGCCTCATGGATCATGCCATCGAGCCTGAAATCGTACCAGCTGCGTATTTCAGTAAATCCATGCTCATTGCATGAAGATAAGACCCGAAAGTTCTCTTACGGGCCTGGAGTGGTACCAGCTACGTTATTTCCAGTCGAATCCATACTCATTGTATGAAGGTAAGTCCTAAAATTTAGGCCTGGATATGCATCGACTGCATCCCTCTAGTAATAATTATCACTTCAGGGTCACTCCCTACAACCATGTTCATTACATGAAGATAAGAC
This sequence comes from Brachypodium distachyon, assembly GCF_000005505.3. Taxonomy (NCBI): domain Eukaryota; kingdom Viridiplantae; phylum Streptophyta; class Magnoliopsida; order Poales; family Poaceae; genus Brachypodium; species Brachypodium distachyon. The sequence continues at coordinate 7,983,767 of NC_016135.3, forward strand.
CCGTAGGCTTCCTATAGGGCATGGAAACGTACCAGCTGCGTATTTCCAGTACAAGCGATCTTGACGAACGAGTCGAGTACATAAAAACTGGAATTTGACTCTATAAGCCCCCGCAGGCCAAGTAAAAATTCGCTAGTCGCTAGGTTCGAGCCCGGGGACTCGAATGCTGATGAAAGCTTGTGTTGTATTCGCTCTAGAGCGATTAACTGGACTTGACTTGTCGAGTATCTGGGCGCATTAAGCATATATCCCTATGACTCTTACTCACTGCATTGATCCACTATCAAACCATATTGTGAAACTGTCACTTAACAGTCAAGCACTAAAGCATCGGCTCAGACACTCTCTGAGTCAAAAATACTTCTCATTTGAAGTACAAATCGATGAAACTCCAAGTCTGCAGCATTATGCAACTGGCTCAACAGCAGAATAAACTCATTCTTTACGGGAAAAGTCCCTAGTCGAGTCTTCGACTCAACCAGGCACTTGGGGGCTACTGACGTGGTTATGACTAACCACGTACTCGACTCGAGTATACCCAGTACAGCCCAGCTGGGGGCCCACACAAGGTAAGGAAGATTAATTAGAGTATATTCCCTCATTGTAACCGACTTGGACTCTACCTTAGACCTGGGTTCCTGCATATATAAAGGACCAGGAGGGGGAGCCAAGGAGACACCCCCAACTTAGATTCAAGTCGCCTAGACGCACTCATCCACTCTGTGCATCTGGACTCTATGACACCCAATTATAATCGACTCAGCAATACAGATCCGACAAGCAGGACGTAGGGGTATTACCTCATCGAGGGCCCTGAACCTGGGTAAATCGTGTCCCCTATGTCCTTGTTAGTCAACGAGTTCGCCAACACACACTCGAAATCTTTCCTTGATACAAGTCCATCAATATGGACATTGTCGAAGTCACATCTTCGTTAATTGGACCTTTTGACATCAAGCTTGGTGTGTTTCTTTTATGGTTCAATTATTGCTGAAGTGGAGAATTGTGATGTGCAGCTCTTTATTTAACTATTTGAGATCCATTTTGGCTTGTTAATCATGTAAAACAATGCTGATACATGTGGTAGGCTGAAGTAGGAGTTGTTTGCACATGTTAAAAAGCTGGGGGGCCTGAATGCAAAGCTTTCTATTAGGCCTCTCCCCTGGTCGAAAATATACAGAGAGTTGAGTCTTCTGTGTTCTTGAGAGCTCTAGGGTTAAGGTGAGAGGAGAGGCATTTGATCTACCAAAATCTACCTAAATTTGTGACAGATTGTTGTGGAATTGGAGCCTCCCCATCCTTGTTGGCTTTCACCTTGTACTCTTCATCTCCATAGTGAAGTCCGTGCTCGCCGCCGCCCGTGGTTTTTCCCCCCAAGGGGTTTCCACGTAAATATCTGTGTCTCCCCTTGATTTGGTGATTCCCTTGCTATATGTGGTGCTGTTCATCATCTATAATTGCTATTGGCATCTATTGCTCAAGTTTGGTGCTATTTGGTTGAGTTGACACTTGAGGCAAGACATACTTGTGTTCTTTGATATATGGATGATTCTATGGGGGTAATGATGTTCTATTAAGCTATCCTTGCAGCTGTTAATCTTGTGTGCATGTTTGAGAACTCGGTGCTTGCAGATTTGATATACCGGTTCAGGTTTGTTTTATGCACACAAGGTGTTTGTTGAAATGCTTGTGAGGAGCAGCTTGCTGTTTTGAAGGTCTTCCGCTGCCCCTGTATGCTCACAATAAAAATTACCCAAACTTCACCCGTTGCATTCCTAGAAAACGAGGCCACATGAAAATTTTATGAAAGATCTGTGGAAATTAGTTAAGAAAATATTCTGCATCCACCTCAAGATATACACTTGAAAACAAATAGTTAGATAGATAGAACTCACAGACTCTAATTGTCATCTATGCAAAAGTACCACATCACTTCCTCTATGAAGACCAATCAGATTGGGTAGGTCTTGGAAGTTGTACCTTTCTTTTGGCCTCCACGTCCGTGGGTGGCGACGGCTGCCACGGTGCACCTAGTGTTCAAACTGGGTTGTTCGTTCCTGGGCAGATCAACTCCTTTCCCGAGCCACGCCAGCAAAAAGGCAGCCGGCGGGAGGGGCAGGCGCAACCGTCTCTCAGCTTCACCATCGCCTCAATGAATCACCCCATCTGCTCTGCTTATAGCCACGGATTCGATGTCCTCTTTTTCCGGCAACAAGGCGGCGGGTCACAGGGAGGAGGCGGTTGCTGCTCCAGGCGCTGCGGCAAGAGAAGGGGTATCACGAGGAGGTTAGGGAGTAGGGCAACGTACGGGGAGGTGGGGAAGAGAGATGGTTCGCTAGGACAACGGGGAGGCAGCGAGAAGATGGCTCGCGCGACCAGCGGCGACGCGGCGGGCATTGGGGAAGGCAGGAGAGGGGCTGTGACGAGGGGGAATGTGAGAAGGCAGCCAGGCAGAGGAGGCGGCGCGTGGGAGGCGTTTTCTTTTTTTTGTTTGCTTCACCTGCGTGGACTGGGAGATGGACATCTCGTCCGATCGGCCCAGTTTGCCTAGGCAGCCCGATTAACGTGCGACCTTCGATTATTTTTCAAGAGCAGCTGCTCATAGGATGAAAGCCCATGGAAGGATGGCCGGATTTCGCCCAGGTGCCTGATCGGACGGCCGAGAAGACTGATGGCATGAGAGAACTCCTAGGTTTTTTTTTAGGGCAGGAGAGACCTCCCAAGTGCCCAGTTTTACTATCCTAAATAAGTAAAAATGTTAAAATCGATTTATTTTGTGGGCTATTTGAGACTGATGGCATGAGAGACCTCCCAAGTGGCCGTTAGTTGGGCCTAACTTACAAATGTACGGGCTAACATCTTGCTTCCGGGCTTTTGGAAAAAGCAGAAGGGATCAATGGGTTCAGCCCCTTCCACTCAACCCCCTCAAAAAAAAAAAAGCCCCTCCGTCAAAAAAAGAAGGGTTCACCCCCTTGTTTATAACCCTAGCGCCTACCCTCCCCCATCCATCTTCCTGCTCGCCACCGCCGCCGCCCTCAAAATTGGCCTAAGTGCCGCCGGAAGGCGGAAGGAGAGGATGAATCGCGTGCGGTCGGAAGATCTTGCAGTCGATAGTAATATCTTCAGATCCTCTTTTCTTTTCTCAAGATAATTGATTAATTACTTCTTTTTCCTGTTTTGCTAAATATTACTGTCTGCAAAATTTAGGAGCGATCGATCGGTACGGAATTCATGAGGTTAGAGGGCCTCTGCTAGTCGGTGGGGTTGATTTGCTCAACACACGAACTGGCCTCTTCTGTGATAACGGGTTGCGCCACATCCTCACCGATGAGCAGCGCTTTCGAGCTTATTTGGAATTCCGCGAGCAGGCGTTCCAAATCGCCGTGACTGAACTGATGTCTGGAGCGGAATCAACTGTAGATATCTTATGTCTGTTTACGTCGGTTTAACTTTCTTTTCATTAGTAATAAGAAGCAATGATTTTGTTCTTCTTTTCTGCCTCCAATTATTGCAGGTTGATATGTTTCTATCAATTGCCGCGGATAGAGAGCAATTCGGTAGCCATCTTGTTGAGTACATGTTGCCCTGCACGAGGCATGATGGGATTTCCTCCATCTTCCTGCAATCCGCCATTGACCGTGATGGACCTAATGGATCTGAGGTTGGCAACATCTCAATAATGCATTACTTGCCTAAGGATCGAATCAGACAAATTTGTGTTGTGACACAATTAAGTGTTTAGCCTACTCTTCTTTTGGCAAATTGATTTATTCTCTTTAAAAGTATGACAGCATGTCATTAATGTCAACCCAGAACATAGTTTAGTGACATGGAATGAGTGCTGGGCATTCGGTTATAACGGAACATTAGGTTCGGTTATTTTGGTGTTTTCCAATTTTAGTTTTCCCAAAATGATAATCGATTTATAACCTTTTAAATTCTGTTAACCTACGGTCTAGTTGACCGAAATTTTGGTTTTGGTTCTCGGTTAGACCGAAAGAGACTGAAGTTACACAGAAATCAAAGAAGAAAATCACATCAACAAAATCACCACATCAATGGCGCTGGAGTAGGAAGAACCCTTCCTGTCATGCTGGATTGGTGACCAAAGAGGAGATTGAAAGGTTGATCTGTCCTCCACTAGCCGTCGCGAGCTCGATTCGTATTCTCCGCGCCGACCTGAACTCGCTTGATCTGCTTTCAATTTGCTGCTACTATCAGTTACGTGGGTGGGCGAGCGGCGGCTTGTTCTGTGGCTGGATCAAGTAGCGGATGTATCGATGGGAATGGGGATTCAAGAAAACAGAACTGGACTAGGGTTGCAGTATGTCCACAGAGAAGTCAAGTTGCAACAATTGGCCCTTAGGAGTTAGGGTACTACTGGACCGTCATAGGGAAGGGACTGCGCCCTAGTGGGATAAAAGAGAAGACAACGTGAACTTTGGTTTTTCGGTCTGTTCGGTTAACCCAGCTTCAAAACCGTGAACACGGAAGTACATTCAGGTTCTTACTTCTGACAACCGCACAGGCAACCGATGACCGAGATTTTGGTTTAATCGGTTTCGGCTTCGGTTTTTCAGACTTTTCGCCCAGCCCTACATGGTACTGACCGAGGATAGTTTTCTGTTGATCCAACGGCTTTGAAATTAGATTTTCCAGTCAGCTTATGGATCGTCAATTCCATAAAAAAATTATTGCAGGCAAAAACCATAGCCAAAAGAAGAAAAAGTGTACTTTGTTTCTTACATTAGCAATGGCCTATGCGTGATAGTGAAATCATATCTTGCATACTTCATTTTTCCATGAATCATCTAATCATTGGATGATATCCGTTATTGCTGTTGCCGTGCATCTCTGCCAGTTTTACAATGTTTACCTAAGTGAGAGAGTTTGGTGATATTTCCAAGTAATGCTTATTTTGATCACTTATTACCTACATAGTCATATGAAGTTCAGATCTTATTCCATTTGTGTACCATCGAAATGTTTTGTTTATTGTAGTCATCATATGTGCAAAGTAATATAACTATTGCTGAACCTAGAAGCCTCGCCATAGTTTCTAATATGTCGACATATCGTTGCCATAATGACACTACGACGTTGTGGTGTCCCTCCAGGCCATCGTGTTTAGCCTCGTGATAGAATCAGTTCTGTGGCATCTCTAAGTTGCCGTCTCTTCGAATTGAGGTCCGCCACTTTAAAAATGTGACGCCAAAGCACAGCAGAGCGACGCAAGGCACAGGTGGGAGGAAAAGGCAAGGCACGCGCAGGAAGGAAAAAGCAGCAGGTGCGGAAGGGAAACGCGGGGATGCTGGCCCCCCACTACCAGATATCCCCCTCTCTCTGTTCTGGAAAGGCATAGGATGATACTTTACAGTGAGGAAGAGTTCACGGGCTGTGCTTTCCAGCATCCTATTTCTTTCATTTACTTTTGTATTCTCTTTTACATTTTGTGTGAGGCTGTAATTTTCTGTGGCTATTTTTTATGTATGTGCACAGGGTTATACACTCACTAAGTTGTGTGTTGTGACTTAATTTGGTAGTGGATGTGTACTGTGATTTAATATGCCATCATACTAAGTTGGTATTGTGATTTAATTTGCCTGCCATACTAAGTTAATTTGTGTCTATGAAGTTGTCTCGCCACGTGCCACAAGCGTTATAATATTGTGAAGGGGGTCGGTCGTCACAGCTCGCCATAACGTTTCAAAAACCATGATCCTCCTCTTTCCTCTCACGGTTTGACTACCCAATAATTTTTCATATTTCAGGCTGAAAAGTTGCTTCGCCGACGATTGTATGCTCTTCAGAGATATTTTGCACTCCGAAGACTTCTTGTGAAGCTTGACTTTATTCAGGTACATGCGATTGACACCATTTATGCTCCACTATTCTAGACTTGTGCAAATACTCAGTTTCGTACCTACGGCAGTTGAGTAGTGATCCTGAAGATGTTATAAAAAGGCTTAAATCTTCAATTAGATGCCCAGAGCTGCAAGAAGACGAGCTAAGCTATTCTTTAAAGGTTTCTGTTGTCATATGTTTTATGCAACAAATGCACAACTATGTCATGTAATATAGCCTTTACCTTTCATTTCAGAGTCATATGAACTTTCTGAAGAAATATGTGGAGAAGAAAATGGACCCTGCATACAGCATATCTGAGGTTAGAGTTGCCAACCTTTGTTGGCGGTGATATTGGATTTGTTATGTTAGGATTTATAGCTTGATGCAATGTGAAAGCAGAAATGTTGCTCTTCTTCTTTCTTGCGGTTTGAACTATATATATCTTTTTATGATGCAAAAAAGTTAAGAAAAACCAAGACACTTGAACAAGATTACATAAGGTTCTGCAATCCATTGACACTAAATAATTTGACTGTTCTCTAGATATGATTATTCTCCTGAAAAACGAACATGTGCAGGAGGTTAAATGAAATTTTATCAGTATGTTAGAAAGGAATAACACATCCATTCATAAAAGGAACTCATGATAATGGAATCTCATATCTGAACAGTGGAGTTTTAGCTTCTTGAATCTGCAACTCTACAATAAATAGTGGTTGGATAAAAAAGCATCATCATGGGGACAAGCACATGTTTTGTGGAGACGGCGTTGATAAGTGTACTCCGAAAATAACTATTAGAAGCTTCTTTGCCCATTGCAATCTTCCTTTTTACTACGAGAGTGCCTATGTGTTGCAAAGAATGGTAGACCTAATTTGACGCTAGGGCATGTGTTGCTACAGATCTTTATAAGGCATATTGTCACTAGTTATTTTCAGCATGGTTTTTAAGGCGGTAAGGAAAGGCGAGGCGCCCTGACCCCTTTTGAACTTTTAAGCGCTTAAAGCGTAAGGCAAGGCGACGCCTTAGACTTATTATAGCAGCAAAATAGAATAGCCATCATCGAACTAGGGAACAGGCAATCAATCGTACGGACAACCACTAATCAAGCATTAGACTAATCAAGTACAGCAAGTAATCAACTAACATCATGTACTACTGTCTGTAACACTATAATAAAGCCATCCGCTAACAGCCAAACAAAGTAGCAAAGGACTATAAATAACAGAGGAGATAGGAGTACGGGAGTAACAGGACAAATGGACAGAGACAGAGTCAAGAGAGAGGAGTGGAAGAAGAACATGGTAGGGCGGGAAGTATAAGGGAGGGATGACGGGGGAAGAAGAGAGGGGAGAAAGCTGGCAGATACACATCTGCGCCAAAGCAGAAGCCCTGCCCGGAGGAGAAAGTTGGCACCCTTCTTCACCTTTGCCAGAGGAGAAAACTTGCGCTGTGGATCTCAGTCCCGTCGCTGGTCGCAACTAGAGAGAGAGGAGCTCTCCTCGATTAATTTATGGACTTGGAACTTGTACTTGCGACCACTCTTTTGTAACATCCCAATTTTTCAAAACTCTTCATATGCATTGCATATCATGAGCATCATGTCACTTTACATTTAATTACTTTGAAAAACCTTGAAATTTGCCTAGAAAACCCTTTTGCAAAAATGCTTTTATTTGATTCTGGGATTTGAGTATTTGCATTTTAACCCATGAGGGTATTGGTTTAAAAAGGGATTTAATGCATATATAAAGCTATCCCATAAGTTGGCTTTTGAAAGTATTTTCAAAGATAATTTATTTCGATAGCCTAAGGGCCCTAGAAGCCATTTTATAGGCACATGTATTTTTAAATATTTTATTTTGAGGAAATTCTTGTTCCAAAAGTTAGATCATGTGAAAATATGATTTTACAAATTTTGTTGCATTTTATTTGGAGTGATTTGGAGCTTCGAATCAATTTTGAGGTTCAAGAACAGAAAATAGATAAAAGAAAAGGAAAAACCGAAGAAAACCGGTCAAACCGGACCGAACCGGCCCGAACCGCCCGGTCCCTCTCACTGACCGGTGGACCCCGCGCGTCATCTTCTCCAACTGCTGCCTCCGGAGTCCACGCAGAGCACGCCTCGCGAACTGCCCACGATTCCTTCCCGATTTCTTCGCGCACGAGCCTCCCAACTCCAAATCCCTGCGCGTCACCCCGAAGCACTCGCGTTTCTCCTCCAATTCCCCCAAACCGCTCGCCCAATTTCGCTTCGGTTAGAGGTTAATTTCTCGCCGAAGTTTGACGCGGACATCGCCGTTCTTCGTGTTTCGTCGTCGTTCCGGTGAGCCTCCGCCCGCGCCGAACCCCTTCCCTATCTCCTCTCTCCCGCGCGCACACAGTGACGCGTTCGGTTTCAAATTTGGACGCCGTTCCGCGCCGCCGGCCGTCGCGCCGGCCGTCTTCCCCAGCGCCGGCCGCCGCTCGCGCGCCGTCCGGAGCCGCCGCCTGCGCCGCCCCGCGCCGCTCCGCCGACGCAGCCCGCGCCCCCGCCCTGCGCCGCCCGGTGCGCCGCCGCTCCGCCTTCGGCCGAGCCGCCCCGTGCATGTGCGCGCCAACTAGCGCCCGAACCGCCCCGCCGCTCCGCCCCGCGCCGTCCGGCGAGCTCGCGCCGCCCAGGGGAAACCCTAGGTCCCGGCCAATCCCGGCATGCCACGTGGCGAAGCTTTTTCTTTTTCTTTTTATTTTATTTTCAGCCGAATTAATATTGCACATTTTGCAGAAAAGACCCTACAATTTCAAAGCCTCATATCTTTCAAACCGTTTGTCCAAAAATTGTGTTCTGCACCTTTCTGGAATCGTCACAACTTGTAGAATATTTTGGCACGGTCTAATTTCAATTTTGAACAACTTAGTCAGAAGCATTTTACAGATTGGCTGAATAGGGTTTAAACTTCAAATGAATTGTTTCAAAATAGTTTTGGGCATGTTAGCTTGCAGTAAAATTATTTAAGCTTGTTCTCTGTCCATTAGGACCAGAAGAGAAATTATTTTGTGAATAATAATGGCATACAAGTTTAAATCTTGCTCTATGTTGCAAAAACCACACAATCTTTTAAGTTAAACCCTATCCTTATTTCATGCATATTAATTACCTCTTTGTTAATGTGTAATATGCCCAAACCATTTGAAAAACTTTTCAAAGCAGAAACAAAACTTGTTACATTAAAAGTAACCAAGTGTGCATTAACATAGCATATGCATCATGGCATGATTTTTGCATTGAATGTTGTGTTTGTTGTGTGCATGTTTCTTTTATTTTAGATTGTGTGGAGTGTTTTCCTTGTTGTTGCGAAGAGTGCGAGAACTATCACAACCTTGGACAAGGCAAGTTCACTTTGATCATATCCCATTATTATTGTTGTTTTAAAATACTTATGCATTAGTGTTGTTGGTAAAGATGCATTGATAGGACTATTACTCGTACCGTTATGCTAGTTATAAATCCTAGGTAGTATAGTTTACCCTCGCCATTACCTTGCTACCAAATTGCCATCGATTGTAGTTGAATGCTAAGCTGTGGTAGTATCGTGGGGAAAATAACTACATTATGATATTGTTATGCCGTTGGCTATATGAAATGTTTTTGTTAGATGTAAGGCAAAACAACTAATTCAATGAACCATCCTGAGTGGGTTGTTTTGAGGATTTTGAGGATTAGCGGCGTCAGGTCTATTTCTATGGGTCCCTCTGAGTCGAGTTCCTATGGATTCAGGAATGGATCGTCCATGGACGTCTCTCTCGTGGATTCGGGGAGCACCTACGTTGCAAATGTGGAATGCCACATGGGGTAACCGAGACTGGACTAGTTTCCTATTTAGAAGCTTCCAGTACAACCACAATGCTATATGGGCTCTGGCGAGACAAGAGTAAGTTGTATGATCCTAGACCCGAGGAATTGTACTGAGGTAGAATGTGTAGGGAGATTCTCTCGTGGTTTAGGGAATTACCTCTGAAAATCTCGTAATCGATGCCGTTGCTACTACCCTGAGGACAGCAAAGGATTAACACGTCGGTTTCTTGTGGGGAATGTGTACAAACTCTCGAGAGCGTCAAAACTAAGTACTTAGTCGTGTCCCCGGTAACGTACAATTTGAGCAACTAGATGTGGAGCTGTAAGGAAAGTCTCACTCATTCCAATTTCTTAAATAAAATGAATGGTTTGAACAGGGTAGGGGCTCTAGGTTAATAGGAAGATGGGTGTGTCTACCCCATGTCCAATAGTTATCATTATTATAACATTTCTTTGTAGTATGGTAAATTATGTTCTGCTTCCACGCAAATAGCCTTGAACCTCACTTTGCCACATTATGCATATACTTGGTAGGCTCTGATATAACTCCTAGTGAATCTTGCCAATACATTCAATGTATTGACCCTAGTGGCTGCATTGTTTAATGATGCAGGAAGCTCCGACGACGAGTAAGATGTACGTTCTGCATGTTTGGGTTACGGGCTTACATTCCAACACGCTCTCACCGTGATGTTGATGTGCCCTTGTATCTTTCGCTTTCCGCTGCTAAACAGTTGTTTTATTTCCAACTAACTTGTGAGGTTATGTGAGTTGTAAGTAGCTTTTAAATTCTGGATGATACGTTGTAATATTGAGACCTTTGTTCTATGATATTACATCTTGAAACTGTGTGTGTTAGTGAGTCGATCCAGGGACTAGCACAAAAGCACGGAGATTGAACCCGTATACGGGGGCGGTCGCTTCATCTTTCCCCATACTTCTACCAATTTTCCCTCCCGTCTCCTATTTCCCCTCCCAGATTTCCCACCCGCATCCTATTTCCCTTCCCAGATTTCCTGCACAGGAGGCTCCTGCCCTTGCATATCGTGTCCAAATTGGACATGGCAATGACCTATGGCGCCTAATTGACGCCCTGGACGATTAAAAGGGCTAAGGTGGATGCCTAACGTGGCCCTCTAAGGCGAGACAGATGCTTCGCGCGCGAGTGCGCTCTGACGCTTAGGCGACGCTTTTAAAACCAGGATTTTCAGTACCTTGGTTGGTAGGCCTCTAAGGATTGCCGCTTGGGAAAACGGCTCCAAGGAGCAAAGGGTTGGCCGGCCTGGACGCAAGGAATGAGAGGGAGAGAATGTTGGAGACTAGGATTAGATCTTTACTACCCCCTCCGTCCCATAATTCTTGTCGCTGTTTTAGTACAAATTTGATTGTACTAAAACAGCGACAAGAATTATGGGACGGAGGGAGTAGTTTATTCTCATGGCCCTATAATTCATATGGTGTACAAGGTGCCCCTTTTATAGGGAAGATTCGGACTTGATTTCTAAGAATAAAATCTTGACTCATAACAATCTAAGGTTTATCTTCATAACTAAATTGATATCTTTACTAACTAGATAGATATTCATACTCGCTAAATAATATAGTATGCTTATTTCCATAATAAAGTGACCAAGCCACTGTTCATGTTGGTGCTGTTCACGTTCATAGTAGTTCTTGCATGTGACGGACTCCTGGCTTGGCACTGCCATGGTCCATAGGCCCTTCACCCAACACACATGACACATACCATGTCCGCAAAGAAGAAAACATAACTTCTTCTAGGAATGTGAGTGTTGCCACTGATCATAAATAGGCATGACATGACTGCAGAAGCAAGCTGCTATATGGAATCCCAAAACGACAGTGTACTACGCACACCTCATGAGCTCTCCATCCGCATCCGCTGCTAGTATGAAATTCAGTTGACATCGCTGTCCTCTTCATGATTTTTTCATCTTCAATAGAGAGCATAACTGCAGAAAGACAATGAGTTGTCCTATTGCTCTTTCTCCAATTCTCACTTTCTCCATTGTCACTTGCGCCCTTTCTCCAATTCTAGTGACCACTAGGGGTTGGTGCATTTAGCGCTCACCTTTTATAACAGTGAATGGAAAATGTGAAACTTAAATATTCTCCAGGTCTACTCTCCTCCCACAGGGCCGTGCCATGCTTGACTGATAGCACATCCTACACCCATAAGACATCACTGAGTGCTGAGAACTGAATACTGAACCTATCCCTGAACTCAATTTACCATTCATAAGTGATCTGCGGTGTTTATTCCAAAACATAGTACTCCCTCCGTCCCAAGATAAGTGACGAACCTATACAAATCCACACCACTTATTTTGGGACGGAGGGAGTATCATATGTAGAAATAACTCACATATTTCATTTATTATGTTGCATTACATGGCATTTGTAGTCTTCCTAGTTTGCACATTCCTCTTCACTTCTGCAGTATGAAAATGTAGCTTTGAAGAAGATCAATTCAGAGCTGAGTTCAGAATTACAGAAGCATTTGGATCTCTGTGATTGGGTAAGTTCTATGACGTTGCAGCCCCCTTCAACCCAGTTCTGCTGCAACTTGTGCTCATTCTCATTGTCTCCATAATTTTTAGAGGCTTATGCAGCAATACTATGACCGTATGAAATTAAGGAGGCTTGCAAGAGAGTGTGCTATTCAAGCACAAATGACTGGAACTATTATTATTGGAGAGGTAGGATATTTTTGTTATGGGCATGTTCCATTTTACAATTAGGGAATCATAGAAGCATAGAATTGTATGCCATCATAAAATAAAATTAGACAGATTAGTGTAAATGCCCTTCTTGTTTCCTTGGTAGATTTATGATAGTGACATTCAGATTAACTTGTCACACATTTTATATGCTTTGTTATTTTACACGTTCTTTTGACTCTTTTTGGATGTTCACAGGAACCTTATATCTTACAGTTCTCTCTATCTTTGTCTTCATCGTGGTCTATACCGTGAAGTTGTTAAATTAAATGGAAATGCATCTGCATGCCTGAAAAATCCTACTTGATATATATGTATATTTATTTCTTTTCTAATGCAGGCTCTGCCTATAAGAAAGCATGGGAAGGAAAATATTCTATCTGCAAATCTGGAAGAGAAGTTACCTTTATTTAAAGAAGCAGTGAAACAGTCACTTAATGGTTACATCAGTAGAATACAACAGAAGTTCAGGAGTGGAGCCGGTAGGCCGTTGCCATTGCTATTTCTCGGTACATTTGCAACGATTGCAACATGGGGCATCAAAACGGAGCGTTAGAGCTGGCTCCTGCCTGTTTAACGGTATGGACTTGTTGTAGTATTTTCTTTTGGTTTTGATAGGCGACTAATCTGTTTAGTAAAGGTGAACTACTTTATGTTGTTAGCATTATGAAATAAAAAGCCTTTGCCTGATTTATTTTCTTGGACAGAACGGGCGGATACAAACCGTTAGTTTGAATAATCATCTATTTATTTATACAAAATATTTATGAAACACTATGGTGGTCCGATTGTGTTGTAGGTACTACTCTCTCGAAAATGCTTGTCATGTCCTGAGCGACTGGCCTCTCTTTATCCGGCGTCGAGGTCTAGCTTTTTTGGTGCCCACGCGTTTGTTCTGGTCCATTACTGCGATGTGAGCGATAAATTTTGGTGGCGCGCTAGCCGCACGCCTGTTAGATTTTTCCAAGTCACCTTCGTCTCCTACCTGTCTACCCCCGTCTCCTGCAAGGGAAAAATTTACAATCCTCGTCTGCCCACACCCACACAGAATAAATTCCCCCCACCCAGCCCATGGACCTTCACGGATGGCTGCAACATCCTCGGTGGTCGGCCGCACCGCTGGTGGGAGATGGCACCCCTTTGCGGCACGGCCACCTTTTGCCGTCGTTTGCTTGCAACATCGCTGTCGTGAGGCAATGCCTTGTAGCAACGGCGCCTGTAGGTTGTAGCACCAAGCATCCTCCTTGGCAGCACCACCGCACACCAATCACAGAATCACCTCACGGCACCGCCGTATCCCCCTCGCAGCACCGCCGCCTCCAGCTTGAAGCATCGACAACCTCTGTTTGCAACAGCTCCGCACAACGGTCGCAGCATCGCCTCGCGGCACCGACGCATCCTCCTCGCCGCACCACCGCCTGGCCTCGCTGCAGTACCATCTCTCGATTGCAGCACCGATGACCTCGGTTTGAAGCAGCACTGGCGGCATGGCTTGCAACAGCGCCGGCTAGCAAGCGACACCAATCACGTGATCTGCTAGGGAAGCGCCGGCTCGTATTTGTTCAGCACCGGCGGCGTGGCTTGCAGCAGCGCCCATGGCGGCGGATTTGGTGGGATCGGGAGGTTGGCGTGCGTCTGCATGAGTGGGGGATTGGGACGAATGGTTGGGAGGATAAAGAAGAAAGATAATGTGGGTGGGACCCACGGGAGCGAAGCACTGGCTCGTTTTTGTTCAGACACGAAAAGGACACGCGTCGTGCAGAGAAAACGGCCAACGCGAGCGTGAGATCCGTCGGGGGATAAAAATCGTTTCCCTAAATTTTGGCCCATCGGGAGATGTGTCCTCAGGATTCAGGAACATGGTCCGAAACAAATTATCTTGGGCCACTGCATGGGAATGGGCAGATAATTTGCTTTTGGCCAGCCCCAGACAGGAGTTAGGCGAAACTCCCGTTTCGTCGGGATTTCTTATTAAACCTTGAAGACGCTGATATCCTAATTAAATCTTGGTCTCCGATTCAAACATGGTCCACTTTTCGCCCATGTCTCACTGCGGGCAGTACAAGACAATTGCTGTGCTGGCCCATTAGACATGGCAAGAAGACCACTTCTCGTTATAGTTATATAGTTCCTCAAAAAAAAATGTTATAGTTATAGCTCATCCCCCACAATTTAACCAAAATTAGCCCACGTGTCAATACTTGTCCCTCTTTTCGTATTGAAGTTGTGAAATCTTTTCCTGGTCGTAAACACAGGACAAATCAATCCCATCATGATCTCTTATTATCCCGCCCATGGTTAGGCTTCTACTACTTCCATGCTCAAATCTGCCATGTCTACAATTTGATTACTACTTCCTTCGATTCATAAAAAGCGTCGCACATTTTGTATTGAGTTAGTAAACAAATTGGCGACACTTTTTATGACCGGAGGAAGTACATATTTTTACAAATTCAAATATTAATTTGTTGACCAACGTCTCATGGAGTTAATTTGCACATAGTACTGGATCGTTTATGCCTCATTTGTTCACCAACGTCTCGTGGAGTTAATTTGTTGACCAACGTCTTTCATCCGTTTCTAATGAATTCAGCCGGACCGCCGCAAACCCCTCTAACACTGAGTGGTCCCCGCTTCAGCACCCGAGCATGCGGTGCATCGACGCCGAGCGCCACGCATCAAGATGGATAGCCACCGGACCCACCTTGTTGTATTTCTCCCCGGCCCTTACTGTATTGCTCGCGTATTCCTCATCGCAAGGGTTCGCTGGCCCAGGCACGTGGTGGTGGTGCTGGCCCAAGTTGGACCCTGACCTCGTTTTTGGTCGTGGCATGGAATCTCGGTACAAGCATTCAGGTCCGGCTGCTGTAACATTGGAACAACTTGGACCCAACTTTACCGTTGCACACGTTTTGTAATCCAACATGTAACGGCGTAACGCTCGTTTCATGTCCATGTTAGGCGGATATCCTGACCAAATCCAACTGAAAATGACACATCTTTGACCAAAATCTTGATTTTTTTTTTAACCGGAGTCCAAAGGACTTCATCTATTAATTACGAGGAACATGACCGCACTAAAGACCACCCTGGCTGCCCTGGCCATCCACACTCACTCAATGCACGGAGACGAAGAGAGCCGTCGAGGTTGCAAGTAAAAGTCATCGTCATCACACAAACACTCCTCCCGAGCTGGCGACTCCAACTTCCCCCACCAACGCCCAAGAAATGACTTCTCCACTACAGGCACGCAAGCTCGTGTCGGCCCAGGCCAAACAGGCAACCATCCTCGCAAGCGAACAAAGCCACTGATTCTGATGGTGAGCTTCGGAGAGGCAATATGCAAGGCCAGCACCGAACAAGAACCTCAGAGATCGGACCACCTCACAAAGAGTCATCGTCATCACGCATCACTCTTTTGAGCTGGCGACTCCGACTCCCCAACAACGAAGCAAACCCAACCTGGAAGGCCAGCGGACACGTCGGAAGGACCGACTACCAGAACCATTGCCGCAGCCTAACTTTTGCTCAACACCGTCGTCACTACCACAAAATTCGCCAACGGAACACTCGCAACGCCGGCTGGGCACCTGCCAACTATGAAGCCGTGCATGGCCAGCCCCGGGAAAGCACGAAGGGAAACACAATCTTCAAGACGACACCCTCAAGAGGGGAAGCGACGCAAAAACGACGCCATCGTCCGACCCTGCACCGCAAGGCCTAGGCCTTGACCCGAAGATGAGACCCGAGAGCTGGGAAGGACGAAGTGCTCCATGACAACCCCCAAGAGGAGAGCGACATCCACGAACGCCGCGCCATCGGCTTTCGCCCAGAGCAAACCTTCTCCTACGCGCACCCCCGCGCTGCCGGATAGAGGCGGGGAAGACCCGCAACGCCGTCGGCCTGCAAACCCACTGCCCCAAGCCCCTCCAACATGGCAACGGCGCCACCACCACGCAAGAGCCACCAACCTCACCGCTAGTGAGCCGACGGGACAGATCGGCCAACGCAATCTGGCGCCCCGGGACCCCGGCCAACGCAGCAGGCCGCCGCCACGCGCCATGACGACCAGGGAGCAGGACGAGGGGACCGCCACCCCACCCCAACATGCCGGACATAGCCGACGCCGCCGCACCAAGGAGGAAGCAGGAGCTTCGCTCGGCACTGCGCCGCTGCAGAGGACCGCCCGAAGGACGTGGAGGACATGCCATCACGCTGGCCGCAGCCACCGGGGCCGAGCCTCCCCCTCAGCGTTGCGAGCAAGAAGAGCCCTGCCGCCACCGCGTCCGCACGGACTTAGCCCGGCGAATTCATCCTACGGCGGCGAGCAAGGGGTAGGGAGGGAGGGAGGGTAGCGGCGGCGGCGGGCCTAGGGTTCCCCCGATCCGCCCTTAGACGACGCGGGGGTCGGGGAAAATCTTGAATTTTATGAACGTACTTTCTTAGAATTTTTTTTTTTGGAAGGGTATTTTCTTAGAATCAAGATCACCTAAACCCAGTTTAAACGCTCACTGACTGAGTAAAAAGCACGCGCACGAAGGACGGCGAATCTCTTTTCTGCCTGCGCACCATCTCGTCCTACGCAGTGCGCACGCGTGCGCGTCGTCGGATGGGATCGGGCGGCTGGCCTCTCCCCGACCACATCTTCCTTGGTGAACCTTATCCACGGTCTCTCCTAGTCTCCTCCACCCATTCTCTCTAGCTCTCTCCCTACCCCGCCCCCTTCGGCCCTTCCTCTCCTCCCCCGACGCACGCAGCTAGTCTCCTTCCTCCTCTCTCCTCCTCAGCCCCCCACAAAGATCTGGAGCGTCGATGCGCCACTGCCTCTTCACGGAGATGGGCGGCTTCTTCCTCCTCCTGCTTGATGCCTACGTTCTTCTCAACTTCCAAGTCCATGGCGGCCTGTCCCTGAACCATACCTGTGACGTTGTAGACCTCGAGGCGCTCCGGTGGGCGGCGCCTTCGTGGAATGAGGCGGACGGTTCACCACAGGTCTGATCTCGTCCGACTCGCCGACTGTCCTCGTCCCCACCTCCATCCCCCGCGCTGAACTCTGCTGGCCTCCGCCTCTCTCCTCCTGTGCCCCGATCTCCTCCCATGCCAACAGCAGCCACCACTTCCCTCCGCGCATCAACGCTGGCCGAAACGGGCAGGATCCTCCTTCCTCGGGGAGATCCGCCGTTCCCGCGTCCTCCTCACACTTTGTCCCCATCTCTCTCCCCGACTTTATTCCCTACCCCCGTCGCTCTCTCATTCCGCTCGCTTTCCACCGCCGCCGCCGCCGCTCGCCCGTGCCCATGGCCGCTGCGGGGACGGCATTTCGTCCCGTCCTAAGTCACTCCGCTCCAAGTGCCCAGCTTCCTCCTGTGCTGCTCCAAACCCTCATCGACGGGGTCGTCGAGCTCGTCGAATGCCTCCGGCTGGCAGACATCGGAGGGGACCGTGCTTCCTTGGTAACGGGCTTGCTTGTTTTGGTCCAGCATGAGTTGATTATTGTTCTTGTGTGGTCATGTGCAGGATGTTGTACCGTGTTATTTATGTGATAATGGAATTTTTCTCCAATACCCAAAGGCTTCTTATTGCTTTTTCATCCCTGATTGCTTCTCAGTTTTATGCTTATTCCCTTCTACCATGAGATAGAGAGGGGCCATCAAGGTAGATATTACTTTTCCCCTTACTTTTCGTGTTCTTAGTGACAAAAAGATTTGGTATAAGAATAGGTTTTTATATGAAGGAATCATTTTATTTTACAGATGTAAATTCTATGTTCAAAATTACTTTATGATTTTGCTGGATGTAGTTTTGATTTATAACAGTTACTTTTAGGATTTAAGTAGATGTAATTTTAATCTTAAAGTTACTTTTCTGTTTTCTTTAGATGTGATTATAATCTTAAGAGTTACATTCTACTTTGATTGAAGCGACCGCCCCCGTACACGGGTTCGATCTCTGTGCTTTAGTGCTAGTCCTTGGATCGACTCACTAGCACACACAGTTTCAAGATGTAATATCATAGAACAAAGGTCTCAATATTACAACGAATCATCCAGAATTTAAAGGTACTTACAACTTGCATAACCTCACGGGTTAGCTGGAAATGAAACAACTGTTTAGCAGCGGAAAAACGGAAGATACAAGAGCACATCAACACCACGGTGAGAGCGTGGTGGAATGTAAGCCCGTAACCCAAACAAGCAGAACGTACATCTTACTCGTTGTCAGAGCTTCCTGCATCATTAAACGATGCAGCCACTAGGGTCAATACATTGAATGTATTGGCAAGATTCACTAGAAGTTATAATAGAACCTACCAAGTATATGCAGTATTTGGCAAGGTGGAGTTCAGGCTGTTTGCGTGGAAGTAGAACATAAATTACCCTACTACAAAGAAATGTTACAGTAATGTTAACTAATGGACACAGGGTAGACACACCCATGCTCCTATTAACCTAGAGTACATTGAAGTGGATTCTTCAAGTACTCCTACCCTGTTCAAACCATTCATTTTATTTAAGAAATTGGAATGAGTGAGACTTTCCTTACAGCTCCACATCTAGTTGCTCAAATTGTCCATTGCCGGGGACACGGCTAAGTACTTAGTTTTGACGCTCTCGAGAGTTTGTACACATTCCCCACAAGAAACCGACGTGTTAATCCCTTGCTGTCCTCAGGGTAGAGTAGCAACGGCATCGATTACAAGATTTTCAGAAGTAATTCCCTAAACCACGAGAGAATCACGCTCCCCCTACACGGCTACCTCAGTACAATTCTTCGGGTTTAGGTTCATACAACTTACTCTTGTCTCGCCAGAGCCCATATAGCATTGTGGTTGTACTAGAAGCTTCTAAATAGGAAACTAGTCCAGTCTCCGTTACCCCAGGTGGCATTCCACATTTGCAACGTAGGCGCTCCCCGAATCCATGGGAGAGACGTCCATGGACGATCCATTCCTGAATCCACAGGAACTCGACTCAAAGGGACCCATAGAAATGGACCTGATGCCGCTAATCCTCAAAATCTTCAAAGCAGCCCACCCAGGACGGTTCATTGAATTAATTGTTTTGCCTTACATCTAACAAAAACATTTCATATAGTCAAAGGCATAACAATATCATAATGTAGTTATTTCCCCCACGATACTACCATAGCTTAGCATTCAACTACAATCGATGGCTATTTGGTAGCAAGGTAATGGCGAGGGTAAACTATACTACCTGGGATTTATAGCTAGCATAGAGGTACGAGTAATAGTCCTATCAATGCATCTCTACCAACAACACTAATGCATAAGTATTTTAAAACAACAATAATAATGGGATATGATCAAAGTGAACTTGCTTTGTCCAAGGTTGTGATAGTTCTCGCACTCTTCGCAACAACAAGGAATTACAGTCCACACAATCTAAAATAAAAGAAACATACACACCATAAACACAACACTCAATACAAAAGCCATGCCATGATGCATATGCCATGATGATGCACACAAAGGTTACTTCTAAAATACAAGTTTTGTTTCTGTTTTGAAAAGTTTTTCAAATGATTTGGACAGATTATACAACATCAAGTGGTAATTAATATGCATGACATGGATAGGGTTTAAAACAAAAGATTGTGCGGCTTTTGCAACATAGAGCAATATTTAAACTTGTATGCCATGATTATACACAAAATAATTTCTTCTCTGGTCCTAATGGACAGAGAACAAGTTTAAATAATTTTATTGCAAGCTAACATGCTCAAAACTATTTTGAAACAATTCATTTGAAATTTAAACCATAAACCACCATTCTGTAAATAGCTACTGTCTAAATTATTCAAAACCGAAATTAAACAGTGCCAAAATATTGTACACGTTGTGACGATTCCAGAAAGGTGCGGATCACTATTTTTGAACAAACGGTTTAAAAGATATAAGGATTTGAAGTTTCAGGAGCTTTTCTGCAAAAGTGCATTATCTAATTCGGCCGAATTAAAAAAAACATAAAATGCTCTGCCACGTGGCATGGCGGGATTGGCCCGGGGCTAGGGTTCCAGCCGACGGGGCGTGCGCGCCGGACGGCGGAGGCGGGCGGCGCAGGGCGGCGCGGCAGGCGGGCGCGGAGGCGGTGCGGGGCGGCGCGGCAGGCGGCCGGAGCGGCGCAGGCATCGGCGGGCGGGCGGCGGCGCGGGGCAGCGCGGGCGCGGGCAGGCGGGAGGAGGTGGCGGCGCGAGCGACGGGCCGGCGCGCGGCGGCAGCGTGCGGGCGCGGGCGCGGGCAGTGATGCGGGTCGGGGTGGCCCGATCTTTCGATGAGATTGATAACTCTCGATTTGGGTAGAAGGTGGCGTTGACGATCCGACTACGGCCTAGGAGGCAGCGTCTTAGCAATCGATACACCAACTCCAGACGGTTATATTGATCACGCGGGGGCACGATCAACCTGACCACGAAGGTCTTTGTTCCTGCAAGCAATCGAAAAACAAGCAAGAACAAGATAAATAGCTGATGCAATCTAAAATTGCGAATATACTATATCAAACCAATGTCTCAACGAGACGATAAGTTGGAGTCTTGACGATGGTAAAACAGGTGGTCTAACCGACACACGCGATTACACGAAAGTTGCAAAGATGGCTAAACTTTATTTAATCAAAACCCAAGGCTCCTTAGGGGGGGCTCATGGGGTATATAAAGGAGGAGGGAGAGATATTTTCGTCCAGCTTGAGTAAGGAGGCCGAAATCCAACTCTATCTCTAACTTTCCTAACAAACTACAACTCTTTAGGAAACAGAAAAACAGATCCGTCAGCTTGTTTTGTCCGTCACGGTCAGCACGAGTCGAATCTCTTGATGGGGCCAGATCCGTTGGAAATGTCTTGTAATTTTCTTTCCAACAAGTACTGTTTTGCTTGATTTGGACTCCGGATGCGGCCTGGGTGATTAAAACAAATTCGGGTCTCCTGACAGCTCGGACCCAAATCGGATTCAACTTTAATTCGTGATATCTTTCTCTAGCAAGCTCCGAATCATGTGCCGTTTGATTTGTTGGAAAGTACACTTGAAATCCTTCCCTCTCAGCTGTATGAATGCTTGATTCTTGTTGGCCCTCCCGTTCGCCTCCATCATATCTCATCTTGACCTTGGACTTGAAAAGCTCGACAAGATGCCTACGTAATAAAACGAGACAAGATAGTAGTAGCTCCGCCTCTTCATAAATATGACAATCAAAACAATTACTACTTGAATTCACCTGATTATAAATCTTGTCAAATATTATAGAATTGAGGGTACCAAAGGTCATATCCATGGTTAGCATGTCCATATCAGGCAGGCGGCGCAGGCGGCCGGAGGCGGAGAAGAAGACGGGCGGAGCGCGGGCGAGCTCCAAAAGCAAATTGGACGGCGTCACTGCGTGCGCAACGAGGAGAGGAAGAGGCTTAGGAGGTCGGTGCGGGCGGAGACTCACCGGAACGGCGGCGAGACGAGGAAAACGGCGGCGGCGGGGTGCAACTCCAGTGAGCAATTAAATTGCAATCGAGGCAAAATCGGGCGAGCAGTTGGGGGGGAGTGGTAGAGAAAAACGAGGGCTTGGGGTGACGCGCAAGGATTTGGAGGAAACGGCCCGAGCGCGGAGAAATCGGAGGTGGAGTCGTGGGCAGTTCGCGGGCGTGCGTGGCCGGATTTCTCGGACGGAGGTTGAAGATGACGCGCGGGTCCCACCGGTCAGTGAGAGCGGGCGGCTCGGGCGGGGCGGAGCCGGTCGGTCCGGTTCGGCGGTTCGGTCCGGTTCGGCCGGTTTTTCCGGTTTTTCCTTTTCTTTTATCTATTTTCTGATTTTGAACCTCAGAATTGATTCGAAGCTCCAAATCACTCCAAATCAAATGCAACAAAATTTGTAAAATCATATTTTCATATGATCTAACTTTTGGAACAAGAATTTCCTCAAAATAAAATATTTAAAAATACATTTGCCTATAAAATGGCTTTTAGGGCCCTTAGGCTATCGAAACAAATAATTTTTTCAAAATACTTTCAAAAGCCAATTTATGGGATAGCTCTATATATGCATTAAATCCTTTTTTACCACAACACCCTCATGGGTTAAAATGCAAATACCCAAAAGCAAGAACAAGGTCCAAAATCAAATAAAGGCATCTTTGCAAAAGGGTTTTCTGGGCAAATTTTAGGGTTTTGAAAGTGATCAAAATGCAAGGGTGACATGATGCTCATGATATGCAATGCATATGAAGAGTTTTGAAAAATTGGGATGTTACATTGATTAGATGTAATTGTAATGTTCGTAGTTATCTTTCAGTCTTTTTTATGCTTCTGGCTTCCTTACTTAGTTGACACTGACTTATGTAAATAATTGGGGGCCCATATATAGCTTGAGGGGGATATGGGGAGTGTAGATAGCTTTACTGTAAATCAATTACAAATGAGGTAGCGGCATGGAGAAAAGTAGATGGGAAAAGATGGGGTGGGTTTTGTGGTTTTGCTTTGGAGAAAAAAAGGGAAAAGATGACACTACTGATTCTTTTACTGCATTAATGCCATCCTTTCCCTGATCTTAATCTTAATCTTTTGTTCAGAACTACCTTTATTTTTCTTACATTTAGGTTTCTATTGCTTTACCAGATCTTGTATCTTGATTCCCTAGACACCGCAGCTCTGCAAGTACAAACAAACAGAACTCATAGCTAGCTAGCATGGTGTAGAACTGTGGACAGACAAGATGGTCTCCGGATGGCAGTTGGCGTGGACACAAACTGTGTTTTTGTGTTCTTAGGCTTCATCTATGGGCAAAAACAAGCTGAAACTACATGTACATCCCCTTTTCTTTGTGCCTGCAGTTTTATCTGAACTTTTTAGTGATACCTACATGTAAGTCGTACAAGCACCTTGTGGGTTTTTTATTTCTGTTGTGGATTTTTGTGTGCATGCAGTCGTGAATTTCCAATGATCATATCATACATTCTTGGATCAAAAGTTACAACATCAAACCATGGGGAATTCTTAGAGCGCACTTTTTATAGGAAAAGCTGAGGTAGCTAGACAGCAGGTACCTTGAGTATCTTCTTTTTTTCGTCACCAGTTTGAGATGCTTGGATCTGATCTTTTTCTGGTCAGATGCTATCTCCAGTTCGATGTAATTTCTACTCCGTAAGTGTTTTTTCCTGGAGGTAGATCTTTCTGCATTCTGTGTTTTCATGGCGGAGTCTGGAGGTAGAAGAAAGAGTTGACAGGTTTGTAGGAGGTGTGGGGTTCCAGACTGCTGTGCACCCGATGTAAAAGGAGAGTACAAACCTGTGGTTTTCTGGTATTTCCTGGCGCCATCAATGTGGGACCACGAGATTTCTTCCCTGTCTCCATCAACGCGGGGTCCACCGGGACCGGGAGCAATTTTCTGGACAGACTAGGGCGCGCACCGTGTAGCCACGTGCTTTGGGATAGGGGGGTGTTACCTTTTTGGGAGTTACGAGCACTTGGTCGGGACTCAATTCATATGCCAGATCTAGGGCGCGCACCATGTAGCCACGTGCTTTCGGATAGTGGGGTGTTACCTTTTTGGGAGTTACGAGCACCTGGTCGGGACTCACTTCATGTGCCAGATCGTGCGCGCGCATCGGGTAACGGCCCCCTAAATAAAAGTATTATTTATCTCCATGTTCATTATTATTGTTTATTTCTTTATGCTAGAACTGCTATGATTCTTGAATATGAGATTCGAAGGAAAACTCATAAGCGCGTGTAAAGAGATAAACACCAAATTGTTCCTAGTCCGGCCTCTAGGATTAACTCATGTGTCGTATGATGATCATGTTTTCCTGATCATGGCATAGTCATAGTAACAAAGATCCCTACGACAGTGAGAGCACATTGTTAGAAGAACAAGGGTGCTGAACAGATCCAATTTCATGATATACTACGAGATCTTTTCGTCACTTGTTAGTATTATCATAAGATTGTTATTGTATACTCACGTCCTTAGACCATGAGAATATCAAGTCCATTCATACTGGAAGATTTACTTTGATGGTTATCAAACGTTACCCGTAACTGGGTGGTTATAACGGTAATCTTTCAGGTATTTCAGAAATGTATGTCTAGCAACTCAATAGTTCAAGATTGGGATTTGCTCCTCCTGACGATGGAGAGATATGCTTCGGGCCCTCTCGGTATTATGGTGTCCATTATCGTCTGGTCAGACACGTTGTGATTCGATCACAGGGGTATCAAAATAAGGAAACGAGAAAAGAGAACAAACCGGTAACGAGGATGATTTGGTATTGTGATCAAGTCGTTGCTTCACAAGGATATCACAAGGATAGCAAAAGGAATTGTTTACGGGAACAAAAGGTTCGCTCGAAATATTCGTGTATGTGTGGGAATTAATATGGATGTCCAGATCCCGCTATTAATTATTGACCGAAAGGAGTTCCGGGTCATGTCTACACATTACCAAACCTGCGGGGTCACACGCTCAAGGATCATCATTTTGTTGAGTACTAGAACTGTTGGAAACAAGAGAGAATTACACCGGAAAAGTTTCCGAAAGATTGAAAATGGTTCAGCGAATAAAAACGAAAAAGTTTTGGATAGGCTCCATGGGCTGCGTGCCTGGATAGTCCAGGATAGAGGCAGCCGCATGGAATGGGGAGGATGAACCACCGTTCTTGGTGGCTGGTTTAAAGGGTATTAACCCCCTATCCTTGATGCACATAAAACCCCTACTTGATGGACTTGGTAACTCCTCGTTGATGTGCATGGGACTAAAAACTGGTAACGCTCTCTTTGATGTGCCTATTTAAGTGGAGGGAAGAGGCAGCCAAAAACACACACACGGGTGGGTGCAAGGCTGCCCTCTCTCTCGTAACCATTCTCATTGTTCCATAATTAGTCTCCGGTAGTTTTTCGTTCTGGACGGCGAAGCACTGCTGAATTGGTGATTCCGTACGCGTGGATACCGGCAGAGGGATCGTGCTTTCGATCCTCAGACGGGAGGGATAATTCTCGCGGTTGGGAGGTACAATCCTAGCTGCGGGAATCAGCATCAACGGTCTTCACCAACATCTTCTCTCCGCTGCGATCGTTGGTAGATTCGATAAAACCTACCTGCACCTTCATAGTGATTTTGGGCTTTGTTCATAGGACGAAATTTTATTTTCTACTACGTTCCCCAATAGTGGTATCAGAGCTATATGAGTAGGTGCTGGTACGATGTAGAGCATGTGCGGAAACCTTAGAAGCCACAATAAAATATGCAAAACCCTATTAGAGGCGTCTAACTTGTTTTTGCAGAATATACATGTGATATGCTATAGTCTTCGTCATGTCAATAAGATTCTATGAGATGCTATATGTTGTAAATTAATTTTTGCATGAATTTCATGTGATGAGTTAATCCTTTTTATGCACCCTGTTTGATGCGCGGTAGTCGTGTTTTATAGGGTGATCCCTCACATAAAAATATCAAGTTGTTAGTGTTCTCCCAAGTGTAGCACCGTCTGTAATACGTGTCATTTCGAGGTGCGCCATGTCACATGAGTACGATAGACTTGTCGCGTATGAGGCGGGTGCAAACCGTTCCTGCATCAAGTACATTTGGTTGTCTTGACGTTCAGGCAAGATGGTCTTTAGCTCGGAACACTCCCATCGAAAGATGAACAAGAGTCACATGAGTTGTGATTGGCAAGTTGGCCTACCCGTCTAAATTTTTGTCATCAGTGATGTCACATCAATGACTTCAAATTGAGACGTGGATCTTGAATTACTTTGGGTCAATTATGAGGGATATTGGTTTTTAGTGGGAGCACAGATAAAATGAAAATTGTTTAATTGGTAGTGCTGTTAATTATGAACGTTGTCTAAGTGAGTTTTGTTAATTTTACGTTGTAGACAAGATGGCACGTAATACACCGTTTAACTTGGGCCCGATGCTTGAGAATGAAAAATTAACTGCGAATGGAAGCAACTATGCGGACTGGGTCCGTACCCTGAAACTTGTTCTCAGGGGTGCTAAGAAAAAATACGTTCTAGATGTGGCTCTTCCAGCAACTCCGGGACATGATGCCTCGGATGATGAAAAGGATGTCTATGCCACTAAGGTAGATTACAGCACCGTAGCCCAATGCCTTATGCTCACTTGCATGGATCCTGAACTTCAAAAACGTTTTGAGAATTACAACGCTTTCGATATGCTCAGATCGTTGAAAGCTATGTATGAGACACAAGCTAGAGCTGAACGTTATGAGATAACAAAGGCCTCATGGGAATGCAAGATGGCAGAAGGAAGTTCAGTGAATGAGCACGTAATCAAGATGGTTGGTTACGCGCACAGACTTGCATCTTTGGGTTTTCCTATCCCTAAGTCGCTTGGCACTGATGTTTTACTTGCTTCACTCCCCCCGTCTTATGACGGCTTTATCATGAATTACAACATGAATGGGATGGACAAGAACACAAGCGAATTGTTCGCTATGCTGAAAACTGCGGAGGCTGAATGCAGAAGGACACCAATCATGTGATGATGGTGAATAAGACCACCAGTTTCAAGAAGGGCAAAGCCAAAAAGGGTAAGGGTGTCGGTAAGACCGACAACCAAGGAAAACCCAAGAGCGGCGCCACTCCAGACACTGTGTGTTTCTTCTGCAAGGGCAAAGGTCACTGGAAGAGAAATTGCAAAAAGTATTTGGTGGAGAAGAAGTCTGGATCGTCGAGCGAAGGTATAATTGTTATACATGTTATAGACATATTTCTTACTGGTCCTCAATCTAAATCATGGGTATTTGATACCGGATCGGTTGCTCATATTTGCAACTTGATGTAGGGACTTTAGAAGGTGAGAAAACTTGCAAGGAATGAGGTGCAGATGCGCGTCGGGAACGGTGTCCAAATCGCCGCTCTAGCCATTTGTGTCATGCCCTTACGTCTACCTTCAGGATTCACTTTAGAACTAAATAATTGTTATTTTATTCCAGCATTATGTAAGAACATTATCTCAGGATCGTGTTTGTTACTTGATGGATATACTTTTAATTCAAAGAACAATGGTTGTTCCAGCTATTTTAAGAATATGTTTTATGGATTTGCACCCATTGTGAATGGGTTATTCATTTTGGATTTTGAATGTGGCAACGATGTCTATAATGTTGATGCTAAACATCTTAAGAAAATTGAGACAAATACCACTTTTATGTGGCACTGCCGTCTTGGACATATTGGAAAGAAACGAATGCAAAAACTTCATAATGATGGAATTTTACAGTCTTTTGATTTCGAATCATTTGATACATGTGAAGCTGGTCTAATGGGTAAAATGACCAAGACATCGTTCACAGGACATGTTGAACGGGCGAGTGATTTGTTGGAAATAGTACATTCTGATGTATGTGGTCTGATGAGTGTACCGGTGCGTGGTGGATACCTTTATTTCGAGCCACCCCTTTCAAGTGAATAGTCTCACATAGGGCGCCTTTCGCTGTAAATGGATCCGTGCTATACATGTGCGTGAGAAAATATCTGAGAAGCATTTTTTGACCTAGATGAAAAAGGGCAAATTGATGGTGGGCCGTTACTTGTCCTTAGTCAACGTGAGTTTGATTATTGTGATGGGGCCCTCCTCGTGGAAGTTTTTGACAGAAATTGCACCCTCCGGAACGAAATGGCAAAAAATGGTCTGGCAAAAAGCCTGTACAGCGACACGTGGCCTTTCCTCCAATGTCATTAGAGGAAAGGTCTTTCCGCCAATGGCATTGGTGGAAGGGCGCATGAAAGAGCTTTTCAGTACACTGCGCGAACTACTGCAGTACGCCTAGCTCGACCAGTTAGCCCGTCCACTTCCTCCTCTGGCCACTGCACCGCCTCGAGCTGCTCCTCCTGTGCACGCGCGCCCCTCGCTGCCATGTCCTGCCGCCGCCGCCTCGCCGTGGAGCCGTGGCCTCCTTAAGAACCGCGACGAAACGACCATGTCATGAGATACGCATCGTCCACCTCTACGTCCGGACGCTAGGAATTACCGCGGTAACGAGTACAGCCGCGTGCGTCCTATACGAATAGGGTGCCCGCGTGGTGTTCGACGAAATGAGGCAGGCGAGCTCCACCCTATGGAACGCGAGGGTACGCTTGCCAATGGACACGAGAAGAAGGCCGGGGCAGCTCCACCCTAGTGTGTGAGTATGTACAGGTTGGTCGGGTCTTCTGGATAGGATGACTCACCGCATGGAGGAGAGTAGGTAGCTTCGTGGGGTTAGTTGCCACCTCTGGCTGCTATATATACGTGAAGCAACCAAGGGAGAAGAACAGGAGCATCTAGTTGCTCCAACAGCCTGGGCCTCTGTCGTTCACAACATCTACAAGCCTGATATGGTCTGTACTGTATCTCCCTCTTCCTCTGTCTTGCCCACGCACGCAACCTGTTTGATGCAATGCCTGCCAGCCTGCTCACTAGCATGTTTCTGATCCTGCAGACCATTCCGGTGGTCCATGGAGGCGGCGGCGGCAATGGAAAGGAGAGCTGAGTGAGTTTGAAGCCGGGCAAGGGCCAGAATTCGTGCTTGATAGAGCATAAGTTGGTTAATTTATTGCTTGGGCCGGGAGTCGAGGTGGTCGCAGGCTCGCAGCCAGCCGCAGCACAGAGCATCGCGGCGTTGAAGCCGAGCACGTACACCGGCAGGGCGGTAATGTTGTACTTCCTCCGTCTCACATTAAGTGACTCAAATTTATCCAAATATGGATGTATCTATTTCTAAAAAGTTTCTAGATACATGTAATAGAAAGTCACTTAATATGGGATGGAGAAAGTAGTTGGGTAGTCGTGTAGGAAAATCATGAGTTTATTAGTCAAGTTGTAATCAGGTTAGGTGTACAACTTGACTAATCAACTAGGTGTTTGCCGTGTAAGCTTGTTTGCCACCGTGTACGAGTAGTAGTCCAGCCAGGTGTTTGCCGTGTATACGAGCGTGCATGAGTTTAGGTAGGATTAGTTCAGGGATTCCTAATCCGCGTAGATCTAGTCCTAGCTATTGGGCATGTATACATGCTCGGGCAAGCAGCCTAACTTCAGACCAAGCTTTGTACCGTGGTAAGAGATGGTCCGATCTTCTCAGAGAGCAACGAGGATAACCTGTATGATTCTACAAATCTTCCGGCTGTTCACCCGTCGTCGCATGACGAACTTGCAACCCAATGGAAATTCGCAACACCACACACATGCGCAGTAGTCCTCCAATCACAAGCGGTTTCGCAATCTTCCAATTCCCAGCGGAACAACAGATTATGCTCGAAATTTCAGTAGATAACAAACACCCTATCGAAACAAATATGGTGTATAGGATTCCAGATGAATGCTTCTCGCAATCAACAAGAGTCTCGAAAATAGTTAAAACATGGTCTAACTCTAACCCTAGGCGTACCCCTTGTATATATAGGCGGGGGGCAGCCAAACACACAAACGGAGTTAGATTCAAACTAGGTTCGACTCAAACTCATACAACAAATCCGAATAGGACTAGTAAACAAGGACTCGCAGGTCCGGGCGCCCCTTAGAATGTCGAGCTCGTCGTAGGCTTTCCTTGTGCGCCTCATACTCATACTCAACTTGTGGGCAGAATGAGCCTCATACTCATACTCAACTTATGGTGGACAGATCATTCTTGTCGTTGTCTGCCCCTTGCACACAAGTTGCTCTTCTAGCGTTATGTATCCTCCATCTTCATTTGTGGTGCGCCTGCCTCTCTCTCCTCCCTCGCGCATATCTTGATGTTGGATAACAGCACGTGATGATCCTCGCACGCGGCCTCCTCTCCTCCACGCTCCACGGTTGCCTCAGCCTCAAACCTGATTACACAAAGATACAAAGACTTAGGCGGTATAAAATTCTCATCAATATAAACATTAGGTGCAGCTAGGAGTGAGTTCACCTTTTGTTTTAATAACTTGGCACGTGCTCGTGTAATTGGTCCAATGCGTAGATCATTGGATTTATCTTGAACAGCAAGATCGTCATTAGGCAAAGATGACAAAGGACTAGGGATGCCCTCATCATCCTCCCCCTCTTCAAAAGGCATTGTCCTCGACGCTCCAAGGTCTTCTCCATCATATGGCGTGAAATCAGCAATGTTGAACAAATTACTCACGCCAAACTTATTGGTTGGAAGATCTATCTTGTAAGCATTATCATTGATCTTGGCAAGCATCTTGTATGGTCCATCTTCTCGTGGCAGAAACTTTGACTTACGTTGTTCAGGAAATCTATCCTTGCGAAAAGATAGGGTCATTTTCTTAGGTTATGTTGTTTCTGCCCATGGGGTTGAGATTGATGAATCTAAAATTGAAGCAATTAAAAACTGGCCTACTCCTGTCAATATTAGTCAAGTTAGAAGTTTTCATGGTCTTGCTGGTTTTTATAGACGTTTTGTGAAAGATTTCTGCACCATTGCTGCTCCATTGAATGAACTAACTAAAAAGGGTGTTGATTTTGTTTGGGGACCAGCCCAAGATAATGCTTTTGATGAATTAAAGAATCGTTTAACTGCTGCACCTTTGCTTGTTTTACCTAATTTCGCTAAACATTTGAGATTGAGTGTGATGCTAGTGGAATAGGTATTGGTGGTGTTTTGATGCAAAAGGGTCGTCCGATTGCATATTTTAGTGAAAAAATGAATGGTGCACAATTGAACTTTCCTGTTTATGACAAAGAGTTATATGATCTTGTTCATGTTCTTGAGGTTTGGCAACATTATTTATGGCCTAAAGAGTTCATTATGTGGACAGGTTTGTCAAAAGGTGTATTACTTGTCATAAGGCTAAGTCCAAGCTGAAGCCTCACGGTTTGTATACCCCTCTTCCTGCCCCTAGTGTTCCATGGGAAGATATTAGCATGGATTTTGTGTTGGGATTGCCTAGGACCAGGAGAGGACATGATTTTATATTTGTGGTAGTGGATCATTTTTCTAAGATGGCGCATTTTAATTCCTGCCACAAGAGCGACGATGCGTCGCATATTGCTAATCTGTTTTTCAGGAACATCATGAAATTCCATGGAGTACCAAGGACGATTGTTTCTGATCGTGACGTGAAGTTCATGAGCTACTTTTGGAAGATGCTTTGGGGGAAGCTAGGAACGAAGTTGCTGTTCAGCACTACTTGTCATCCCCAAACTGTTGGCCAAACGGAGGTGGTGAATCGCACACTTTCGACGTTGCATGGGAGGAGTGTTTGCCTCATGTGGAATTTGCATAATATTCTGAATTTTTTTATGAGATGAATTCAAGACAAAAGAAGACTCCATGCAAAAATTCAAGATTTTCTGTCTAATATCTAATATTATTATCATTTTTTGAAAATGGCCTAACAAACAAAATACATTTAAAAGGTATAACACATAGCAATTTCACTACAAACTTGTGTAATCACGTATGTTAGCCTTCAGTGAGTCAAATATAAGCTTCTCTCGGTGTTTTTACACACAATTTTGGTAGCTAGCAATGATTTATCAATTACTAGCCGAAAATTTAATTAATTCAACTAATGTATGGAATATAGTAAATAAGGTCGAGAAAATATGAAATTCAGTGTGCACACCGATCATGTACTCACAAGACTATATAAAAAATATTGAGATAGAAAACTATATGAGAATTGGATGAACTAGGACAATTATAGGTGCTCCTCATTTCGTCGAACACGTCGTGAGCACCCTGGACATCAAGTACATCGGCATCAAAGTCGGCCTCCTCCTCAACGACGGCCACTCTGAGCTTGCAGCAGGCGGCATCCGTGTCCTCCAGCGACGGCAGCGACGTCACGTACACCATCACGCGACGGCAGAGAAGACACATACACCATCATGTGCTGCATCTCGGCCCCAGCCACACCGCCCATGACGCCTTCCTAGGCGCCCGCCTCGCGTGAACCAATACCGGAGGAGGAGCGGCGGCGGGGGCTCACGAGATGGAGCGGCGGCGGCACGCCAACACCAGCACCGCCGTGCCGCGGTCGGCATCGGCGCCCTTCACCCACCCGGCCACGCTCGACACCGTGGCCATGGACCTGGAGCTCAAGACCTGCATCTGTGCTGACCTGGAGACCTTCCTAAAGGGCCGTGCCTGTGCCTACTACCATCGGCTGGGCCGCTTGTGGCGCTGGAGCTTCCTGCTCTACAGCCCGCCCATCACGGGCAAGTCCACATTTGCTGTGACGATGGCGTGGTTCTTGGGGTAGACGTGTACGACATTGACCTTTCTCATGGCGACTGCGACGACGACCTCCGTGCACTTCTCCTGGACACTGCTCCACGGTCGCTCATCCTCGTATAGGGTGCTGGGCTTGATGGATGGGCTCTCGTCGTGCTGCGTGGAAGAGCACATGATGGTGTTCTCCATGAGCGGTGGCAAGGAGGGTGTGGACCCGGCCGTGCTCTGCCCCGGGAGGTTGGACGTGCACATCCACTTCACCATGTGCAACTTCGAAGGGTTCAAGGCTCTGGCCAGCAACTACCTAGGCCTCTAGGACCACAAGCTGTACCCGCAGGTTGAGGAGGGCTTCCACGCTGCCAGTGGCGCGCACCTCAGCCCGCCGAGCTCGGCGAGATCATGCTTGCCAACCGTGCCTGCTCGAACCGCGCGCTCTGTATGGTCATCAACGCTAAGCTCAATATTCTATACAGTATACACCATAAACCGACATAACATATATGATACACCTGAAGTCGCTGAAGGTTGAAAGTGCACAAATGGACATTAATTTCACAGCCGTGGCCAGCAGGGCAGAGCTTGAGGTTTTAATCGATTCTTCCGAGCGAACGTATATACTTAGATTCGAGTATATATATCCAAGGCATTTGTCGCGCCACACCCGCGGATGCTCGCCGTTGATGTCAGCTGATTAGAGCCTAAGCTTGTGGTCAAGCTCGCCGCAACCAGACGTGGCAACTTTGACGGAGCATTTCATCGAACAGCCCGTGCGTGTCCTGTGCGCCGCCGCGGCCAACCACCTGCCCGCACCACAAGACCTTTCCAGATAGCTCCGCATCGTCACGCTAAACATACTAGCGGGAGGATTCAACCTGAGGTACAAGGATTCCCGGCCGATCAGTGTCATGCTGTCGAATAGAAGCTCGTCGGTGGCGGCCGGAGCACGCGCACGTGGATAGAACACCACAGAGCACCAAATCGAACAAGGAAAAGTGCAGGAGAAAGAGAAGGTCACTTAGAATACAACGGTGTCAGCTATCAGCGTCTAGGAGTCGCGGTTTCCCAAGAATTTGACGACGAAGCACCGGTGACCGAAGTTGATGAACAAGACCAAGAGCTCGATGTGGTCGATCGTTCTCCAATTAATTGCGCCTGGACGACGAGGTGGACGAGGCGTAGCTTCCGGCGAAGCGGGGGCCACAGTGCGTTCAGAGAGCAGAGAGAGAGGAAAGGAGAGGGCGGCGCGGGAACGCTGTGGTTGAAGCGCGAGCCAGCAGGGCACGCGGGTCCAGGCAGTCCGCGGCGCGTGGGCGAGCGCCTGCGCCAGGACGCGGCAAGGGGCGCGTGCGGGGACGACCACGTGTGCGGCAGCGTGGGAGGAGCAGCGCCAGGTGAGCCAACGGCCGAAGGAGGAAGAAGACGGCGGGCCCCATGTTTCTAAATTAAACATTACGGCCTGATTACGAAGTTTAAAGGTTGCCCGCCACCTGTTAGTGATGCACTTACACCCTCTGAAATTTAAAACAACTTTTAGGTCCATAAAGTTGCCGGAGACAGTTGGCCATGGAAAATATGTGGTACACAAACCGCTGCATACGAACCAAGATTCCTCAGGCGACTAACCTTTCAAGGTGTGGCCCCTTTACTTCATGACTTTTACCGATGACTTAAGTAGATATGGTTACATCTAATTGATGAAGCAAAAGTCTGAAACATTTGAAAAGTTCAAAGAATTTCAACATGAAGTGAAGAATCATCGTGAGAGAAAGATTAAATTTCTGCGATCAGATCGTGGAGGAGAATATCTAAGTCACAAGTTTAGTAAACATCTTAGTGGACCTAGTACTCCACAGAGAAGAGGGTAAGGTCTATGATGTCCTTAACTGAACTGCCTTTATCTTTTTGGGGTTACGCACTAGAAACAGTAGCTTTTACACTTAATAGAGCGCCGTCAAAGTCTGTTGAGACAACACAGTATGAGATATGGCATGGGAAGAAACCCAACCCATCGTTTCTTAAAATTTGGGGTTGTGATGCTTATGTAAAACGTTTACAGCTGAACAAACTAGACCCTAAATCAGACAAATGCTACTTTGTTGGTTATCCCAAAAACACAGTTGGGTATTGAAAGATCGGTATGGTCGGCTAGAGGGGGGGGGGGGGGGTGAATAGGCGACTAATAAATTTTACTTTTTTCTTTCTTTTCTTGAAAGATACAAACACTTAATCCTAGGGTTTACTAGATTCTCTAAGGGTGGCCGAAGCAATAAGATAACAAGAATGTAAAGGGTAAGAATTGATACCACATGAGAGACAAAGATTTTTACCGGAATTCCACCGATTGGGGTAGGTGTACGTTTCTGTTTGGAGGAGTGCTCCACCACAAAGGTGGAGGCGTCACAAAGGCTCACTCTATTCTCTTCTCACGGCACCACAAAGGTGATGTGAGCTCCACTAGAGGCTTCCTTGGGGGCGAAGTCCAAACCCTTACAAACTTGACCGGGGCTAGCTGCACAACTCAATTGGAGGCTCCCAATCCAAATCCCGAGCTCCTCACACCAAGGGAGAGCTCAAGGCAACCGCTTCTGTCTAGGGCTCCCAAATTCCCAAGAGAAACAAAATCCACAAACGAAACAAGGAGAATCAACTTTGCCTTGGTGAAACCCTAGATCAAGATCTTCTCCTCCAATCCTTAAAGAATCAAGAGTTGGGAGTGGCTAGGGAAGGAGATCTTGGAGATTTAAGCTTTTTGTGTTCTTGGGGTGAGAGGTGGTGTTCTTGGCTGCTTGCTTGGTCAGCTGGCTCGTTGGGGACGAAGGGGTATATAAATGGGGTCCCCAAAGATCAAGCCGTTAGGCACAGATCGGAGATCGGGATAGACCGGAACTTCTAGGGAACAGCCGGACCTTCCGAGTGATCACCGGAAGTTCCGCATATTCCCTCCAGAGCTAATAGAGAGCACCCGGAGGTTCGGGTAGAAGTTCACCCGGAACTTCCGCCACCTGGGAACCTAGAATGCCAGAACTGGGAATTTGAACTTGGTTTCTCCTCTCACCTTTTTGGGTGGGCTTTTTGGTGGGTCCAAATTTGTGTAGATGTGTACGTGAAATTGATTAACCTGTTACCTTCCCTTGTGGATTTCCTATTAATAGTACAGATGTCCTACGACTCAAATCAACCAAAAAAGTCGCTAAACACCACTACGTTTATTTCCTTCTCGAGGGTACACGAATCGTCTTGTGCCAAGTTCTTCATAAAATCTGAAATGCTTAGCACACGATTAGATAACAAAACACGTTTTCATCACCACCAAAACCACTTAGGAGAGAAATGCCCTTTCAATTTCCCATTTTTGGTGATTGATAACAACACAAAGATTTGCATAAAGAATAATCAATTAAGCTAGATGCAAGGAATCTAAAATATAGACGGCCCCCCCAGGTCTATGCACCAAATAAATTTGCTTGAAATGCAAAGTGCATATACACTAGGATCAACACTCCCCCTAGATTTTATAAACCAATAACTCAATTGCAAAGGATTAAAGATATAACAATAAGCTCTTTAAAGAATATGTAGATTCATTCATTCAATGATTAGAGCATTACCTCAAATTGGCATACCAAATGTTAATGAACCTACAAGGATTTATCCATAACAAAACAAAGCAATGCTTCCATGAAGCATAAGATTAGATAAATCCCAACTAGTTAATTTACTTTTTGCAATGTGACCTTGTGAGGAGCAATTCTATGAGGGAACAAATGAACAGATCTCCACACAAGATTAGTAAGACAAGATATATAAGAGATAAGCATTAAAACCATAGCTAGAACAAGTAGTCCAACACACATAGCTAGCTATTACATCACAAATAGTTATCAAGTCTTACACAAACCACAAATATAAAGTAGCTCACACATATAGTTCAACAAAATAGATAAGTAGCACAAGCATATTAAAACTTCATGGATAAAAACGAGCTTGTGACTAAACCATGCAAATCCCCAAGGCCTAACACTAACACTCTCCCTCACAACTACACTCTCCCCCTTTGCCATCAAGACACCAAAAAGGGAAGAATCGTCCCAAGAGAGAAACAAGCAAATCATTCGGAGGCCTCGTCTTCATCATCGTCCTCATCATCAATAGAGGAGGTATCCTCATCACTACCCTCAGCAGTGGGCACTTCATGATCTTCATCTTTAGCTTCTTCATTGCCACGCACCGGAGAAGGGATATGATAACCACTCCTTTCCCAATCTCCATGGGTGCTCCTCCAACCCTCAAAGTTCTCAACATCAGACACAGGAGAGCTAGGCAAGTTCATGGATTGGAAGAGAGGCTCTTGACGACGAAGTATGTGATGATTGTCCTTGTCAATCTTGTATATCTTCCTCTCATTAGATTGTTGTCACATCCCTAAAATTTCAAACTTTTGCATCCATAAGCGTCATGCCACAATTGCATATTTGAATTCAAATTTGAATCTCAAAAGGTTTTGAAAAGCTTTTATTTCAATTTAAACCCTAGGGTTTACACCCATTTGAGCTTTGGATCTTCAAACCAATAGGGTTTATTGCATAAATAAGCAATCCCATAATTTTTGGATAATTATTTGGAGTTGAAAAACTATTTTATTTAAATAGTTATATAGCCCTAAAGGCATTTATAGGGCAAATGTATTTTTAGATATTTTATTTTGAGGCAAAATTACTCCCAAAAGTTGAATCATGATAAAACATGATTTCACAAATTTTCTGGAATTTATTTGGGCCAATTTGGAGTTCAAAATCAAAAGATATCAAAGAAATGAGAAAAAGGAAAAAAGAAAAGGCTAAAAGGGAAAAACAAAAGGGAAGAAACCGGACCGGCCCGGCCAAAAGGGCCGAACCGGCCCCGTTCCGACTGCGCCCGAACCAAGCAAGCTGGCCCCGCGCGCGCCCGACCGCGCCGAGCCACCAACAGGTGGGGCCCACCTGTCGGGGTCGTCTTCTCCGCGGGGAAAGCCCCGGATCTCCGCCGCGACGTGCGTGCGCCTTCCTTCTTCGCCGCTGCGCGCTCACCGCCGTGATTTCCTCGTCCCGTGCCGCCCGCGCCTCGCTGACCGTGTCCCTATAAAGGCCACGGCCTCCTCTTCTTTTTCCCCCCAAACCCCCACGCGCACACGCCCCCAGGCTGCCGGAATTTGCCGCTGGAGAACTCCACTGCCACCGCCGTTTTCGCGTCACGCCGACCTCGCCGATGAGTCTCTTCGCCCGAGCCTTGAAATTTCTAAACCGCGTCGCCCTCGCGCCCGTTTTGACGCGCGCGGATTTGTTCTTTGTAACATCCCAATTTTCAAAACTCTTCATATGCATTGCACATCATAAGCATCATGTCACCTTTGCATTTGATCACTTTCAAAACCCTAAAATTTGCCCAGAAAACCCTTTTGCGAAAATGCCTTTATTTTGATTTTGGGCTTGATCTTGCTTTGAGTATTTACATTTTAACCCATGAGGTTATTGGTTTAACAAGGGATTTAATGCATATATAAAGCTATCCCATAAATTGACGTTTGAAAGTGTTTTGAAAAATAATTTGTTTCGATAGCCTAAGTGCCCTAAAAGCCATTTTATAGGCAAATGGTTTTTTAAAATATTTTCTTTTGAGGAAATTATTGTTACAAAAGTTAGATCATATGAAAATAAGATTTTACAAATTTTGTTGCATTTTATTTGGAGTGATTTGGAGCTTCGAATCAATTTTGAGGTTCAAAAACAGAAAATAGATAAAAGAAAAGGAAAAACCGAAACCGGACCGAACCGGCCGAACCGGACCAGGCCGACCGGCTCCGCCGCGCCCGGACCGCCCGCAGCCACTGACAGTGGGCCCCACGCCTTCTCCTACCTCCAACTGCCTCCGGATTCCATGCCACCCACGACTCCGAGTTGCCCACGATTCCGTCCCGATTTCTTCGCGCACGAGCCTCCAACTCCAAATCCCTGCGCGTCACCCCGAAGCACTCGCGTTTCTCCTCCAATTCCCCCAAACCGCTCGTCCAATTTCGAGTGTAGTTGAATGCTAGGTTATGGTAGAAATAACTTTCTACCAAATTTCGGAGATGAGCCACCTTTCACACACGTCCATTACCCGACAATTGACGACGACATCCCGTTTGGGAGACAGCTTGCTACTTTGTGCACGACACTGCACCTGGCAGCACCTTGTTTCCGAGGACGTGCTGAGCCGGTGGGATCCCAAGGAGGTGCACGCCGCTGGGAGATCGACACGGAGATCAGAGGACAGACTGTTGTTCCATTGACGCCCGACATCACCTACTCCGTGCGCTACCCTGACTTCATGTTGGGACTCCAATTCGCCATGCAACATGCGATAGCTCGTGTGTGCGAGGCCTACCACGATGAACTGCCTCCGGACTCTGTCTTCCGTAGCTTCAGAAGGCGAGTTGTTGGCGGGAATGCCGTGGGACCGGAGATCCTAGGCGAGGATCCGCACATGGAGGATGTTCAGTTTCAAGCTCTGGAACAGAACATGGTGGACATGGGGAAGAGTCTCTACAACGAGATGACCCGAGCGGACATAGCTGAAGACCAGGTGGGGATACTCCAAGGTCAACTGGCGCTGAAGACAAATGAGGTGCACCGCAGGGGAGATGTTATCCTGAACATGCATGCGATCATGGAGTAGATTATGTACGAGAAGGATCTCCTGCAACTTCAGTATGATCAGCTCCAAGCCCAGATCGACAACGCCAACCCTGCACCTGCACCAGCACAAGCACCACCACCCCCTTAGGACCAGGAGATGGAGCCACAGGAGGAGGAACCTCAGGAGGCGCAGGAGATGGACACACCTGCCACCCGCACCCGTTCCAGGGCGAAGAACTCTGGGAAAACCAACTTCCTTTCACTCCCTTAGTTTCAGCTTATAGCCGCCAGACTATTTGTTATACTATATTCGTTATCGTGTTAGTCATTGACCATGCCGTCGTTGTGGTATGGCAATGTAGATTCGTGTGTTTACTTGCAACTCTTTACTTGTGTTTTAGGCTATTATGTCTTGAGAACTATTTGTTTTGGATGTTAAAATCCTAGGGAATGTTTTTGCTTGCTTTATAGTTGACTTGTTCATGATTGAATTGTCATGCTTGTGTTATAATTGTGTTTGAACTGTTGTTTTGCCTGTGTTGTGGGGCTTAGTTTTCCCTTAGACCCTGTCTATCTATTTCTCATCTATGCTCTCCTAAAAAGATGCCTCCAAGACGTGTCCCCAACAACAATAGCCATATCACCAACAACGGTGACAACCATGAGAGAGAGAACGACGATGCAGTGACCATGCAGACTCTGTTGGCAGCTCAGACTCAATTTTTTTTCCAAATGGTAACCTAGTAGATAACCAACAACCAGAACATCAATCAGAATAACCAGTACCACCACCAGCACCAGCATCCAAGGATCAACAACAACAAGGGCAGTGGCCTTAACAATGGAGACAACCCAGAACAAAACCGCACCACTGGCAGGGATATGAGCCAAGTGCAATGCTTTAAGTGTCACAAGATGGGGCACTACTCCAATGATTGTCCGGAGAAGTTCAATGAGGCTGGAGCAAAGCCTAACCCATTGCAGAAGGGCAATGTGAACCACGTCAACGTGGAAGAAATAACGGAGGAGCAAGGTATCGTAATCGGCACCTTCCGTCTAAATTCTTTTGAAGCACTCGTACTGTTTGATACCGGTGCGTCACATTCTTTCATGTCAAGGAGTTTTGTGCATGAGAATGGATTAACCACTAGTACCTTAGTGAACCCTATGAAGGTAAAGTCACCTGGGGGAGAGATGGTAACGGCTTGTGAATGCCGAATGCTAACACTAGAAATTGGAAAACACAACTTCCCCACAGACCTGATAGTGTTAGGATCAAGAGGCTTGGATGTGATTCTAGGAATGGATTGGTTAGCCAAGTATAAGGACTTATAGATTGTGTCAAGAGGACTATTACACTCACAACCCCGGAAAAGAAGCGAATCCGCTTCAAGCCAACCTATGAGCTTAAATTACCGAAGGTAAATTCTCTTAAGGGGGTTAGCCTAGAGGATGTACCGATAGTGAAAGAATATCTGGATGTGTTTCCAGAGGAATTACCAGGCATGCCACCGGACCGAGATGTGGAATTCCTTATTGAGTTATTGCCCGGAAGTGGACCTATAGCCAAGAGACCATATAAGATGGCTGTAGATGAATTGAAGGAGCTGAAGAAGCAACTTGCAGAACAATTGGCCAAAGGATTTATTCGCCCTAGCTCATCACCATGGGGAGCACCTGTTCTATTTGTGGAAAAGAAAGACAAGAGCCAAAGGATGTGCATAGACTATCATTCACTAAACGAGGTGACGATAAAAACAAGTACCCACTACGCATAATCAACGATCTATTCGATCAATTGAAAGGAGCCTGTGTTTTCTCAAAGATCGATCTTCGATCAGGTTATTTTCAGTTAAAGATCTGAGAAGCGAATACACCCAAGACAGCATTTACCACTAGGTATGGCCTGTATGAGTACACAGTGATGCCTTTTGGATTAACCAATGCCTCGGCATACTTCATGAATATGATGAACAAGGTATTCATGGAATATTTGGATAAGTTTGTCGTAGTATTCATCGACGACATTTTGATCTACTCGAAGAGCAAAGAAGAACATGAAGAACATTTGCGTCTGATCATGGAAAAGCTTAGAGAACACAAGCTTTACGCAAAATTCAGCAAGTGTGAATTTTGGTTGTCCGAAGTTGGTTTCTTGGGATTACATTGTGTCAGGAAATGGAATTGCCGTCGACCCCGCTAAAGTAACAGTGGTGACTGAATGGGAAGTCCCTAAGAACGTCGGAGATGTCCGCAGCTTTTTAGGACTTGCTGGATATTACAGGAGGTTCATAGAGAATTTCTTCATGATTGCCAAACCTATGACTGAGTTTTTGAAGAAAGAGAAGAAGTTTAAATGGACTGATAAGTGTGAAGAAAGTTTTCAAGATTTGAAGAAGAGGCTAGTATCAGCACCCATCCTTGTTTTGTCCGACCTACTGGAAGATTTTCAAGTGTACTGTGACGCTTCGCGTTTAAGATTGGGCTGTGTTTTGATGCAAGGAGGAAGAGTCGTAGCATACGCCTCAAGACAACTTAAGAATCATGAGAGAAATTACTCCACTCATGATTTGGAACTAGCATCGGTAGTGCACGCACTCAAGACTTGGAGGCACTATCTCATGGGAAAGCAATGTGAGTTATTCACCGATCACAAGAGCTTGAAGTATATATTCACGCAGAAGGAATTGAACTTGAGACAAAGAAGATGGTTAGAGTTAATCAAGGATTATAATCTCAATCTTCAATACCACCCAGGCAAGGCTAATGTAGTAGCTGACGTTTTGAGCCGCAAGGGCTATGTTAATGGACTTACAACTGGAGAGTTACCTGCTGAATTGTGTGAGCAATTCAAGGATCTCAAATTGGAGATAGTTCCGGAAGGTTACATAGCCAACATGGAGGTACAACCCACTCTACTGGACAGAATTAGAGAAGCTCAGAAAGAAGACTCAGAAATTAGGACGATAAAGGATAACCAACAGGAATCTCGAGGACGAGATTCATCTTAAGGGGGTTAGGTCTGTAACATCCCAATTTTCAAAACTCTTCATATGCATTGCATATCATAAGCATCATGTGACCTTTGCATTTGATCACTTTCAAAATCCTAAAATTTTCCCAGAAAACCCTTTTGCGAAAATGCTTTATTTTGATTTTGGGCTTGATCTTGCTTTGAGTATTTACATTTTAACCCATGAGGTTATTGGTTTAAAAAGGGATTTAATGCATATATAAAGCTATCCCATAAATTGACTTTTGAAAGTGTTTTGAAAAATAATTTGTTTCGATAGCCTAAGGGCCCTAAAAGCCATTTTATAGGCAAATGTTTTTTTAAATATTTTATTTTGAAAAAATTCTTGTTCCAAAAGTTAGATCATATGAAAATATGATTTTACAAATTTTGTTGCATTTTATTTGGAGTGATTTGGAGCTTCGAATCAATTTTGAGGTTCAAAAACAGAAAATAGATAAAAGAAAAGGAAAAACCGAAACCGGACCGAACCGGCCGAACCGGACCAGGCCGACCGGCTCCGCCGCGCCCGGACCGCCCGCAGCCACTGACAGTGGGCCCCACGCCTTCTCCTACCTCCAACTGCCTCCGGATTCCATGCCACGCACGACTCCGAGTCGCCCACGATCCCGTTCCGATTTCTTCGCGCATGAGCCTCCAATTCCAAATCCGTGCACGTCACCCCGAAGCACTCGCGTTTCTCCTCCAATTCCCCCAAACCGCTCATCCAATTTTGCCCCGGTTTCAATTTAGTTGCTCGCCGGAGTTTCTCTCGGCCGCCACCGATTTTCGCGTTTTGCCGCCGTTCCGGTGAGTCTCCGCCCGCGCCGACCTCCTAATCCTCTTCCTCTCTTCGTTGCGCACGTAGTGACGCGAACCGTCCTCGTTTTGGAGCCACCCCGCACCGCCGTACGCCTTCTTCCCTGCCCCGCGCCGCCCCTGGCCGCCCGCCGTCTCCGCACCGCCCCCCCGCGCTGCCCGCTCCGCCGCGCGCCGCCACCCAGCCGGCGCCGCCTGCCCGCACAGCCGCCGGCGAGCTCGCCTCGCCAGCCGGAAACCCTAGAACCGGGCCAGTCAGATTTTTCCACGTGGCAAAGCTTTATTTTTTTTTATTTCGGCCGAATTAGATAATGCAATTTTGCGGAAAGGCCCCTACAACTTCAAAGCATCACATGTTTCAAACCGTTTGTCCAAAAATTGCGATCCGCACCTTTCTGGAATCGTCACAACTTGTAGAATATTTTGGCAATCTTTAACTTCAGTTTTGAACAACTTAGACAGAAGCTATTGACAGAATGGTTGAATATGGTTTAAATTTCAAATGAATTGTTTCAAAATAGTTTTGAGCATGTTATCTTGCTGTAAAATTATTTAAACTTGTTCTCTGTCCATTAGGACCAGAAAAGAAATTATTTTGTGAATAATCATGGCATACAAGTTTAAATATTGCTCTATGTTGCAAAAACCACGCAATCTTTTAATTTAAACCCAATCCATGTTTCATGCATATTAATTAGCACTTTGTTGTTGTATAATCCGTCCAAATCATTTGAAAAACTTTTCAAAACAGAAACGAAACCTTTTACTTTTGAAGTAACCTTTGTGTGCGTCATCATAGCATATGCATCATGGCATGATTTTGTATTGAATGTTGTGTTTATTGTGTGTGTTCCTTTTATTTTAGATTGTGTGGAGTGTAATCCTTGTTGTTGCGAAGACTGCGAGAACTACCACAACCTTGGACAAGGCAAGTTCACTTTGATCATTCTCCTAAATATTTTATTATGCACTAGATGCTTTATTAGATGCATCAGGAATATTACTCGTACTTCTATGCTAGCTATAAATCCCAGGTAGTCTAATTTACCCTCGCCATTACCTTGCTACCAAAATTGCCATCGAGTGTAGTTGAATGCTAGGTTATGGTAGTATCGTGGGAGAAATAACTACATTATGATATTGTTATGCCTTTGGATATGAAATGTTTTGTTAGATGTAAGGCAAAATAATTAATTCAATGAACCGTCCTGGGTGGGCTGCTTTGAAGATTTTGAGGATTAGCGGCGTCAGGTCCATTTCTATGGGTCCCTCTGAGTCGAGTTCCTGTGGATTCAGGAATGGATCGTCCATGGACGTCTC
This sequence comes from Brachypodium distachyon, assembly GCF_000005505.3. Classification (NCBI taxonomy): domain Eukaryota; kingdom Viridiplantae; phylum Streptophyta; class Magnoliopsida; order Poales; family Poaceae; genus Brachypodium; species Brachypodium distachyon. The sequence continues at coordinate 8,028,171 of NC_016135.3, forward strand.
TCCCGTGGATTCGGGGAGCGCCTACGTTGCAAATGTGGAATGCCACCTGGGGTAACCGAGACTGGACTAGTTTACTATTTAGAAGCTTCCAGTACAACCACAATGCTATATGGGCTCTGGCGAGACAAGAGTAAGTTGTATGAACCTAGACCCGAGGAATTGTACTGAGGTAGCCGTGTAGGGGGAGCGTGATTCTCTCGTGGTTTAGGGAATTACCTCTGAAAATCTCGTAATCGATGCCGTTGCTACTCTACCCTGAGGACAGCAAGGGATTAACACGTCGGTTTCTTGTGGGGAATGTGTACAAACTCTCGAGAGCGTCAAAACTAAGTAAGGAAAGTCTCACTCATTCTAACTTCTTAAATAAAATGGATGGTTGAACAGGGTAGGGGCACTTGATGAATCCACATCAATGTGCTCTAGGATAATAGGAGCATGGGTGTGTCTACCCCGTGTCCAATAGTGATAAAATTTCTATTTGATTAAAAGATAGGATTCAATAACTAGGCGTTTATGCAAATAGCTTGAACCCCACTTTACCACATTATGCATATATTTGGTAGGCTCTGGTATAACTGATGAGGACATCCCAACTAATGATACAACCACAGCCCCTACAGCACATACACCTCAAGTACCGGAGATACATGGACCAATTACTAGAGCTCGTGCACGACAACTAAATTATCAGGTACTTTCGTTCCTCGGTACTTCATTTAATATTAATGAGAACATGCTGCTGCCTAAGATGGGTTCTTTTATGTGTTTTAGGAATGAAGGACCTAGCTTGCACCTCAAGGATCAGCGTTGGACAGCAAACCATGGAGGTGGCAGCAAGGTGGCGGGAGCTAGCTCAAGTGATGATTTCAGAACATTGAAACCGCCATAACGAGAGATGAGAAGAAGGCCGCATCCTCTTCATCAATGGGATTTCGGCCAAGTGGAGGATTCTCCCTCCAATGGGTATCTATGGGCCAAAGATGAGGGTTATAACCTTGCTTTATTGGGCCTAAGGCCATGTAATAGGGTCCAGCCAATTTTTAGATGTTTTCGTTGTGTTTTAGGAGGATTCCTAGGCCGTTTCGGAGTCCCTCAAGGACCTGTCCGAAAACCACCTAGTTCCCCTCCTATTTATACCCCATGAGCCCCCCCATGGAGCCTTGGGTTTTGATTAGATAAAGTTTAGCCTTTGCTACTTTCGTGTAATCGCGTGTGTCGGTTAGACCACCTGTTTTACCGTCATCAAGACTCCAACTATATTGAGTATTCAGATTCGTGAACCTTCATATCTCCTATTCGCAATTTCAGATTGCTTTTCATCTTGTTCTTGCTTGTTCTTCGATTGCTTGCAGGAACAAAGACCTTCGTGGTCAGGTTGATCGTGCCCCCGCGGGATCAATAACCTTCTGGAGTTGGTGTATCGATCGCTAAGGCGCTGCCTCCTAGGTTGTAGTCGGATCGTCAACGTCACCTCCTACCAAATCGATAATTAGGTATCTCATCGAAAGATCGGGACACCCTCGAGGCTATCACGTGGTATCAGAGCTTAAGGTTGCTCGGTGAGATTTTTCCAGTTTATCCGTAGTTTAGATCTGTTTTTACCTATCGTCCAGAAAAAGCCAAACAAAAATTAGAATTAGTTACCTTGTCCTAGAACCAATCTGAGCCTTGCAATTTTCACATTAGTATTTGCATTGTTGAATCTTTGCTGCATTAATCGTGTCGAGTTGCTGGATTAGATTGGATCGTTTTTCAGATTTTTTCTACTAGATCGAACTTGCTTTTGGTTTTCTTGTTCTTCGTGTGACGCAGGTTTCCTTCATCAATCTTCCGCCGCCAAACTTCCTGCCACACCACCGCCATAATCTTCCGCCGCCACCATATCTTCCACCGAGTCCCTCTTTGAGTCCTACACCGAGTCCTTCTTCCAGTCCTACACCGAGTCCCTCTTCCAGTCCTACACCGAGTCCCTCTTTGAGTCCTACACCGAGTCCAACATCGAGTCGGCAAGTTATAGTTTTCAGCCGCGAGTTCGAGTCCGAGTCCAATCAAGAGTGCTTTTGGAAAGTGTTTCATAATAGATCGATTTTTGTTTAGAGATCAAGTTGTTCAGAAAGTTGTGAAAAAAAAAAAAGAAGGGAAAGAAAAAAAAAAGGAAGAAAGAAAGAAAAAAAAAAACGGAAAAAAAAAAGAGAGAAAGAGTTCGAGTCAGTTTCGGACCCGAGTCCGAGTAGAATTTTAGTTTCGGGTGGGTTTGACCCGTGTTCAGTAAAACGGACGTATCTTTTGCATACCAACTCGGATTTGGACGTTCTTGGACTTTTTGGAAAGCTCACGACGAGGTGCATCAGGAAATATCCAGGGCAACGCCCTGCACTTTGACCCTCAAATTCGGCCTCTAAGGTGGACTTTTCGAGCTCCAAAGTTTCTGCACCCGTTTTACGGCACCGGGGCAGCGCAGTATATCTCAGTTTTCTCCACCGTCCGACCTCCGTTTCGAGTGATCTTGCACTTGTTGGAAAGCTTGTTTTGATACGCTTCTAACCCATATTTTCTCATATTTTTCTGAGTTTTCCTTACTACAGCCTTTGCTATTCTCCTACAGACCGACGTGCAGCTTTCCGGTCTTAACTTCTTTTGCGTGAGTTTCTGGGGATAAAAAAAAAAAATAGAAAAGAATAAGAAGCCAAACAGAAGGCCACAAAAAGAAAAAAAAAAAGAGAGAAAAAATATTCCCCAGAGATTTACTTGTTTTACCTTTCATTTGATCTTTCCTTTCTACCTTTTTCAGTATCTAGGCTTAGTTAATTTCTGTAATTCGTTCTTGTCGACTCCAGCAACTAGGACTAGCATTTTTGAGCATATTTTCAACTTTGCATTGCTGATTTGATTATTCGCTTTTCCTTGCTACTCACATAAGCCTCCAAGCTCCACAGATTCTACACCTAGGTTGGTTTGCCTCGAGGCATCGATACACTAATCTTCGGAGGGCTTGTTCTCGCTGCTGGCCATCACCTTCCTGTTTGCGGGGTAAGAACGAGTAAGAACTTGATTAAAAGTTGAGTGGAGTGATCTTTGGAACCCCACATCCTAGTAGTGCATAGGGATTTTTCCTTGTGATTTGTTTCTTGTTTTCTCCTAACGATGGCAGGTTCTGACGATGATTTACAAGGCCACTCTCCACGCACAAAGGGCATTATTTCACATTTTGATCGCAAGCTTAGGCTCCGTAACGAGGAGCTGGATGAGGACGTTCGGGTTGCGAATGAGAGACTTGGAACCTTGGAGAGCGCGCACATTGAAACAAATACCAAGCTAACATCTTTACAGAATTCTGTTGCTACCATTAGTACTTCTCTGGCAGAAATCACGACGCAACTGGCGGCAATTGCTGCAACGACCATCGCTACACCGGGAGGAAACAATACACACAACCAGCGGACCGCTAATAAGGGTACCTTCGCAAGCGAGGTTGAGGAGAACGACGACGACTACTCCGCGGATACGGAACACGACGGGGCCGTAAACCATCACAACGACCGTGATCATCGCCGAACTCGTTTCAACCGCCGAGGTATGGGACCGACACGACCTCACAGAGAGGAACATGACTCGCTGCATTCTATTAAACTTAAGGTTCCTCCTTTTGATGGAAAATATGACCCTGATGCTTACCTTACATGGGAATTAGAATTGAGTCAAAAATTTACTTGCCATGATTTTCCTGCTAATAAGAGGGTTAGGGCTGCTACTAGTGAGTTTACTGATTTTGCTTCTGTTTGGTGGCATGAGTATTGTATTGCACATCCTAACGCTATACCACCAACATGGGATGATTTGAAAAGAATTATGCGCGCTAGATATGTTCCTTCATACTATTCGCGTGACTTGTTAAAGAAACTACAACAATTAAGGCAAGGTAGTAATTCTGTCCAAGATTATTATCAAGAAATGCAAAAGAACATGTTACGTTGTGGTTTAGTTGAGAATGAGGAAGCTGCTATGGCTAGATTCTTTGGTGGTTTAAATCGTGAAATTGCTGACATTGTTGATTATAAGGAGTATAATTCTATCAATCGATTGTTTCACATTGCTTGCAAAGCTGAAAGGGAAGTGCAGGGACGACACGCGAACGCGCGGACTAACTTTTCTGCAGGTCGTACTTCCTCATGGGCAGCACGCAGCCCCGCTGCCCCTTCCACACGCCCAGCTGCACCCCCTACACGTCCGGCTGTTCCGACTACTTCCACCAACAAGCAAAGTACCTCTACACCTACATCCGCAAAGGTTGGACCAGCAGCAACAAGAAATACACCCGCTGCCTCTGCACAAAGTTCAGCAGCGTCCGTTGCTTCCACCGGACGGACCGGAGATAACCAATGTCGTAGGTGCAAAGGATACGGGCATTTTCAGCGGGACTGTCCAACCAAACGCGTTATGATCATACGTGAAGACGGAGTATATGATTCAGCCAGTGATTTTGACGAAGCTACCTATGCTCTCATTGTCGAGGAAGAGCAAGAAGACCCCGCTGCCCACCATGACGAGGAGTTAATGGGAGCTGAAGCCGCTGATCAGTACTTGAGTTTGATTGCACAACGCACCTTGAGCGTCCAAATGAGCCACGCCGAACAAAATCAGCGGCATAACTTGTTCCAAACAAAAGGGGTCATCAAGGAACGCGCTGTTCGTATCATCATAGATGGGGGAAGTTGCAATAATTTGGCCAGCACGGAGATGGTGGAAAAACTTGTTCTTACCACCAGGCCGCACCCCCACCCTTACTACATTCAATGGTTTAACAACAGCGGTAAGCTCAAGGTAACTAGAACAGTCCGTGCACACTTTACTATTGGTACATATTCTGATTTTGTGGATTGTGATGTGGTACCTATGCAAGCATGTTCTATGTTACTCGGTCGTCCATGGCAATATGATACAGATTCTGTTCATCATGGTAGAACTAATCATTATTCTTTTATGCATGCTGGTAAGAAAATTGGTTTGAAACCTATGACTCCTGAACAAATTGTGAAAGATGATCTTGCTAGAGCTAGTAGAGCAAAGAGCAAAGAGAAGGATAAGAGTGAGAACCATAATGTCGCTAAAGAATTTAAGCACCAAGCGTCTACTAGCAAATCTGAACCGAAACATGTTAATGAAATTAAATTGAAAGGTGCATGCTTGCTTGCAAGTAAATCCGATATTTCTGAGTTAGATACGAATAATTCTGTTTGCTATGCATTCATTTGCAAAGAGGCTTTGTTTTCATTTGAGGATATGCCTCCCTCTTTGCCCCCTGCTGTTACTCACGTTTTGCAGGAGTATTCCGACATCTTTCCACAAGACGTACCACCAGGATTACCACCTATTCGAGGGATTGAACATCAAATTGATTTAATTCCTGGTGCTTCGCTGCCCAACCGTGCGCCCTACCGTACCAATCCAGAGGAGACGAAGGAGATTCAACGACAAGTTCAAGAATTGCTCGACAAAGGTTATATTCGTGAATCCCTTAGTCCTTGTGCTGTTCCTGTTATTTTGGTACCAAAGAAAGATGGTTCTTGGCGTATGTGTGTAGATTGTAGAGCTATTAATAACATTACTATTCGCTATCGTCACCCAATTCCTAGACTTGATGATATGTTAGATGAATTAAGTGGCTCTACCGTGTTCTCTAAAGTTGATTTACGTAGTGGTTACCACCAAATTCGAATGAAATTAGGCGATGAATGGAAAACAGCATTTAAAACTAAGTTTGGACTATATGAGTGGTTAGTCATGCCTTTCGGTCTTACTAACGCACCTAGCACTTTCATGCGGTTAATGAACGAAGTTTTACGCGCTTTCATAGGACGATTTGTGGTGGTTTATTTTGATGATATATTGATTTACAGCAGCTCTTTAGAAGACCACTTGAATCATTTACGTGCTGTTTTTGATGCTTTGAGAGATGCACGTTTGTTTGGTAACCTTGAGAAGTGCACCTTTTGCACCGATCGAGTTTCGTTTCTTGGCTATGTTGTCACTCCACAGGGCATAGAAGTTGATAAGGCCAAGATCGACGCAATTCAAAGCTGGCCAACTCCAACAACGGTCACCCAAGTGAGGAGCTTTCTTGGACTCGCTGGGTTTTATCGCCGCTTTGTAAAGGATTTCAGCACCCTTGCTGCACCGCTTAATGAGCTCACAAAGAAGGACGTTCCATATGTATGGGGCGCTGCACAAGAAGAAGCTTTTCTCATATTGAAAGATAAGTTGACACATGCTCCTTTACTCCAACTTCCTGATTTTAATAAGACTTTTGAGTTGGAGTGTGATGCTAGTGGAATCGGTTTAGGAGGTGTGTTGTTACAAGGCGGAAAACCTGTTGCATACTTTAGTGAAAAATTGAGTGGGCCTAGTCTGAATTATTCTACTTATGATAAGGAATTATATGCTCTCGTTCGGACTTTAGAAACATGGCAACATTATTTATGGCCCAAAGAATTTGTTATACATTCTGATCATGAATCTTTGAAGCATATTCGTAGTCAAGCAAAGCTGAACCGTCGTCATGCTAAATGGGTTGAATTTATTGAGTCTTTTCCGTATGTTATTAAACATAAGAAGGGTAAAGATAATGTTATTGCTGATGCGTTATCACGTCGTTATACCTTGTTATCTCAGCTTGATTTTCGGATATTTGGATTGGAGACTATAAAAGAACAATACGAACATGATGCAGATTTTAAGGATGTTTTGCAGCATTGTAAAGAGGGCAGAACATGGAACAAGTTCGTCATTAATGATGGATTTGTGTTCCGTGCTAACAAGCTATGCATCCCAGATAGCTCCGTTCGTCTTTTGTTGTTACAGGAGGCACATGGAGGAGGGTTGATGGGTCACTTCGGCGTGAAAAAGACCGAAGATGTGCTCGCTGATCATTTCTTTTGGCCTCGGATGAGACGGGATGTTGAGAGATTTATCGCTCGTTGCACTACATGTCAAAAAGCTAAGTCACGACTCAATCCTCATGGTTTATATATGCCTCTCCCTGTTCCTAATGTTCCTTGGGAAGATATATCAATGGATTTTGTTTTGGGATTGCCTCGAACTAAGAAGGGGAGGGATAGCATATTTGTTGTTGTTGATAGATTTTCTAAGATGGCACATTTTATACCTTGTCATAAGAGCGATGATGCTACAAATGTTGCTGATTTATTCTTTCGTGAAATTGTTCGCTTGCATGGTGTGCCCAATACTATAGTTTCAGATCGTGACACAAAATTTCTTAGCCACTTTTGGAGATGTTTATGGGCTAAGTTGGGGACCAAATTGCTTTTTAGTACTACATGTCATCCCCAAACAGATGGACAAACTGAAGTTGTTAATAGAACATTATCTACTATGCTTAGGGCTGTTTTAAAGAAGAACTTGAAAATGTGGGAAGAATGTTTACCTCATATTGAATTTGCTTATAATCGTTCACTGCATTCAACCACAAAATTGTGCCCTTTTGAAATTGTTTATGGTTTTATGCCTCGTGCACCAATTGATTTGTTACCTTTGCCAACTTCTGAAAAAGTTAACTTTGATGCTAAGGAACGTGCTGAACTTATAATAAAAATGCATGAGACGACTAAAGAGAACATTGAGCGCATGAATTCTAAGTATAAACTTGCGGGAGATAGGGGCAGAAAACAAATTGTGTTTGAACCTGGAGATCTTGTTTGGTTGCATTTGCGCAAAGATCGTTTCCCTGATTTGCGCAAGTCTAAGTTAATGCCACGAGCTGATGGTCCCTTTAAGGTGTTAGCAAAAATTAATGATAATGCATATAAACTTGAGCTACCTGCAGATTTTGGGGTTAGTCCCACGTTTAATATTGCAGATTTGAAGCCTTATTTGGGAGAAGAAGATGAACTACCGTCGAGGACGACTTCGATTCAAGAAGGGGAGGATGATGAGGACATCCCAACTAATGATACAACCACAGCCCCTACAGCACATACACCTCAAGTACCGGAGATACATGGACCAATTACTAGAGCTCGTGCACGACAACTAAATTATCAGGTACTTTCGTTCCTCGGTACTTCATTTAATATTAATGAGAACATGCTGCTGCCTAAGATGGGTTCTTTTATGTGTTTTAGGAATGAAGGACCTAGCTTGCACCTCAAGGATCAGCGTTGGACAGCAAACCATGGAGGTGGCAGCAAGGTGGCGGGAGCTAGCTCAAGTGATGATTTCAGAACATTGAAACCGCCATAACGAGAGATGAGAAGAAGGCCGCATCCTCTTCATCAATGGGATTTCGGCCAAGTGGAGGATTCTCCCTCCAATGGGTATCTATGGGCCAAAGATGAGGGTTATAACCTTGCTTTATTAGGCCTAAGGCCATGTAATAGGGTCCAGCCAATTTTTAGATGTTTTCGTTGTGTTTTAGGAGGATTCCTAGGCCGTTTCGGAGTCCCTCAAGGACCTGTCCGAAAACCACCTAGTTCCCCTCCTATTTATACCCCATGAGCCCCCCCATGGAGCCTTGGGTTTTGATTAGATAAAGTTTAGCCTTTGCTACTTTCGTGTAATCGCGTGTGTCGGTTAGACCACCTGTTTTACCGTCATCAAGACTCCAACTATATTGAGTATTCAGATTCGTGAACCTTCATATCTCCTATTCGCAATTTCAGATTGCTTTTCATCTTGTTCTTGCTTGTTCTTCGATTGCTTGCAGGAACAAAGACCTTCGTGGTCAGGTTGATCGTGCCCCCGCGGGATCAATAACCTTCTGGAGTTGGTGTATCGATCGCTAAGGCGCTGCCTCCTAGGTTGTAGTCGGATCGTCAACGTCACCTCCTACCAAATCGATAATTAGGTATCTCATCGAAAGATCGGGACACCCTCGAGGCTATCAATAACTCGTAGTGAATCTTGCCAATACATTCAATGTATTGACCCTAGTGGCTGCATCGTTTAATGATGCAGGAAGCTCCGACGACGAGTAAGATGTACGTTCTGCATGTTTGGGTTACGGGGTTACATTCCAACACGCTCTCACCGTGGTGTTGATGAGCCCTTGTATCTTTCGCTTTCCGCTTCTAAACAGTTGTTTTATTTCCAACTAATCTGTGAGGTTATGCGAGTTGTAAGTAACTTTTAAATTCTGGATGATACGTTGCCAATACATTCAATGTATTGACCACGTAGTGGCTGCAAATCAATAATGCAGGTGAATCTGACGAAGAGGGAGGTTCGTCAATGTTCTTTGGGTTATGTGCTTACATTCCAACATGCACTCTCCTTTGGGAGTAGTTGAGGCCCATTTGCTCCACCTTTTCTGCTGTCGTTTTGTGAAACTGTTTTTATGATATTTTGGAACTCTATTTGTATTGCTGACCCAAGGGGTTATGCAAGTTTGTAAGTACTGTTAAGTTCTGGATGATACGATGTAATAAAGTACTTTTGATCTTTGTATCTTGATATCACATCTTGAAACTGTGTGTGCTAGTGAGTCGATCCAGGGACTTGCACAAATAAGCACAGAGATCGAACCCTGTACGGGGGGAATCGCTTCAGATGGTATCAGAGCAATGTGTTGCCTGTAGGAACGTGACCCTAGCTGGGATTAGGATAAGACAAAACCAAAGACCAAACCAAAGACCAAACCTTAGAATTATTCTTATCCCTATCTGATATATATATATACATATATTTTACTCCTTATCCCTATTCATCTAAATCATTGCATTTATATCTTACATATGCATGACATGTTTATTGTTTTTATTTCTACATATACACCAAATACTATGCTTTATATCACAGATGCATGTTTCTTTTATTATACCACAGATACATATTTATTTTAATATACCACCCACCACTATAATCATGTTGCTATGATATTCACATATTATTATGCATCCAATTTTATTTTGCAATCCCACATTTATATTAAATTTTATCACTTTATACCCACTCTACTATCTTCTATTTTATTTTACATATATCCGACCATTTTGATCATGTCACTGATACTCGACTTCTTGTTTTCTATAGATGGGAAGCGCAACACCTTTTGGCAACGTACCGTCGTTTACCCGAATCTACTACCCCTCCACGGACGACGACCAGTTGTTCAGTGCTCCTTTGGCGGCACTGTGTGCGTCTCTTGACCTGCCACCACCCAGGTTCAGAGGCCGAGTCGAGCCCGCCGTGCCAGAAGGATGGCAGCCATGGTTGGAGATTGAGGCGAAGATCCGCGGGCGTGAGATCACGCCTGCCACTCAGGATATCACGTTCATCGCCCGCTACCCCACCTTCGAGCAAGGCCTTCAGTTCGCCATGCAGTGCGCCTTGGTGAGGAGATGACCAGGGCTGACGATGCTAAGAAGTTAGTCGGTCATTTGCTGGAGGAGAAGACCCAATGGCAGGAGGATAAGGCATTGCTACAGAACACTGTCCTCAACATGGGAGACGCCATTGACCAGCTAAAGTACGAGAGAGACCTGGCTCGCTACTACTGCGAGCAGTTCAAGGCCTTCATTGAGGCAGCAGCCGCAGCCGCCGCTGAGCCAGCACCAGCTACCGCACCGGCACCAGACAAGGCCCCACCTCCACCGCAGGATCAGGAGGTGGTACCTCAGGAGGTAGTGCCGAGTGAGGAGGAGGAGCCCCAGGAGGTCCACGAGATGGAAGGAAGAGGGTGAGCGGGGCCACGACGACAGCCACACCTCCCTAGTCTCGATGCCTGCCAGTCTTAGTCAGTTATTTTAGTTATCAGTTTTGCGAGTTAATCATTGACCATACAACCTATGTGTATGGCAATGTAGATCGATTGCATTTTCCGTACTCTTTATGGGCAGTGTCCCATCATGAACAAGTGTGTTTTGCCATATCTTTCAAAACCTTTTTATGGATGATTGAGTGTATGATTGAGTTATGCTTGAGTTGACATCTGGTTTTTGTGGGGACTTAGACATCCTTAGCTCTATTCTGTCTATTATTCCTCATCCATGCTACCCTAAACAGATGCCTCCAAGACGCTAGAACCCTGCAAACAACGCCGAGGCTAACAACGCCGAAGCAGAGGGAAACGCTGCAACCATGCAGCAACTGTTGGCCGCCCAGACCCAATTCTTCCAGCTGATCACTCAGCAACTGGCCAACAACAACGGCAATCACCAGCAGAACCCCAACAACAACCAGCAACACCACCCTCCACAAGTGGATATGCTGACCAGGTTCTTGCGTTTGCGCCCACCCACCTTCTCTAGCTCACCAGAGCCAATCGTGGCAGATGACTAGCCCGAGGAAGAACTTGGTGACAATCAATTGCATCGAGGAAGAGAAGGTGAGATTTGCAGCTCACCTATTGGAAGGACCAGCTGCATCCTGGTGGGAGAAGTACCAGATCACCACCCCCATTGAGCATGTCACCTGGGACATGTTCCAAGAAGCTTTCCGCACCGCCCATATCTCAGCGGGGGTGCTTAATTTGAAGAAGAAAGAGTTTCTGCGGCTCAGATAGGGAAGCCGTACAGTGGTCGAGTTCATCGACCAATTCAACAGCCTCGCCCACTATGCACCGGACAAGGTGAACACGGATGCCAAGCGCCGAGAGAGGTTCTTGGATGCGCTGAACGATGAACTCTCTGTGCAACTGGCTGTTGCTTACACTCCTACCTACCAATCGCTCATTGACAAGGCGATTGTGTTGTAGAACAAGCTCCACCAGATGGAGAACCGCAAGAGGAGACTCCACCAGGGAGGCTCTCACGCGGGGCCACATCAGAAGCCGCACATCACCCAGGATGGCAGTGGCAGTTCGTCTGTGCACAGGGCCGGGGGCCACAACGACAGACGCAGTGGAGGGTATGGCCATCAGAACCGCCATACCGGGAACAACAACTGCAGCATCAAACACCAGCAGCAGCAGAATCAGCAGCAGCAGCAGCGCCCGAGGATCCACAACGGAAATGGTAACCACAATGAAAGTGGAAACCAAAATGGCAATGGAAAGGGCCACACCAACGGCAATGGAGCCGGACAGAACCGCAACACTGGCAGGGACATGAGCCAGGTGGAGTGCTTCAAGTGCCACAAGATGGGGCACTACTCCAACAACTGCCCAGAGAGGATGACAGGGAATGTGGTTAAACCAAACCCATTCCAGAAGGGCAACCTGAACCAGATCGACGTGGAAGAGATCACCGAGGAGCAAGGTATAGTCATCGGTACCTTTAGCGTTAATTCATTTAAAGCTCTAGTACTGTTTGATACCGGTGCATCTCATTCATTCATCTCAAGAGGATTTGTGCATCAAAATGGATTACCTGTTAGCACATTAGCAAACCCCATGAAAGTGAATTCACCAGGGGGAGAATTGATGGCCGCCTATGACTGCCATGGGCTAAGTTTGGAAATTGGGAAACACACCTTCCCCACGGACCTAATAATAGGGTCCAAGGGTTTGGATGCCATCCTAGGAAATTTAGGCTGAGCCTTGGAAGTGGACTTCCGTCGAGAGGACTTGGACTTGGCGAGGTTCAACTGCTCACGCTCGCGCTCTTTCATAACAATCTCTGCCCTCTTCTTAGTTGAGAGCTTCTTGGGAAAAGGAGGGATAACATGATCCTTGCCCTTGTCTTGACAAGAACTAGCACCCCCTGTGATGTGGGTCGGGGTGGCCCGATCTTTCGATGAGATTGGTAACTCTCGATTTGGGTAGGAGGTGACGTTGACGATCCCACTACGGCCTAGAAGGCAGCGCCTTAGCAATCGATACACCAACTCCACAAGGTTATTGATCACGTGGGGGCACGATCAACCTGACCACGAAGGTCTTTGTTCCTGCAAGCAATCGAAGAACAAGCAAGAACAAGATAAATAGCAGATGCAATCTAAAATTGCGAGTATACTATATCAAACCAATGTCTCAACGAGACGATAAGTTGGAGTCTTGACGACGGTAAAACAGGTGGTCTAACTGACACACGCGATTACACGAAAGTAGCAAAGATGGCTAAACTTTATCTAATCAAAACCTAAGGCTCCTTAGGAGGGCTCATGGGGTATATAAAGGAGGAGGGAGAGATATTTTCATCCACCTTGAGTAAGGGGGCCGAAATCCAACTCTATCTCTAACTTTCCTAACAAACTACAACTCTTTAGGAAACAGAAAAACAGATCCGTCAGCTTGTTTTGTCCGCCACGGTCAGCACAAGTACTTGTTTGCTTGATTTGGACTCCGGATGCGGCCTGGGTGATTAAAACAAATCCGGGTCTCCTGACAGCTCGGACCCGAATCGGATTCAACTTTAATTCGTGATATCTTTCTCTAGCAAGCTCCGAATCATGTGCCGTTTAATTTCTTGGAAAGTAGACTTGATAGGCTTCACTTTGAATCTCCCTTTGCAGGCTATCACACTTCATCTTCACTTTGGACTTGTAAAGTTCAATAAGATGCCTACATAATAAGATTACACAAGATAGTAGCTCCGCCTCTTTGCAAGTAACATATTAAAAACATTTTGTAATTGAATTCACCTGATTATAATTGTTATTAGATACACCAACAATTAGGGTTCTAATGGTCGTATCCATGGTTAGCATGTCCATATCACCCTGTGAAACAAAAAGTGATACGAGGGACAATAGGTAAGTGCTGAGGATTGTAGAAATAAGGAATCGATCAATTGGAGACAAGGCTGTACAGAAAAATTGTCCAGGGACCGGAAGTTCCGGTGAGAAGATGGAAGTTCCACCTGACCGGAAGTTCTGGTCAAAACCGGAAGTTCCGGTGTCGCGCAGACAAGGGACGAACCCTAACTTCCAATCCCTCAACAATCTAGCCATACAATCTCAAATCCAACTAGCCTAGTACTTATATGCAACACAACAAAGGAATTCCACCAAGAAATTTACCCTAATTTCTCACAATCATCCAAGGATTCAAACAAAACCTAGAAGGAGAGAAAAGAGGAATTGCTTGATTTCACCATGGTGGAGATCGAAGGGAATCACGTCCTGGTTGCAGATCTGAAGAAAGCAGCCGGATCACGAAATTTTGGAGTATTTGGTTCCTAGGGTGTGGGGAGAACAAGAGAGAGGGAGGGGGTCGGGCCAGTGTGAAGGGGAAAACCCCCACTCGGTCGGCCTCTTTCACTTAGTAGGATTTTCCCCGACCAGAAGTTCCGCCCGGAGGACGGAAGTTCCGGCACACCCAGAAGCAGAACACAGTTTCAAAGCAACAAAAACTTTTGAGCATTTAGAGTAGAAAGTTTCTAGATAAGATGGCCTGGGTTGGATCACACAAAGTTGGGATTATATTATGGCATTATACACTCAAATTGCAAGAAGCAAATTCAAAATACCAATTATGAGTGCATTTCCATAGATAGACATACAATATCATATTTGACTATATATAAGATTTGCAAGGAATTGAAAAGAACCAACCTCACAAAAGTCATATCTGAGCATGTATGAGCTTGACACCACGAATATATATTCTTGGGCTCAAGACTCAAAACTCACATTGAAGCTCAATGTAAAATATTAATGTTAGAATAGTAAGAGTAGCATTTGCCCATGAATTGAGCTATGCTCCCCCTACATCCATGGGACATCCTAACTAGACAAATGTTAACCGTGGGTACCGGTGCAAGTTTATCATACCACAACACTAGAATCTAGGATATTTAGCTCATGCCTTAACTCTTGAAATCTTGCTTCATCAAGTGGCTTCGTGAAGATATCCGCTAGTTGCTTACCGGTGGCAACATAAGAGAGATCAATATCACCACGGGCCACGTGCTCTCGAATGAAGTGATGACGAATCTCAATATGCTTCGTCTTGCTATGTTGCACGAGGTTGTGGGCTATCTTGATTGCACTCTCGTTGTCACATAAAAGAGGCACACTTTCACAAGTGATTCCATAGTCCAATAATGTTTGCCTCATCCATAACAATTGTGCACAACAACTTGCGGCGGCTATATACTCGGCTTCCGTAGTGGAGGGAGACACACAATTTTGTTTCTTAGAAGACCAACTCACCAAAGACCTACCAAGAAATTGGCAAGTTCCAGAAGTTGACTTCCTATCCACTTTGTCTCCCGCCCAATCCGAATCCGAATAATCCATGAGCTTAAAACTTGATCCTTTGGGGTACCATAATCCAAAGTTTGGGGCATGAACCAAATATCTAAAGATTCTTTTGACCGCCACTAAGTGCCATTCTTTTGGTGCGGATTGATATCTTGCACAAATACTCACACTCAACATAATATCTGGTCTCTATGCACAAAGATAAAGCAAAGAACCAATCATAAAATGATATACCTTTTTATCCACATCTTTACCATTGGGATCGAGATCAAGATAATTTGATTTAGGCATTGGGGTCTTAGCCTTCTTGGCATCATCCATCTTGAATCTCTTTAGCATGTCTTGGGTGTATTTGGCTTGATTAATAAAGATTCCACCTCTCAATTGCTTGATTTCAAATCCAAGGAAGAATTCCAATTTACCCATCATAGACATCTCAAACTTTTCGGTCATTAGCGTAGCAAATTGATCATTGAACACACCATTAGTAGAACCAAATATGATGTCATCAACATATAGTTGGCATATAAACAAATCACCACCAACCATTTTAGTAAAAAGAGTGGGATCAATCACCCCAATTTCAAAGCCACGATCCTCTAGCAGCTCCTTTAGGTGCTCATACCAAACTCGAGGTGCTTGTTTGAGACAATAGAAGGCTTTATCAAGTTTGTACACGTGGTTAGGAAATTGAGAGTTCTCAAAACCCGGTGGTTGTTTGACATACATCAACTCATTTAGTGGACCATTTAGAAATGCACTTTTCACATCCATTTGTTGCAAAGTAATGTTATGATGCGATGCATATGCAAGCAAGATACGAATATATTCAAGACGAGCAACGGGAGCGAAAGTTTCACCGTAGTCAATACCCCGATTTGGGAGAAACCTTGAGCCACCAATCTTGTCTTGTTCCTTGTCACTAGACCAAGGGCATCTTGCTTGTTCTGGAATATCCATTTGGTCCCAATGTCATTCTTGCAATCTTTTGGTCTTTCCACCAATGACCAAACATTATTGCGCTCGAAGTTATTCAATTCTTCATGCATGGTATTAAGCCAATCCGGATCCTCGAGTGCATCTTGTACCTTTTGGGGCTCAACACAAGAAACAAAAGCATGATATTCACAAAAGTTAGCTAATTGTTTACGTGTCGTTACCCCTTTCCTCACACTTCCAAGGACATTGTCCAAGGTATGATCTTACCGTTGAATTCGTGAGGTGATCTTCATGGCATGACGTTCCAAAGCTTCTTGAGATTATTCTTGAGGCTCAATGGAAGCTTGAACATCTTGAAGATCTTGATCTTGGGCATCATTTGGTGAAGGATCACCAACTTCAACAATTGCTTAATCTTGCCCTTGATCAACTTGTTCATCCACATGAGGGACTTGTTCTTGTTCTTGGTTAGCTTGTGGATCTTGTGAAGATGAAGGCTCGACTTGAGTAGAGCATTGTCCTTCTCCTTCTTCCATACGGGGTTCCTCAACGGGCATAATTTGATCTATGCCCATTCTTCGTATGACTTTGGGGAGAAATTTCATCATCTACATTCACAACATCAACTTGCCCCACATGAGAGCCATTATTCTCATCAAACTCCACATTACAAGATTTTTCAACACATCCGGTGGATTAGTTGTAGATTCTAGAAGCGTGGGAGTTAGATGCATAGCCAACAAATATACCCTCATAAGTCTTAGGCTCAAATTTAGACAAACGAACACCTTTCTTAAGCACGAAACACTTACAACTGAATACCCGGAAGTACTTGAGGTTGGGCTTGCGTCCCGCGAGAATTTCATAAGGTGTCTTGTCCAAAATCTTGCGGAGATAGAGGCGATTGGTAGCATGGCATGCGGTGTTGATTGCTTCGGCCCAAAAGTTGTGTGGAGACCTAAACTCCGCCAATCCTTGCCGCATCCATGAGAGTTTTATTCTTCCTCTCGGCTGCACCATTTTGTTGAGGGGTATACGCAGCGAAATATTGTCTTTTAATACCCTCATCACTCAAAAACTCAATCAAGGTGTAATTCTTGAACTTGGAGCCATTGTCGCTTCTTATAGCCATAATCTTTGCGTTGTATTGGCGTTGAGCTTCATTGGCAAAGTCGATGATGATTTGTTGGGTCTCATCTTGTGCTTGAAGAAATATACCCATGTATACTTAGAATAGTTATCAACAATCACCAAACAATATTTCTTACCACCAAGACTGTCATATGTAGGAGGACCAAACAGATCCCAATGAAGAAGCTCCAAGGGCCTTGTTGAAGTGATAATTGTTTTGTGGGGATGTGCCTTCTCATGTAATTTGCCTTCAATACAAGCACTACACACACGGTCTTTATTAAATGAAATATTGGTTAGTCCTAGCACATGTTCGCCTTTGAGGAGACTTTGCAAAGATCTCATATTGACATGGTTAGTCGGCGATGCCACAGCCAACCCACATAAACTTTAGCCATTAGACATGTTTCTTCTCTAGTGTGTTTCTTACCAAAATCTACCATATAGATACCACCTTCCACATATCCAACAAAGGCTACTTTAAGAGTCTTGCTCCACAAAAGGGTCACACTTGTTATTCCAAAGAAAGAATAAAAAACCATATGTGCAAGTTGAAGTACCGAAAGTAAACTGTATGAAAGGGACTAAACAAGCATGACATTCTCAATGGACGTATCCGGAGAAATGACAACCTTGCCTAATCCCAATACCGTTGATTTCGAAGAATCTCTGCTTGGACCTTGATGTGCTCATTTTGGTGTCCACAAGCAACTCTTTGCTCCCGGTCATATGATTAGTGCATCCACTATTCACTATCCATGAAGATCCACCGGAAGCAACCTCCTACAAGTTTAAGCTTTGGTTTTAGGTACCCATCTTTGAATGGGTCCTTTAGCGTTAGCAACAAGGGTCTTAGGAACCCAAATAGACCAATGAACATATTCATAAGGAGAACCAACAAATTTGGCATAAACATGGCCATCATTAGTACGACAAAGAACATATGAGGGATTGAAATCCCCGACACTATTATCATAAGTGGCCTTGCCACCCTTATTGTTCTTTGGCTTCTCCTTGGCCGCCTCCCCTTCCTTCACAAAAGAAATATTAGTGCAGGGAGGAGCTGTGGCCTTCTTCTTGTTGTTGCTCTTCTCATTGGGAGTATACTCAATTCCTTCCAATCCAAAAGCTTTTCTATGATCATTTAAAAGATCATGGAGGTTCTTCTCCCCTTGGATATTAGTGCAGGGAGGAGCTGTGGCCTTCTTCTTGTTGTTGCTCTTCTCATTGGGAGTATACTCAATTCCTTCCAATCCAAAAGCTTTTCTATGATCATTTAAAAGATCATGGAGGTTCTTCTTGATATGGACATGATCACCATGGATACGACCATTAGAACCCTAATTGTTGGTGTATCTAATAACAATTATAATCAGGTGAATTCAATTACAAAATGTTTTCAATATGTTACTTGCAATGAGACGGAGCTACTATCTTGTGTAATCTTATTATGTAGGCATCTTAATGAACTTTACAAATCCAAAGTGAAGATGAAGTGTGATAGCCTGCAAAGGGAGATTCAAAGTGAAGCCTATCAAGTCTACTTTCCAAGAAATCAAACGGCACATGATTCGGAGCTTGCTAGAGAAAGACATCACGAATTAAAGTGGAATCCGATTCGGGTCCGAGCTGCCAGGAGACCCGAATTTGTTTTAATCACCCAGGCCGCATCCGGAGTCCAAATCAAGCAAACAAGTACTTGTTGGAAAGGTAATTACAAGACCTTTCCAACGGATCTGGCCCCATCAAGAGATTCGACTCGTGCTGACCGTGGCGGACAAAACAAGCTGACGGATCTGTTTTTCTGTTTCCTAAAGAGTTGTAGTTTGTTAGGAAAGTTAGAGATAGAGTTGGATTTCGGACTCCTTATTCAAGGTGGACGAAAATATCTCTCCCTCCTCCTTTATATACCCCATGAGCCCCCCTAAGGAGCCTTGGGTTTTTGTTTAGTTAAAAGTTAGCCATCGCTACTACTTCGTGTAATCGCGGGTGTCGGTTAGACCACCCGTTTTACCGCCTTTCGGAACCCCCCAACTTATTGTCTCGTTGAGACATTGGTTTGGAAATAGTATATTCGCAATTTTAGATTGCATCCGCTATTATTCTGGTTCTTGCTTGTTCTTCGATTGCTTGCAGGAACAAAGACCTTCGTGGTCAGGTTGATTGTGCCCCCGCGTGATCAATAACCCTCTGGAGTTGGTGTATCGATTGCTAAGGCGCTGCCTGCTAGGCCGTAGTCGGATCGTCAACGTCACCTCCTACCCAAATCGAGAGCTATCAATCTCATCGAAAGATCGGGCCACCCACACCCGTATCACGTGGTATCAGAGCTTAAGGTTGCTCAGTGAGATTTTTCCAGTTTATCCCTAGTTTAGATCTGTTTTTACCTATCGTCCAGAAAAAGCCAAACAAAAATTAGAATTAGTTATCTTGTCCTAGAACCAATCTGAGCCTTGCAATTTTCACTTTAGTATTTGCATTGTTGAATCTTTGCTGCATTAATCGTGTCGAGTTGCTGGATTAGATTGGATCGTTTTTCAGATTTTTTCTACTAGATCGAACTTGCTTTTGGTTTTCTTGTTCTTCGTGTGACGCAGGTTTCCTTCATCAATCTTCCGCCGCCAAAGTTCCTGCCACACCACCGCCATAATCTCCCGCCGCCACCATATCTTTCACCGAGTCTCTCTTCGAGTCCTACACCGAGTCCCTCTTTGAGTCCTACACCGAGTCCCTCATCGAGTCCTACACCGAGTCCCTCGTCGAGTCCTACACCGTGTCCTACATCGAGTTCTACATTGAGTCGGCAAGTTATAGTTTTCAGCCGCAAGTTCGAGTCCGAATCCATTCAAGAGTGCTTTTGGAAAGTTTTCATAATAGATCGAATTTTGTTCAGAGATCAAGTTGTTCGGAAAGTTGTCAAAATTTGAGAAAGGAAAGAGGAAAGAAAGGAAAGAGGGAAAAAAGAACGAAAAAACGAAGAAAAGTGTTCGAGTCAGTTTCGGATCCGAGTCCGAGTAGAATTTTAGTTTCGGGTGGGTTTGACCCGTGTTCAGTAAAACGGGCGTATCTTTTGCGTACCATCTCGGATTTGGACGTTTTTGGACTTTTTGGAAAGCTCACGACGAGGCGCATCAGGAAATATCCAGGGCTTTGCCCTGCACTTTGACCCTCAAATTCGGTTTGTAAGGTGGACTTTTGAAGCTTCCAAGTTTCTGCATCCGTTTTCCGGCGTCGCTGCAGCCCGGTGTTTCTCAGTTTTCTCCACCGTCCGACATCCGTTTTGAGTGATCTTGCCCTTGCTAGAAAGCTTGTGTCGATACGCTTCTAACCCATATTTTTCCATATTTTTCTGAATTTTTTCTTACTACAGCCTTTGCTGTTCTTCGACAGACCGACGTACAGTTTTCCGGTCCTTCTTTTGCGTGAGTTTCAGGGGTTAAAAAAAAAGAAAAAAAAAAGAAGAAGAAAAGAATAAGAAGCCAAACAGAAGGCCACAAAAAGAAAAATGAAGAAAAAAAATCCCAGGGATTTACTTGTTGTGCCATCTTTTGATCTTTCTATCCTATCTTCTTCAGTATCTAGGCTTAGATTATTTCTGTAATTCGTTCTTATCGACTCCAGCAGCTAGGACTAGCATTATTGAGCATATTTTCAACTTTGCATTGCTGATTTGATTATTTGCTATTCCTTGCTACTCACAAAAGCCTCCAAGCTCCACAGATTCTACACCTAGGTTGGTTTGTTACCGAGGCATCGATACATTTAATCTCCGGAGGTGTTGGTTACGCCGCTGGCCATCACCTTCCTGTTTTGCATGGTAAGAACTTGTAAGAACTTGATTTTTAGCTTGAGAGTTGAGCGACTTGTAGCCACATCCTAGTAGTTGATAGGAACATATTACTGTGTTTTGTTTCTTGTTTTCTACTAACCATGACAGGACTTACACGAAGCATGGCAACTAGACCGATGCTATCCCGTGACCGCGATGAGTGCTTTTCACCACGGCCATCTTCCACGTCTCTTGTTGATAATGCCACGGCAACGGTACAAAACAATCCTTCTAATACAATTAAATTGTTTGTACCTTTCTTTGAGGGGGAAAATGATGCTGAAACTTATATAGATTGGGAGCTAGCTTTAACTGAACAGTTCACATGCTTCGATGTACTAGATAGTCGTAAGGTTCAAATTGCTAGTAGTAAATTTACTTTTGCTGCTTTATCTTGGTGGAATGAGATAGTTAGAGAAAAGAAAATTCCCCACACTTGGGTTGATATGAAGAAAATCATGAGAGAAAAATATGTCCCTTTTAGTTATGCTTTTAACTTGCGTTCAAAATTACGACGTTTGGCACAAGATGATAAAACTGTTGATGATTACTACAATGAGTTCCAAATTATAACCTTGCGATCTGGTTTAGATGAAACCGAACAAAGAAAAATGGATAGGTTTTATTGTGGGCTTAACTTTGATATTTCTTACATGATTGAATATGGAAAATACGACTCTCTTTTGTGTTTGCTTAATCTTGCTCGTAAAGTTGAGAGGAAATTACAGCGAGGGTCTACTACAAATGAGTCGAGCCCACAAGGTAGTGATACAGAGGATTGTGTTGCTGAACTAAAAAGGGCATGTGATGAAATAAATGTGATACCTGTTGAATTTTCTGCACCATGTGAAATTATTGTCGTACATGGTGATTCAAGTGCACCTACTACTGAAATTAATTCTTCTAATGATTTGAGTGCACAAATTGATTTTGATATTGATGAGAACGAATCATGTGAGGAAATAACTAATGTTTTGGGAGAAACAAGTGAGATAGATAAATTTGATTTAGGTTGTGTCGAGTTGATTAGACATGGAGTGATTGATAAGGATCCACCTATTAATTCTTTGTGTTATATTACACTTGATACACCTATATATTTGTCACATGCAATGGATAAAGTTTCTGAGTTAACAATTTCAAAATCTTTTGCTAATGCCCATGGATACACTATTCAATTAATTGGAGAACATGATGTCAACAATAAAGTTTTGGTGCATCAGATTTGCATTGCTTGTGATAACTTTCTTGATTTGAGAGACAACAATATTTTGTGTATGCTCAATCATTTTGATATGACCTCTAATATTGGTGATAGTTGTACGACAAATAACTTATGGCATGATTGCACATTGACGCATATTGTAGCTCGCCATTTGGGAATTCTGAATTATTGTTCACCTACATTAGGATCGTTTAATGATGAGAATTACAAATTAAAATGTGATACTTGCTGTTGGAATATGACTATTAATTTTTTGCACTATTATGAGTTTTATTTACGTGAAACATCGAATGTGCAGCATGGGAGTGGAGTTAAAATTGATGACATATACATATACCATGCACACACTTTGTCTATTTTGTCAGTCTCTTTTCAGCACAAACGACGCCGAGGACGGCTTTTCTTTCAAGAAAGGGAGGATGATATGGACATGATCACCATGGATACGACCATTAGAACCCTAATTGTTGGTGTATCTAATAACAATTATAATCAGGTGAATTCAATTACAAAATGTTTTCAATATGTTACTTGCAATGAGACGGAGCTACTATCTTGTGTAATCTTATTATGTAGGCATCTTAATGAACTTTACAAATCCAAAGTGAAGATGAAGTGTGATAGCCTGCAAAGGGAGATTCAAAGTGAAGCCTATCAAGTCTACTTTCCAAGAAATCAAACGGCACATGATTCGGAGCTTGCTAGAGAAAGACATCACGAATTAAAGTGGAATCCGATTCGGGTCCGAGCTGCCAGGAGACCCGAATTTGTTTTAATCACCCAGGCCGCATCCGGAGTCCAAATCAAGCAAACAAGTACTTGTTGGAAAGGTAATTACAAGACCTTTCCAACGGATCTGGCCCCATCAAGAGATTCGACTCGTGCTGACCGTGGCGGACAAAACAAGCTGACGGATCTGTTTTTCTGTTTCCTAAAGAGTTGTAGTTTGTTAGGAAAGTTAGAGATAGAGTTGGATTTCGGACTCCTTATTCAAGGTGGACGAAAATATCTCTCCCTCCTCCTTTATATACCCCATGAGCCCCCCTAAGGAGCCTTGGGTTTTGTTTAGTTAAAAGTTAGCCATCGCTACTACTTCGTGTAATCGCGTGTGTCGGTTAGACCACCTGTTTTACCGCTTTCGGAACCCCAACTTATCGTCTCCTTGAGACATTGGTTTGATATAGTATATTCGCAATTTTAGATTGCATCCGCTATTTATCTTGTTCTTGCTTGTTCTTCGATTGCTTGCAGGAACAAAGACCTTCGTGGTCAGGTTGATCGTGCCCCCGCGTGATCAATAACCCTCTGGAGTTGGTGTATCGATTGCTAAGGCGCTGCCTCCTAGGCCGTAGTCGGATCGTCAACGTCACCTCCTACACAAATCGAGAGTTATCAATCTCATCGAAAGATCGGGCCACCCGCACCCGTATCACTTCTCCCCTTGGATACAAGTGGCTAGGCCCTTCTCAAGTTGGGCCTTTTAACCTAGCATTCTCCTCAATCATGGATGTATGATTGCAACAAGGGTTAGTTGAAGCATCTTTATCATTAGAAATTAATTCCTTAACAAGAGAATATAGAAGATGATCACAAGAATCTTTGAGAGACTTGTACTCACTTGTCAAGGACTTGTGATCCTTTCCAAGTTTGTCAAAGTTCTGAAGAAGTCTAGAATGGCCATCCTCTATATTGCTAATTTTAGCACAATATTCATTAGCAAGAGAAGTAGCATGATCGTAGGAATGTTTAACTTTAGAAAGCTCTTTGGTAAGAGGTTCCTCAATTGCTTATCTATTGGCTTGTTCTTCCTCAAGAGCTTCATTAAGCTCCGCAATCTCATGAGCGGCCTCGCACTCAAGTCTCACCTTTCCATCCATGAGCTCATCATGTTCGGCAATTATAGCTTGAGCTTCACCTAATCTTTCCAAGAGGTCCTCAAGCCTCCTCTTGGTCTCACCTTCTAAACTTGCCATGAAAATCTCGAACCCATTCAAGTTTTGCTTAACAACACTACTCTCCTCCACACAATCAAATAGAGATAAACTCTTAGGAATGGGAGGAGGGATTACCGAAGTGGTCTTGGCCATAAGGCACTTGGGTGGGTGGTTCTTGTTTTCATTGGGGGCGTCGAAGAGAGATGGAAGTGAAGTAGCAATGGCAATGTTTGCCCTCTTCATAGACTTTTCCTCATCATCATCTTCCTCACCTGAAGTATATTCTTCTTGGACAAGAAGCATTCTTGGTTGCCTCTTCTTCGTTGGCTTCTTGTTGAAGGAGGACCGCCATTCTCCTCCCTCTTCTCATAGGGACAATCTGCAACAAATGGACATTGTTGCCACAATTATAACATTTACGAGATCTTTGACCTTTGGGCTTGGATCTTGAAGCTCCCTTGTTGTTGTAGGTGTTGGCGTTGTAGGTGTTGGCGTTGTAGTTGTTGGGGTTGAAGGTGTTGGTCTTGACAAACTTCTTGTTCTTCCAAAAAGCTTGAGCTGCAAGATTCATGTGATCACTAAACTCATAGTTGCAATTTTCTTCCGTGATCTCGAATTCTTCTTGTTGAGGTGCTTCACTTGAAATAGAAGTGGGAGTCACGTTGGCCTTCAATGCAAAGATGGAGTGTTGGGTAAGGTACTTGGCTCGAATAAGGTTCTCCTCGGAAGTCTTCTTAAGGATGTCCATTGCCACAAACTCTCCCATAACTTGACTTGGTGTCAAGCTATAAAAATCTGTTCTTTGCCTAATCATTGAGGCGTGGACCTCACGGTGTGGGGAGATGGCTTCAATGGATAGATGCTTGATCCATTCATCATTGATGTCACGACTTCCATGGTCCTTCATCTTGGCTCCAAGTTTGATGACTCTCCTATAAAGCTCATCTGGAACTTCTCCATCTTTCATATAGAAATTCTTGCACTCATTGAGGACCACCTCAAACTTTGACTTTGTAACACTCTCATTGCTATCAAAGTAATCACCAATGATTTTCGAAGCATCTCTTGCGGATTCAATGCCACGGACATAGGTTCTATATTCCAAAGATAGAGCCTTTTGGAGTATTCCGATTGCAATTTCATTCAGTTGATTGTCCACATACTCTCTTGATGTCATGTTTCTCGGATCATGGACATAAAAACCTTCTTCAACAATTCTCTACAACTCTGTTGATGTGCTCTTGAAATGAGGTCTCATTAAATGAAACCAATCAACATAATTAGTAGAGGTTAGCATGGGGGGGGGGTTCCTGGATTGTAGATGGGAGGTAATAGATGATGACGATGGTTATAAGAAGGTGGAAGAGCCACCTCACTATACAACCCATCACCACTCCTACCTTGGGATTTGTTTGCACTCTCCTCAATAGCCTTAGCCTTTTTAAGGGCTTCGGCATCTGAATCACCTTATCCAAATCCACCTCATTTAGTGGCTTGGCATGGGGGGACTCGGTAGTAGAAGTAGAGGCTTTGGTAGACAGGTGCTCACTAATCTTTTTATCAACCTTATCAAGTAACACCTCTTGTAAACTATCCAAAAGCATTCGGATAGAAGTGAGTGGAGCACTATCATCTATACCCTCTTGTTCTATGAGTTTGTCAATGGGGTCCCCATCATTGCCGCCCATACTCTTAAGAGCGGTAAAGCCCTAATTGAGAGATGAGGCCCTGATACCAATTGAAAGATCGGTATGGTCGGCTAGAGGTGGGGGGGGGGGGGCGTGAATAGGCGACTAACAAATTTTACTTTTCCTTTTTCTTTTCTTGAAAGATACAAACACTTAATCTTAAGGTTTACTAGATTCTCTAAAGGGCAACCCTAGTATGAAGTGCAATAGCCGAATGTCGCACCAGTGGCCCATGGGGCCCCACCGATGCTTGACGCGTGGGTTGCAATGAGAGTTCCCGGCAAGGTGAGGTACCCGAGCAGGCGTGCCCCAGGAAGCTTCACCCGGCAAGGGGGGGATTGGCCCTCCCCGCAAGCAGAGCCAGCCCCGGCAACCAAGGGGCGATCCAGCAAACACCCGCCTGGTTGGGCAGGTGGGAAGGTGAAGGCATTGAAAACAGGAGCATTCAATGCTCCGACAAGCCTAGGCCGATGCCTATGGTTTCTTCAGCAAGCCTACTTTGTAGGTTCCGACACGTCTCACTGCTTGTAATAGTGCTCCGCGCGCTGCATGTAGCGCGCGTGGCTCAGGCAGGCGACCCCTGTCTTGTCCGTCCCGACGCGTGCCAAGACACGTGTCCCGTTGTAAACCTTAGCTAATGCTAGCGTCTGTGGTATCCCCTTGACTATAAAAGGAGGACCGAAGCCAACGTAAAAAAGGTTCGAGTTCACTGGTATTCAGGCTCCGCTTAGGTTAAGTGTTTAGCAGGCTGTGTGGAGAAGGAACTGAGTGAGAGCAGCCTCGAGAGAGGCTAGGTAGCTAACCGGGGACCACACCCGGCAACTTGTAAACACTCTCATTTCATTGGAATACACACACAAAAAGCAGGACGTAGGGTTTTACACCTCCGGGTGGCCCGAACCTGGGTAAACCTCACTGTATATGCTACGTTCCTCAGTCACGTCGGCGATCGCCGGAGGCGATCCCCACCGCCCTCCACCGAATAACTAAAAGGGGGTGCTCGGCATCCTCGGTGCCGGAGTTCCGGGCTCTGACATCTGGCGCGCCAGGTAGGGGGGCGTGCGGAAAGTTTCTGGTGACCGCCTGTAACATCCCTAAATTTTCCCATTTTGGAATGTTAAATAAAATAATTATTTTAATTAAAATATTGGCTTTGGAAATATTTTGGTTGTGAAATTCTGAAGGATTTTGAATTTTTAGGACTTATTTAAATTTTTCCACACCATGTTTGAATATTCAACAAACAAGTGGATTAATATGACTATCAAAATTATACAACGTGGTTGGAAGATTTATGTAAGTTCAAAGTACTTTATTTGGAACCATTTGCATATTATGATTTATATGGATTATTCTTTTATCTTAATAAATCCTATTTTATTTTTGAAGGATTTATTAACATCCCAGTTTGGATGCCATCACCATTTGAGAGTGTCATTGGAATATTTGAATCAAATAGAAATGCTTACCAACATTTATTTAAATCTTAAAGAGAGGGAATAATATGACGTTCCTGATTATAAGGTTGGAAACATATTCAATGATTCACCTATGCTTTCTCGATTTTTATTTTGGCATGTTCATTTTATTTTCGAGCACAAGGTATCGAATATTCGAGAAGAGAATAACGTTACATTCTCATGTGAAAATGTTATACCAACATTTATTCCATCGTTGAGAGTGGGATAACGTGACTTCCCAAATATATATAGTTGGAGAATTTGCAATGGTCTACGAAATGTGTGATTTGGTGTTATAAATCTATTTGGGAATCTATTGAACCGTATAAATATTATAAGATTTTATTTAGAGTCCCAATGGAGTATTTAGCTAAGGAAGGGTTTTAGTGCAAAGTATGCCAACCCAATATTTTATTGGAGTTTAAACTAATTTATGAAACAAAGGTTTCATAATAGATTTCAAAATCTAATTTATATATTACTTATAAAGCCCTAATGACATTTATATAAGCAAAAGTATTTTTACTTATTTTATTTTGAAAGGATTCAAGTCCCAAAAGCTCACACTTTGGAGGATTTGAATTTACAAATTTGCTGAAGTTTATTTGGACTTATTTGGAGTTAGGAATCAAAAGATATAGATGAAAACAGAAAATAGAAAAGAGGAAAAAAAAGATTGGACCGACCCAACTGGGCCGGCCCACTTACCAGCCGAGCGCCCAGCCCACCTTCCCCCTTCTTCCCTTCTTTCTTTTTCTCTTTTCCTGAGCCTTCTCTCCTTGGCCCAACTCCACGCAAGCGTTCAGCCCAGCCCCGAGGATCGTCTTCCTCCTCGTGCCCACGAACGGAAACATGGTAGCCACACTGTCTCCGCCGCAATCCCCGCCCCCGACGGCACCTCCTCGCCCCAAACTCCGTCCAGATGCACTAAACCGAACCCCTAGGCTGCCCTCTCCCTAATCCCCCTCCTCAATCTTGCCAAATCGTGCCCGGACCGCATTCACCGCCTTTAATGCCGGTCGACGACATTCACGCCCCGATCTCTCTCCTCAGCACATACAAGAAGATTCTGAGCGCATCACATCGAGCCTTTGACCCTCCTCCCTCGTTTTCCTATGGAGAGTTTTTCCTACGGAGCTTTGTAGATCGCATGCCGTGTCCGTCTTCCTCCACCGTTCGTCGCTTTCGTTCTCGAAGGTGAGGTCGCTCCAAAGCGCTATTCGTCGATTCCTTTCACTGGTGCATTCCCATAACCATCTTCTACCTTTGAACCATGTCAAACGTTGGCCGCGCTGTCCCCGACGTCATGCCGATGCCACGCCCAGAGCTCCGCCCGTCGCCGTCCAGAAGCCTCTCCGACCGTTTCGACCACGTCACGATGTTCGCCTCGATGTCGTGCACGTCCCTAGCCTCTTCCATGACCACATCGACTCCGCCGATGACTCCCTTGCTGCTTTCCTTCACTCTGGCGAACTCTTTCGGTGAGAAAATTCAGCATGATCTGTTTTGATTAGCCATGTTTAGAAGCCCATATCATTAGGTATGTGTATCATTTTTGGCCGAATCTTTCTGTTGTTGTTAGATCACGTCCTCCTCTATGGATCGGATCAGATTGTATACCCTGTCTCGATGATCTTCTGTAGGACATCTTCGTTGGAAATTGCTGTTCACAGCACATTGTTTCTGGATTAGCAACTTTTCGAAATTCCTATAGATTGTTCCATCGACCCGTTTGGTTCCAAACCTCCTGTAGATCATTAAATAGATCCTGTTCTACACATTAGTTCACTTGATGCACAAATTCCATTTCATCTTCACTAGTGAAGCGTCATTGCAAAACTGAACCTTCAGCAGCCTCCCATCCTTGGCCGTTTCTCTGCCATGAATTCAGAAACTTTCTTACAGATTAGCCTTGTGGATCTGTCATTAAGTTTTGCCTCACATCTCCTAATAGGATGAAACCAGTGGAAAATCGAAGAGTACAATATGTCCTTTGTTTCATCTTATTAGTTTTCTGTCATTAGAACCCTCTAGCACCAGTAACCTTTCAGTTGAAGTTAGTATCTTTGATCTGTCTGAATCTGACTAGTCGTCTTTGCAAGCTCATATCCTTTTATCTTTTGCCATGAATCCTCCACCAATAGCCACCGTGAGTAGTTGTTGCTTAGCCATGCTATGTCTAGTATGCGTGGGAGGGAATCTCAATGACTATGAAACTGATAATGTGGAGCTTTTTGGAAACTTGGCAAAACAACCTTAACGAATCATCCTGGGTGGACGGCTTTGAGTATTCGAGATGTTATGCGACGTCAGGTCCATTTCTATGGGTTCCTCTGAGTTGTCTCCCCGTGGATTCAGGGAGGGATCGTCCATGGACGTCTCCCCATGGATTCGGGGAGCGCTTGCGTCGCAAATGTGGAATGCCACCCGGGGTAATCAGAGACTGGACTAGTTTCCTGTTTAGAAGATTCCAGTACAACCACATGGTAATATGGGCTCTACCAGGATGGAGTAAGAAATATGAACCCGGATCCGAGGATGACATCGGTATGTAGCACGTCCCTCAGGTGGTCTGGGGGATTATGTTCTGAAAATTCTTGTAATCGATGCCGTTGCTACTCTACCCTGAGGACAGCAAGGGATTAACACGTCGGTTTCTTGTGGGTAAAGTGTACCACCTCTCGAGAGTGTCAAACTAAGTACTTAGCCGTGTCCCCGGTTACGAACAATTTTGAGCAACTAGATTTGGGGGCTGTAAGGAAGGTCTCATTCATTCCAATTTCTTAATAAAATGAATGGTTTAAACTTGGGATAAGAGCATTGATATGTCTACTCAATGTCCATAGTTTAATAGGAGCATCGGTGTGTCTACCCGGTGTCCATTAGTTAACATTAAATTAACATTCAATTGTAGTAGGATAAATTATGTTATGCTTCCACGCAAAAATGCTAGAACTCCACCTAGCCAAATACTGCATGTACTTGATAGGATCTGTTATAACCCTTTGGTGAACTTGCCAATACATTCAATGTATTGACCCCCTTAGTGGCTGCAATGTCTAATGTTGAAGGTGAACCAGGTGAAGAGTGAGGTACGAATTGTTAGGGTTGCGAGTTTACATTCCAACATGTTTCGACTGTAGAGTTGTTATGGGACTCATGTATCTTCTGCCTTCCGTTGCAAGAGTTTATTTTCTGCTGAGCTAACCCATGAGGTTATGCAATATGTAAGGTACTATTAAATTCTGGATCAATGCGATTTAATATACTTTTGACCTTTGTATCTTGATATTACATCTTGAAACTGTGTGTGCTAGCGAGTCGATTCAGGGACTAGCACTGTAAGCACAGAGATCGAACCCTGTACTGGGGCGGTCGCTTCACCGCCAAAGTCGTCGGCATCGTCTTCATCGGCACTCGCATTCACCGTCATGCCTCCGAAGAAGGTTGAACACCCCAAGGTGGACATGTGCGGCGCGCCCGCGATGCGCACAAGATCACACGATGCCCCACGAGCATCACAGGGACAGGGGGACCCTGGGTCCCCTCAGGCGCGGCGACAACAACAGTAGCCGCCGCCACAGCAGCAGCAGGTGCTGCTCCCACCGCCTCCTCCCCGGCCGCAAGGAGACAACCGGCAGGGGAGAGCTCAAATCCCGAACACGGGAACTGGGGCCAGCCACATGCATGACTCCCCCGTCGGGCGTGTCGAGCATCAAGACCATCCCCGTGCGAGCGATCACCAACACCGCTCGCATCGGAGTCGCACTGTTTCGACTTCGCAAAACCACGGATCATTCGGCCCCCACCCGAACCCCGGGAACGGACAGGTGAGTGGTAGCAACCCGCCTCCACCGCCGCCTGTTCGGACCCGGGCAGAAGCCCTCGCGGCAGCTCGTGCCATGGTGCGGTATGAGCCGCTGCAGGGGACGCCAGCCCATGAGGCATGGTGTGCTGAGCTCTATGCCTTCATGGAGTTCGCTAGCCGCCGCGTGGAGGGACCGCGCGACACGTCTGGGTCACGCTCCGGTGTGAGCCGGGGTCCTGACCCGGAGCAGAATCCAGAGCCGGGGCCCGAGGAACAACCCCGCGCCCCACCTCAGTGGAATCCTCCAGTCGGGGGGCACCGTCTTGCCGGGGGGGCTGGCGACTCCGTCGGCTCCTCGGTGATAGCCCTAGCGGAGGATATGTGTGGCGTCCTCAACGAGCGGCACCAGGAGGATTTACGAGAGCGAGCTCCAGCTCCAGCAGGAGCAAGAGTGCAACCCGTTTGAGGGACAAGGCGATGCTCCCCTCGGAATTGACGACAGCTGCTCCGCGTTCACTCACGAGTTCCGTCGGGTGACATGGCCCCCCAAGTTCCGAGCGTCCACACTCGATACGTATGACGGGTCCATGAATACCAAGGATTTCCTCCCGACTCACTCGTTGGGTATGCACGCCATCGGCGTCAATGACAAGGTTACGTCGAACAGGTTCTCGATGGTCCTGAAAGGATCAGCGAGAACCTGGTGGCCGAACCTGCCCGCCGGGTCCATCGCCTCATGGGCGGACCTGCACGAGCAGTTCACAAACGCATTCCAAGGTGGCTATAAGCGCCCGGGAACCATGGCGGAACTGCACATCGTAGTGCAGAAGCCGAGGGAGATGTTGCGGGAGTTCACCAACCGCTTCTCCAACCTCTCCTACTCCATTCCTAGGGCGGAAGCGGCCGCCATCATCAACACCTATGCCATCAACGTCCGCGATCCCAAGATGCGTGAGAAGCTGAACACGCATCGGATTCGGACCACCGGGGAGCTGTACGCTCTCACGCGCAAGTGCGCCATGGCCGAGGAAGGGTGCCTAGCGCCTGAACTCGTGGCCCGAGCAGCGGCGAACCCTCCTGAGAGCTCTCAGAAGAAGGGCTCCCGGAAGCGCACCGGCAAGTAGGTACTTGCCGCAGAGCCAGGGTCTCCACCAAGGCCCACGAAGAAGGCCTCAACCGCTGATGCATCGGGCAGAAAGCTGGGAACGGCTCCTCACTGCCCCACCCACAGCAACACCGCGCACGATGCGGAAAGCTGCCAGACTCTGCAAATGATCCGGTAGAAACGCGAAGCGCGTCATGAAGAGCGCCATGCTGTCGGCGCCTGCTTCAACTGTGGGGACATCGGGCACCTCTCCCGGGAGTGCCCGAATAACCCTCGTGCGGGAGCTGGGCGCGGCGGCGGCAAGGGAGGCGACCAGGCGGCGGCCTTGGGAGGTACCGTTCAGGACCGTGGCGGCAAAGACCATCCTCCCCGGGGGCGTGACAAGGCTCCTGCCGACAAACGGCACGAGGAGGAGTACAGTGACGATGTCGATGAACCCAACTTCCAGGAGCCGCACGACGTCGCTTGCATCCATGAGGGAACTTACGCTCTCACGTCACACAGCGCGGTGAAGAAATTCACCCGCGGAGTGTGCGCTCTTCATCCTAGCGTGAAGGCGCAACAACCGTTGAGGTGGCCGCATGTGCCGATCACTTTCAACATCGACGACCACCCCGATCAGAATCTGGGGTCAGGGGTCCTGCCCCTCGTGGTGTCACCGGTCATCAACAATGTGACCATGACAAAGATGCTAGGGGACAATGGAGCGAGCTTGATCCTCCTGTCCGCTACTCTGGTGGAGAAACTTCAGCTGCCCCTGGAGCAGATGAAACCCACCGACCCGTTCCGTGGGATTAACCCCGAAGTGGTGCAGCCCATGGGGCGAATCACGCTCCCCGTGACCTTCGGTTCCCAGGAGGCGTTCAGGATCGAGCACATCGTCTTCGACGTAGCTCACACCCCGTTGTCGTACAACGGGATCATTGTTTGGCCTGCGCCGATCAAGTTTATGGCGGCGACTCACTGCGCCTACGATGTAATGAAGATGCCGTCGACCTACGGTGTGCTCTATGTCAAGTGTGACCTGAAGGACGTGGCTTGGTGCGTGGGTGAGGTCGTCAAGACCGCCGCCACGGCTGATCCTGGCAATAGAGACGTTGCCGGGAGCGAGGACTCGCTTGAAGGGGTTCGGCCCGCAGCGCAGAAGGCGCGTGCTCCCCAAGCCAAGTTGCCGAGGGCAGCACCAGCTCGGGTTCACACCTGGGCAAGGGCAAGAAGATTCAGGAGGATGGCGCCAAGATGGAGAAGGTGCCCCTCCAAGCCGGCAATGAGGGACGCACTGTTTCCATCGGTGCAAACCTCAATGCCAAATAGGAACGCGCGCTCATCACCTTCCTCCAGGAGAACTCTAATGTGTTCGCTTGGGAGTCGTCAGATCTTTCCGGGGTTCCCAGGAAGGTGATCGAGCATTGGTTGGTGGTGCGTCCGGACGCCCGCCAGGTCAAAGGTGCGTCGACAAGCAAAAGAGCGGAAGTATTTCATCAACCAAGAGGTCGACAAGCAAAAAGATGCCGGGGCAATCAGGGAAGTGTTGTACCCTAGTTGGCTAGCTAATCCTGTAGTAGTTCCTAAGGCTGGCAATAAGCTGCGCATGTGTGTAGATTTTACCGATCTTAATCGCGCATGGCCAAAAGATCCTTTTCCTGTACCCCGTATTGACCAAATAGTAGATTCCATAGCGGGTTGCGACTTTTTGTGTTTCTTGGATGCATTCTCTGGCTACCATCTGTAATGTAACATCCCAATTTTCAAAATTCTTCATATGCATTGCATATCATAAGCATCATGTCACCCTTGCATTTGATCACTTTCAAAACCCTAAAGTTTGCCTAGAAAACCTTTTTGCAAAAATGTTTTTATTTGATTTTGGGCTTTGATCTTGCTCTTGACTATTAGCATTTTTTTTAACCCATGAGGGTATTGTGGTAAAAAGGGATTTAATGCATATATAAAGCTATCCCATAATTGGCTTTTGAAAGTATTTTGAAAAAAAAAATTGATTCGATAGCCTAAGGGCCCTAAAAGCCATTTTATAGGCAAATGTATTTTTAAATATTTTATTTTGAGAAAAATCTTGCTCCAAAAGTTAGATCATCTGAAAATATGATTTTACAAATTTTGTTGCATTTTATTTGGAGTGATTTGGAGCTCCGAATCTATTTTGAGGTTCAAAAACAGAAAATAGATAAAAGAAAAGGAAAAACCGGATCGAACCGGTCAAACCGCACAATTTTTTGTTTTAAACCCTATCCATGTTTCATGCATATTTGTTAACTCCTTATTGGTGTTTAATCTGTCCAAATCATTTGAAAAACTTTTCAAAACGGAAAACGAAACTTTTTACTTTAGAAGTAACCTTCGTTGTGCATCATCATAGCATATGCATCATGTCATGATTTTGTATTGAATGTTGTGTTTATTGTGTGTGTTCCTTTTATTTTAGATTGTGTGGAGTGTAATCATTGTTGTTGCAAAGAGTGCGAGAACTACCACAACCTTGGACAAGGCAAGTTCACTTTGATCATTCTCCTAAATATTTTACTATGCACTAGATGTTTTATTAGTTGCATCAGGAATATTACTCGTACTTCTATGCTAGCTATAAATCCCAGGTAGTCTAGTTTACCCTCGCCATTACCTTGCTACCAAAATTGCCATCGATTGTAGTTGATTGCTAGGCTATGGTAGTATCGTGGGGGAAATAACTACATTATGATATTGTTATGCCTTTGGCGATATGAAATGTTTTATTAGATGTAAGGCAAAACAATTAATTAAATGAACCGTCCTGGGTGGGCAGCTTTGAAGATTTTGAGGATTAGCGGCGTCAGGTCCATTTCTGTGGGTCCCTCTGAGTCGAGTTCCTGTGGATTCAGGAATGGATCGTCCATGGACGTCTCTCCCGTGGATTCGGGGAGCGCCTACGTTGCAAATGTGGAATGCCACCTGGGGTAACCGAGACTGGACTAGTTTCCTATTTAGAAGCTTCTAGTACAACCGCAATGCTATATGGGCTCTGGCGAGACAAGAGTAAGTTGTATGAACCTAGACCCGAGGAATTGTACTGAGGTAGCCGTGTAGGGGGAGCGTGATTCTCTCGTGGTTTAGGGAATTACCTCTGAAAATCTCGTAATCGATGCCGTTGCTACTCTACCCTGAGGACAGCAAGGGATTAACACGTCGGTTTCTTGTGGGGAATGTGTACAAACTCTCGAGAGCGTCAAAACTAAGTACTTAGCCGTGTCCCCGGCAACGGACAATTTGAGCGACTAGATGTGGAGCTGTAAGGAAAGTCTCACTCATTCTAACTTCTTAAATAAAATGGATGGTTGAACAGGGTAGGGGCACTTGATGAATCCACATCAATGTGCTCTAGGATAATAGGAGCATGGGTGTGTCTACCCCGTGTCCAATAGTGATAAAATTTCTATTTGATTAAAAGATAGGATTCAATAACTAGGCGTTTATGCAAATAGCTTGAACCCCACTTTACCACATTATGCATATATTTGGTAGGCTCTGGTATAACTCCTAGTGAATCTTGCCAATACATTCAATGTATTGACCCTAGTGGCTGCATCGTTTAATGATGCAGGAAGCTCCGATGACGAGTAAGATGTACGTTCTGCATGTTTGGTTACGGGCTTACATTCCAACACGCTCTCACCGTGGTGTTGATGTGCCCTTGTATCTTCCTTTTTCCGCTGCTAAACAGTTGTTTTACTTCCAGCTAACCCGTGAGGTTATGCGAGTTGTAAGTACCTTTAGATTCTGGATGGTCCGTTGTAATATTGAGACCTTTGTTCTATGATATTACATCTTGAAACTGTGTGTGCTAGTGAGTCGATCCAGGGACTAGCACTAAAGCACAGAGATCGAACCCGTGTACGGGGGCGGTCGCTTCATGTAGCATCCCAATTTTTCCAAACTTTGCATCACGCATTTGCACTCATGAGCATCATGCCATTTATGCACTTTGAGCACCTTTAGACCAAAGATTTAAAATTTAAAATCTTTTATTAAGCCTTTTACCTGCATCTATTTGGAATTTTGCAAACCCATGAGGTTTTGACAATAGAAAGGGGTTTATTGCAATAAGATAAGCTACCCCATAAATTTTGGTATTTAATTTAGTGTTGAAAAAAAATATTTTGTTTTTAAATAATATGGCACTAGAAGCAATTATATAAGCAAAAATATTTTGAACAATTTACTTTTGGAGGAAATCAAGTCCCAGGTGCTATAACATTTGAGGATATGATTTTACAAATTTTCGGAAATTTATTTGGGTTGATTTGGAGCTCAAAATCAGAAGTTATAAAGGAAAAACAGAAAAGAAAAGGAGAAAAGAAAAAGAACAAAAAAAAAGGGAAACGGACTGGCCGGCCAACTTGGGCCGAACTGGCCCAGTCCACGCGCTCGCCCCCGCGCGCGCGCATGAGGCGGCTTGGCCACGCAGCGAACCGGCCCAGCCAGCCGCTGCCCGCAGCCAATGACCCCTGGTAGGTGGGGCCCACCTGTCAGCCTTCTCCTACCTCCGGCCTCGAATCTAGCACCCGCCCGCCATTACACCCCGCCTTCAAGACGCAATTTAGGGCGCCGTCTTAAAGCCCTCTCGCGTCCCTATATAAAGGGCACTCTCTCCTTCATTTTCCTCCGCACCCCCCTCACTCCACCTTGCGTCCACGTCGAGCAATTTCTCG
Organism: Brachypodium distachyon; assembly: GCF_000005505.3. Classification (NCBI taxonomy): domain Eukaryota; kingdom Viridiplantae; phylum Streptophyta; class Magnoliopsida; order Poales; family Poaceae; genus Brachypodium; species Brachypodium distachyon. Next base: position 8,065,089 of record NC_016135.3, read on the forward strand.
CCGGAGTTTGCCCCGGCCGCCGGCTTTACTCGCTCGCCGCTGGATTAATCTAGTTTAAAATGGATTAAACTGGCTTTGTTTAATGTTTTCCTTTTTCTACACCATGAACATGATCCTAATTTTCCATCACATAGATTAAATCACTAAACAAGTTAATTGTGGCAGAAACCAAATTAGGAGTGCATCATGTGCATGGCATCATGGCATATTTTACTTGTTTGCTTGTATGTCTTGTGTGGTTGTTTATTTTTGCTATACGTTTGTTTGTTAGATTGTTCGGAGTGCGAACCCTGTCTTTGTGAAGAGTGTGATAACAGCAACAACTTTGGACAAGGCAAGTTTCACCTGGATCATGAATTACCTACTATTGCACTTATTTTAATCCTTTATGCGTTAGTGTTGTTTGTAGAGATGCATTAGGATTAAATTATTGTATTTATGCTAACTATATTGTCCTAGTAGAATAGATTTTCCTCACCGTCATATCCCCACCAATAACCATCGTTAGTAGTTACGCTTAGCCGTGCTATGTAAATATACGTGGGAGGGAACCACTTCATTCTAGAAATATTGTTGATGTAAAAGGTTATTTTTTGAAGTATGGCTGGAATCAACTACTAATGAACCATCCTGGGTGGGCGGCTTTGAGTATTATGGTTGTATGCGACGTCAGGTCCATTTCTGTGGGGCCCGCTGAGTCGTCTCTTCGTGGATTTGGGAGCGTCCATGGTCGTCTCCTCGTGGATTCGAGTAGCGCCTGCGTCGCAAATGTGGAATGCCACCCGGGGTAACAAGAGGCGGAATTGGGTTCTTATTTAATTGCTTCGAGTACAACCACATGCTATATGGGCTCTGGCGAGAATAGAGTATGTTGTATGAACCTAGACAAGAATTGTAATGATGTAGCAGTGTAGGTGGAGAATGATTCTCTCGTGGTCTAGGGAATTACTTCTGAAAATCTTGTAATCGACGCCGTTGCTACTCTACCCTGAGGAGTTGCCGTAGAGACGTTGTGGTGGCGCCGCCACCGGTGCTTGGCGCCGGCGGCGGCCCCGCCACAGCGTTCCTGCTGCATCCCACAAGAAGGCGGATTCAAAGGTGAGAGGTGCCGCAGAGGCGCGGTGGGGGTGCATGCCATCAGTGCTCTGTGCTGGTGGGTGCACGGCCACCGCGCCCTTGTCGCACTTCTCCGCCAGGCTATCCCGAGGCGAGGGTTGCCGTGGAGACGCTGTGGTGGCCCCGCCACAGCGTACCTGCTGCATCCCACAAGAAGGCGGATTCAGAGGCGAGGGCTGCCGTGGCGACGCTGTGGGGGTGCATTCCATCCGTGCCTAGCACCGATGGGTGCACGGCCATAGCGTCCCTGCCGCACCCCTCCGGCAAGCATTCCAAGCACGGAACGAACGAAAAGCTAAGTGCATAAACTTGAACGATAAACTGTCTAAAACTGAACGTTGCCTCGCTAGCACGGCCCAAACCCTGCGTGTGGCTAGGGTGTTGAAAGGACGCTTGCGAGGGGAGTGCGCTCCTCGTGCGGCTGTCGGGTCCGTCCCGAGAGTGCATGCTTGGGAGTAGCTATCCCGCAACCGAAGTGGCTCGTCGCCGCCACTTGGCCCCACGTCGGCACTGCGGGTCTGTCTCGGGTTCCTAGTCCGGTTGAATACATGGCGCGCGAGTCCGTGACAACACAAGGCATAACACACAAAGGCTAAGGGATCCACCCCGCGAGGCAACCCCGGGAACAAGAAACAGTGGACAAGTTGCATAGACCATTAAGACATTAATTGTTTAAACAGCGCCAGGCGCCACACTTGCAGGGAACAAAAGCAAAGGAAAACAACACTAAGGAACGGCGAGGGCCGGCAGGGGGCTGCCACAACTGGATGGGACGACTTCCGCTGGAGGCGGCGGCAACTAGTTGCCGGCGCCCTCCGCCGGGGGCTCCGGCACCAGCTCGGGGTCCAGCTTCCGCTGCATCCGCTCGACCACTTTGTCGACGAACCCGCTCACCGCCTGGCAGTGGGTAGGGGCATCCTCGCTGTCCGACCAAGCGTCCAGCAGCGTCTCGAAGGGGAACAAAGGGTGCCGGAGGTGCACCCTCAGAAGGATTGTCCCGGCGACCTCCCGGGCGCAGTTGGCGATCTCCTCGCTGTGGAACTTGGAGATCCATACGTCAAGCGCCGCGAGCTTCCCCACCAAGTCAGAGAAGAACAGGATCAGCGTGGTAACGCCTGTCCCATCCACCCGTGGGGCCCACAGTTTGAACCTCGGCAGCAGGTCGCGCAGCGATTGGGCGATCCCAAGCAGCTTCTTGGTCTCCAGCTCCCGCTGCCCAATCAGCATGCTGTGGTTGGTCCGAGCCAAATGCACGGCGTGCGTGGCCTTGCGGAGGAGGCTCGCCTGCGCTGAGAGTTGGGCGGCCTGGGCTGCATTGTCCTCGCCCGCCTTGACGAGCTCTTCCCGGACGGTGGCCCGCTCGGTCTCGAGTTGGGCCCTTCTATCCTTGGCCGAGTTGAGCTCCACCTCCTGCCGCGCTGCCGCTGTTACTGCGTCCTCCGTATCCTTGGTCTGCACCTCCAGCTTAACGTGCAGGCCCTGGATCTGGCCGAGGTAGCTGCTGATCAGGTCGCTCTTCTCGTCGATACGAGCCTGAGCCGCGGCGAGCACCTCCGCGTGCTCCTTCTTGGCTTTCGCCTGCGCCGCCACCAGCGAGTCCAGGGTTTCTTGGTGCTCAGCGCGCTGAGCCTCCAGTCGCCAGTAGAGCTCCTCTTGGGGGACGACTAGCACGGCGGCCCCGTCCTAGGCTTCCCGGGCGAGGCGTGCCTCCTCCCGCAGCCAGGAGAGTTCCTGCCGCTCGTTCTCCACGGCCTGTCGCACCTCGCCAAGCTGACTCTTGGCGATCTCGTGGTGCTCCTTCACCTGGTTGAAGGAGGTGACGAAGGCTAGCTGCTGGTCCTTGACGGCGTCAAGGAGCCGGTGTCCTGTCGAAAATGCTCGGGTCCCAAGTGATAGGATTCCAAGCCACCCCGGCGAGGGTGCCGAGGTCCATGCTGGAAGGGGCGGCCGCCGCCGACGAAGTGCCCGCCGCCACTGTCTGGCCGGGCAGGGGGTCGTCCGCTTGCGGCGGAGCGTCCAGTTGCTCCACCGCTGCGGCCTCCCTAGCACCTGCGCCTGAGTACCTTGCGGGGCTGCCGGGCTTGTGGGGAGGGGCCTCCTCCTCCTCCGTTCCGGCCGCCGTTGCCGGGGTGCCTGCAGCAGGCTGGACGTCACCTGCGGGAAGAGAGGACAGTACGGTTGCGAATCAGCTAGCAAAGGGGATGAAAGCAAAGGAGCGGGGCGAGGTGCGGTACCTGTTGCCGGCGCCACCTCCATCGGGGCCGGGTCAGCGGCAGGCGCATCAGCGGCGCCGTGGGCCCCTGCGTCGGCCGTGTCGGCGCGGCTGCTGCCCTGCGTGCGCGCCCTCTTGCTCGGCGCGGCAGGAGGTGAATAAGCCTTCCCACTCTTTCCGGCGCCAGCCGGTGAGCCGTCCTTCAGGGGTTGAGCTGGAGCTTGAAGCCCTGGAAGAGCCCCCGCGCAGGCGGCGCGGTGGGTGCCCGTGGGGTCGCCGCAGCCCGGGGCGCCGTGGGAATCGTCGAAGGAGTTGCTGCCGCGGCAGCCGCAGCGCCGGTGGCCGATGCAGAAGGGGCCCCCGCTGCGGCGCCGGCGGCCGCTGCGGAGGTGGTCGCTGCCGCTGCGGGCCCCCTCGACTGCGCACGATCAGGGGCGCGTCATCCTCCTCATCTTCCTCCTCGTCGTCCACGGGGACGACTACCCGGGTCGCGGTCGGCTGGCCCACCCCATCGTCCGAGGACGGAAGGGAGGGCTAGCTGACCTCTGACTCGCCCCCGCTCTCCTCAAGCACCTGCTTCCCGCGAGGTGCAGGCGGAAGAGCACGTGGGGTCCGAGTGGGGGAATCGTCCATCAGCCCCCACTCATTGAAGGCCGGGAAGGAGGCGATGATGTCGATCAGCCCCGGAACGCCGGTGTGGAGAGAGATAACCCCGTGGCGGGGACGTCCTCGCCGGTGATCCCCTTCACCCACACCTCGAGAGATTCTCAGTCCACGCCCTCGCGGTGGAGGCGTGTCCTGTCCCCGGACCCCATGTACATCCACGCGGGGCGGGAGCGCAGTTGGAGCGGCGTGACGCGCCGGCTGATGAAGGTGCACGCCACATCAACGTCAGTGAGCCCCGCTAGACGCAAGTCCTTGATCTTCTCCACGATGGGGAGAAGATTGGCATCGCAGTGGTACCGGTCCCGCTAGCCGTCGTTGGGTCGCGGTAGCTTGGCGGGCGAGTAGATGAATTCCTTGGGGTCTTTCACTCGGACCTAGCACCAGTCGCCCTGCCATTCCTTCTTGATCTTCTTTTCCGACCAGACGATGAACTCGAACTTCATCCGGTCGCAGGCGCGGAACACCATCCCCGACGACATCGCATTCGCGTTATCGATGCGGGGGTAGAAGTAGTGCTGGAACAGCGTCACCGACGGCATTACTCCGACGAACGATGCACAGAGGAACTGGAAGGTGGCGAGGAGAGAGAGGGAGGAGGGGTGGAGCTGCGCCACCCGCAATTGGTACGACTCAATGAGCGCATGGAGGAACAGGGAGAACGGCGCCACCAATCCTGCGAGGTTGAAGCGCTCGAACACCCGGAAGTCGTTTTCCTGGTGGTCCGCGCCGGGGGGGTAAGATCAAGGTCTCCCCGTGCTCGTTGAACCCGGAGGCAACGGCATGCCAGATCTTGGCCAGCGCCTCGCCGTTGTAGCCGGGCCGGTAGAAGGCGAGCGTGGCCCTCATCGCCCGCTTCTTCTGCTCTTTGTCCGCGGCGGCCTTGGTGGCCGCCTCGCTCTTGCTGGCCGCTGGTCTTTGGGGCCTTCCCTTCCTGGTGGTGGGGGGCTCCATGAGGAGACTAGCAAGGCTCGTGGGCGCAGGGAGTCGGAAGACAGGGGAGAAAGGCTGGGGGGCTAAGTGTTCACCCCTCGGCGCAGCAGTGGGGCCTTGTAGCACCCCGCTGCTCGGTAACGGTCGCATCCGTACCCTACGAGTGCGCTAGGATAATTACTAATCAAGGGGATAATGCGAAGAGTGGCCTTAACTTCCCATGATTAAGGGGGAGGTTACGGCGGAAATCTCGCACCCATTACTCTACCCGTAACGACGGGGTCCTTGGGACGACGGAGAGACGCGGGCCCGAGATGACTCAGGACCCACGCGTCGGTTGAGGGCGTAGCTCGGCAACTGGCTAGGGAGGAGTCCGCCCGGGAACAGGCATTGCCGGCCCACGCCCGGGGGCTACTGTCGCACCAGTGGCACCCGGGGTACCACCGCTGCACGACGCGTGGGTCGCCTCGCTTGCTCCCTGAAAGGACCACACCCTGGGCGGCAGTGTACGAGCTGCCCGGCAAGCTACCAGCCCGGCAGGGCTAGCGGGGCTTCAGGGGAGAATTCCCGCCTGGGCACCTCTCGGGAAGGTACTTGCGGGGAGGGCGCACCCGGGCGGGGGTTTCTGTTGCGAGAGCGGGATCGAGCAAGCAGAACAGCGACGCCACGTGGGCGCGCGGCAGGCACCCTGTGCGTAGGGTACGTCAGGACAAGGAGTGAAGCGCATGGCGCGTTTAATGAACCGACAGAAAGGGGATTTCCCGCCAAGTCAAGCAAACAGTGGCAGTTCAAGAGTAGTTTTTAGGCCTTAGACCCCTAGCTACAAGGCTAGTGTTCTTGCATGTATGCCAGCGCACCGAGGAGGAGCTGCCCGAGCTCCCTGCTCGCCACTTGTAAACCATGCACCGTGGCACCTGTGGTATCCCCTTGGCTATAAAAGGAGGACCCTCGCCCACAGTCAAAGGGTTCGACCAACTCATAGTTCTGCACTAGCAGTAGCTCAAAGTAGTAAGTAGCACTTACCCAAAGGAGAGAGTACCCAGGGACTCCCCTGGCAACCTGTAAACCACAGTTCTTCGGTTAATTACAAGCTCAGACAAGCAGGACGTAGGGTTTTACACCTCAGGGTGGCCCGAACCTGGGTAAAAAGTGTTCCCATGTCCATTGCTTCCATAAGCTTTGCATTGGCCCTGCGATCGCCGGAGCGATCCCCGTAGCCCACTGCCGGACCTAAAAGGGGGTGCCCGTGCATCCCCAGTGTCTAAGCCCCATGCTACGACAGTATTCCTCCTTTGCCGGGAAGCGAACCCCGTCAGGGCCCCCAGGCAACAATCCCTCGTCTTGGAGTTCTAGGATCTGGACGCGGCTGTGGGCCACCACGGGCCAGGGAACAACTCCCTTGTCGGCATCTCCTTTGCTGGCATCGGTCTTAGAACCTGCGGTCTTGGTTTTGCCCATCTCTGGATGGTGTGGGATTCTTGGTTGCAGAAGGAACTCGCAAGAGATCTTTGGCTATGGAAATGGGAAGCTCTAGCGCCTGAGCTGGTTTCGCAAGGAAGGGGAAGGGTAAAAGGCATTACCCTTTCACCTTCCTCCTTTTATAGGCTGAATTCGGCCGAAGAATCCGGGCCGCAAGATCCTTATCTTGGCCACGTGTCCCACATCGATCGTGAAGTGAAGCGTTGAAAACAGAAACGGCCACCCATCTTTCGGGCGCAAGAATCCATGAAATCATTATGCCTTATTTGTTGCGTGAAGTGTGACCGTTTTCCCACTGACGCACGCCAACAGTACTCCTAGCTGTCAGGCTAGATTGTGCACCCGATCACATCCATTGACCCAACGGCTCTTCACCTTCAACAGGTACGTCATCAGTGATGGAGTTTGACTCAAATGTCATGACTCAAAAGCTATCTATCGTATAAGGAGGTGGAGTTGTATCATAAGATGGGACTTGTCTTGAGTCTCGATTATGAGTACTAAAGACTCTCATTCGAGTCACGATTTAATCAGTTGTTATTTTATATTAAAGACTTCATACAGTCGTCCTTTGTTTATTCTTTATTCACAACAGTAAAAACCGGGTAATGCCCCTGGTACAAAGCAGTCGGTTTCATATAATCGACTCAAACTGAGTCACACCAGTTGTGACACCTCAGTTATTTATGCTCATTCGCATAACAGTAAGCCTCTTGGGTTTCATCCAAAGAGCCCAGAGTCGCACCAGCTGCGCTGCTCTGGTAAACCCCATGCTCATTGCATGAATATAAGCATCATGGATCTCTCCATCGACCTTGAAATCGTACTAGCTGCATATTTTAGTAAATCCATGGTCATTGCATGAAGATAAGACCCGAAAGTTCTCTTAAGGGCTTGGGATTGTACCAGCTACGTTATCTCCAGTCAAATCCATACTCATTGTATGAAGGTAAGTCCTAAAAATTAGGCCTGGATATGCATCGACTGCATCCCTCCAGTAACAACTTTCACTTAAGGGTCGCTCCCTGTAATCATGTTCATTACATGAAGATAAGACCCGTAGGCTTCCTATAGGGCCTGGAAACGTACCAGCTGCGTACTTCCAGTTAAACCAATCTTCACAAACAAGTCGAGTACTTAAAAACTGGAATTTGACTCTATAAGACCCTAGCAGGCTAAGTCAAAATTCTAGTTGCTAGGTTCGAGCCCGGGGATTCGAATGCTGATGAAAGCTAGTGATGTTTTCGCTCTAGAGCGATTAACTGGACTCGACTTCTCGAGTATCGGGGCGCATTAAGCATATATCCCTATGATTTCTATTCACCGCATTGATTCACTACCAGCTCATATTGTGGAACTGTTACTTAACAGTCAAAGCATTAAAGCATCGGCTCAGTCACTCTCTGAGTCGAAAATACTTCTCATTCGAAGTACAAATCAATGAAACTCCAAGTCTACAGCATTATACAACTGGCTCAACAGCAGAATAAGCTCATTCTTTACGGGAAAAGTCCCTAGTCGAGTCTTCAACTCAATGAGGCACTTGGGGGCTACTGACGTGGTTATGATTAACCACGTAGTCGACTCGAGTATACCCGGTACAGCCCAGCTAGGGGCCCATAAGGAAGCCTACTTCGACTCCAGGAGTCTACATACCAAATCCTGCGACTCAAGACAAGGAAAGTTAATTAGAGTATATCTCCTCATTGTAACCGAATTGGACTCTAACTGAGACCTGAGTTCCTGCATATATAAAGGACCAGGAGGGGGAGCCAAGAGGACACCTCCAACTTAGATACAAGTCGCCTAGACGCACTCGACGACTCGGTGCCTCTAGACTCTACGGCACCCCATTGTAATCGACTCATCAATACAGATCCGACAAGCAGGACGTAGGGGTCTTACCTCATCGAGGGCCCTGAACCTGGGTAAATCGTGTCCCCTGTGTCCTTGTTAGCCGACGAGTTCGTCAACACACACTCATCTTTCCTTGATACAAGTCCATCAATATGGACATTATCAGAGTTACATCTTCGTCACTCATCCACGCCTCGACATGGCTATTCAGTCCACTCGACTGCGGGATATGAGAACCAAGGATCTCCCCCTCAGACTCCAATTCAGAGTAGGGGACACATGAAGCAAGACGGAACGCCCTGCAATCGCATCGCCAACGCGCAAGGCTTTTATTGAATCTTTTATTTCCCGTTTGTCCCTCTTTTCTCAGCATTTTTATAAGCACCTTATTGCACCATCGGTATTCAATAAAAAAGTCTTTATGTTCTGAAGCGACCACCTCCTTACAAGGATTCGATCTCTGTGCTTATTAGTGCTAGTCCCTGGATCGACTCACTAGCACACACAGTTTCAAGATGCAATACCAAGATATAAAGGTCAACATGTACTTTATTACATCGTATCATCCAGAACTTAATTGTACTTAAAAATTTGCATGACCCCTTGGGCCAGCATAAACAAATATTGTCTCAAAACCATAAAACAATTTATCATAAAACTGCAGCGGAAAGGTAGGGCAAATGGGCCTCAACTACTCCCAGAGGAGAGAGCATGTTGGAATGTAAGCACATGACCCAAAGAACATTGACGAACCTCACTCTTCGTCAGATTCACCTGCATTATTGATTGCAGCCACTACGTGGTCAATACATTAAATGTATTGGCAAGCTCACCTAGAAGTTATAACAGATCCTACCAAGTATATGCAATTGACGTATAGTGGGGTTCAGGCTTTATGGCGTGGTAGCAAAACATACTTTATCCTACTACAATTGAATATTACATTATTGTTAACTAATGGACACCGGGTAGAAACACCGATGCTCCTATTAAACTAAGGACATCGAGTACAAACATCAATGCTCCTAAACCCAAGTTCAAACCATTCATTTTATTTAAGAAGTTGGAATGAGTGAGACCTTCCTTACAGGCCCCATATCTAGTTGCTCATAATTGTCCGTAACCGGGGACACGGCTAAGTACTTAGTTTGACACTCTCGAGAGGTGGTACGCTTTACCCACAAGAAATCGACATGTTAATCCCTTGCTGTCCTCAGGGTAGAGTAGCAACGGCATCGATTACAGGAATTTTCAGAACATAATCCCCCAGACCACCTGAGGGACGCGCTCCCACCTACACGGCTACATACCGATGTCATCCTCGGATCCGGGTTCATATTTCTTACATCCATCCTGCCAGAGCCCATTTAGCATGTGGTTGTACTGGAAGCTACTAAATAGGAAAACTAGTCCAGTCTCTGATACCTCAGGTGGCATTCCACATTTGCGACGCAAGCGCTCCCCGAATCCACGGGGAGACGTCCATGGACGATCCGCCCCCAAATCCACGGGGACTGAACTCAGAGGGACCCATAGAAATGGACCTGACGTCGCATAACATCTCAAATCCAAGCAGCCCACCCAGGATGGTTCATTAGGGTTGTTTTGCCAAGTTTCCAAAATTACTCCACATAATCAGTTTCACAGTGATTGAGATTCCCGCCCACGTATACTAACATAGCATCGCTAAGCAATATCTAATCACGATGGCTATTGGTGGAGGATTCATGGCAAGGTAACCCTATCGCTAGTAGGTCAAATCATAGCTAGCATACCAACGAGTAATAATCCTATCAATGCATTCTACAAGCAACACTAATGCATAAGTATTTTAAAAGCAATAATAATAGGATAATGATCAAAGTGAACTTGCCTTGGTAGCAGTTGGAGTTCAAACACTCGTCACAATCACAAGGTTCGCTCTCCGAGAAAACTATTCAAATACTAACAATATACACACATAAACACACAATTCACATCATGACAAAAGAAAGTATGCTATGATGCGATGCAAGCATGTGACATGATTTGGTTCATTTTATTTGGGTGATCAACTGATTTTAAGCATTGGTAATTAAAAACGAAAGCATTAGGGTTTTAAACAAAATGGCAAAACAAAAGATTTAAAAAACATAAATTAGGTTTTATTGGCATCAGTCAAATAATTTAATTCAAATATTTATTTCTTTGTCCCAATGGATAGAGGACATCAAACCAAAATTTTGGGCACTGGTTTCAACTAAAAAGGATTTCTAAAAACTTAGTTATGAATTAAATGGTATTAAACCTTATTCTGTAAATTGACTGTGGTTCAAGTATTCAAATTTGAAATTGGACAGTGCCAAAAGATTCTACAGGTTGAGAGCTTTCCAAAAAGGTCAAGTTTGTCAAATTTGGCCAAAGGGTTTAAAAGTTATAAACTTTTGAAGTTACAGGGGCCTTTCTGCAAAAGTGCCATTTAATTAAACCGGGGGATTAAAATTAGATTTTCATTTTATAATTTGGGTGCCACGCGGCAGCTCCTGATTGGTTGGTACCGGTTCGATTAAATTTAAAATGTGAGATCTAATCTCGGCCGTCGAATAAGATCGGACGGTCGGGATCGAAGATGGAGCTCACCGGCGAGGTCTAGGGTTCCGACGACGGCGGCGGCGGCGCGGGCGGTTCTGGCGACGCAGGCGGCTCGGGGAAGCACGCGGGAGGTGCGGCTCGTCGAGGCGGGGTCGGGGACGCGGTCGGCGCGGCGCGGGGCGGTCGGGCGCCTTGCCTAGGACGGCGCAAAGGCGACGGGCGGCGGAGCTCGGGTCGGCGTCGGGTGAGGCGTGCGGTGCACGAAAAATGAAACGGAGCGCATTAGCTTGACCGCGAGGGAGAGAGAAGAAGAGGGAGGGAGGCGGCTTCGAGAATGGCTCACCAAGACATCATCGGCGAGAGAAAAAGCGACGGCGGCAGTGGCGTCTCCGGCGAGCAATTAGGCGGCGTGGGCACAGCGAATCGGGGAAGAAAGTTGGGGGAAGAAGAGAGGAGGCTCCAGGCTTTATAGGGACGCGCTCGGGCGGTTCTGGGAAAGTCGGAATCAACGGGAATCGGAGATTGCGGCGGCACGGGGAGTCCGGCGCAGACTCAGCGGGTGGCGCGGCGCTTTCCTTCCGGGGAAGAAAGGCCTGACAGGTGGGCCCCACCTGTCAGCGTCTGCGAGCGCGCGCGCGGACCTGGTCGGTCTGGCTCGGGCGCGGGCGGCTCGGGACTGGGCCGGTTCGGCCCATTTGGCCGGGCCGGTCCGGTTTTCTCCCTGTTTTTTTCTTTTAGCCTTTTCTTTTTTTTCTGTTTTTCTTATTTCTTTGATATCTTTTGATTTTGAACTCCAAATTGGTCTAAATAAATTGAAATAAAATCTCTCCAAAGCCTTTTCAGATTCAAATTTGAATTCAAATATGCAATTGTGGCATGATGTTCATGGATGCAATGCATATGAAAGGATTTGAAATTTTGTGATGTTACAGACCTAACCCGCTTAAGATGAATCTCGTCCTCGAGATTTGGTGTGGCTAGCAAAGAGGTGTGGGTGGTCTTCTCGAAGATCATCTTCGCGTTCCCATGTGGCTTCCTCTTCTGTGTGATGGTCCCATTGAACTTTGCAAAACCTGATGGTCTTGGATCGGGTATGTCTCAAAACTGTATCCAAGATTCTGATCGGTTTCTCATAGGTGAGGTCACTCTGCAGTTGGACTTCTTGTAGGGGTATCGTATCCCTTAGTGGTGTGTCGGCCATCTCAGGATGACAGTTCTTCAGTTGTGATACATGGAAGACATTGTGGACATTGGACAGTGCTTCCGGTAAATCCAACTTGTAGGCTACTTCTCCTTGTCGTGACAGGATCTTGAAAGGTCCAATGAAACGGGGTGCTAGCTTTCCCTTGATTCCAAATCTCTTTACTCCGCGTATCGGTGAAACTCTGAGGTACGCTCTATCTTCAGCCTTGTAGGTAACTTCCCTACGTTTGGAATCTGCGTAGCTTTTCTGCCTTGACTGAGCTACCTTCAGTCGGTCTCTGATGAGTCTAACCTTTTCCTCGGCATCCTTTATCATATCTGGGCCGAATAGGCTGCGGTCTCCTACACCATCCCATAACAATGGTGTTCTGCACTTCCTACCATACAAAGCTTCAAACGGTGACATTCCTATGCTGGCTTGGAAGCTGTTGTTGTATGAAAATTCTGCATACAGCAGGTTGTCATCCCAACTAGATCGCAGGCTCTCAACATGTCTTCAAGGATCTGATTAACTCTTTCAGTCTGTCCATCCATTTGCGGATGAAACGCTATACTGAATTCTAGTCTCGTCCCCAGAGACTCGTGTAGTTGTCCCCAGAATCTTGAGGTAAACTGGGTACCTCTGTCTGAAACTATTTCCTTGGGTACTCCGTGTAAACACACTATTCTGGATATGTAGCATTTCGCTAACTGTGCACTGGTGTATGTGGTCTTCACTGGTATGAAATGGGCAACCTTGGTCAATCGATCAACCACTACCCAAATGGAATCATATCCTGATCTGGTCCTTGGCAAACCGGTGATAAAGTCCATACTCACTTTATCCAATTTCCAGTCTGGTATAGGCAGCGGTCTTAGCAATCCGGCTGGCTTCTGGTGCTCTGCCTTAACTCTGCTGCACACATCGCACAAGGCTATGAACTCTGCGATGTCTCGCTTCATTCCGGACCACCAAAACGTTTCCTTTAGGTCCATGTACATCTTCGTGTTTCCAGGGTGGATTGAGTACGGTGAATCATGGGCTTCTTGTAAAATCAGCCTTCTGATTTCCGTTTCCAGGGTGGATAGAGGTACACAAATGCGTTTACCGAACCATATGGTTCCTTGGTCATCTTCACGAAAATCCTTTGCTTTCTCGGCAACCATATTCTCATTTATCTCATTTCTTTCGGAGTCGCCCTTCTGTGCTTTTCTGATCCTATCCAGTAAAGTGGGTTGTACCTCTAATGTGGCCAGATGTCCTTTAGGTACAATCTCAAGTCTCAAGTCCTTGAACTATTTGCACAACTTTGGCAGTAACTCTCCAGCTGTCAGTCCATTTATATAGCCCTTGCGGCTCAATCCATCGGCAACATTAGCCTTGCCGGGATGGTATTGCAGACTCAGGTCATAATCCTTTATCAGTTCCAACCATCTCCGCTGTCTCAGATTCAACTCCTTTTGGGTGAATATATACTTCAGGCTCTTGTGATCTGTGAACAACTCACAGTGCTTCCCCATCAGGTAGTGTCTCCAGGTCTTCAGGGCGTGCACTACTGATGCTAATTCCAAATCATGCGTGGGGTAGTTGCCTTCGTGGCTCTTCAGTTGCCGCGAAGCGTATGCTACAACTCTCCCATTCTGCATCCATACCCCCCCAAATCTTGACGTGAAGCATCGCAATAGACTTGAAAGTCCTCTTGCAGGTTTGGTAGCACAAGAATAGGTGCGGACACTAATCTCTTCTTTAACTCCTAGAAACTCTCTTCACATTTTTCGTTCTAGGCGAACTTCTTCTCTTTCTTTAGTAGTTCAGTCATGGGTTTTGCTATCTTGGAGAAGTTTTCAATGAACCTCCGATAGTATCCAGCGAGTCCTAGGAAACTGCGGACTTCTCCGACATTCTTTGGTGCTTCCCATTCTATAACTGCTGCAACCTTAGCTAGGTCAACAGCTACTCCGGCTCCTGACACTATGTGTCCAAGGAAACTAACTTCTGACAACCAAAAGTCGTACTTGCTGAATTTGGCGTACAACTTGTGCGCTCTCAGCTTCTCTAAAACCATGCGCAGATGCTGCTCATGCTCTTCCTTGCTCTTGGAATAGATCAAAATGTCATCGATGAACACCACGACAAACTTGTCCAAGAATTCCATGAACACCTTGTTCATCATGTTCATGAAGTATGCTGGTGCATTGGTCAATCCAAATGGCATCATGGTATACTCATAAAGTCCATACCTAGTGGTGAATGACGTCTTGGGTATATCCATCTCTCGGATTTTCAGCTGAAAATACCCTGATCGCAGATCGATCTTTGAGAACACACAGGCTCCTTCCAACTGGTTGAAAAGATCGTTGATGATAGGCAAGGGATATTTATTATTTATCGTCACCTCATTTAGTGACCGATAATCCATACACATCCGTTGGCTTTTGTCCTTCTTCTCCACAAATAGGACAGGTGCTCCCCATGGTGATGAACTGGGGCGGATGAAACCTTTGGCTAACTATTCAGCTAGCTGCTTTTTCAATTCCTTTAACTCATCCACAGCCATCTTATATGGCCTCTTGCCTATGGGTCCACTTCCAGGCATCAATTCAATGAGAAACTCAACATCACGGTCAGGTGGCATACCTGGCAACTCCTCCGGGAAAACATCCGGATACTCATTCACTATTGGAACCTTGTCCGGGCTAACCCCCTTAAGAGAATTGACCTTAGGTCTCTTAAGTTCAAAAGCAGACTTGAAACGGATTCTCTTATTCTCTGGGGTGGTGAGGGTGATGGTTCTTCTGACACAGTCTATGAGTCCCTCATACTTGGCCAGCCAATCCATTCCTAGGATGACATCCAAACCCTTGGACCCTATTATTATTAGGTCCGTGGGGAAGGTGTGTTTCCCTATTTCCAAACTCAGCCCGCGGCTGTCATAGGCAGCTATCAAATTTCCCCCTGGTGAATTTACTTTCATGGGGTTTGCTAGTGTGCTAAGAGGTAATCCATTTTGATGCACAAATCCTCTTGAGATGAATGAATGAGATGCACCGGTATCAAACAGTACTAAAGCTTTAAATGAGTTAATGCTAAAGGTACCGATGACTATACCTTGCTCCTCGGTGATCTCTTCCACGTCGATGTGGTTCACGTTGCCTTTCTGGAACGGGTTTGGTTTAACCCCATTCCCTCCATTCTTCTCCAGGCAATCGCTGGAGTAGTGCCCCATCTTCTGGCACTTGAAACACTCCACCTGGCTCATGTCCCTGCTAGGGTTGCGGTTCTGTGCGGCTCCATTGCCGTTGGTGTGGCCCTTTCCATTGCCATTTTGGTTTCCACCTCCATTGTGATTACCATTTCCGTTGTGGTGCCTCGGGCGCTGCTGGTGCTGCTGAATCTGCTGCTGGTGCTTGCTGCTGCTATTGTTTCCGGTATGGCGGTTCTGATGGCCATACCCTCCACTGCGTCTGTCGTTGTGGCCCTGTGCACAGACGAACTGCCACTGCCGTCTTGGGTGGTGTGTGGCTTCTGCTGTGGCCCCGCGTGAGAGCCTCCCTGGTGAAGTCTCCTCTTGCGGTTCTCCATCTGGTGGAGCTTGTTCTCCAACACAATCGCCTTGTCATAGGTACGGGTGTAAGCAACAGCCAATTGAACAGAAAGTTCATCGTTCAGCGCGTCCAAGAATCTCTCTCGACGCTTAGCATCCGTGTTCACCTCGTCCGGTGCATAGTGGGCGAGACTGTTGAACTGGTCGATGAACTCGACCACTGTGCGGCTTCGCTGTCTAAGCCATAGAAACTCCTTCTTCTTCAAATTAAGCACCCCTGCTATGATGTGGGCGGTGTGGAAAGCTTCTTGGAACATATCCCATGTGACATGCTCGATAGGGGTGGTGATCTGGTAATTCTCCCACCACGAAGAAGCTGGTCCTTCCAATAGGTGAGCTGCAAACCGCACTTTCTCTTCCTCAGTGCAGTTGATGGTCACCAAGTTCTTGTTAACAGAGCGGAGCCAGTCGTCTGCCACGATTGGCTCTGGTGAGCTGGAGAAGGTGGGTGGGCGCAAACGCAGGAACCTGGTCAAAATATCCACTTGTGGAGGGTGGTGTTGCTGGTTATTGTTGGGCATCTGCTGGTGGTTGGCGTTGTTGTTGGCTAATTGCCGAGTGATCATCTGAAAGAATTGGGTCTGTGCTGCCAACAGTTGCTGCATGGTTGCAGCATTCCCTTCTGCGTTGGTATTGTTAGCCTCGGCGTTGTTGGTGGGGTTCTGGCGGCTCGGAGGCATCTGTTTAGGGTAGCATAGATGAGGAAACAGATAGAATAGAGCTAAGGATGTCTAAGACCCCACAAAAACAAGGTATTGACACAAGCATATCTCAATCATACACTCAATCATTCATAAAAAGGTTTTGAAAAGGATAGCAAATCACACTTGTTCATGATGGGACATTGCCCATAAATAAGGAAGTACGGAAAAATGCAATCGATCTACATTGCCATACACATAGATTGTATGGTCAATGACTAACTCGCAAAACTGATAACGAAAATAACTGATAAAGACTGGAAGGCATCCACTAGACTAAGGAAGTGTGGCTGATGGTGTGGTCCCGTTTGCCTTCCTCTTGGAGTGGGTGTTGGAGGCAGGGGCGTCCATCTCGTGGACCTCCTGGGGCTCCTCCTCCTCAGTCGGTACCTACTCCTGAGGCTCCATCTCCTGATCCTGTGGCGGAGGTGGGATCTGAACAGGCGCAGGTGCGGCAGCTGGTGCTGGCTCGGCTGCGGCTGCGGCTGCTGCCTCAATGAAGGCCTTGAACTGCTCGCAGTAGTAGCGAGCCTGGTCCCTCTCATACAGCAGCTGCTCTATGGCTCCTCCCATGTTGAGGACAATGTTCTCCAGCACGGCCTTGTCCTCCAGCCACTGGGTCTTCTCTACCATCAGATTACCGACCTGCTCCTCGGCTAGGTCGGCCCTGGTCATCTCGTGCTCGAGGCAAGACTCCATGTCCACGGTGTTTGCCTCCATGTTCTCGAAGTGGGTCGTCACCGGGGTGGCATCCTCGTCGTTGGTTGTTGCCATTGCCGCGCATGCATGGTTCCACCTTCCAAAGAGGAGAAATGGGGAGTCCTCTGCATGGCGAACTGAAGGCCCTTCTCGAAGGTGGGGTAGCGGCTGATGAAGGTGATGTCCGGCGTTGCTGGCGCGATCTCACGCCCGCGGATCTTCGCCTCGATCTTCCACCGTGGCTGCCATCCCTCGGGTGCGGCAGTCTCAACTCGGCCTCGGAACCTGGGTGGTGGCAAGTCGAGGAACGCACACAGTGCCGCCAAACGGGCACTGAACAGCTGGTCGTCGTCCGTAGAGGGGTAGTAGACTCGGGTAAACGGCGGCACGTTACCGAACGGTGTTGGGCTTCCCATCTATAGAAAACAAGAAGGAAAGGTAAGGGAGAATCAGTGACATGATCAAAAGGTCGAATGTAAGTAAAATAAAATAAAAGATAGTAGAGTGGATAAAGTGATAAAATCTAATATAAAGGTGGTGGAAATGCAAAACATGGTTGGATGCATAGTAGTATGTGAATAACATGGCAACATTATTATAGTGGTGGATGGTATAATAAGACAAATATGCATCTGTGGTATAATAAAATAAACATGCATCCGTGGTATAATATAATAAACATGCATCTGTGGTATAAGGCATAGTATTTGGTGTATATGTAAAATAACTCAACAAACATGTCATGCATATGTAAGATATAAATGCAAAGATTCAGATGAATAGGGATAAGGAGTAAAACATATGTATAGATCATATAGGGATAAGAAATAATCCTAAGGTTTGGTCTTATGGTGTTGGTCTTATCTTAATCCAAGCTAGGGTCACGTTCCTACAGGCAACACATTGCTCTGATACCATCTGAAGCGACTGCTCCCTTATAAGGGTTCGATCTCTGTGCTTATTAGTGCTAGTTCCTGGATCGACTCGCTAGCACACACAGTTTCAAGATGTAATACCAAGATACAAAGGTCAACATGTACTTTATTACATCGTATCATCCTGTAACATCCCAAAATTTCAAACTTTTACACGTGCATTGCATCCATGAGCATCATGCCACAATTGCATATTTGAATTCAAATTTGAATCTCAAAAGGCTTTAAAAGATTTTATTTCAATTTAAACCCTACGGTTTACACCCATTGGAGCTTTGGATCTTCAAACCAATAAGGTTTATTTATAAAAGGGCTTTATTGCATAAAAAGCTATCCCATAATTTTTGGATAATGATTTGGAGTTGAAAAACTATTTTATTTAAATAGTTATATAGCCCTGAAGGCATTTATAGGGCAAATGTATTTTTATATATTTTATTCTGAAGGGAAATTACTCCCAAAAGTTGTATCACGATAGAACATGATTTTACAAATTTTCCGGAATTTATTTGGGCCAATTTGGAGTTCAAAATGAAAAGATATCAAAGAAATAAGAAAAAAAGAAAAAAAGAAAAGGCTAAAAGAAAAAAAGGGAGAAAACCGGACCGGCCCGGCAAAATGGGCCGAACCGGCCTAGAACCGACCGCGCCTGAACCAGACCGGCCCGCACGCGCGCGCCCGCTGTCACTGACGCGTGGGACCCACCCGTCAGGGCCTTCTTTCCCAAAGGAAAGCGCCCGAGAACGCCGCGCGCTTGCCGTTTTCGCCGCCGCGCGCCGTCTCCGCCGCAATCTCCTCGCTCCGTCCCGTTCTCGCAGCCCCGAGCACGTCCTTTTAAAGCTCTGCCCCTCCTCTCTTCTTCCCCCTTGGTTCCCCTCTCTCTTGCGCGCCCACACCGACGAAATTTCTGCTCGTCGCTCGCCATCACCCGCCGAGCACCTGGTACGCCATGAACGACGAGACCACGCCTACCTCTTTTCTCTCCTCCTCGCCGTTCTTTTGGTGCGGACCATTCTCCTTTTGGTGCATTGTAGCCGTCGGAAGCCGCCCGCCGCCCGTCGCCAGAAAACTGCCCGCGTCGCCGCGCTCGTCTCCGTCCTAGGCGAGGCGTCCGCCGTCCCCGAGCGCCGCCGACCGCGTCCCCGAGCTCGCCGTGCCGCGCCGCACTTCCCGTGCACCTCCTCGTCGCGCCCGCGTCGCCGGAACCGCTCGCCGCCGCCCGCTCGTGCCGCGCCGCCGCCGGAGAAGCTCGCCGGAACCCTAGGTTCCCGGAGGTGAGATCTCGTCCGTCCGTTCTTAACCCACGGCTGAGATTAGATCCATTTTATTTCATTTAACCGAACCGGTACCGACGAATGAGGTTGTGACACGTGGCACCTATTTTATAAAATGAAAAATCTAATTTTAATCCCGGAATAATTAAATGGCACTTTTGCAGAAAAGACCCTGTACCTTCAAATGATCATATCTTTTAATCTGTTTGGCCAAATTTGATGATACACACCCTTTTGGAATCCTTAGGAAATGTAGAATCTTTTGGCACTGTCCATTTTCAAATTTGAATTTTTGAATCACATTCAAATTACAGAATAGGGTTTAATACCTTTTAATTCATAACTAATTATTTAGAAGCCCTTTTTAAATGAAACCAGTGCCCAAAAATTTGTTTTACTATCCTCTGTCCATTGGGACAGAAAAATGAATATTTTGAATTATTTGTTTGGCTGATGCCAATAAAACCTCATTTTAGGGTTTAAACCCCACCGTTTGCTAATTGTTTAAAACCCTAATTACATGTGCTTAATTATCAATGCTATGGACCGGTAGATCACCCGAATAAAATAAATCCAATCATGTCATATGCTGCATCACATCATAGCATACATTTTTTTGTCATGTTTGAATTGTGTGTTTTTGTGTGTGTATGTTGTTTGTATTTGAATAGTTTTCTCAGAGAGCGAACCTTGTGATTGTTACGAGTGTTTGAACTCCAATTGCTACCAAGGCAAGTTCACTTTGATCATATCCCATTACTGTTTGTTTTTAAAATACTTATGCATTAGAGTTGTTTGTGGAAATGCATTGATAGGACTATTACTCGTACTTATGCTACCTATGATTGACCTACTAGCTATAGGGTTACCTTTGCCATGAATCCTCCACCAATAGCCATCGTGATTAGTATTGCTTAGCCCAACTATGTTAGTAAACGTGGGAGGGAATCTCAATTCACTGTGAAATGATGATGTGGAGTGATTTCGGAAACTTGGCAAAAACAACCCTAATGAACCATCCTGGGTGGACTGCTTTGAGATTTTGAGATGTTATGTGACGTCAGGTCCATTTCTATGGGTCCCTCTGAGTCGAGTCTCCGTGGATTTGGAGATGGATCGTCCATGGACGTCTCTTCCGTGGATTTGGGGAGCGCTTGCGTCGCAAATGTGGAATGCCACCTGGGGTATCAGAGACTGGACTAGTTTCCTGTTTAGTAGCTTCCAGTACAACCACATGGTAATATGGGCTCTGCCTGGATGGAGTAAGAAATGTTTACCCAGATCCGAGGGATTGTACTGAGGTAGTTGTGTAGGTGGGAGCGCGGGTCCCTTAGGTGGTTTGAGTGAACATGTTTTGAAAATTCTTGAAGTCGATGCCGTTCCTACTCCACCCGGAGGATAGCAAAGGATTAACACGTCGATTTCTTGTGGGGAATGTGTACAACCTCTCGAGAGTGTCAAACTAAGTACCTAACCGTGTCCCCGGTTACGGACAATTATGAGCAACTAGATATTGGGGCTGTAAGGAAAGTCTCACTCATTCCAACTTCTTAAATGAAATGAATGGTTTGAAGAGGATAGGGGCACTTGATGTTTTTATTCAATGTGTTCTAGGTTAATAGGAACATGGGTGTTTCTACCCCGTGTCCATTAGTTAACAATATTGTAACACTCAATTGTAGTAAGATAAACTATGTTTTGCTACCACGCCATAAAGCCTGAACCCCACTATACCTCAATCGCATATACTTGGTAGGATCTATTATAACTTCCAAATTGTACTTCCACCCCTGGGAGAACTTAATTGTACTTACAAATTTGCATGACCCCTTGGGCCAGCATAAACAAATATTGTCTCAAAACCATAAAACATTTTATCATAAGACTGCAGCGGAAAGGTAGGGCAAATGGGCCTCAACTACTCCCAGAGGAGAGAGCATGTTGGAATGTAAGCACATGACCCAAAGAACATCGACGAACCTCACTCTTCGTCAGATTCACCTGCATTATTGGTTGTAGCCACTACGTGGTCAATACATTGAATATATTGGCAAGCTGATAGCCTCGAGGGTGTCCCGATCTTTCGATGAGATACCTAATTATCGATTTGGTAGGAGGTGACGTTGACGATCCGACTACAACCTAGGAGGCAGCGCCTTAGCGATCGATACACCAACTCCAGAAGGTTATTGATCCCGCGGGGGCACGATCAACCTGACCACGAAGATCTTTGTTCCTGCAAGCAATCGAAGAACAAGCAAGAACAAGATAAATAGCGGATGCAATCTAAAATTGCGAATATACTATATCAAACCAATGTCTCAACGAGACAATAAGTTGGGGTTCCGAAAGCGGTAAAACAGGTGGTCTAACCGACACACGCGATTACACGAAGTAGTAGCGATGGCTAACTTTTAACTAAACAAAACCCAAGGCTCCTTAGGGGGCTCATGGGGTATATAAAGGAGGAGGGAGAGATATTTTCGTCCACTTTGAATAAGGAGTACGAAATCCAACTCTATCTCTAACTTTCCTAACAAACTACAACTCTTTAGGAAACAGAAAAACAGATCCGTCAGCTTGTTTTGTCCGCCACGGTCAGCACGAGTCGAATCTCTTTATGGGGCCAGATCCGTTGGAAAGGTCTTGTAATTACCTTTCCAACAAGTACTTTGCTTGATTTGGACTCCGGATGCGGCCTGGGTGATTAAAACAAATTCGGGTCTTCTGACAGCTCGGACCCGAATTGGATTCAACTTCAATTCGTGATATCTTTCTCTAGCAAGCTCCGAATCATGTGCCGTTTGATTTGTTGGAAAGTAGACTTGATAGGCTTCACTTTGAATCTCCCTTTGCAGGCTATAACACTTCATCTTCACTTTGGACTTGTAAAGTTCAATAAGATGCCTACATAATAACATTACACAAGATAGTAGCTCCGCCTCTTTGCAAGTAACATATTGAAAACATTTTGTAATTGAATTCACCTGATTATAATTATTAGAGACACCAACAATTAGGGTTCTAATGGTCGTATACATGGTTAGCATGTCCATATCACAAGCTCACCTGGAAGTTATAACAGATTCTATCAAGTATATGCAATTGACGTATAGTGGGGTTCAGGCTTTATGGTGTGGTAGCAAAACATAGTTTATCCTACTACAATTGAATGTTACATTATTGTTAACTAATGGACACCGGGTAGAAACACCGATACTCCTATTAAACTAAGGACATCAAGTACAAACATCAATGCTCCTAAACCCAAGTTCAAACCATTCATTTTATTTAAGAAGTTGGAATGAGTGAGACCTTCCTTACAGCCCCCATATCCAGTTGCTCATAATTGTCCGTAACCGAGGACACGGCTAAGTACTTAGTTTGACACTCTCGAGAGGTGGTACACTTTACCCACAAGAAATCGACGTGTTAATCCCTTGCTGTCCTCAGGGTAGAGTAGCAACGGCATCGATTACAGGAATTTTCAGAACATAATCCCCCAGATCACCTGAGGGACGCGCTCCCACCTACACGGCTACATACCGATGTCATCCTCGGATCCGGGTTCATATTTCTTACATCCATCCTGCCAGAGCCCATTTAGCATGTGGTTGTACTGGAAGCTACTAAATAGGAAAACTAGTCCAGTCTCTGATACCTCAGGTGGCATTCCACATTTGCGACGCAAGCACTCCCCGAATCCACGGGGAGACGTCCATGGACGATCCGCCCCCGAATCCACGGGGACTGGACTCAGAGGGACCCATAGAAATGGACCTGACGTCGCATAACATCTCAAATCCAAGCAGCCCACCCAGGATGGTTCATTAGGGTTGTTTTGCCAAGTTTCCAAAATTACTCCACATAATCAGTTTCACAGTGATTGAGATTCCCTCCCACGTATACTAACATAGCATGGCTAAGCAATATCTAATCTCGATGGCTATTGGTAAGGTAACCCTATCGCTGGTAGGTCAAATCACAGCTAGCATAAGTACGAGTAATAATCCTATCAATGCATTCTACAAGCAACACTAATGCATAAGTATTTTAAAAACAATAATAATAGGATAATGATCAAAGTGCACTTGTCTTGGTAGCAGTGGGAGTTCAAACACTCGTCACAATCACAAGGTTCGCTCTCTGAGAAAACTATTCTAATAGAAACAATATACACACACATAAACACACAATTCACATCATGACAAAAGAAAGTATGCTATGATGCGATGGAAGCATGTGACATGATTTGGTTCATTTTATTTGGGTGATCAACTGATCTTAAGCATTGGTAATTAAAAACAAAAGCATTAGGGTTTTAAACAAAAGGGCAAGACAAAAGATTTAAAAACCCTAAATTAGGTTTTATTGGCATCAGTCAAATAATTTAATTCCAAATATTTATTTCTTTGTCAGAATGGACAGAGGACATCAAAACAAAATTTTGGGCACTGGTTTCAACTAAAAAGGATTTCTAAAAACTTAGCTATGAATTATTTCTTTGATATCTTTTGATTTCAAGTAAAATAATGTTTTATGCTGATACAACTTTTGGGAGTAATTTCCCCTCAAAATAAAATATATAAAAATACATTTGCCCTATAAATGCCTTTAGAGCTATATAACTATTTAAGTAAAATAGTTTTTCAACTCCAAATAATTATCCAAAAATTATGGGATAGCTTATTTATGCAACAAACCCCTTTTATAATTAAACCCTATTGGTTTGAAGATTCAAAGCTCAATTGGGTGAAAACCCTAGAGTTTAAATTGAAATAAAATGTTTCCAAAGCCTTTTGAGATTCAAATTTGAATTCAAATATGCAATTGTGGCACGATGTTCATGGATGCAATGCATATGAAAGGATTTGAAATTTTGGGATGTTACATGTTCCTCTACTGAGAAGGCCAGAGGACTCGGACTCCGACGACTCCTCGCTGGGCGTCGGAGGAGACTCCGACGACAACGACGATGCTCCCCCCGCAGCCAGCGGGGTCGCCCCCCCAGAGGCTAGCGGGCTCGCGTCGGAAGAGGACGGCGATGAAGACGACGTCCCCCTGGTGAGGCGGCCTGTGGCGAAGCGGGCGAGCAGGCAGGAGGCCAGCCCGCAGCCTCAGGAGCCTCACACCGATGCGGGGGCTAGGGCCTCCGGTGGTAGCGATGCGGCTGCAGCAGCCGCTCCAACTACCCCGACGGCTCCGCCCGTTCCTCCCGCGCGAAGCAGTCCCCCGACGAGGAGCATCCTGGCAGACAGGGCGCTCAAGCTCAAACCGGCAGGGTGAGTCTGACGTTGTTCTGAACACTTTAGATTTTGCGAATTTTACATGTTTGCTAAGCTTACTTTTACGTTTCCCAGGTCTTCGAGGAAGAGGGGGCAGACCAGCACGTCGCCGGCAGCCCCGACCAAGAAGCCCCACCCGGCATCAGCGGCGGGGACCAAGACGCCACTGATGCGGCGATTGCGGCGGCAGCAACTGTCGCTGGGGACTCAAGGGTCCCCGACTCAAGTTCGCAGGGCACCAGCCTGGCGGCAGGTATGTGCAAGCTTCGACATTTCTTTTTTACTTATCTGCGCCATCTCCCAGACTGACGCAGGTGCTCTTCGTGCAGTTGCTGGGATGCTACGGTTGCGCCCGTGCCCACCGAGGTGCAGGTAATCGACCTCACCGGCGAGGTCGACGACGATGCTCCGACAGAGGATACCTCCCTCCGACAATCTGCCCCGGTGCCTGCCGGAGCCGCGACTGCTACCGCAGGCGACGCCACGCAGATGGTGCACCCTGTGGCAAGTGACGCTGAGCAGCCTCCGCCAGCGGGAGCAGGCAGCGGTGCTCTGGAAATGCCACCGAGCCCCCAGCTTGCCCCTCTGGACGGGCAAGGAGAGGCGGGGCTTGGCCAAGCCGGGGGCGCATCGTCGAATCCCGACGCGCCCTCGGGATCTCAGACGGTTGCGGCGGGGTCCTCCTCCTCTGCCGGAGCTGCCTTCAGCCCATGAGCAGGGGAGCTCGCCGGGCAGTCATGGGGTCGGATTACTTTCGACCCCAGCGTGTTCCAGTAAGGGCACCAAGTGATCGACAACATCCAGCACCAGCGGATGTTCGTCGATATCTTCAACGACGCGCAGCAGCACCACGCCCGCGTGGTGGCGGAGCGGGGCGCAGCGCGACGGGAGACGGAGGAGCAGCGCACCGAGCTGCATCGGCTCCGGGGGAGCTCCAGCAGGCGCAGCAAGCTAGGGCGGTGCGTGCAGCACAAGGGGTGCCGGAGGCTGAATTCCTCCGGCAGCTGTGGGACCTCCAGCAAGAGCACCAGCGGGAGATCGAACTGTTAAAGGCCACACACGCCAATAGCAAGGAGGAGCCCCAGGCGGCTCTGGACTCGTTCCAGGGGCGTCTCCAGGAGAAGACGGACTTACTGTCCAACTACTCCCTGGAGATCCAGTGCCTCCGCTGCCATGTCGGAGAGCTGGAAATGGCGGCTGCAACAGCAACCGAAGCCTCGGCGCGCAGGGAGAAGGAGCTGCAGGACCAGGCTCGCTCCCGAGAGTGCGAGCTTGCGGGGCAGCTCAAGGCTGCCCAAGATGCCAGCTCGTCCCTTCAAGGCGAGCGTGACATGGCGCGGCAGGAACTCCGGCTCGTCTGTGAGGACAACACCAAGAAGGCGTCCGAGATTGGCAGGCTGAAGTCCGAGTGCCGCGAGCACAAGCAGCAGGCCTAGGAGGCTCACGGTGCGTGCACCGAGCTGCGGGCCCGTAGAACGGGGGAGGTAGCCAGGCTGAAGAAGCTGGCGGACTCGGTGGTGGAGGCGCTGCAGGGGTTCGACATCCTGGTGACCTCCTTCGACGGGGCGAACATGGGTAGCTTCACCTCCTTCTTCGCAGACTTTGGGGGTCGGCGGAGCGGCCGGCAGAACTGCGTCATGGCCTTCGGGGACCAGCTGGTTGGCCGCGCGACCGAGCAGGTCGCCGGGCAAATCCTTACCCGGGTCCACTCCGCCCACCCTGACTTCCCGTTCGAGTCGGTCTTCGATGTCTGGTCAGACGAGGAAGAGGCCAAGACCCACCGGGAAGCGGTGCACGGCGTGGTGGACGAGATGGTGGCGCGGATGCAGGGCAAGGTTGATGAAGCCGAAGCCGATGGTGAGGAGGTCGCCGGAGAAGCCCCCAGCGCCGAGGATGCACCTGACGCCGACGCAGCTGCCCCAGGAGTGCCTTCTGCATGATTGTCTATTTTCTTTTTATTTCCCTGCAAGTGGCGCAAGGTGCCTTAGAATTTTTTGTGCTAGCCTTTCCTTGTCATTCCAAATGCTATCTGTGAACTCGTTTGCTCAAGCTTTATTATATTCAATGCTACTTTTACTTGCTTCTTCGTCTAAAACTAGCTTGCCAGGGAGGGGCTCCATCCTTCCGTGTTTTAACCTTGCGTATCCGGGGACTCGCCAACTACATGCTTGGCCAGACTAGGGACCCGGGACGGACCCGCGGTGCCGACCTAGGACGAAACAGCAGCGGCTAGTCTCTCCGCCTGCGGGTTAACTACCCTAGCGCACACGGCTCTGGGACGGACCCCCGAGCCACGTGTGGGGGGCGTCCTCACCCCGCAAGCGTCCTTCCTACGCTCCGGCAACACGGGAGCCGAGCTTACCTTGGCAAACCAGCTTTACTAAAGGAAAAGCCAAGGACCCAAAACAAAGTACTTAGCTTTCCGTTCTCTTTGCTCTTAGCGCACTTTGTTGAGAGCCGTGGCAAGGACGCTGTGGCAGTGCACCCTCTAGCGGCATGCGCGGAGGCATGCACCCCCACAGCGTTTTCGCGACGTCCCTCGCCCGCTGCATCGCCATTTCTGGTGTCGTTCCATAAGAGATGTGGCAGGGCCGCGATGGTGGGAACACCCTCAGCGACAAGCGCAGATGGATGCACCACCATCGCCTCTCTGCGACATCTCTTGCTTTCTTGCCCGTAGCTGGTGCTGCACTTGCCCCGGTCTTTAAATAGCCAAAGCGCAGCCCTTGCCTCCACACGCGCGGGACCACCAGTCGCCGCGTGGAGGCACTGGCCCTGTCTCAGTTTCCTGCATCAAGCCTCGAAGTAATTGGCATATATGTACAACTTACTCGCAAGACGACACCCGTGACCACTCCACGAGCATCACAGTGTGCTTTCGTCCCATCTTTACCCTGCATGTCAGATTCTCGCAGTGCCCAAGTTGCATAACAAAAAATTTCGAAATGCACGAAAAACAGTTCAAACTGGATAACCTCCTGCTTCCCAGCCCCTGGGCACAGAAGAGTCGACCTCAGACTTGGGTGTGAGCATTCTCATACTTCTATGGTGCCTTGCTAGCACGTAGCACGTTGCGGACGGATTCGGCAACTACTACGCCTCGTTCCGAGACTCCCGGCAACGAGCTTGGTTTTCGTGGTTCCGGCAGCCCCCTGCTCATAGCCAAGGATGAGGAGATAATTATGTGCACCTAGAGCAGGAGACAGGAGCACACATTAATAGCAAAGCAATGTATTCATTGAAGCAACACTTATCTTTATTCAACTTTGTGCTAGCGGATTACAATCGGGCCTTGCCCGGCTACACTAGCTTAAAGAGGCACGCTGCCGCAACGTCACCCGTGGGTAAGGCGCCATCGTTTCACAGGTAGAACTTGCGCAGGTGCTCAATGTTATAACTATTGGGCACCGGCAAGCCTTATTCGGTTTCCAGCCTGACAGCCCTCGGTCTGGTCACCTGCACTACCCGAAAAGGGCCTTCCCAGATTGGAGTTAGCTTGTTCCCGGCCTTCGTTCCTTGTATCCGCCGCAGGACGAGGTCTCCAACCTCGAGCCCCTAGGGATGGATTCTCCTGTCGTGATAACGACGGAGTCCCTGCTGGTAGCCGCAGCTCGCACAGCAGCGCGGCATCAAATCTCCTGATGAAGGTAAGGTCATCAATGCCCTGTGTGTGTTGGCTCTTGTCGCCGTATGCGCGTACCCGACGTGACCCACACTTGAGCTTGAGGGGCAGCATAGCTTCTACCCCGTAGACGAGAGCAAACGGAGTTTGACCCGTCGCCCGACTCGGTGTGGTCCGCAGTGACAACAGCACGGGCTGGAGTTCTTCAACCCAGTGTTTCCCGTGGCCCTTGAGCTTATCAAAGGTTCTCGTCTTGAGCCCCCGCAGCACCTCTGTGTTGGCTCGCTCTACTTGCCCATTGCTCCTCGAATGAGCAACAGAGGCAAAGTGAATCTTAGTGCCCATGTCCTCGCAGTAAGCTTGGAACACTGCACTACTGAATTGTGTGCCATTGTCGGTGATGATGCCGTTAGGCACACCAAACCGGCACACAATGGCCTTGAAAAACTTGATGGCCGCCTATGCCGTGACGGCTCGGACAGGCTCCACCTCAATCCACTTCGAGAACTTGTCGATGGCCACGAGCAAGTACTCGTAGCCGCCAACCGCTCTTGGCAACTTGCCGGCGATGTCCAGCCCTCAGAACGCGAACGGCCACGAGGACGGGATGACTTGCAGGGCTTGCTGAAGCGACCGCCCCCGGGTAGGGTTCGATCTCTGTGCTTACAGTGCTAGTCCCTGGATCGACTCACTAGCACACACAGTTTCATGATCAAATACTAGATACAAAGGTCAAGTAAATTTATTACATCGTCATATCCAGAACTCATAGTACTTGCATAACCCCTCGGGTTAGCTCAAATCAAATAACTTTGAAGTTTAGCAGCGGAAAGCAAATGGTAGAATGAGAGCCACATCAACACCACTGCGAGAGCATGTTGCAATGTAAGCTCGTAACCCTAAAACAATGACGAACCTCACTCGTCGTCTGATCCACCTGCATTATTTAATTGCAGCCACTACGTGGTCAATACATTGAATGTATTGGCAAGTTCACCTGGTAATTATAACAGACCTAACAATGTGCATGCAGTATATGGCAAGGTGGAGTTCCAGCTTTTTGGCGTGGTAGCAGAACATAGTTTACCCTACTACAATTGAATGTTACGGTAATGTTAACTAATGGACACCGGGTAGAAACACCGATGCTCCTATTAATCTAAGGACATCGAGCAGACACATCCATGCTCCTAACCCAAGTTCAAACCATTCATTTTATTAAGAAATTAGAATGAGTGAGACCTTCCTTACTGCTCCCAAATCTAGTTGCTCATAATTGTCCGTAACTGGGGATGCGGCTAAGTACTTAGTTTGACACTCTCGAGATGTTGTACACATTCCCCACAAGAAATCGACGTGTTAATCCCTTGCTGTCCTCCGGGTAGAGTAGCAACGGCATCGATTACATGACTTTCAAAGGTAATTCCCCAAACCACCTGAGGAACCCGCGCTCCCACCTACACAGCTACATCATCACAATCCGTCGAATCTGGGTTCATACAACTTACTCGATCAAGCCAGAGCCCATTTAGCATGTGGTTGTACAGGAACTACTAAACAAGAAACTAGTCCAGTCTCTGGATACCTCGGGTGGCATTCCACATTTTGCGACGCAAGCGCTCCACGAATCCACGGGGAGACGTCCATGGAAGCTCCCCGAATCCACGGAGAGACGACTCAGAGGAACCCACAGAAATGGACCTGACGCCGCATAACATCTCAAAAGCTCAAAGCAGCCCACCCAAGATGATTCATTAAAGTTGTTTTTGCCAGGTTTCCAAAATACTCCACAATATCAGTTTCATGGTAATCGAGATTCCCTCCCACGTAT
This sequence comes from Brachypodium distachyon, assembly GCF_000005505.3. NCBI lineage: Eukaryota > Viridiplantae > Streptophyta > Magnoliopsida > Poales > Poaceae > Brachypodium > Brachypodium distachyon. The sequence goes on from NC_016135.3 coordinate 8,095,054, forward strand.
ACTAACATAGCATAGCAATCAACTACTTACGATGGTGATTAGTAATGGCACAAGTATCCTACTCTACTAGGACAAAAATAGAGCTAGCATAGATACGAATAATTATCCCTATCAATGCAATCTACACAACACTAGTGCATAAGTATTTAAAATAAGGAATTGTAATGGGCATTTATGATCAAAGTGAACTTGCCTTGGTAGTTGTCGGCGTTAAAGCACTCTTCACAGTCACACGGTTCCCTCTCCGAGAAAACTAAACGAAGAAATAAAACATACATAAACAAACCATACACAAGCAGAAAACATGCCATGATACAATGCAGCAAATGACATGAGTTAATGGGTTTTTAGCTAACGAAGGGGAAATTCAGTTTTGCATAACTCACAGGTTTTAAAATTCTGGTCCAAAAGGATTTAGCAATAAAAAGTTTATTACACTGGTTAAAAGCAAGATTCTAAAATGAGTGTTTTTAAAAGCATAAAACATGGTTTTGTAACAAACCAACAATAAAGTAATTTAAAATATTAATCCTCTGGTCCTACTGGAAAGAGGACAACAAAACACAATTTTAGAGTTGGTGGCATGCCAAAAGGATTTTTAAAACAAAAGATATGAACTAAATGGAATTAAAAGCCTTTCTGTAATTTGAATGGGTTTAGATTATTCAAATTTAAAATTAAATTATGACAAAGATTCTACAGGCCGAGAGCTTTCCAAAAAGGTGTAAAACATCAAAAGTGGCCAAACGGATTAAAAGATATAAGCATTTGACTTTCTAGGGTTTTTCTGCCATTTAATCTAACCGGGAATTAAGTTTTAATTTTAAGCCGTGACACGTGGCGGCTTCCTATTGGTGCGTACCGGTTCGGGTTAAGTTAAAACAAGGAGCGTTGGATCTAACTTAAATAGATCGGATGGCCCAGATCAAATACCGGTTTGGTTTTAAATGAATCTACTCGTGACCGTTGATCAAGATCCAACGGCTGAGAGCGCTCGGGCATACCTCCGGCGGCTTCTAGGGTTCCGGCGAGCGGCGGCGGCGTGGGGCGTTTCGGTGGCCTTCGGGCGTCTGGGAAGAGCGTGGACGGGGCGGCTCGACTTGGTGAAGAGGATGGTGGCGTCGACGCAGCGTGGGGACGACGGAGACGTCGCCTAGGACGACGAGGAAGCGGCGGCAGCGGCGGAGCTTCGGGTCATCGACGTTCTCGGGCTGCGGTGCACCAACGGGGAAACAGAGCGCGTCAGATGATGCGCGAAGACGAGGGGAAAAAGAAGGCGCAGGCGGCGGCGAGCTTCACTCACCAGGTCATCGGCGGCGAACAAAAACACGCGGCGGCGTCCGAGGTACTCCGGCGAGAAATTTGGGCAACGTGGGCGCGGGATGAGCGAAATCGGAAGGGGAAAACGCAGAGGAGGCTGCTGGCTTTATAGGGACGCGCAAGGAAAGAGGAGGGAGGCACGGGGGGGATGGCGCGGTGGGGTCATGGCCAGGGATAGCGCGCGGTCGTTGCACGCGTGACTGGCGCGGCTTTCCTTCGGCAACGAAGGCCCTGAGAGGTGGGTCCCACCTGTCAGTGGCAGCTCGGCCGCGAGCGGCGCGGGCGGGGCTGCGGGCTGTGGGTCCCACCTGTCATGGGCAGCTCAGACCTGATTTACTCCAAAATAAAATGTATAAAACATAATTTTGCTTGTATAATAGCCTTTAGGGCTTTATAACAATTAAAATAAAATAGCTTTTCAATTCCAATTTAAATACCAAAAATTATGGGGTAGCTCATTTATGCAATAAACCTCTTTTTATGATCGAAACCCTATTGGGTTGAAAATCCAGTTCGCCAAAAGAAGGTGGAAAACAGATTTAAAATAAGGAAGGTTTTGAAAAAGGAAAACAAAAATTCAAAACAAAGTCTTTAAAATGGCCCAAAATGGATAGGTGGCATGATGCTTATGAATGCGAATGCATGATGGAAAGTTTGTGAAATTTGGGATGTTACCCTTGCGCTGGCTGGTTACTTTTCTTGGCGTGAAACTGACATGTTTTACAGATCTTGACTAATTGCTCGGCGTCGGCTAATGCTATCAGCCAGTAAAAGCTGTGTCGGAATGCTTTCCCAGCTAGCGCCCTGGAGGCCACATGGTGCGAGCATGTGCCTCGATGTATATCCTCCACCAACGTGCACCCTTCTTCTTGGGGCATGCAGAGGAGCATGACTCCGTTAGGACGCCTCCGGTAGAGTTCCTTGTCCACCAGGACGTACATTTTGGCTTGCCGCGCTACTCGCTCCACGGCAACGTCTTCCTCCGGGAGGGTCCCGTCCCTGAGGTAACGAATAATATCCGTCCCCCAGAGTGGCGGTTCCCGGCTCGTGCATGCCACAAACTTGGTGGCATGGTGCCCCGCAGCTGCGGGGTCTCCTTGAGTTACCAGAGGGGCTTCCTCGGCAACCGTCTTGGGATCGACAGTGGGCTTTGATTGCCTCTGTACGAACACCCCAGGAGGCACCTTGCTGCGTTCCGCTGCCCATTTGGACAGCTCATCCGCACCAAAGTTGTCCTTGCGCTTCACGTGCTCAAACCGGAGCCCCTTGAACTTGGACTCCAGGTTTCGCACTTCCTGCACGTACGATTCCATTTGGGGGTAGTCGTAGTCCTTGTTTACCTGGTTAATCACGAGTTGGGAGTCCCTGCGAACAACCAAGCGCTTGATGTCGAGGGTGATCGCCACACGTAGTCCGGCTGTCAGTCCCTCGTACTCTGCTGTGTTGTTGGTGGAGTTGGCGAAGCCGAGCTGTATTACGAACTTGAGCTGATCTACAGTGGGTGACTCGATCACCACTCCGGCTCCGGTGCATTTTTCAAAATAGTTTCAAAAGACAACTTATGGGATAGCTTTATATATGCATTAAATCCCTTTTTATAACAATACCCTCATGGGTTAAAATGCAAATACTCAAAAGCCAGATCAAAGCCCATATTCAAATAAAAGCATTTTTGCAAGAGGGTTTTCTGGGCAAAAATTTTGGGTTTTCAAATGTGGTTAAATGCAGAGTGACATGATGCTCATGATATGCAATGCATATGAAGGGTTTTGAAAATTGGGATGTTACAAAGCCACCCCTAAGAGCCTAACCCGGACACCCACCTCCTAGGCGATTAGGTGGTATCTGGACCCAAAGGTTGCGTCAGGCCACCCGTAGGTGGGCACGCATGCACCTGTCCTGCGGACTCCTCGTCCAACTCCAAATCTCAAATCTTCGTCTTTCGATCCGTCAGTCGATAAACACCTCAAATAAACACCGCAACTGAAACACCTGTGGCTCCCACGCTAAGACAAGTCAGAGTACTAATCTCTGCTCGCTGAGCAGATGAAACAAGCAGCCGAAAGCCTGAAGGCTAATAAGGCTAAGAGTGAAGCAAGGAAGAAAGCCGCCGAGAAAACGCCTGAAGTACAGGGCGGAAATGAAGAAGTTGATCGGGAGAAGACAGAGTATGAGAAGACACGGGATGCAGCTCGTGAGACCCGTTGTGAGATTGGTCTCAAGGCCAGACATATTCAGCTACCCCCTCTGACACTGAAGAATGTCAGGATTTACCTCAGACTGTTCCATCAAAGAATATCACTATGACTCGTCAGGCGTCTCAGATCGCTGAAGTGAAGAAGACTACCAAGGAGTTTGGTCTGAAGATCAAAGTTCCTGCCGAAACAGGTTCCTCCACTTCATCATCTGCGACCGTTCTTCTAAAGAAAGCTATTGACACACTTGTGCCAGATACATCAACAGTCAAGCTTACTTCACTTGCTGAGGAACAGGAACAAGTTGCTTCATCTCCCACAGTACTGTCTGAGCACACCACTCACAGGAAGAAGGAGATGAGGTGCTAAGGAAGAACCAAGAAGACCTCAACCGTTCTGAAGAACCCCCCACCAGCAGCTCGTTGCCTCGCACTAAATCAGTCGATGCCTCTACCGAAGAAGGAAGAACTTGTGACTTCGAAGATGAAGCCACTCGTGATTTGCATGCCAATGACGCAAAAACAGATGCAGATGACCCAGTGCCAACGCCGAAAGTTCGTGTGAAGAAAGTTGTTAAGAAGAAGAAGAATGTTGCCCCGTCCGACCCAAATTCCTCAACTGATGAGGAGAAGGAAGAGAAGAAGGAAGAAGAGAAAGACCCTGCGCAAGCCTCTGATGATCTAATGGAGATTGACCGTCTGCCAGAAGATCTGCTCAAGCCTGTGCCGAAGAAGAGACGATCCGGACTCGCTAAGGATCGTGAAGACAGGAGACTCTCACGAATGCTTGTGAGATCTCAATCTATGACTGAAGACAACCGTGAGCTGTTGTCTCCCAAGCCAAAAATGCCTATATCCTCTGACCGAGAGAAGATTTACTTCAAGGCCCTGAAGAATGCTGAGCTTTGCCTCGTGAGGCTGGAGAATGGGCTGAAGTACAAGGAGAAGAGATCAGCTGAAGACCGGAGGTTTTGGTCTTTTGAGCAGCAGGAGTACTATGCGTAGATTCTTCTGCCACGGACCCACTTTGCCAAGATGAAGTACATCATCAATGATGAATGGTTCGCCACCAATCGTCAGAGTGGAGTCATGACTGCTGCGAATGCTCTTAATGATATGCATCTGCTCAAGTTTGTTCAGACCTGCCAGAATTGGAATGATGAGCTGATTCTTCAGTTCTATGCTACTTTCGGCAGAAAGGTCTGTAGATTTGAAGACAACTCAAAGGGCGACAACATCTACTAGATGACAGATGGTGACAGGCACAGCTGCACCTCCAGGCACTTTAAGGATTTCCTTGGTCTCGCTGAGTTCGATGGCCAACCCAACATCCATGAAAAACAGGCTGCCTCAGATGAAGAGATTGCCATTCTCTATGAAGAAGGATTTTCTGGCGCCTATGGAGGACTGGCTGGGTTGAAGCTTGAAGTGACGATTCTCAATGACATTCTCCGTTTCACTCTCTCTCCCAAGCAAGGCAGCTCCAGTGAGATAGCCGGTCTTCACCGCAAGGGGGTGAAGAAAGATTTTGGAGATTATATTCTTCAGACCATCACCCATGCCTCAGCAGACCATGTGCGTGCCCTGCCCTATGCACCACAGATTATGAAGATCATCCTGCAGTCTGAGAAGCGCTTTGAGTTGGAGCATCAGCACAAGTACTTTTCGCTGAAGCCTCAAGATCCAGAGCCGTCTGTGCTTCCTCCTACCTCAGTGTCTGATCGCCCGGAGTCTTCACAGCCCATCCCATCGCAACCACAGCTGAAGCAAGCAGTTCGTCCATCTGACTCTCAGTATGAGACCAGCTCCAGCATGGATGGTTCCCTGAAGAATCTTATTATGAAGCTCTCCCGCAAGATTGAAGATCCGTAGGATGTCCTTGAGAAGCAGGCCGCTCTGTTGAAGAATCAGCAAGTACTCCTCAAGAAGCTGGTGTCACGCGAAGAGAAGACCAGTGGCTTACTTCAAGACTTCCTCTCCAAGCACTACCCCGACGTTCTGAAGCCTGAAGACAACGAAGCTCCACCAAGCTAGTAGTCTTCAATCTTTTTGGCTTCTTGATGCCAAAGGGGGAGATGGAGTCAGGGGGAGGTTTCGCTTTTTGATGCAGGGGGAGTTTTGCTTTTTATCTGGTTCTTCGTCGTCGTCGTTGTCCTAAAAACCTTAAGTCATATCGTGTGTGGTTTAAAACTCTTGGTTGTGTTGAAGTACACATAATATTGCCGCTTGCAAGAGGATTCTGAAATGCCTGTAATAAATTTAATCCTCATGCATTTTCTATCCTCATGCATGCATGTTTACTTCAATACTTGTTGGTGTTGCATCTGTTTACTTCAATTTATGAGCATGTATGAATTCTTCTTATTTATGTTCTAACCCTGTACACGATGCACACCCTTGCTTCTAAAGAATATGAAGAATTCCTCACACTCTTAAAGCTCTTTGCACTTGCATTCAAACGCAATATAAATAGTGCATATCTTCAGGGGGAGTCTTCATATAACTCAGAAGCTAAAACCTTCACACTTAATTTTTCCTATCTTTGAAGCTTTAACCAGTGTTGTCATCAAACACCAAAAAGGGGAAGATTGAAAGGGAAACCTTGCCCCTGATAGGTTTTGATGAATGATGACAACATGGTTGAGGAACTAATGAGTTACACTGAGTGTTTCAGGTTTTAGTTCCTCAGAAGAGTTGGTTTAACCAGCATCGATGACCCCTAAAAATTGAAGTACAGGTACTGGCGTGAAGTATGAAGAACTCAGTGAAGAACGTGAAGCATAGCATTCTTCGTAGGTCTTTCCATAGCTTTTTCTTTCACTTCAGTATAGGAACGCCGTACTATTAAGGGGGGTTTGAAGTGTGGAGCTGGTTAGGTGAAACCTTATTCTTCATGTTCAGCTTAGGCGAAAACCATTTTCTGTGTGAGTGTTTTTTGTCGGAGTGAAAATGAAGCATTTCAGGCTTCACAGAAACTTCCGCGTGAAGTCTTCACTCTGAGTTCAAATGTGTTTGAAAATCTGTCGCTTTCGTGCTTGACCACCTAATCTAACCATTGTGAGACAAAGTGATAAAGTGTGAGCTGGAGGCTCAAAGTTCACTTTATCCAATGGGTCACAACGGCTAGATCAGCCATGGCCAAGGCTATATAAGACGACCCACCCTGAAGGAATTCGGTGGTGATCCCGAGTGAGTTGTTTTGAAAAACACCTGATAAAACCCTTAGAGCTGAACTGAGCGTGAAGAATGGGATCCCCTCTCTAGCCGAGCACTTGAAGCTTGTTACTCTTGGTGATTGGCATCACCTAGGCGCTCTCCAACGCGCACAAGAGCAACAGGTAGCTGCCACCTCCATGGGCGCGTGCCGCCCTCGCCGCTACACCTGCCACCTTCGCGGGTTGCCGCGCACGCCGTAGCCGCCTGCCCCAGCCGCCTCAGCACGAAGCTTCCCTCACCGCCACCTGCGTACCTCCGCCGTTCGAGCAGCCCCGCACCGTCAACCCCTCCATCACCTCCTGGTCCAAACGGACGCCCCCACGAGCTTCACCGTGACGTCGTGGTGCCCATGGACCCCGCCCCATGCCCCCAACTTCGCTCCATGCTCGGAGCGTCGTGCGCGCCACCGTCTTCCCCAACGTCAGCGACGTCTCCACCGCCGTCGCACTGCACCGCCTCCTCCCTAAATCCCGTGTTTCTGTTGGTGCTCACAAAGCGGCGCCAGCGCGAGCGGGGTCAAGGGGGGGAGGGACGCGGCCGCGTGGTTGGCCTCGGACGGTGGCGGCGGGAGGGACATGCAATCGCAGCTCTGGCGCAGCATCGGGGACGGTGCGGGCGCGTTCTTGGCAGCGAGCTCGAGCCGCACCGGCGAGGTGGCGGCCGGATCGAGCTTCTGCGGGAGGAGGCCACGAGCTGCTGCTCAAGACAGAGAGGGACGAGCTGGTGCCCGGAGGATAGCCGCGGCAAGGTCCACCTCCTTTTTCTACCCAGTCCCCGTTGGGATTTTGGTCAGCTCCGAGCTACAGCCAGCTCGAGCTGTCGGGAAAGATATGCGGAGCCAACAAAATTTGCTCGTGTGTGACATGTGGGCCATGATGTTTAACTCGGTTAAACCTTTCACTTTCGGGTTTTTTGTTACTAATTAGTGTCTGATTTGTGGGTATCAGTTGAAAGCCACTGGGTTCGTGGTTTTTTGTTACAAGAGCCGCTAGACATGTTTCTTTGTGCCCATTAATTCATGTGAAGTAAAAGTAAACATGACATGGCATGGATGCAAATGTAAAGTCATGGCAACATTAACTAAATTACAAACAGGTCCAACAAAGGCTTAAATGGAAAGTGTTGCTCTTGGGCTGTGACACTACGACACCAACTAGCTAAATTATGAGCCACACTGTTACTCGATCTCTTCATCTTGTGGACTTCAATTCCAAGGTCAAACAGTTTGACCAACTTCATATCCTCAATAATTCTAGACAAGAGAGCAGTCCTTGTCAGGAGAATTAACGGCGTCCATGACAGCAACACAGATAGTCTCGACAATAGCATCCTGGTCCGACACCAAGCGGACGATGAATGTTGGTAGATCATTTGCACACGAGGATGTTATGTTACCCTCTTCATTGTTAGTTGAAATTCATTTTGGGGAAAAAAGTTAAATATACAAAAATAAAAAATGCTAGAAACGTATGCATAAGATTATGTTCCTCTTAACATCTAAAATGAAATTCTTGGATGTCGAGAAACACATTTTGGTGTGGTGGTGGAGTTGCGGGTGCATGACTCCACTCACCAGGGTTCAAATCCCGGTGCTCACAATATACTTTAGTGGTTTCCCCTACAGTCTTTCCCTCAAATAATTCTTGGATGTCTAAAATTTTACTTCAAATAAACACAATTATTATTCAATGCAACCTTAAAACATTTCAAAGGTCCCAAATATTTCGAACACCAAACTACGCATATGTGAACAATTAAAGATGTTTTCCACTTCATAATTGGAAGAGTCATATTATTCCCTCTTTTAGTCATTTAAATGGATGTCGGAAAACATTTCTAATTGTTAAAAAAATTCCAATGGTGCTAAAATATGGTCCTATCATACAAATCGGGAATTTGGGTTGTTAATGAACCTTTCTGAAGGAAAATAGGACTTATTAAGCTTCAAGAAAAATTCCAATCAACATCAAAGTTGCAAATGGGTCTAATAAATTGTATTAAACTTATATTAATGTCTACCAGGTTGTATAATTTGGATAGTCATATTGAGTATTCAAACTGGTGTGGAAAAATTCAGATAAGTTTTGAAAATTTTAAATCCTTCGGCAAATTCAATCAAATCTCAACAAGAAGGATTTTTTAAAATAATAAACTTAATTAAGATATTTATTTTGATTTAACATGCCAAAATGAGAAATTTTGGGATGTTATACCTAGACTATAAATACCCACCTAAAGTATTCTATCATTCACGCTCAACTTGAATAAACTAAGCGAGGGGGCTAAAGACTCTCTCGAATAAACTAAGACAAGGGCTAGAGACTCTCAAGAACGCTAGTTTCGAGATTCCGACAAACCCGCTCAAAGGAGGGGTGATCAGGTTAGAATTCTAAGGGTATCCTACGCTGCCTATTTGGAAAGACTCGATCAGTCCGAGGGCCCCTAAGGATCTCCCTTCATTTGATTCGAGAAGACTCGATCGGTCCGAACACTTGGGCTAACGACACCATCAAAGCCCCTCCTAACATACGACTAAGTCACGCCCACAATGTTAACCAGACCTAAAAACATACGTGTGTCAACTTTGTCAAATATGCAGCGACCTTCACTATAAGACCATTGTATACGCCTATTTTACGCAGTTGTGCCATGGAGCAATGGCATCCTTACTCTGATTGTTGTTCAACAGCGACAACAGTACCAAAGCCAAAAAAATTACAAGACTCTTTCATGTATTTAAAAGTTTTAAACTCAATCTGTTTGCGCTTTCAAGCTACTGTCAACTTGTTTGACTTAATACATCACTCATTCCGGAGGATAGGTTTAGTGATCGTTTCGACAATATTTAACAGGAATAGCTAGCGTAATAGACAGCAACACCAAGATCAAACAGTTGCTACCTAGGTTTCTTTGGTCTCTTCATGCAGTGGATTCCGTCCGACAGCAAGGCCAAGAGCAAATGAAGTAGCAACAAGCGAAACTACTACTCCAGCTCCAACTAACCTCTTGTTTCTTGCCGCTACTTGTTTGAACTTGTCCAATCCCCCAGATATCATGCCAACAAAAGTCTTAGACTGGGCCTTTCTGTTCATTAGCTGCTCGTATAAAACAGAGTTCTGAAACAAACAATCAAATATTGTAAATGCATGAACAGATAAAAGGACAGAATTTAGTCATGTGAAATAAATAATAAAAATAATATAATACTTATGCAATGATAACAGGCACCTCACAAAGAGATGGAAACTAGGGAACAAAACATGCTACCACAATGTTGCAAATGCAACAAGATGGATGATCCAAAAGTAAGTCAAACATGGTTGACTTCCAGATATCGTAATACTCCAATTTTGACCATCAATTAGATCAATAATATATGAGTCTTGGGCAACACAAATTATATTGTTGAAAACTTCTTCCGAATGTGATACCGATATTGTATAATTTTTGTGGCACCACAACGATTATTTGTCTAATTTATGGTCAAAACTTGAACCTCGAAAGGAATGAGAGCCTTATATTTTGGAATGGGGGGAATAGGTGATAATGGTATCACACAATCATGGTATACTTCTAGGTCTTTTAACACGAGATGCAGTGCAGGGTTGGGAAATGCAAATAGCAGAGTGCAGAGCAGCATCCCAAACCACACATAAGAATCCATACAAGATTATTTCTTCCTACTCCCTCCGTTCCAAAACACAACTCATGTAGATTTGTGCACTTGCACCAAAGCAGCTCTCGTTTCTAGTGCCTGACAACTCATATTGGATTAATATTAAATGGATGTGAGTAGTTATTGGCCGGGTGCGGGTACCAAGAGAAAAATGAGGTATATTGTGGAACAAATGAGAAAAATCTATGAGTTGTGTTTTGGAATGGAGAGAGTATATTTTAAGTATAGACCAGGGCAGTGCATGAAATACAGAAACAGAACTACTGAAAAGAAGAACCATTTCATGCAAGAGAAACTGAGCGTATCCAAAAACTAAGCTCAGCGCCTATAATTACCCAGACCATAAACTCTTCCAACAATAACATGAACATATTAAATTAAACTTCAACATCAACCTGAAAGAGCTGTCTCAACAGGCCAACATGATGTGTAAATTAGGACCGCATGGCATATATTTATAGGCCTGGTTAAAAAAAACAGTAATGCTCTGAGATAACAATGGCTTGATGTATGCAAGGGGGGGAAGGCGCCAGCAAGTGGATTAGGCACATGAGGTCCTTCGGTGGATTTGAGGCACACCGACGAGCAATCAAGCCTCTTCAGCAAGAAAACGATGTCCTCAGCTGCTGATGTGAACACACACTGTCGCCAATTGGACCTCGGAATCCATGGCAGCTGGTTGAAGATGGGGGCACGGCCAGAGGTTTGGACTACGATAGGATCGGGTGCAGGGCCATGGGTTCATATGTGCAGTACAGAAAACAGAACGGTTCATATGTGCTGGTGGAGAATGGACGATCCAGATGCACTTTTGGAGGCTAGGGTTTCGACATGGGACTAATGACATGTTGCACATGCATTTCCTTTCATCCTCACTGTCACACGTTATCTCCGTCTACCGGTGCTCAAGCTCGCCTGTCGCCCGCATTTCTCCGCCTCCATCCAAACCTGCGCTCCGTCATCTGCTTCTGCAGGCTCCTTCAGTGAAGTTCTCACCAAGATCATGTTCCTCCACCAAAGACCTTCCCAAGATTCTCATCACCCCTAGCTCTCCCAGCCACACCCTGCTACCCATCTGTATGGAACGCCTAGGCTCTACTCCCTCCGTCCACAAATAATTGTACTTTTAGGTTTTGTCCCAAGTCAAAGATATTAAAGTTTGACCGGCTTTATTGGAAAACATAGTAATAATTATGACACTAGATTACTATCATTAGATCCGTTTTGAAATGTAGTTTCATATAGTAACATTTATGACAAGTATTTAGGAAGGAAGGAGTACCATTTTATGTCATATGTGTTACTTTTTTCAACAAAGTCGGTCAAATTTAGAAAAGATTGACTTAGGACAAAACCTAGAAGTACACTTATTTGTGGACGGAGGGAGCATGCGCCAGCAACTGCCCAAACTAGACCTTTTGAAACCTTGGATGCATGGCTATGGCATAAACTTTGGCATGGCATAAATCATTACACACAAGACTACACAATTGTATTCGGAACCAGTTATAACCAAAATGATACGATCTCTAGCTTGCGACATGAACAAACAAAAAATGAAATAAACAAATAGATCTGAAAAACTATGTAACTTCAATTTTAGTGTCTTTAGCTGCAGAAAAATAATTTCCGAGAAAACCTAGTAGCATTTCTCTTGTGGCTGGAGGAAATCAGGAAAGCATGCTGCAACCACCTTAGGAACTAACAAGCTCAAGCCGGCCATCAAAGACTATTAAGTAACTTTAATTTCAGTTTCTTTAGCTACAGAAAGAAACTCTTCAAGAAAATCTAAGGAGCATTTTTCCAGTAGACCAGGGAGAGCATGCTGCAATCACTTTATGAACTAACAAGCTCAAGCCAGCCCTTAAGTCAGTTTGGTTAGTAACATGATTCAGGTATGCTATAGAGCAGCAATATCAAATTGATGTATTTAGTAAGCAGGATTTGTACATTCACCAATGAGGCAGAATCAATCAAGATATCCAAGGAAATAGACGAGAGGGCCAAATACAAACATCATACTCAAAATATGTGATCTCAAGAGCCCTATATGAGCTCCAGCAAAGGGTTTTGCAGGACATAGAAAAACTATACACTATAAGTTATATCTGATATCTATTAATAAATTTTGCACGTTAAATTCAAATAACCATATTTGTAAGCAATAAGCAATGTTAAGCATCAACACTTCAGCAGAACTTATGCGCAGCTAATTTCAAAAGCAATGTGGGGTCAAAGTGTTGCAAAGGTGAGTCACTGCATAATCCAACTTCACCTTGTGGAGAATTTAACACATAAAGGAAAATCATGTGTTGGAGACTTACCGGGAGTGACAAAGGTGACATGAGGGTACCCTTGAGGTTATGTGCAAATGCATAACGGACATCATTCTCATACACATCCCATATTCTGAGGGCATCAGGATCATCGATGAAGTGTCCACGCGTAATCTGCAACTGAGAGTTCAATTTCTCCAACGCCTGGGGCATACGCTGGTTTACCCTGTCAGCCTGAGCACATCGCCATTCGAACTCCTCTTTGCTCATGCCACACTGAGGGTCATATTTCTGTACAAAGAAGAGAGATCAGCAATGCGACTCCAAATCAAAACAAGCTGAAACGAAGTCACAATTGTCCAAAGAGCACTTCTGACCCATCCTTTCCCGTTTTCGTCATCTGCATGGGTTTTGGAAATAACTATAGTTAGAAGGCACACCACAAAACAGTTAGTCGATGGAAAAAAAGCAGCTAAACGCTACAAAAGCATCGGCAGCTGTGTTCTGTAATATAATGGACGTAGAAAGACATTAAGTTCCAACAAGCAGCATATACAACAATATAGAACAACTAATACTAATGCTTTGTTTGGATGTAGATATTGGGGAGCAGGGAATTGAATTGGGCTAGAATACCAATTCAACAAGGAATCTGAATTGGGCCTTAATTCCAATTGTATTGTTTGGTTGCTCATTGAATTGGCTCATGGGATTCAAGGAAGACACCAATTTCAATTTATGTTTGGATGGACAAAGTGAGGAATTGCACATGTATATTAGTATGAAGCTTTAACTGTTCTATACATCTTTCAAAATAAAAATACGCATAACAATTATAGGAATTCTCATTCATGATCTGAGGGGGCTTTCATGGATCACAACTAGACTAAAAATTATACACACACAAATACAGAAAAAAGGAGCCTTGTACAGCAACGAGCCAATGACTTGCGTGTGAATGACCCAAATGTATAGCTTAGATGCCACTGATTATATTATAAACAATCGGAAACAGTAAAGAACAAAATTACACGATAGATACATGATAAAAAACGAAAACTGCTACAACATGAACCGCAAAACTGAATAAGTAGGATCTTCAGTAACAAAAATTGCCACCATCTTGGCCCAAGAAATCAGACATTTATATTACTACGAAGCAATATGCTACTGATCAATCGGACAGAGGAGCTCACAGAACAACCTGAAAAAATAACGAAATAGAATCGTAAGATCTGCTCAAGAAATTGGGGATTATTAGTAAACGGGAAATTAGGGTTCTTGTGCTGCTCCATTGGAGGGGGCTGGAAGAGGAAGGGGCTAGGAGAATCCGGCCATGGGAGGAAATACGGAGGACCAGTCGAAGGGGATGCGGCCAAGGAGAGAAGGGGAGCTCAAGCTGCGGCGAACCTCTATGCGTAGGGAGAGGTTGGGGCAAGGCGCACGGTGGGTCATACGGTCGTGAGGCTCAGGGGGCGGCGGAGAAATGCAAGGGTATGAGGCGAGATGGGGCGCTCAGGCGGCGGCGGAGGCTCTCCGCAGTGAGAGGTAAGATGCGGCGACGGACTTCTGCTTGCAGGGAGGAGCAGCGGCGGCGGCGGACCTTTGACGGGAGGAAGAGGCGGCGGCGGCGGCGCCGGAGCTCTCCATGTGTGCTGGGAGGAGTGCAGGCCGGAGAGGGAAGAGACAAGGAGGAAGATGGCTGGGACTAACCTGTGCCACCGGAGACCTCCCGCATCCTCGCGCCTCCTCCCGTTCGTTCCTTGTGAGTAAGCCCTCTGTTGAACTCGCTCCCCTTAATTAATGATGAAAGTGAGCGCTGAAGTCTAAGTTTAGGGATTAAAAGACGTAAATTTTGAGTCGAGGGACTAAAACGAGCAGCGCGTTCAAGTACAGGGACTATTAGTGCATTTTATTTCTCTTCTTTTCAGCTTCTGGGCCACCTTTTAGGTTCAGGCAGTTGAAGTTGAAAAAAAGGAAAAATTCCCGTGGGCTGCTACGAGAAGCCCATCTGAAATCACGTGTAAAACCAGCTGCTGGAAGAAACTGGTCTTGACAAGCTTCCCGAGTTTCTCCCCACGAGCGAATCGAACTTAACCCCGCGGCAAACCGTTATTACGGTGAAAATGACACCGCCGAGTTCACAAGGGAAATCCCTTGGAGGCCCAGACCCGCCCGTCGCCCGAACGCTCGCACTTGTCCTCCTCGTCGCCCCACTCGGGCACCTCTCCACTGCAGCCGCCGCTCCTCCCCGCCCCACCTCCTCTCTCGGGTGGCCACCCCACCGACGGCCGCCTTCCTCACCGCCGGCCATCTTCCCCGGATCCGAGGCCGGCTTCCCCACCTCGTCCCTTCCAGTGCAAGGTGCCACCCCTTCCCTCCCCTCGCCCTGGATCCACCGCCCCCTCTTCCATCCATCTGGCCGTAGCCGCTCCTCTCCTCCCCATCTGGCCGGAGCCCGTTTCCCAATCCCGGCAGCCCCGCGCGCCGGGCGCACCAAGCCGCCTCGTGTCATGGATCCGGGCAAGAAGGTGCATTCTTGTTGTTGGCTCGGCCTCCCCCTTTCCTTG
Source organism: Brachypodium distachyon (assembly GCF_000005505.3). Classification (NCBI taxonomy): domain Eukaryota; kingdom Viridiplantae; phylum Streptophyta; class Magnoliopsida; order Poales; family Poaceae; genus Brachypodium; species Brachypodium distachyon. Next base: position 8,110,306 of record NC_016135.3, read on the forward strand.
CTCGAACAGTCTCTGTTCCAACCCGGGCCTCGCCCCTTTCCATTACGTAAAGCAACGGAAATACAAAGTTTCAGACAATTCCGACAAGATAGAAGTCTTTAAGCAAACTAACCTATTACATGGGCAGGAAACCCACTGACTAGCATCCGATCCAATCGGATGAGACGAAAACCTGCCCCTACATAACCTACGCTTAAAGACAGTAGTTCAAAACAAAGTGCAGACACCCGGAACATCGACACTGAAGTTCAATACAAAGATCAGACACCCAAAACATCGACACTAAAACAAGCAAATTAGCCTTCAGTCAATCTTGGCACCGTAGCATCAACAGGCATCATGGATGGACCTTCCTTCAGACGCTGCATCAACAACTGAGCATTCATAATCAACTTCTGAGCACCATCACGAAGCCGCTCCGCATCCACGCCCTTCTGAAGACCCGCCCAAGACAAAAGATTTGTACAAGCCGAGAAAACAATCTCAAAAGGAAACCTGAGTTTATAAGCCTCAAAAGTCACACGATTCCTACACTTCCAGGTTGCCCAAAGCACATCAGCTAAACCCACAACAAAGAAACGGTCACCACCAGGTAAATAAGCATGCATCCAGGCAAAAAATTGCCACAAAGAGGAAGGCACAGTATGAGCCCGAAACAAAGAACCACATATTCTCCAAACCACTTTGGCAACAGAGCATTGAAAGAACAAATGCCTAGCAGTTTCTTGCTGCCCACAAAGGAGCATACAGTAGAACCTTTCCGGTTTTTTCTTAATAGCACATCCCTTGTTAAGATAGCATTCTGAAAAAGAAACCACAAGAAAATTTGAATTTTAAGAGGAATCTTAGCTTTCCAAATCCACTTATGATGAGCACTCGCTAAATTTCTTTCAAGCCAACGATACATAGATTTAACAGTAAAAATACCAGACTTCCCTAGGTGCCAACCAACCACATCCCCCTGATCGGACAACTCAAGATTAGCCACTGTTTGCTGTACATTCTCCCACCGCACAACTAAAACAGGATGAAGCTGCCTTCTAAAATGACCCTGAGCCCCATGCTCAAGGAAAGTTTTAATAGTAACATGAGCATTTTGGCAAATACTATATAATTCAGGATATTGACTAGCAAGAGAGGTATTAGAAACATCCCAGACATCTTCCCAAAGTCTTACCAAGTCACCACTTCTAAGTTTAACCATCCTCCCATTAAGATAAACATCTCTAACCTTCAGTAAGGCTTTCCAGATAGGACAATCATTCTGCCTTACTTTCACAGTTGGAACAGAAGAATGGGTCAAATATTTCTTTTTAACCAATTCTTGCCATAAGCCATGTTGAGTTTCTAGTCTCCACCACCATTTGCATAGAAGACTAATATTCTGTTTTCTCAAGTCTTTCACCCCAAGCCCACCTTTCCTTTTTGATCTACACACTCTAGACCATTTAACCAAATGATATTTCCTTTTATTTTTAGTCCCCTGCCATAAGAATTTCCTCCTATGTTTGTCCAACTTCTCCATAAAAGTTTTATTAAACAGAAACATAGACATATGATAAGAAGGTCGATTAGAGAGGCTAGCATTAAGCAGCACCACTTTCCCTCCCATAGAAAGACACCCACTTTTCCAGGCTTCAAGTCTTTTAAGGAATTTTGTATCCAAAAAATCCCAATCTTTATTCTTAATGGGAGCAAAACTCACAGGAACTCCAAGATACTACATAGGGAGGGAACCAATTTGACAACCAAACAAGTTTGCATATTCAGCAGCCACCTCATTATCTTGTAACATCCCAAAATTTCAAACTTTTACATGTGCATTGCAACCATGAGCATCATGCCACAATTTCATATTTGAATTCAAATTTGAATCTCAAAGGCTTTAAAAGACTTTGTTTCAATTTAAAACCCTAGGGTTTACACCCATTTAAGCTTTGGTTCTTCAAACCAATAAACTTTCTCTATAAAAGGGGTTTATTGCATATATGAGCTATCCCATGATTTTTTGGATAATTATTTGGAGTTGAAAAACTATTTTATTTAAATAGTTATATAGCCCTAAAGGCATTTAGAGGGCAAATGTATTTTTGTGTATTTTATTTAGAGGGGAAACTACTCCCAAAAGTTGAAACATGATAAAATATGATTTTACAAATTTTCTGGAATTTATTTGGACCGATTTGGAGTTCAAAATCAAAAGATATCAAAGAAATGAGAAAAAGGGCAAAAAGAAAAGGCAAAAAGAAAAAATAAAAGGGGAAATGGACTGGCCAGGCGATTTTGGGCCGAACCGGCCCACTAACCACGCGCGCCGCAGCCCCGCCGTCGGCCCAGCCGCGCCCGAGCCAGCCCCTGCGACCGACAGGCGGGACCCACCCGTCAGGGAGGGGGGGGGCTTCTTCCCCAAACGGGCACGCCCGCCCGTCACGGTGCCGTCGCCGCCCGATCGCCGCCGCCATCACCTCGACGATCCCCCGAGATTCCTTGCGCATCGCTTTAAAGCCCTCGTGCCCCTCTCTCATTTCCCACTTTGCCCGCTCGCGATTGCGCCCCGGTTTTGCTGCTTTTCTCACCGGAGTTGCTTCCGGCCGCCACCGTTTTTGCGCCGCCGCCACCGCTCCGGTGAGCGTTTCTCATCGCCGACCACCTCCTCTCTCTCCTCTCTCCCGTGCGCATCTCACGACGCATGAGCTTTTACTTCAGGATGTCCGCCGCTCCTCGCCGCCGCGGCCGTGCCCGCCGGCCGCCGCCCGCCTGTCTGTGCCGTCCGCCCGTGGCCGCGCCGCCCCCGCCGTCTGCATCGTCCGCCGTCCGTCCGCCCGTCGCGCCGCGTCTTGCCCCTCTCCCTCCAGAGCCGAAGGCCACCGGAGCCGCCCCCACCACCGCCCGTGCCCGCTGGCCGCCGCGCGTCTCGGGCCCGCCGCCCGCCGCCCGCCGCCCCGCGCGCCTCGCGCCCCTTGCCCGCCACCCTGTGCCCGAGCCGAGCCGTCCCCGACCGCACCGCCGCCGTCTGCCGCCAACCGCCCCTGCCGCCGGTCATCTTCCCCAAGACCGGCCGCTCCCTGGTAAAAACCCTAACCCTAGCCCCCGACCAACCACAACGCGCCACGTGGCAGAGCTTTTTCTTTTTCTCTTTTCGGCCGAAATACAAATAGCACTTTTGCAGAAAAGCCCCTGTAATTTCAAATGCTTATAACTTTTAAACCGTTTGGCCAAATTTGACAAACTTGACCTTTTTGGAAAGCTCTCAATCTTTAGAATCTTTTGGCACTGTCCAATTTCAAATTTGAATATTTGAATCACATTCAAATTTCAGAATAGAGTTTAATGCCTTTTAATTCATAACTAATTATTTAGGAGTCTTTTTTAATTGAAACCAGTGCCCAAAAATTTGTTTTATTATCCTCTGTCCATGGACCGAGAAATAAGTATTTTGAATTAAATTATTTGGCTGATGCCAATAAAACCTTATTTAGGGTTTTAATAAATTGTTTTTGCCTTTTGTTTAAAACCCAAATGCTTTTGTTTTAATTACCAATGCTTAAGACCAGTTACCAATGCTTAAGACCAGTTGATCACCCAAATAAAATAAACCAAATCATGTCACATGTTGCATTGCATCATAGCATGTCTTTTTTTTGTCGTGATGTGAATTGTGTGTTTATGTATGTGTGTGCTTGTTTGTCTCGTATAGTTTTCTCGGAGAGCGAACCTTGCGAGTGTGACGAGTGTTTGAACTCGAACTACTGTGACAAAGGCAAGTTCACTTTGATCATTCACCTATTATTTTACTATGCACTAGATTATTAGTTGCATTGTTAGGAATATTATTGTACCTATGCTAGCTATGAATCTCCTAGTAGTATAGGATACCCCTGCCATGCCCTTGCCACCAATCGCCAACACAGGTAGTCAAATGCTATGCTATGTTAGTATTCGAGGGTGGTATTATTACAATATGATATCATTGTCATTGAGGAGTAATTTTGGATACTTGGCAAAACAACCCCAACGAACCATCCTGGGTGGGCTGCTTTGAGGAAGTGGAGATGTATGCGACGTCAGGTCCATTTCTATGGGTCCATTTCTATGAGTCGTCTCGCCATTTCTTTGGGAGCGCCTGCGTTGCAACTGAGGAATGCCACCTGGGGTATCAGAGACTGGACTAGTCTTCCTATTTAGTAGCTTCCAGTACAACCACATGGTAATATGGGCTCTGCCAGGATGGATGTAAGACATATGATTCTGGATCCGAGGGATTGTGCAGATGTAGCCGTGTAGGTGGGAACGTAGGTCCCTCAGGTGGTCTGGGTGATTATGGTCTGAAAATTCCTGTAATCGATGCCGTTCCAACTCTACCCTGAGGACAGCAAGGGATTAACACGTCGATTTTTTTGGGGAATGGGTACAACCTCTCGAGATTGTCAAACTAAGTACTTAGCCGTGTCCCCGGTTACGGACAATTATGAGCAACTAGATATGGGGGCTGTAAGGAAGGTCTCACCCATTGCAATTTCTTAAATAAAATGAATGGTTTGAACAGGGTAGGGGCACTTGATGTATCTACTCAATGTGCTCTAGGTTAATAAGAGCATGGGTGTTTCTACCCCGTGTCCAATAGTGAGAAAACTATTTAATAAAATGATAGGATGATAGATTGATGCTTTTATGCAATTAGCCAAACCCCATCTTGCCAAATACTGGATATACTTGGCAGGATCTGTTATAACTCTTTTGTGAGCTTGCCAATACAATCAATGTATTGACCCCCTAGTGGCTGCAACGTTTAAATGTTGCAGGTTAACCAGGTGAAGAGTGAGGTACAAGTTGTTAGGGTTACGAGTTTACATTCCAACATGTTTCGACTGTGGAGTTGTTATGGGGGCTCCTACATCTTCTGCTTTCCACTGCAAGATTTTATCTTCTTCTGAGCTAACCCACGAGGTTATGCAATATGTAAGGTTCTGGATCAATGCGATGTAATATACTTTTGACCTTTATATCTTGATATTACATCTTGAATCTGTGTGTGCTAGCGAGTCGATCCAGGGACTAGCACTGTAAGCACAGAGATCGAACCCTTGTAAGGGGGCGGTTGCTTCAGATGGTATCAGAGCATTGTGTTGCCTGTAGGTTCATGACCCTTAGATTGGAATTACCTTATTAGGTACCTATTTACCAAACTAAAATTATTTTTGAAAACTCTCATATTCTATCCTCGTCCAGTTCTTTCACTCTCTCATCTAGTTTTGAAGGTTTTCAAACATCGAAACCAGCATACTTAGTCACGGTAGACGTAATTTGTGAGCTGTCATTTTTGGATTTATTGATGGCCACAAATGATAATAGTAAATTATTTTGAATAACAAAAACTTTGTTCTTTTGCTTTTGAAACTTATTTTCTTGGGCTTGGATGCCTGAACTATGCCATTGCTTGTTGGTTCTTACTTGGTTGGTGATTGTTATGCCTTACTTGCCTGCCGTTGGGTTAAGCTTCTTTTAGACCCCATATGTCTCTATCTTCTCATCTATGCTATCCTAAACAGATGCCTCCAAGACGTACCCCCAACAACAACAGATCACACACCACCAGCAACAGTGACAACCATGAGGAAGGGAACAACAGTTTAGTTGATGTGCAGACTCTGCTGGCAGCCCAGACTCAATTTTTCCAGTTGATAACCCAGCAGATGACCAGCCACCAGAATATTGACCAGAATAACCAACACCCCAACATGCCACCTCAGTTGGATATGCTTACAAGATTTCTGAAGTTGCACCCATCTACTTTCACCACCTCCACTGAACCCATGGTAGCAGATGACTGGCTGCGTTCAGTGAACAAGAACTTAGTAACTGTGGGCTGCACAGACGCTGAGAAAGTGAGGTTTGCAGCACACTTGTTGGAGGGACCAACCGCGTTATGGTGGGAGAACCACCTGATCACCAACCCGATTGAGGATGTCACTTGGGAGATGTGCCAGGATGCTTTCCGCACCGCCCATATCTCCGCGGGAGTGCTAAGCCTGAGGAAGAAGGAGTTCCACAAACTGAAGCAAGGAAACCGCACCGTGATGGAATATATTGAGGAATTCAACAAGCTGTCTCGCTATGCACCTGATGAAGTCAATACCGATGCCAAGCGCCGTGAGAAGTTTTTGGATGGACTGAACGACGAATTTTCCGTTCAGCTGGCAGTTTCTTACACCCCCACCTATCAATCCCTGGTAGACAAGGCATTTATCTTGGAAGACAAGATAAACCAGATTGAGGGCCGCAAGAGAAGACATTGCCATGGAAGCATTAACACGGGACCACACCAGAAGCCGCGCACCTCTTATGAGGGTAGTGGTAGTTCATCAAGGATCAAACATGGAAGCCACCACCACCACCATATCCATGGAGGGAATGGCCACCATGAGCACATCATGGGAATGGACGCCGACACTAGCACAAGGGCAATGACCATGGCAAAGGGAACACCATTGGTCAGGGCAGTGGAAACAACAACGAGCAGAATCAGAATGACGACTTCACCCAGTTTGACCTGAGTCAAGTGGAATGTTTCAAGTGCCACAAGATGGGGCACTACTCGAATGATTGCCCAGAGAGGTTTGAAGGGAATGGAGTCAAGCCCACCCCGTTCCTGGAAGGTCATGTGAACCAGGTTAGTGTAGAAGAAATCACAGAGCCGAGCATTGTGATTGGTACATTCCGCGCAAATTCTTTCCAAGCATTCGTACTCTTTGACACGGGTGCATCACATTCTTTCATATCAAGGATGTTCGTGAATGAGAATAAGATACCTACAAACACCCTAAGGAACCCTATGAGAGTAAGTTCACCTAGAGGACAAATGGTAGCAACTCAAGGATGCCGCCAGTTACCCCTGGAGATTGGGAAACACATTTTTCCCTCTGACCTTATTGTTTTAGATTCCCGAGGACTAGACATAATTCTGGGAATGGACTGGATGACCTTATATGACTTGTAGACTGTGCCAAGAGAACATTAACACTCACAACCCTTGAGAAGAAGCGAATCCGCTTCAAGTCTACTATGGAACTTAAGAGACCTAAGGTAAATTCTCTTAAGGGGGTTAGCATGGAGGATGTAGCCATAGTGAAGGAATACCCGGATGTTTTTCGAGAGGAGTTACCAGGTATGCCTGAAAGTGGACCCATAGCCAAGAGACCATATAAGATGGCTGTGGATGAACTAAAGGAATTAAAGAAGCAGTTGACTGAGCAGTTATTGAAAGGATTCATTCGCCCCAGTTCATCACCATGGGGAGCACCTGTTTTATTTGTGGAGAAGAAGGACAAGAGCCAACAGATGTGCATTGATTATCGCTCACTGAATGAGGTGACGATAAAGATTAAGTACCCCTTACCTATCATCAACGATCTTTTCTACCAGTTGGAAGGAGCCTGTGTGTTCTCAAAGATCGATCTGCGATCAGGCTATTTTCAGCTGAAAATCCGAGAGATGGATATACCCAAGACGACATTCACCACTAGGTATGGACTGTACGAGTATACCGTGATGCCATCGGTTTGACCAATGCACCAGCATACTTCATGAACATGATGAAAAAGGTGTTCATGGAATTCTTGGACAAGTTTGTCGTGGTGTTCATCGATGACATTTTGATTTATTCCAAGAGCAAGGAAGAGCATGAGCAGCATCTGCGTATGGTTTTAGTGAAGCTGAGAGCGCACAAGTTGGACGCCAAGTTCAACAAGTGTGACTTTTGGTTGTCAGAAGTCAGTTTCCTCGGGCACATCGTGTCAGGAGCAGGAGTAGCTGTCGACCCAGCTAAGGTGACCGCTGTTACAGAATGGGAGTCACCCAAGAACGTTGGAGATATCCGCAGTTTCCTAGGACTCGTGGGATATTATCGAAGATTCATTGGGAACTTCTCCAAGATTGCTAAACCTATGATGGAACTACTAAAGAAAGAGAAGAAGTTCGCCTAGAACGAGAAATATGAAGAGAGTTTCCAGGAGTTAAAGAAGAGATTGGTGTCCGCACCTATTCTTGTGCTACCAAACCTGCAAGAGGACTTTCAAGTTTATTGCGACGCTTCACGTCAAGGTTTGGGAGGAGTATTGATGCATAATGGAAGGGTTGTAGCGTACGCTTCGCGGCAACTAAAGAGCCACGAACGGAACTACCCCACTCACGACTTGGAACTAGCATCAGTAGTGCATGCCTTGAAGACTTGGAGACACTACCTGATGGGGAAACATTGTGAATTGTTCACGGATCACAAGAGCCTGAAGTACATATTCACCCAGAAAGAGTTGAACCTGAGACAGAGAAGATGGTTGGAACTGATAAAGGATTATGACCTGAGTCTACAATACCATCCCGGCAAGGCTAATGTTGTAGCCGATGCATTGAGCCGCAAGGGCTATATAAATGGACTGACAGCTGGAGAGTTACCGTTAGAATTGTGCAAACAGTTCAAAGACCTGCGACTTGAGATTTGCCGGAAGGACATTTGGCCACTTTGGAAGTACAGCCCACGTTGCTAGACAGGATCAGAAAAGCACAGAAGGGCGATTCAGAAATAAATGCGATAAAGGAGAATAAACTTATCGGCAAAGAAGAAGATTTTCGTGAGGATGACCAAGGGACCATATGGTTCGGTAAACGCATTTGTGTACCGCAGGATCCGGAAATCAGAAAGCTGATTTTTCAAGAGGCCCACGACTCACCGTACTCAATCCACCCTGGAAACACGAAGATATACATGGACCTAAAGGAAACATTTTGGTGGTCCGGATTGAAGCGAGACATCGCCGAGTTCATTGCCTTGGGTAATGTGTGCAGCAGAGTTAAGGCAGAACACCAAAAGCCAGCAGGATTGCTAAGACCATTGCCCATACCGGACTGGAAATGGGATAAAGTTGGCATGGATTTTATCACCGGTTTGCCAAGGACCAGATCAGGATACGATTCCATTTGGGTAGTGGTCGATCATTTGACCAAGGTTGCCCACTTCATACCAGTGAAGACCACATACACCAGTGCACAGTTAGCGAAACGCTACATTTCCAGAATAGTGTGTTTACACGGAGTACCCAAGGAAATAGTTTCAGATAGAGGTACCCAATTTACCTCAAGATTTTGGGGACAACTACATGAGTCTCTACGAACGAGACTAGAGTTCACCACAGCTTTTCATCCACAGACGGATGGACAGACCGAGCGAGTAAATCAGATCCTCGAGGATATGTTGAGAGCCTGCGCTCTAGATTATGGATCCAGTTGGGATGACAATCTGCCGTATGCAGAGTTCTCATACAACAACAGTTTCCAAGCCAGCATTGGGATGTCACCGTTTGAAGCTTTGTATGTAAGGAAATGCAGAACACCATTGTTATGGGATGGTGTAGGAGACCGTAGCCTATTCGGCCCGGATATGATAAAGGATGTCGAGGAAAAGGTTAGGCTCATCCGAGTCCGGCTGAAGGTAGCTCAATCAAGGCAGAAGAGCTACGCGGATTCCAAACGTAGGGAGGCATTTATAGGGAAAATGCATTTTTGTGTATTTTATTTAGAGGGGAAACTACTCCCAAAAGTTGAATCATGATAAAACATGATTTTGCAAATTTTCTGAAATTTATTTGGACCGATTTGGAGTTCAAAATCAAAAGATATCAAAGAAATGAGAAAAAGGGGAAAAAGAAAAGGCTAAAAGAAAAAAAAAGGGGAAATGGACCGGCCCGGCCATTTTGGGCCGAACCGGCCCACTTGTCGCGCGCGCCGCAGCCCCGCAGCCGGCCCAGCCGCGCCTGAGCCAGCCCCTGCGACCGACAGGCGGGACCCACCCGTCACGGCGCCCCCGCCGCGCGCCGTCGCCGCTCGATCGCCGCCGCCATCACCTCCGCGATCCCCGCGAGATTCCTTGCACGTCGCTTTAAAGCCCTCGTGCCCCTCTCTCATTTCCCTCTTTCCCCGCTTGCGATTGCGCCCCGGTTTTGCTGCAATTTCTCGCCGGAGTTACTTTCGGCCGTCACCGTTTTTGCGCCGCCGCCGCCGCTCCAGTGAGCGTTTCTTGTCACCGACCACCTCCTCTCTCTCCTCTCTCCCGTGCGCATCTTGTGACGCGTGTGCTCTTACTTCAGGACGTCCGCCGCTCCTCGCCGCTGCAGCCGTGCCCGCCGGCCGCCCGTCACCGCGCCGCCCAAGCCATCTGCGTCGTCCGCCGTCCGTCCGCCCGTCGCGCCGCGTCTCCGCCCCTCTCCCTCAAGAGTCGAAGGCCACCGGAGCCGCACGCAGCGTGCCTCGCGCCCGACGCCCGCCGCCCCGCGCGCCTCGCGACCCCCGCCCGCCGCCCCGTCCCCGAGCCGAGCCGTCCCCGACCGCACCGCCGGCGTCCGCCGCCAATCGCCACTGCCGCCGGTCATTTTCCCCAAGACCGGCAGCTCCCTGGTAAAAACCCTAACCCTAGCCCCCGACCAACCACAACGCGCCACGTGGCAGATGATAGCCTCGAGGGTGTCCCGATCTTTCGATGAGATACCTAATTATCGATTTGGTAGGAGGTGACGTTGACGATCCGACTACAACCTAGGAGGCAGCGCCTTAGCGATCGATACACCAACTCCAGAAGGTTATTGATCCCGCGGGGGCACGATCAACCTGACCACGAAGGTCTTTGTTCCTGCAAGCAATCGAAGAACAAGCAAGAACAAGATGAAAAGCAATCTGAAATTGCGAATAGGAGATATGAAGGTTCACGAATCTGAATACTCAATATAGTTGGAGTCTTGATGACGGTAAAACAGGTGGTCTAACCGACACACGCGATTACACGAAAGTAGCAAAGGCTAAACTTTATCTAATCAAAACCCAAGGCTCCATGGGGGGGCTCATGGGGTATAAATAGGAGGGGAACTAGGTGGTTTTCGGACAGGTCCTTGAGGGACTCCGAAACGGCCTAGGAATCCTCCTAAAACACAACGAAAACATCTAAAAATTGGCTGGACCCTATTACATGGCCTTAGGCCCAATAAAGCAAGGTTATAACCCTCATCTTTGGCCCATAGATACCCATTGGAGGGAGAATCCTCCACTTGGCCGAAATCCCATTGATGAAGAGGATGCGGCCTTCTTCTCATCTCTCGTTATGGCGGTTTCAATGTTCTGAAATCATCACTTGAGCTAGCTCCCGCCACCTTGCTGCCACCTCCATGGTTTGCTGTCCAACGCTGATCCTTGAGGTGCAAGCTAGGTCCTTCATTCCTAAAACACATAAAAGAACCCATCTTAGGCAGCAGCATGTTCTCATTAATATTAAATGAAGTACCGAGGAACGAAAGTACCTGATAATTTAGTTGTCGTGCACGATCTCTAGTAATTGGTCCATGTATCTCCGGTACTTGAGGTGTATGTGCTGTAGGGGCTGTGGTTGTATCATTAGTTGGGATGTCCTCATCATCCTCCCCTTCTTGAATCGAAGTCGTCCTCGACGGTAGTTCATCTTCTTCTCCCAAATAAGGCTTCAAATCTGCAATATTAAACGTGGGACAAACCCCAAAATCTGCAGGTAGCTCAAGTTTATATGCATTATCATTAACTTTTGCTAACACCTTAAAGGGACCATCAGCTCGTGGCATTAACTTAGACTTGCGCAAATCAGGGAAACGATCTTTGCGCAAATGCAACCAAACACGATCTCCAGGTTCAAACACAATTTGTTTTCTGCCCCTATCTCCCGCAAGTTTATACTTAGAATTCATGCGCTCAATGTTCTCTTTAGTCGTCTCATGCATTTTTATTATAAGTTCAGCACGTTCCTTAGCATCAAAGTTAACTTTTTCAGAAGTTGGCAAAGGTAACAAATCAATTGGTGCACGAGGCATAAAACCATAAACAATTTCAAAAGGGCACAATTTTGTGGTTGAATGCAGTGAACGATTATAAGCAAATTCAATATGAGGTAAACATTCTTCCCACATTTTCAAGTTCTTCTTTAAAACAGCCCTAAGCATAGTAGATAATGTTCTATTAACAACTTCAGTTTGTCCATCTGTTTGGGGATGACATGTAGTACTAAAAAGCAATTTGGTCCCCAACTTAGCCCATAAACATCTCCAAAAGTGGCTAAGAAATTTTGTGTCACGATCTGAAACTATAGTATTTGGCACACCATGCAAGCGAACAATTTCACGAAAGAATAAATCAGCAACATTTGTAGCATCATCGCTCTTATGACAAGGTATAAAATGTGCCATCTTAGAAAGTCTATCAACAACAACAAATATGCTATCCCTCCCCTTCTTAGTTCGAGGCAATCCCAAAACAAAATCCATTGATATATCTTCCCAAGGAACATTAGGAACAGGGAGAGGCATATATAAACCATGAGGATTGAGTCGTGACTTAGCTTTTTGACATGTAGTGCAACGAGCGATAAATCTCTCAACATCCCGTCTCATCCGAGGCCAAAAGAAATGATCAGCGAGCACATCTTCGGTCTTTTTCACGCCGAAGTGACCCATCAACCCTCCTCCATGTGCCTCCTGTAACAACAAAAGACGAACGGAGCTATCTGGGATGCATAGCTTGTTAGCACGGAACACAAATCCATCATTAATGACGAACTTGTTCCATGTTCTGCCCTCTTTACAATGCTGCAAAACATCCTTAAAATCTGCATCATGTTCGTATTGTTCTTTTATAGTCTCCAATCCAAATATCCGAAAATCAAGCTGAGATAACAAGGTATAACGACGTGATAACGCATCAGCAATAACATTATCTTTACCCTTCTTATGTTTAATAACATACGGAAAAGACTCAATAAATTCAACCCATTTAGCATGACGACGGTTCAGCTTTGCTTGACTACGAATATGCTTCAAAGATTCATGATCAGAATGTATAACAAATTCTTTGGGCCATAAATAATGTTGCCATGTTTCTAAAGTCCGAACGAGAGCATATAATTCCTTATCATAAGTAGAATAATTCAGACTAGGCCCACTCAATTTTTCACTAAAGTATGCAACAGGTTTTCCGCCTTGTAACAACACACCTCCTAAACCGATTCCACTAGCATCACACTCCAACTCAAAAGTCTTATTAAAATCAGGAAGTTGGAGTAAAGGAGCATGTGTCAACTTATCTTTCAATATGAGAAAAGCTTCTTCTTGTGCAGCGCCCCATACATATGGAACGTCCTTCTTTGTGAGCTCATTAAGCGGTGCAGCAAGGGTGCTGAAATCCTTTACAAAGCGGCGATAAAACCCAGCGAGTCCAAGAAAGCTCCTCACTTGGGTGACCGTTGTTGGAGTTGGCCAGCTTTGAATTGCGTCGATCTTGGCCTTATCAACTTCTATGCCCTGTGGAGTGACAACATAGCCAAGAAACGAAACTCGATCGGTGCAAAAGGTGCACTTCTCAAGGTTACCAAACAAACGTGCATCTCTCAAAGCATCAAAAACAGCACGTAAATGATTCAAGTGGTCTTCTAAAGAGCTGCTGTAAATCAATATATCATCAAAATAAACCACCACAAATCGTCCTATGAAAGCACGTAAAACTTCGTTCATTAACCGCATGAAAGTGCTAGGTGCGTTAGTAAGACCGAAAGGCATGACTAACCACTCATATAGTCCAAACTTAGTTTTAAATGCTGTTTTCCATTCATCGCCTAATTTCATTCGAATTTGGTGGTAACCACTACGTAAATCAACTTTAGAAAACACGGTAGAGCCACTTAATTCATCTAACATATCATCAAGTCTAGGAATTGGGTGACGATAGCGAATAGTAATGTTATTAATAGCTCTACAATCTACACACATACGCCAAGAACCATCTTTCTTTGGTACCAAAATAACAGGAACAGCACAAGGACTAAGGGATTCACGAATATAACCTTTGTCGAGCAATTCTTGAACTTGTCGTTGAATCTCCTTCGTCTCCTCTGGATTGGTACGGTAGGGCGCACGGTTGGGCAGCGAAGCACCAGGAATTAAATCAATTTGATGTTCAATCCCTCGAATAGGTGGTAATCCTGGTGGTACGTCTTGTGGAAAGATGTCGGAATACTCCTGCAAAACGTGAGTAACAGCAGGGGGCAAAGAGGGAGGCATATCCTCAAATGAAAACAAAGCCTCTTTGCAAATGAATGCATAGCAAACAGAATTATTCGTATCTAACTCAGAAATATCGGATTTACTTGCAAGCAAGCATGCACGTTTCAATTTAATTTCATTAACATGTTTCGGTTCAGATTTGCTAGTAGACGCTTGGTGCTTAAATTCTTTAGCGACATTATGGTTCTCACTCTTATCCTTCTCTTTGCTCTTTGCTCTACTAGCTCTAGCAAGATCATCTTTCACAATTTGTTCAGGAGTCATAGGTTTCAAACCAATTTTCTTACCAGCATGCATAAAAGAATAATGATTAGTTCTACCATGATGAACAGAATCTGTATCATATTGCCATGGACGACCGAGTAACATAGAACATGCTTGCATAGGTACCACATCACAATCCACAAAATCAGAATATGTACCAATAGTAAAGTGTGCACGGACTGTTCTAGTTACCTTGAGCTTACCGCTGTTGTTAAACCATTGAATGTAGTAAGGGTGGGGGTGCGGCCTGGTGGTAAGAACAAGTTTTTCCACCATCTCCGTGCTGGCCAAATTATTGCAACTTCCCCCATCTATGATGATACGAACAGCGCGTTCCTTGATGACCCCTTTTGTTTGGAACAAGTTATGCCGCTGATTTTGTTCGGCGTGGCTCATTTGGACGCTCAAGGTGCGTTGTGCAATCAAACTCAAGTACTGATCAGCGGCTTCAGCTCCCATTAACTCCTCGTCATGGTGGGCAGCGGGGTCTTCTTGCTCTTCCTCGACAATGAGAGCATAGGTAGCTTCGTCAAAATCACTGGCTGAATCATATACTCCGTCTTCACGTATGATCATAACGCGTTTGGTTGGACAGTCCCGCTGAAAATGCCCGTATCCTTTGCACCTACGACATTGGTTATCTCCGGTCCGTCCGGTGGAAGCAACGGACGCTGCTGAACTTTGTGCAGAGGCAGCGGGTGTATTTCTTGTTGCTGCTGGTCCAACCTTTGCGGATGTAGGTGTAGAGGTACTTTGCTTGTTGGTGGAAGTAGTCGGAACAGCCGGACGTGTAGGGGGTGCAGCTGGGCGTGTGGAAGGGGCAGCGGGGCTGCGTGCTGCCCATGAGGAAGTACGACCTGCAGAAAAGTTAGTCCGCGCGTTCGCGTGTCGTCCCTGCACTTCCCTTTCAGCTTTGCAAGCAATGTGAAACAATCGATTGATAGAATTATACTCCTTATAATCAACAATGTCAGCAATTTCACGATTTAAACCACCAAAGAATCTAGCCATAGCAGCTTCCTCATTCTCAACTAAACCACAACGTAACATGTTCTTTTGCATTTCTTGATAATAATCTTGGACAGAATTACTACCTTGCCTTAATTGTTGTAGTTTCTTTAACAAGTCACGCGAATAGTATGAAGGAACATATCTAGCGCGCATAATTCTTTTCAAATCATCCCATGTTGGTGGTATAGCGTTAGGATGTGCAATACAATACTCATGCCACCAAACAGAAGCAAAATCAGTAAACTCACTAGTAGCAGCCCTAACCCTCTTATTAGCAGGAAAATCATGGCAAGTAAATTTTTGACTCAATTCTAATTCCCATGTAAGGTAAGCATCAGGGTCATATTTTCCATCAAAAGGAGGAACCTTAAGTTTAATAGAATGCAGCGAGTCATGTTCCTCTCTGTGAGGTCGTGTCGGTCCCATACCTCGGCGGTTGAAACGAGTTCGGCGATGATCACGGTCGTTGTGATGGTTTACGGCCCCGTCGTGTTCCGTATCCGCGGAGTAGTCGTCGTCGTTCTCCTCAACCTCGCTTGCGAAGGTACCCTTATTAGCGGTCCGCTGGTTGTGTGTATTGTTTCCTCCCGGTGTAGCGATGGTCGTTGCAGCAATTGCCGCCAGTTGCGTCGTGATTTCTGCCAGAGAAGTACTAATGGTAGCAACAGAATTCTGTAAAGATGTTAGCTTGGTATTTGTTTCAATGTGCGCGCTCTCCAAGGTTCCAAGTCTCTCATTCGCAACCCGAACGTCCTCATCCAGCTCCTCGTTACGGAGCCTAAGCTTGCGATCAAAATGTGAAATAATGCCCTTTGTGCGTGGAGAGTGGCCTTGTAAATCATCGTCAGAACCTGCCATCGTTAGGAGAAAACAAGAAACAAATCACAAGGAAAAATCCCTATGCACTACTAGGATGTGGGGTTCCAAAGATCACTCCACTCAACTTTTAATCAAGTTCTTACTCGTTCTTACCCCGCAAACAGGAAGGTGATGGCCAGCAGCGAGAACAAGCCCTCCGAAGATTAGTGTATCGATGCCTCGAGGCAAACCAACCTAGGTGTAGAATCTGTGGAGCTTGGAGGCTTATGTGAGTAGCAAGGAAAAGCGAATAATCAAATCAGCAATGCAAAGTTGAAAATATGCTCAAAAATGCTAGTCCTAGTTGCTGGAGTCGACAAGAACGAATTACAGAAATTAACTAAGCCTAGATACTGAAAAAGGTAGAAAGGAAAGATCAAATGAAAGGTAAAACAAGTAAATCTCTGGGGAATATTTTTTCTCTCTTTTTTTTTTTCTTTTTGTGGCCTTCTGTTTGGCTTCTTATTCTTTTCTATTTTTTTTTTATCCCCAGAAACTCACGCAAAAGAAGTTAAGACCGGAAAGCTGCACGTCGGTCTGTAGGAGAATAGCAAAGGCTGTAGTAAGGAAAACTCAGAAAAATATGAGAAAATATGGGTTAGAAGCGTATCAAAACAAGCTTTCCAACAAGTGCAAGATCACTCGAAACGGAGGTCGGACGGTGGAGAAAACTGAGATATACTGCGCTGCCCCGGTGCCGTAAAACGGGTGCAGAAACTTTGGAGCTCGAAAAGTCCACCTTAGAGGCCGAATTTGAGGGTCAAAGTGCAGGGCCCTGCCCTGGATATTTCCTGATGCACCTCGTCGTGAGCTTTCCAAAAAGTCCAAGAACGTCCAAATCCGAGTTGGTATGCAAAAGATACGTCCGTTTTACTGAACACGGGTCAAACCCACCCGAAACTAAAATTCTACTCGGACTCGGGTCCGAAACTGACTCGAACTCTTTCTCTCTTTTTTTTTTTCCGTTTTTTTTTCTTTCTTTCTTCCTTTTTTTTTTCTTTCCCTTCTTTTTTTTTTTCACAACTTTCTGAACAACTTGATCTCTAAACAAAAATCGATCTATTATGAAACACTTTCCAAAAGCACTCTTGATTGGACTCGGACTCGAACTCGCGGCTGAAAACTATAACTTGCCGACTCGATGTTGGACTCGGTGTAGGACTCAAAGAGGGACTCGGTGTAGGACTGGAAGAGGGACTCGGTGTAGGACTGGAAGAAGGACTCGGTGTAGGACTCAAAGAGGGACTCGGTGGAAGATATGGTGGCGGCGGAAGATTATGGCGGTGGTGTGGCAGGAAGTTTGGCGGCGGAAGATTGATGAAGGAAACCTGCGTCACACGAAGAACAAGAAAACCAAAAGCAAGTTCGATCTAGTAGAAAAAATCTGAAAAACGATCCAATCTAATCCAGCAACTCGACACGATTAATGCAGCAAAGATTCAACAATGCAAATACTAATGTGAAAATTGCAAGGCTCAGATTGGTTCTAGGACAAGGTAACTAATTCTAATTTTTGTTTGGCTTTTTCTGGACGATAGGTAAAAACAGATCTAAACTACGGATAAACTGGAAAAATCTCACCGAGCAACCTTAAGCTCTGATACCACGTGATAGCCTCGAGGGTGTCCCGATCTTTCGATGAGATACCTAATTATCGATTTGGTAGGAGGTGACGTTGACGATCCGACTACAACCTAGGAGGCAGCGCCTTAGCGATCGATACACCAACTCCAGAAGGTTATTGATCCCGCGGGGGCACGATCAACCTGACCACGAAGGTCTTTGTTCCTGCAAGCAATCGAAGAACAAGCAAGAACAAGATGAAAAGCAATCTGAAATTGCGAATAGGAGATATGAAGGTTCACGAATCTGAATACTCAATATAGTTGGAGTCTTGATGACGGTAAAACAGGTGGTCTAACCGACACACGCGATTACACGAAAGTAGCAAAGGCTAAACTTTATCTAATCAAAACCCAAGGCTCCATGGGGGGGCTCATGGGGTATAAATAGGAGGGGAACTAGGTGGTTTTCGGACAGGTCCTTGAGGGACTCCGAAACGGCCTAGGAATCCTCCTAAAACACAACGAAAACATCTAAAAATTGGCTGGACCCTATTACATGGCCTTAGGCCCAATAAAGCAAGGTTATAACCCTCATCTTTGGCCCATAGATACCCATTGGAGGGAGAATCCTCCACTTGGCCGAAATCCCATTGATGAAGAGGATGCGGCCTTCTTCTCATCTCTCGTTATGGCGGTTTCAATGTTCTGAAATCATCACTTGAGCTAGCTCCCGCCACCTTGCTGCCACCTCCATGGTTTGCTGTCCAACGCTGATCCTTGAGGTGCAAGCTAGGTCCTTCATTCCTAAAACACATAAAAGAACCCATCTTAGGCAGCAGCATGTTCTCATTAATATTAAATGAAGTACCGAGGAACGAAAGTACCTGATAATTTAGTTGTCGTGCACGATCTCTAGTAATTGGTCCATGTATCTCCGGTACTTGAGGTGTATGTGCTGTAGGGGCTGTGGTTGTATCATTAGTTGGGATGTCCTCATCAGCAGAGCTTTTTCTTTTTCTTTTTTCGGCCGAAATACAAATAGCACTTTTGGAGAAAAGCACCTGTAATTTCAAATGCTTATAACTTTTAAACCCTTTGGCCAAATTTGACAAACTCGACCTTTTTGGAAAGCTCTCAATCCGTAGAATCTTTTGGCACTATCCAATTTCAAATTTGAATATTTGAATCACATTCAAATTTCAGAATAGAGTTTAATGCCTTTTAATTCATAACTAATTATTTAGGAGTCCCTTTTAATTTTAACCAGTGCCCAAATTTTTTTTTATTATCCACTGTCCATTGGGACAGAGAAATAAATATTTTGAATTAAATTATTTGGCTGATGCCAATAAAACCTTATTTAGGGTTTAATAAATTGTTTTTGCCTTTTGTTTAAAACCCAAATGCTTTTGTTTTAATTACCAATGCTTAAGACCAGTTGATCACCCAAATAAAATAAACCAAATCATGTCACATATTGCATTGCATCATAGCATGCCTTTTTTTTGTCGTGATGTGAATTGTGTGTTTATGTATGTGTATGCTTGTTTGTCTCGTATAGTTTTCTCGGAGAGCGAACCTTGCGAGTGTGACGAGTGTTTGAACTCGAACTACTGTGACAAAGGCAAGTTCACTTTGATCATTCACCTATTATTTTACTATGCACTAGATGTTTTATTAGTTGCATTGTTAGGAATATTATTGTACCTATGCTAGCTATGAATCTCTTAGTAGTATAGGATACCCCTGCTATGCCCTTGCCATCAATCGCCAACGCAGGTAGTCAAGTGCTATGCTATGTTAGTATTCGAGTGTGGTATTATTACAATATGATATCATTGTCATTGAGGAGTAATTTTGGATATTTGGCAAAACAACCCCAACGAACCGTCCTGGGTGGGCTGCTTTGAGGAAGTGGAGATGTATGCGACGTCAAGTCCATTTCTATGAGTCGTCTCGCCATTTCTATGGGAGCGTCTGCGTTGCAACTGAGGAATGCCACCTGGGGTATCAGAGACTGGACTAGTCTTCCTATTTAGTAGCTTCCCGTACAACCACATGGTAATATGGGCTCTGCCTGGTTGGATGTAAGACATATGATCCTGGATCTGAGGGATTGTGCAGATGTAGCCGTGTAGGTGGAAACATAGTTCCCTCAGGTGGTCTGGGTGATTATGGTCTGAAAATTCCTGTAATCAATGCCGTTCCTACTCTACCCTGAGGACAGCAAGGGATTAACACGTCGATTTTTTTGGGGAATGTGTACAACCTCTCGAGATTGTCAAACTAAGTACTTAGCCGTGTCCTCGGTTACGGACAATTATGAGCAACTAGATATGGGGGCTGTAAGGAAGGTCTCACCCATTGCAATTTCTTAAATAAAATGAATGGTTTGAACAGGGTAGGGACACTTGATGTATCTACTAAATGTGCTCTAGGTTAATAGGAGCATGGGTGTTTCTACCCCATGTCCAATAGTGAGAAAACTATTTAATAAAATGATAGAATGATAGATTGATGCTTTTATGCAATTAGCCAAACCCCACCTTGCCAAATACTGCATATACTTGGCAGGATCTGTTATAACTCTTTTGTGAACTTGCCAATACATTCAATGTATTGACCCCTAGTGGCTGCAACGTTTAAATGTTGCAGGTTAACCAGGTGAAGAGTGAGGTACGAGTTGTTAGGGTTACGAGTTTACATCCCAACATGTTTCGACTGTGCAGTGGTTATGGGGGCTCCTACATCTTCTGCTTTCCACTGCAAGATTTTATCTTCTTCTGAGCTAACCCACGAGGTTATGCAATATGTAAGGTTCTGGATCAATGCGATGTAATATACTTTTGACCTTTGTATCTTGATATTACATCTTGAAACTGCGTGTGCTAGCGAGTCGATTCAGGGACTAGCACTATAAGCACAGAGATCGAACCCTTATAAGGGGGCGGTCGCTTCATATCTCCACCAATCATAAAGATATCACTTCTGGAAAAATTAATCTTAAGACCAGACATCAACTCAAAGAGATACAACAACAGTTTCATGTTAACAGCTTTCTCAAATCATGTTGCAAGCAAATAACTATATCATCGGCATATTGCAAAATGGCCACTCCCTTCTCAACCAAATCAGCAGCCGGACCCACAAACATATCATTAGATTGATCTTTTAACACCATTTTAGTAAGAACATCAGCAGCAATGTTGAAAAGCATAGGTGACAATGGATCACCTTGTCTTACACCTTTAGCACTTTGAATGTAAGGACCAATTTCATCATTAAGTTTCACACTGACTGTACCATTCCTAAGAATTTGTTCAGTCCAGAGACACCAAGTAGCTGAGAATCCTTTCAATTGTAAACAAGACAGAAGGAAGTCCCAGTTGACCTTATCATAGGCCTTCTCAAAGTCAATTTTCAAGAGCACACCCACCTCTTTCTTCACATGTGTATGGTGCATGATCTCATGCAAAGTTAAAATGCCATCCATAATATTTCTCTTTTTAATAAAAGCATTCTGCTGAATACTTATCAATTTATCAGCAAATGGCTCAAGCCTTAAGGTCATAGTTTTTGTGATCCACTTGTAAAGGCACTTCAGGAGACAAATAGGTCTAAACTATTTAATCATATCAGCACCCACAATTTTAGGGAGAAAGGTGATAACACCATAATTCAAGCGTTGAACATTTAACTGTCCCAGATGAAACTGATGAAACAAAGTCATAATATCATTTTGTATAATCTCCAGGTGACTTGGAAGAACTCAATTGGTATATTATCAGGGCCAGAAGCTTTATTAGGCTTCATAGAAAACAAGGCATGTTTAATTTCATCCACAAGAAAAGGTCTGATTAACTCATCATTATCATGTTCATCCAGAATTTCATGTTGGGCCCACAAATCAGGAGACAGCTGAAGCAGATTAGCAGGTCCAGGTCCAAAAAGATTTTTATTATAGCTAGTAGCATGGGCTAACAATTGAGTAGTACCTTGAATATTTACCCCATCATCAATGAGGTTATATATAGTATTCTTTCTTCTTCTCCCACTTGCAATTTTGTGAAAATAGGCAGTATTCTGATCCCCTTTAAGGATCTAATTTTGATGAGATTTTTGCATCCATTCCAACTCCTCATCAGCATATAAAGCATCTAATTCAATCTGAATCTGGATTTTCCTTCCAAACAGCTCAGGTGTAAGGATAGTTGTCTCTTCCTAGATGCCGGTTCAATTTTTAGTTCACCTCTTCTTTTCCTATTTTTACCAAACACATCGGAACCCCACCCTTTGAAATATTTCTTAATTTTTTTCAACTTGATATTGATCACATCAATAATATCAGTCTTATTTAGAGGCTGATTCCAAATAACAGCAACCTTGATACGGGTGCGGGTGGCCCGATCTTTCGATGAGATTGGTAACTCTCGATTTGGGTAGGAGGTGACGTTGACGATCCGACTACGGCCTAGGAGGCAGCGCCTTAGCAATCGATACACCAACTCCAAAGGGTTATTGATCACGCGGGGGCACGATCAACCTGACCACGAAGGTCTTTGTTCCTGCAAGCAATCGAAGAACAAGCAAGAACAAGATAAATAGCGGATGCAATCTAAAATTGCGAATATACTATATCAAACCAATGTCTCAACGAGACGATAAGTTGGGGTTCCGAAAGCGGTAAAACAGGTGGTCTAACCGACACACGCGATTACACGAAGTAGTAGCGATGGCTAACTTTTAACTAAACAAAACCCCAGGCTCCTTAGGGGGGCTCATGGGGTATATAAAGGAGGAAGAGAGATATTTTCGTCCACCTTGAATAACGAGTCCGAAATCCAACTCTATCTCTAACTTTCCTAACAAACTACAACTCTTTAGGAAACAGAAAAACAGATCCGTCAGCTTGTTTTGTCCGTCACGGTCAGCACGAGTCGAATCTCTTGATGGGGCCAGATCCGTTGGAAAGCTCTTGTAATTACCTTTCCAACAAGTACTTGTTTGCTTGATTTGGACTCCGGATGCGGCCTGGGTGATTAAAACAAATTCGGGTCTCCTGGCAGCTCGGACCCGAATCGGATTCAACTTTAATTCGTGATATCTTTCTCTAGCAAGCTCCGAATCATGTGCCGTTTGATTTGTTGCAAAGTACACTTTAAATCCTTCCCTCTCAGCTGTATGAATGCTTGATTCTTGTTGGCCCTCCCGTTCGCCTCCATCGTATCTCATCTTCACCTTGGATTTGAAAAGCTCGACAAGATGCCTACGTAATAAAACGAGACAAGATAGTAGTAGCTCCGCCTCTTCATAAATATGACAATGAAAACAATTACTACTTGAATTCACCTGATTATAAATCTTGTCAAATATTATAGAATTGAGGGCACCAAAGGTCGTATCCATGGTTAGCATGTCCATATCATCCTCCCTTTCTTGAAAGGAAAGCCGTCCTCGGCGTCGTTTGTGCTGTAAAGAGACTGACAAAATAGACAAAGTGTGTGCATGGTATATGTATATGTCATCCATCTTTATACATCTCCTTTCTTGCACAATTAATCTTTTATAACAAAGTCTCATGACATAATTAGTAAAACAATCATGATGAATAACATTCCAGCAAGAAGATTGACAATATTGTTTGCATTTATAAGCGAAACGATTTCTTGTATTTGGTTTGCACCGCTCACCATTACACCATCCCAACATTGGACAATAATAATGAATAGTATCCAAATTAGTTACTACAATATGCTGAAATTTAGAGCAAGTCAAAGCACTAATATTCAAACAAGCATGTAAATAACTATTTGGCAAATAATCAACACCTATATTGGAGGTCCTATCAAAATGATTAAGCATGTGCAAAAATTGATTTTCTCCCAAGAGAGGAAAATTATCACAAGTAGTGCAAATCTCATGCACCAAAATGATATTGTTCACATCATGTTGTCCAATTAAATGAATTGTGTATCCATGAACAGCAAAAGATTTCAAAGTTGTTAACTCACACAGTTTATCCATTGCATGCGACAAATACATGGGACTATCAAGTGCAATATAACACAAAGAATTAATAGGTGGATCGTTCTCAATCACTCCATGTGTAATTAAGTCGACACAACCTAAACCAAATTTATCTACATCACATGTTTCTCCCAAAACATTAGTTATTTCCTCACATGATTCATTCTCATCAATATCAAAATTAATATGTGCACTCAAATCATTAGAAGAATTAATTTCAGCAGTAGGTGCACTCAAATCAGCATGTAAATCAACAATTTCACATGGTGCAGAAAATTCAACGAGTATCTCATTTATTTGATCACATGTCATATTTTGTTCAGCAACACAATCGTCTTTATCATTACCTTGTAGGCTCAACACGTTTCTTGTACACCTTCTCTCCAATTTCCTCTCCGCTTCACGAGCAAGATTAAACAAACACAATAGAGAGTCGTATTTTCCGTATTCAATTATGTAAGAAATATCAAAGTTAAGCCCACAATAAAACCTATCCATTTTTCTTTGTTCGGTTTCATCTAAACCAGATCGCAAGGTTAAAATTTGGAACTCATGGTAGTAATCATCAACAGTTTTATCATCTTGTGTCAAACGTCGTAATTTGGAACGCAACTCATAAGCATAACTTGGAGGAACATATTTTTCTCTCATGATTTTCTTCATACCAATCCAAGTGTGAGGTATTTTGTTTTCTCTAACTATCTCACACCACCATGATAATGCATCAAAACGAAATTTACTACTAGCAATTTGGACCTTACGACTATCTAGTACCTGGAAGCATGTGAATTGTTCAGTTAAAGCTAGCTCCCAATCTATATACGTTTCAGCATCATTTTCCCCCTCAAAGAAAGGTACACACAATTTAATTGTATTAGAAGGATTGTTTTGTACCGTTGCCGTGGCATTATGAACAAGAGACGTGGAGGATGGTCGTGGTGAAAAGCACTCATCGCGGTCACGGGATAGCATCGGTCTAGTTGCCATGCTTCGTGTAAGTCCTGTCATGGTTAGTAGAAAACAAGAAACAAATCACAGTAATATGTTCCTATCAACTACTAGGATGTGGCTACAAGTCGCTCAACTCTCAAGCTAAAAATCAAGTTCTTACAAGTTCTTACCATGCAAAACAGGAAGGTGATGGCCAGCGGCGTGACCAAGCCCTCCGAAGATTAAATGTATCGATGCCTCGGTAACAAACCAACCTAGGTGTAGAATCTGTGGAGCTTGGAGGCTTTTGTGAGTAGCAAAGAATAGCAAATAATCAAATCAGCAATGCAAAGTTGAAAATATGCTCAATAATGCTAGTCCTAGCTGCTGGAGTCGATAAGAACGAATTACAGAAATAATCTACGCCTAGACACTGAAGAAGGTAGGATAGAAAGATGGCACAAGAAGTAAATCTCTGGGATTTTTTTTTTCTTTTTTTTTTCCTTTTTGTGGCCTTCTGTTTGGCTTCTTATTCTTTTCTTCTTCTTTTTTTTTCTTTTTTTTCTTTTTTTACCTCAGAAACTCACGCAAAAGAAGGACCGGAAAACTGTACGTCGGTCTGTCGAAGAACAGCAAAGGCTGCAGTAAGAAAAATTCAGAAAAATATGGAAAGATATGGGTTAGAAGGGTATCGACACAAGCTTTCCAGCAAGGGCAAGATCACTCAAAACGGATATCGGACGGTGGAGAAACTGAGAAACACCGGGCTGCAGCGACGTCGGAAAACGGATGCAAAAACTTGGAAGCTCAGAAAGTCCACCTTACAAACCGAATTTGGGGGTCAAAGTGCAGGGCAACGCCCTGGATATTTCCTGATGCGCCTCGTCCTGAGCTTTCCAAAAAGTCCAAGAACGTCCAAATCCGAGTTGGTACGCAAAAGATACGCCCGTTTTACTGAACACGGATCAAACCCACCCGAAACTAAAAATTCTACTCGGACTCGGGTCCGAAACTGACTCGAACTCTTTTTTTTTTTCGTTTTTTTTTTCTTTCTTTCCTTTTTTTTCTTTCCTTTCCAAACAACTTTATCTCTAAACAAAATTCGATCTATGATGAAACACTTTCCAAAAGCACTCCTTATTGGACTCGGACTCGGATTCGCGGCTGAAAACTATAACTTGCCGACTCGATGTAGGACTCGACGAGGGACTCGGTGTAGGACTCGAAGAGGGACTCGGTGTAGGACTCGATGAGGGACTCGGTGTAGGACTCCAAGAGGGACTCGGTGTAGGACTCAAAGAGGGACTCGGTGTAGGACTCCAAGAGGGACTCGGTGTAGGACTCGAAGAGGGACTCGGTGTAGGACTCGATGAGGGACTCGATGTAGGACTCAAAGAGGGACTCGGTGGAAGATATGGTGGCGGCGGAAGATTATGGCGGTGGTGTGGCAGGAAGTTTGGCGGCGGAAGATTGATGAAGGAAACCTGCGTCACACGAAGAACAAGAAAACCAAAAGCAAGTTCGATCTAGTAGAAAAAATCTGAAAAACGATCCAATCTAATCCAGCAACTCGACACGATTAATGCAGCAAAGATTCAACAATGCAAATACTAATGTGAAAATTGCAAGGCTCAGATTGGTTCTAGGACAAGGTAACTAATTCTAATTTTTGTTTGGCTTTTTCTGGACGATAGGTAAAAACAGATCTAAACTACGGATAAACTGGAAAAATCTCACCGAGCAACCTTAAGCTCTGATACCACGTGATACGGGTGCGGGTGGCCCGATCTTTCGATGAGATTGGTAACTCTCGATTTGGGTAGGAGGTGACGTTGACGATCCGACTACGGCCTAGGAGGCAGCGCCTTAGCAATCGATACACCAACTCCAAAGGGTTATTGATCACGCGGGGGCACGATCAACCTGACCACGAAGGTCTTTGTTCCTGCAAGCAATCGAAGAACAAGCAAGAACAAGATAAATAGCGGATGCAATCTAAAATTGCGAATATACTATATCAAACCAATGTCTCAACGAGACGATAAGTTGGGGTTCCGAAAGCGGTAAAACAGGTGGTCTAACCGACACACGCGATTACACGAAGTAGTAGCGATGGCTAACTTTTAACTAAACAAAACCCCAGGCTCCTTAGGGGGGCTCATGGGGTATATAAAGGAGGAAGAGAGATATTTTCGTCCACCTTGAATAACGAGTCCGAAATCCAACTCTATCTCTAACTTTCCTAACAAACTACAACTCTTTAGGAAACAGAAAAACAGATCCGTCAGCTTGTTTTGTCCGTCACGGTCAGCACGAGTCGAATCTCTTGATGGGGCCAGATCCGTTGGAAAGCTCTTGTAATTACCTTTCCAACAAGTACTTGTTTGCTTGATTTGGACTCCGGATGCGGCCTGGGTGATTAAAACAAATTCGGGTCTCCTGGCAGCTCGGACCCGAATCGGATTCAACTTTAATTCGTGATATCTTTCTCTAGCAAGCTCCGAATCATGTGCCGTTTGATTTGTTGCAAAGTACACTTTAAATCCTTCCCTCTCAGCTGTATGAATGCTTGATTCTTGTTGGCCCTCCCGTTCGCCTCCATCGTATCTCATCTTCACCTTGGATTTGAAAAGCTCGACAAGATGCCTACGTAATAAAACGAGACAAGATAGTAGTAGCTCCGCCTCTTCATAAATATGACAATGAAAACAATTACTACTTGAATTCACCTGATTATAAATCTTGTCAAATATTATAGAATTGAGGGCACCAAAGGTCGTATCCATGGTTAGCATGTCCATATCAAACCTTAGGGAGAAAAGACTCATCCTTGAGCCAAGATAACTCAAAATGAAAATATCTATGTTTCCTTCTAGGAACACTATCATTGGTGTTAAGAAGTAGAGGATTATGATCAGACTTATTTCTAACCAATTTATGCACTGTAACTAAATGGAACAAATCCTCCCGTGTGTCATCCATCAGCACTCTATCCAACTTTTCCAGAGTGGGAATAGTTTGGTTATTAGACCAAGTATAAGCACCCCCATTTAGATGAATCTCTCTTAGACCCAAAGAATGTATGATAGAATTAAACAAGTCAGAAGAATGAGTATGATGAAACAACTTATCCCCCCCCCCCCATGTCTGAGAATATTGAAATCCCCTCCCACCACATAGGGGTGCGAGATGGAGTTACAAAAAGAAGCTAACTCAGTAAGGAAAACCCCCTTAAATTCCTCCTGGGCAGTCCTATAAACAGTCAACAAACTCCAAGATCTTTTCTTCTTCTTATCGCAGAGATCCAATTGCAGAATGAACCTCCCCAACTTATGAGCTGTAAGTTGAAAGCAGTCATTCTTAACCCCACAAAGAATACCCCTAGATCTACCATTAGAAGAAATCCATTTCCAAAAAAAATCATTATTAGGATCCAACTTTCTAAAGAAGCAAGGTTTATAATCTTTCAAATGAGTTTCTTGTAAACACACAAAATCCAGGAAATTAGCGTGGATCAAATCAGAGAGGCAGGCAACCATGCCTTTTTTGCCCACCCCTCTGCAATTCCAGAAGATGCCAATCATCTAAATCTGCTTGGCATCTGTCTCTTTCTCTCAGCTTTGCTAGGAGGTACAGGGCAACTAGCTGAGGAAGAGACAGTTTTATTTTGACTTCTAGTAATAGGTCTAACACTGATAGGAGAAATTTTAACTCTCACTTTCCTCTGCCTCTTAGGTTGCACAGGAACAACATTTTCATCATCTTCCTCCCCATCAGATAACCAGTCAAGTCTTAATGGAGTTGATTTCCCATTATTGCTAACAACCAACAGCTCATCTTTCTTAGTTTTGCTAGAGAGTTTATCATAGAGATTAGTTCTGGATAATTATTCTCTAATCAAGTTGATAACAGTAAAATCATTATTAGCTATACATACACCTAGATTAGAAGCTCTAAGAACAATCTCAGTATTAGATAGATCAGCAAAAGGAAGAGAGGGAGAAGCACAGGAATTAGTACCTTCCAAATTTCTCTTCTTAGGTAGTTCAGTAGCTTTGGTCATCACATCCTCCAAACCCCCTCTGGCTACATCTTAACTCTCGTGCAGAAATATCATGGGAAACAGGAACTTTTTGTTCCCCCACATGTACCTCCAAGATATCACCAGAAGGAGAATGCACCACATAGTCCTTAATCTCAGAAAGAGCCATTGCCTAAGATTCATTTAGTTCTACAATAGTAGGAGTAATATTAACCATGATAGCAGGAGGAACACTCTGAGAAAAAGAAAACAGAGGAGCACCAACAAAAGTAGACAGTTTGGAAGCAACACACATTCTGGCCAAAGCAGGAGTGGAAGGAGCAAAGGAAGGAGAAGAACAAGGGACTAGCCAATTACCCATCTCATGCTTCCTAGCCTGCTTGTCAATATAAAGTTCAGAGTCCTCCTCAGTTCCATCCACAGAATCCTCAGACAAATCAGAATTCCCATCATGAGAGACCTCTTCTCCTTCAGGAATCTGTGCAAGAACTGGAGGCATAGTTTTATCCATAGTATCAACCATAGGAGAAATATCATCCCCCTCAATAGGATCTGGTAATGAAGTATGGGATACAAAAGCACCCCCCTTGCCCCCACTGAACTGAGAAGGAGCAGATGGGGCAGGATTATCATTGTTAGGTTGCATATCAGTTCTAGGACGTTTAGGGAGTGGCTGGGCAGAAGGAGCATGCCCACCACTAACTGTGACATCCTGAATAGGTTTCAAAGGACCACCACTCACAACAGTATCCACTTCATAGAAAAAATCATAAAAATGCCTTCCTAGGCAGCCTTCAGCAATAGTAGGGAGTTTAGTGATATCCCTGCAAGCCAAAAGAACCCTAACATGCTCCAGGCGATGCAAAGAGGAAGTATCAATCTCCAAAGGCACTCCCACCAGAGAAGCAGCAAAAGCAGCATTACACGCAGATCGCTTAGTTGGAGGAATATTAGCAATTTTAACCCAAGCAACATGCAATTCAGCCTTAGCCCCTGCGGCATTAGTCCAAGGAGATAGCCTCAAAGTAGCAGCACAACCTTTCATCACAAATTGATCCTGATAACAAGCTTTTTCTACTTCACGAGCCGAAGGAAATCTCATAACATATTTATCTGGACCAATTAAGCGAGCAGAGCACCTCCATCTCGAAGCAAAAAAATTAGTGAACTCAGTTTCAATCTCACGACAAGAAGCAACACCCTTAATCACCGAGATCACAACACTGCTAGATCTATCCTTCATCTGTTTTGCTGAAGTCGAATCATGAATATAGAAAAAACCCTGGCCCTTAGATTGAAAGGCACACATAGGTGCAATGCACTCCCAAGGAAGCAAAACATGACAATCAACACGCAAATGCCCAGATTTACCACATCTATCACACAGCAGAGTAGGACAACGAGCAGAAACATGAGCAAAAGAGCGACAGTGTAAGCAAGGAGCGATGTTACCGGGGGCCTGGTTACGATCTGCCTCCGCATCAGGTTGGCCTGCAAAGTCCGGCCAGCCTGAGATCCTTGTGTCGCTTCCGCCCATCGATCTCGTGTACCACCACCCGGCCGTGCCCCATGAGTCGCCGCCGCCTCCCAGCGACCATCTGGTGCCGAACCACCAGTATTCGATGAAGATTGGCCTTGCTCAGGCGAGTTCCTCTGCCAGACGTTGGGACGACCCCGACCCCGATCCATCCGACTTGCCCCTCGACCTTGACGGCCAGATGCAAACCCGTCAAGCCGATGTCCGCGGTTGTAGCGAGCATCTTGGTCCCCCATCTTCGAGGTGGAAGCAACCTGCGCGAAAGTACGCGGGTCGCCGGCGACCTTCCTCGGCCACCAGCCAAAAGACTCACGCAAACCAG
This sequence comes from Brachypodium distachyon, assembly GCF_000005505.3. Taxonomy (NCBI): domain Eukaryota; kingdom Viridiplantae; phylum Streptophyta; class Magnoliopsida; order Poales; family Poaceae; genus Brachypodium; species Brachypodium distachyon. Next base: position 8,140,982 of record NC_016135.3, read on the forward strand.
CAGGAGGAGAGGTAGGAGGAGAAACCCTAGATCGCGACTAGAAGTGTGAAAGGCCGGTCTCAAGATCGAACTCACCGGACGAAGACACCGAGATGTTATCCTCCGCCAGTGGGACCCTAGACGCACCACCACCAGGAGGAACGGTGGATGAAGAGCCCACGCGTCGATCGATACCAGGCGTCGCCCCCACCAACCCTGGTTCATCAGTACGTGGTGGAATCGCACCCAGCACCAGTATCTCAGGCCCGCGATGAGTAATCAATGACGTAAGCCCTACAGGTGTCAATGGTGGTGCACGGAAACCATGTACCACGTGGCAGGGAAAAGTCAAAGTACCGCTCCTGTATGCGAACGATCCCGGTGGAATCGGAAGAAGATCGATCGCCCTCTGACGATCATCCTAAGGGAGAAGACGACGCTTGTTCGCCCAGAACTCGAGCCATCCCACATGAATCGTCGGCCAGGACGACGCAATCGATGTGGAGTAGGAGATCTCCCAGCGGGAAATCACGCTCGGAGCGGAGAAGAAGGGGTCCTCGTCGGCGGCAGTCATCGGAGCCTGGTGCTCTGTGGTCTCTCTGCCCTGCTCGTCCTGTGGGCAGCCTCCCTGGCCCCGTTACTGCTCAGCTAGCTAGGACTAGGAGCAACTATAAAACCTGAGATTACTCAGATATTTGTTCTCTGCTCTAACTGTCTCTGTTTGGATCCTTGCAGATTCTTCCTTTAATCTGGCCGTGTGGTCTTCTGTACGGCGCTAATGTTTGGATCCCATCTCCCAGCTTAAGCAGTGGTTCAATTCAATGGCCGTACTCATCGACCTCCGTCTCTGCTTTATTCAATTTGTAGGAGTTCCTTGTGTATTCAGAGATGAAACATGTTTGGAGATGAAGATTTTAGTTCTTTGTGTATTTGGAGATGACGCCTCGCCATCCCGCGGGCCGGCCGTGCAGGGTCTCATCGCCGTCCGTCCAGGGGCTAGTCACGGCTGTCCAGAAGCTACCACCCCCCGGCCCTTCTTTCCCCCTTCTGCAGCCGAGGCCGCTGGACTAGATGTTTCTTGCGTGTGTTCAGAATTAGCAGCAGTGCTATGTGCATGTTCAGTTATTCAATGTTCAGAATTGTGTGTGTTCAGATGTTGCAGGACACACTTAATGGTAGCTACGTTGGTCATATTTGATTGCTGATTTGGTGAATAGCAGAGTGATCCCTTTTGTTTATGGAATATGAAGTTTCTGGTAATTTCATGCCTATATGTGTATGCGTTGTGTATGGTATAAGAGATTGTATGCATCAAATATATACATTAAGTAATTGTTGGAATCATTACAATGCATGCTTATTAAAGATTAAGCACTTTATTATGTTTAAAATACTTTAAACAGTCTGAAATACTTGTATGAACAAACCAAAAACGTCACAGATCATTCCAAGGGCAGTACAGACTTTTCCTTTAGACATCAGACGACGAGCTGCATTTTGAGAAGCTGAAAAGAAGGAAACAAAATAGCTTCTCAGGGCTTCCTGTGGCAGCAGCTTCTCTCAGAAATTCAGCTGAAGCTGGTTTCTGGAGAAGCTGCAGCCGAAAAGAAGGGGGCCTTTCTGTTCTCGTTTCTTCTTTCTGGGCAGGCTGAACCGGTAATGAGGGGCCGAATTCCCCCAATACAGGGGTGCGTTCGGTTTTGTGGACATGGGTGGATAGGATAGGGATATCCGGTTTTTAGGATGACTTGTATTTGGTTAGGTGGACAGGGTGGATAGGGATATCCAACAAAAGGGAATATACCTCAAATATGCTGGCTCAGCCCATCCGGGAAATTTGGCCGGATATGACCAATGGCCCGGTGCGGCCCGACATGCATTAATCGGGCCTGGCCTAAGCATGGCCTGGTGAATGTAACATCCCAAAATTTCAAACTTTTACATGTGCATTGCATCCATGAGCATCATGCCACGATTGCATATTTGAATTCAAATTTGAATCTCAAAAGGCTTTGAAAGACTCTGTTTATACCCATTTAAGCTTTGGATTTTCAAACCAATAGGGTTTATGTATAAAAGGGGTTTAATGCATATATAAGCTATCCCATAATTTTTGGATAATTATTTGGAGTTGAAAAGGTATTTTATTTAAATAGACATATAGCCCTAAAGGTATTGATAGGGCAAATATATTTTTATATAGTTTATTTGAGGGGAAACTACTCCCAAAAGTTGTATCATGATAGAACATGATTTTACAAATTTTCTGGAATTTACTTGGATCAATTTGGAGTTCAAAATCAAAAGATACAAAAGACAAACAAAAAAAAAAAAAGGGAAAAAAAAGAAGAAAAAAAAAGGAAAGGAAACCGGACCGACCCAACTGGGCCGGCCCAGTCCCGCGCGCGCGCCCGCACCCGAGGCGGGCCCGCTGCCGCCCGCCCGCTCACCCACAAGCCGCAGCCCAGCCCCCCGCGCCGCGCGGAGTCACCGACAGGTGGGCCCCACCTGTCGGGTCGTCTCCTCCCTGGGCAAGCGCCCGCGAATCCGCCGCTCGTCCCGCCCGTGTCCGCCTCCGCCATCACCGGATTCCCGTCTATTCCGCGATCCCCGCAGCCGCCCGAGCACGCCCCTATAAAGCCTGGCTTTCCCTCTCTCTTTTCCCCCTCTTTCCCCTCTCTATTGCGCCCCCAGGCTCGAGAAATTTCTCGCCAGAGAAGCCCACGGCCGCCGCCGTTTTTGCGCCGCCGCCACCGCTCCGGTGAGGCTTACGCGCCGCTGAACCCCGCATCTTCCTCCTCTCCTCCGCGCGCACCTAGTGACGCGACCCATTTTGATTTTGGTTGCCCAAAGCCACCGCGCCGTCGCCCGTGCTCGCCGCCGCCGCCGCCCGCCGCCCGACCCCGTCCTTGGCGCCGCCCCGAGCTGCCTTGACCGCGCCGTCCGCCCTGACCCGAGCCGCTGCCCCCGTGGGACGCGCCTCGCCGAGCCACCGCCTCCCCTGCTTCCCGAGCCGCCCGAGGATCAGCGCCTCCGCCGCTCAACCGCCGTCGCCGCGTCCTCCTCCAACTCCGGCAGCCCGCGCCGCCGGTAAGCCCCTCCCCTGCCCTCCACACTTGGATCTCGATCTAACGGTCCAAAAAGAAACCCTAGCTTGAACCGGTACGGGCCAACCACATCTAGACACGTGGCATTGCTTTATTAAAATAAAAAAATCTAAATTTAATTCCCGGATGAATTAAAAGGGCACTTTTGCAGAAAAGCCCCTGTAACTTCAAATGATCATAACTTTAAATCTGTTTGGCCAAATTTAATGATCCACACCTTTTTGGAATCCTTAGGAAGTGCAGAATCTTTTGGCACTGTCCAAATTCAAATTTGAATTTTTGATCACATTCAGATTACAGATTAGGGTTTTATGCCATTTAAATCATAACTAATTATCTAGAAGTCCTTTTTGAATGAAACCAGTGCCCAAAATTTTGTTTTATTGTCCTCTGTCCAATGGGACAGAGAAATAAATATTTTGAATTAATTTTTTTTGCAGATGCAAATAAAACCTCATTTTAGGGTTTAAACCCTAGCCATTGCAATTTGTTTAAAACCCTAATTACATGTGCTTAATTATCAATGCCTTGGACCAGTAGATCACCCAAATAAAATAAACCAAACACATGTCACATGTTTTGCATTGCATCATGACATACATATTCTTTTGCTTGTATGGTGTGTTTATGTATGTGTATGTTTGCTTGATTGTATAGTTTTCTCGGAGAGCGAACTGTGTGATTGCGAAGAGTGTTTGAATACCAACTACTATCAAGGCAAGTTCAGTTTGATCATATCCTGTTACTGTTTGTTTTTAAAATACTTATGCATTAGAGTTGTTTGTAGAAATGCATTGATAGGACTATTACTCGTACTTATGCTAGCTATGAATGACCTACTAGCTATAGGGTTACCTTTGCCATGAATCCTACACCAATAGCCATCGTGATTAGAATTGCTTAGCCCTGCTATGTTAGTATACGTGGGAACGAATCTCAATCAAATGTAAAATGATGATGTGGAGTGATTTCGGAAACTTGGCAAAAACAACCCTAATGAACCATCCTGGGTGGACTGCTTTGAGATTTTGAGATGTTATGCGACGTCAGGTCCATTTCTATGGGTCCCTCTGAGTCGAGTCTCCATGGATTTGGAGATGGATCGTCCATGCACGTCTCTTCCGTGGATTCGGGGAGCGCTTGCGTCGCAAATGTGGAATGCCACCTGGGGTATCAGAGACTGGACTAGTTTCCTGTTTAGTAGCTTCTAGTACAACCACATGGTAATATGGGCTCTGCCCGGATGGAGTAAGAAATGTTTACCCAGATCCGAGGGATTGTACTGAGGTAGTTGTGTAGGTGGGAGCGCGGGTCCCTTAGGTGATTTGAGTGAACATGTTTTGAAAATTCTTGAAGTCGATGCCATTCCTACTCCACCCGGAGGATAGCAAAGGATTAACACGTCGATTTCTTGTGGGGAATGTGTACAACCTCTCGAGAGTGTCAAACTAAGTACCTAACCGTGTCCCCGGTTACGGACAATTATGAGCAACTAGATATTGGGGCTGTAAGGAAAGTCTCACTTATTCCAACTTCTTAAATAAAATGAATGGTTTGAAGAGGGTAGGGGCACTTGATGTTTTTACTCAATGTGTTCTAGGTTAATAGGAGCATGGGTGTTTCTACCCCGTGTCCAATAGAATTCAAAACTATTTGTTTAAAAATGATAGGATTGAACAATGATGCTTTTATGCAAATAGCCAAATGCACCTTGCCAAATACTGCATGTACTTGATAGATCTGTTATAACCCTTTGGTGAACTTGCCAATACATTCAATGTATTGACCCCCTAGTGGCTGCAACGTTTAAATGTTGCAGGTGAACCAGGTGAAGAGTGAGGTATGAACTGTTAGGGTTGCGAGTTTACATTCCAACATGTTTCGACTGTGAAGTTGTTATGGGACTTCTGTATCTTCTGCCTTCCACTGCAAGATTTTATTTTCTTTTGAGATAACCCATGACGTTATGCAATATGTAAGTTACTACTAAATTCTGGATCAATGCGATGTAATATACGTTTGACCTTTGTATCTTGATATTACATCTTGAAACTGTGTGTGCTAGCGAGTCGATCCAGGGACTAGGACTATAAGCACAGAGATCGAACCCTTTGTAAGGGGGAGGATCGCTTCAGTGAAGCCCGAGATTAAAGGTGCCGGGCTGGGCCGGCCCCAAATGGCCACCTCTCGGCCTAGGCGAGGCACGAGGCACGCATCTGGCCGGCCCGGCACGGCAAGGGCCTCGGAAAATGCATGTGGGCACAGTCCAGCCCAGCGTCTTTTTTTGTGTGTGCTAGCGAGATAATGGGTCAAAAGGGCTCTGGCATGTGACTTAGTGCAAGCAATAACATTACCTGGCCTGATGGTTAGGAGGTGGTTCTTGATGAAGACGTCTTGGGTTCGACCCTCCTTCCCACGGATTTTTATTCTCCTGCGAGAATATGAGGTCTATTCCGATTTTAAAAAATAGCGAGATTGGTATGGTCGGCTAGAGGGGGGGGGGTGAATAGACAACTAAATTTTTTTACTATTTCTTTTTCTTTTTTTAAAAGATACAAACACTTAATCCTAGGGTTTACTAGCTTCTCTAAAGGTAATGCAACCCTAGTATGAAGTGCAATAGCCGAAGCAACAAGATAGCAAGAATGTAAAGGGTAAGAATTGATACCACACGCGGAGACGAAGATTTCACCGGAGTTCCACCTATTGGGGTCGGAGTACGTCTCTGTTTGGAGGAGTGCTCTACCACAAAAGGTAGAGGCCACAAAGGCTCACTCTATTCTCCAACCCACCACACCACAAAGGTGGGATGAGCTCTCACAACACCATAAAGGTAAGGTGAGTTCCATTAGTGGCTTCCTTGGGGGCGATGTCCAATCCCTTACAGACTTGACCAAGTTTAGCTCCACAACTCAATTACAGGCTTCCAATCCAATCCTCGAGTCCTCACACCAAGGGAGAGCTCAAGGTAACCACTTCCGTATAGGGCTCCCAAATGCCCAAGAGAAACGAAATCCACAAACGAAACAAGGGGAATCAAGTTTTGGCTTCGTGAAACCGTAGATCAAGATCTTCTCCTCCAATCCTCAAAGAATCAATAGTTGGCAGTGGCTAGGAAGGGAGATCTTGGAGATTTAAGCTTTTTGTGTTCTTGGGGTGAGAGGTGGTGTTCTTGGCTGCTTGCTTTGTCAGCTGGCTCGTTGGGGACGAAGGGGTATATAAATGGGGTCCGCAAAGATCGAGCCGTTAGGCACAGATCGAGATAGGCCAGAACTTCCGACAAACAGACGAAACTTCCAGCTAATCGGAAGTTCCGAAGGATCATCGGAGGTTCCGCATATTCCCTCCGGGGCTAACCGAGAGCACCCGGAGGTTCGGGCAGAAGTTCTGGAACTTCCGCCGCCAGGTACCTGGAATGCTAGAACTGGGAATTTGAACTTTGTTTCTCCTCTCACCTTTTTGGGTAGGCTTTTTGGTGGGTGCAAATTTGTGTAGATGTGTACGTGAAATGGATTCACCCGTTACCTTCCCTTGTGGATTCCCTCTTAATAGTACGGATGTCCTACGACTCAAATCAACCGAAAAAGTCGCTAAACACCACTACGCTTCTTTTCTTTTCGAGGGTCCACTAATCATCTTGTGCCAAGTTCTTTATAAAATCTGAAATGCTTAGCACACGATTAGATAACAAAACACGTTGTCATCACCACCAAAACCACTTAGGAGAGATATGCCCTTTCAATCTCCCCCTTTTTGGTGATTGATGACAACACAAAGATTTGCATAAAGAATAATCAATTAAGCTAGATGCAAGGAATATAAAATATAGACGGGCTCCCCTAGGTCTATGCACCAAATAAATTTGCTTGAAATGCAAAGTGCATATACACTAGGATCAACACTCCTCCTAGATTTTATAAACCAATAACTCAATTGCAAAGGATTAAAGATACAACAATAAGCTCTCTAAAGAATATGTAGAATCGTTCATTCAAAGATTAGATCAATACCTCATAAAGGCATACCACAAGTGAATGAACCTACAAGGATTTATCCACAACACAACAAAGCAATGCTTCCATGACGCATATAAGATTAGATAAATCCCTACAAAATATTTACCTTTTGCAATGAGATCTTGTGATGGAGCACTTCTATAAGGGCAAAAATGAACACATCTCCACACAAGATTAGTAAGACAAGATATATAAGAGATAAGCATTAAAACCATAGCTAGAACAAATAATCCATCACACATAGCTAGCTATTACATCACAAATAGTTATCAAGTCTTACACAAACCACAAATTTAAAGTAGCTCACACATAGTTCAACAAACTAGATAACTAGCACAAGCATATTAAAACTTCATGAATAAACACGAGCTTGTGACTAAACCATGCAAATCCCCAAGGCCTAACTAAACACTCTCCCTCACAACTACACTCTCCCCCTTTGGCATCAAGACAAAAAGGGAAGAATCGTCCCAAGAGAGAAACAAGCAAATCACTCAGAGGCCTCGTCTTCATCAACTTCCTCATCCTCATTACAGGAGGCATCCTCATCATTACCCTCAGCAACGGGCACTTCATCATCATCATCTTCAGCTTCTTCATTGCCATGCACCGGAGAAGGGATATGACCATCATTCCTTTCCTAATCTCCATGGGTGCTCCTCCAACCCTCAAAGTTCTCAACATCAGACATAGGAGAGCTAGGCAAGTTCATGGATTGGAAGAGACACTCTTGACGACAAAGTATGCGATGATTGTCCTTGTCAATCTTGTATATCCTCCTCTCATTAGATTGTTGCATGCAAAATATCTTCCTTAGCATACCTTTCCAACCACCTTGTTTGCGAGAACCACGAGTGCTAGAGGAGGGTCCAAAATCCAAATCTGCAGGTTCATCCTCATCCTCCTCCACCTCAACATGGGCTTGAAAGTTATTAGGAGGCGGTGCAAGGTGTCTCTTCTTCTTCAGTTTCTTGGAGGCATGCTCCACGAACTCCAAATCATCCATAAGAGGTGCCTTGGCAATAACTAACTTCATGATGTACGGGGCAAAGGGAGGCACTCTCCTGGAGAGAATCGCCGCATGAAGCTCATGCCACAAGTAGTCCATCACATCCAAAGGTGTATCTCCATTCTTCCTCCTATGGGTCTCCAACATGAGGTTAAAACCAAATCCATGAATCTCATCGGTGTTTGTCACGGAAACGGATTACTGTACATTGGATTATCCTAAGCTTAATTGTACAGTTGTCCACTTAAGGGCAATTGCACAACCAACCCTAAGTTAATACAATATAAGTATTCCAGGACCAGGATATTGTCGTACCAGCGGCCCACGGGGTCCCACTGATACGGGATGCGTGGGTCGCCAGTGACAAAGCCCCGTCAGGTTGGCCTCCCGGGAAGCGATAGGTCCAGGAAGTCTGCCTCAAGGAGACGGTCCCTGTTGGCAAAGCCAAGGGCCAGAATAGAAGAAGCGCCCGGGAACCCTGGTCCCGGGAAGTGGAAGAAACGCCTCCCTGGCAACTGGTCGGGTGCACTAGCCGGGAAGGGGCACCCCAGCAGCCCACGCTCAGGCATGCAGGCGGGGCCCGCAGAACAGTGAAGACAGGAGAAGACGGCGGACGCAGTGCATTTAATGCACCGACAAGAGTCTTATCAACAAACCATCTTTTTCTACCGTGTACAGTGGACCGGGCGCTTCAGCGGGAGTGTATTTCATGTGGTTGTGACACGCGTCTAGGAGACGTGTCACGCTGCATGCATTGGCACCTGTGGTATCCCCTTGTCTATAAAAAGAGGACCAATGCCACCGGTCAAAAGGTTCCGATCAGTCTTAGTTCTAGCCCTAGTTAGAGTCATCGCCAAGTAGCTCACCAGAAACTCCCGGGACACCTTGTAAGCCACATACATAATCTTGAATATAACAAGAAGCAGGACGTGTCCACACTTCATGTCTATTGTCACACCGGTGATCACCGGAGCGATCGCCTCGCTCTCCACCGATCCAAAAATGGGGTGCTCGGCATCCCCGGTGCCGGAGACCCGTGCTCTGACATCTGGCGCGCCAGGTAGGGGGGGTGTGCAGAGAGCTTCGTGTGACCGCCGACGTCATCGTCTTCAACACCGGCTTCTTCATCTACGACATCCTCAACGACTAGCTCGCCATGCCACCCAAGAAGGCAGACGAGCCCCGGGTTGACTTGCGCGACACCCTCGCCATGCGCACTCGATCCCACGACGCCGCGCGCGCGTCGCAAGTTCAAGGGGACCCACGGCAGCAGCAGCAATCGCAGCTGCCGCCTCCACCTCCTCGGCCATTGGCGGACAACCGGCTGAGGGGGCCTGTGGCGCCAAGCGCCGGAGCCCGCCGTGCGAGCGACCAAAACATCACGCGCGCCTGCCCGCGAGTCCACTCGCGGGCTGAGGACGTGCAGCGACAGCTGCGGCCCGAGGGCACCGGGTGACAGGGCGCAGGGCAGTCGGTCGGAGAACCGACAGCCTCCTGCCCAAACCCCAACGGAAGCTATCATTGCCGCGCGTGTCATGGTGCGCTACGAGCCACCGCAAGGCACGCTGGCGCGTGACGCCTGGAGTGCGGAGCTAGAGGCGGTCCTCGCGCTCGCCGCCCAACGGCCGCAAGGCGAGGGCGGCCTGGCCGGTTCGGTCCGGGCACATAACCCGAGACGCGGAGATACGCCCCGCATCTCGGGGCACGGAGAGCACCCTCCCCCTTCGGGAGGGAAAGGAGGCGAGGATCCCGAGTGATACTCGGACTCGTCACCGACCGTCACGCTAGGTGACGCGCGAGGCGTCCTGAACGCCCGCCAGTAGGAAGACCTCCGCCAGCGCATGCAGCGCCGGCGCCGGCGCGAGGAAGAGCGCCCGCGTCCAGAGGAGCAGGAAGATGCTCCCATGGGCGCCGATGACGACTGCGCCGCATTCACTCGCGAGCTGCGCTGGGTGACATGGCCCCACAAGTTCGGAGTGCTGACACTCGGGACATACGACGGGACCATGAATGAAGTGATCCCCCCCTTCACAACGGTTCGATCTCTATGCTTATCTGTGCTTGTCCCTGGATCGACTCACTAGCACACACAGTTCAGGATGTAATACCAAGATACAAAGGTCAAAAGTACTTCATTACATCGTATCATCCAGAACTTAAATTGTACTTACAAAGTTGCATGACCTCTTAGGCCAGCATAAACAAATAATGTTCAAAACCATGATAACATTGTATCATAAAGCTGCAGCGGAAAGGTAGAGTAAAAGGGCCTCATCTACTCCCAGAGGAGAAAGCATGTTGGAATGTAAGCACATGACCCAAAGAATATCGACGAGCCTCACTCTTCGTCAGTTTCACCTGCATTATTAATTGCAACCACTACGTGGTCAATACATTTGAATGTATTGGCAAGCTCACCTGGAAATTATAACAGATCCTACCAAGTATATGCAATTGAGGTATAGTGGGGTTCAGGCTTTATGGCGTGGTAGCAAAACATAGTTTATCTTACTACATTGGAATGTTACAATAATTGTTAACTGATGGACACGGGGTAGAAACACCCATGCTCCTATTAACCTAGAGCACATTGAGTAGAAACATCAAGTGCCCCTACCCTGTTCAAACCATTCATTTTATTTAAGAAGTTGGAATGAGTGAGACTTTCCTTACAGCCCCAATATCCAGTTGCACATAATTGTCCGTAACCGGGGACACGGCTAAATACTTAGTTTCACACTCTCGAGAGGTGGTACACTTTACCCACAAGAAATCGACGTGTTAATCCCTTGCTGTCCTCCAGGTGGAGTAGCAACGGCATCGATTACACGAATTTTCAGAACATATTCCCCCAAACCACCTGAGGGACGCGTTCCAACCTACACTGCTACATACCGATGTCACCTCGGATCCAGGTTCATATTTCTTACATCCATCCTGGCAGAGCCCATAATACCATGTGGTTGTACTGGAAGCTACTCAACAGGAAACTAGTCCAGTCTCTGGTTATCCCGGGTGGCATCCCACATTGTGACGCAGGCGCTCCCCGAATCGCAGGGGGAGACGACCATGGACGCTCCCGAATCACACGGAGAGACGACACAACGGGCCCCATAGAAATGGACCTAACGTCACGACATCCGAAAACTCAAAGCAGCCCACCCAGGACGATTCATTGAATTACTTGTTTTGCCATACACTAGGAAAATCATATTGTAATTCAATAGTATCACATTGTAATAATACCAACCTCGTATATTATCATAGCATAGCATTTTACTACTACGATGGCAATTGGTGGTAAGGTCATGACAAGGGTATCCTATACTACCAGGACAGATCATAGCTAGCATAGATACAGTAATAATCCTGACAATGCAACTAATAAAATCTAGTGCATAATAAAATAATGGGATGATGGTCAAAGTGAACTTGCCTTGATAGTAGTTGGTATTCAAACACTCTTCACAGTCACACAGTTCGCTCTCTGAGAAAACTATACAATCAAGCAAACATACACATACATAAACACACCATACAAGCAAAAGAATATGTATGCCATGATGCAATGCAAAACATGGGACATGAGTTTGGTTTATTTTATTTGGGTGATCTACTGATCCAAAGCCTTGAGAATTAAGCACATGCAATTAAGGTTTTAAACAATTGGCAAAGGCTAGGGTTTAAACCCTAAAATGAGGTTTATTTGCAACTGCAAAGCAATTTAATTCAAAATATTTCTTTATCTGTCCCATTGGACAGAGGACAATAAAATAAAATTTTGGGCACTGGTTCCATTCAAAAGGGACTTCTAGATAACTAGTTATGATTTAAATGGCATAAGACCCTAATCTGTAATTTGAATGTGATTCAAATAGTCAAATTTGAAATTGGACCGTTCCAATAGATTCTACATAACCTAAGGATTCCAAAAAGGTGTGGATCACTAAATTTGGCCAAACAGATTTAAAGTTATGATCGTTTGAAAAGACAGGGGTTTTTCTGCAAAAAAGCCATTTACTTATTCCTGATTGGTGCATACCGGTTCGGTTTAAGTGGATTAATCTGATCTAACCTACACCGTTGGAGATGGATGGACGGACGGGATTGATCAAGGAGTTCACCGGCGCTAGGGTTTCGGCCGGGGTCAGAGACGAAGGCAGCGGCGACAGCGTGGGGCGGCGGCGCGGGGTCTCGGGCGACGCGGGCGGCTCGGGAACGGGCTAGGTCGACGCGGCGCGTCGGGGCGAAGGCGGGGGCGCGGTCGGGCGCGGGGTCGGGCGGTCGGGGCCTCGCCTAGACCGAATACGAGCAGGCGGCGCGAGCGGCGGACGGCGGCGGGGCCTCGGGCGTTCGTCGGCCGGGACCTGCAGCGCGCGAAAAGAAAAAAGGAGCGCGTCATCTTGACCGCGAGGGAGAGAGAAGAAGAGAGAGAGGGACGGCTTCGAGGTTTACTCACGGAGCATGTCGGCGTGACGCGAAGACGGCGACGGCGCGGGTGCGGCTCTGGCGAGCGATTTCGGCGGCCTGGCGGCATAACCGAGGGGAAGGGCAGACGGGAAAAGAGGAGGGGGCTGCGGGGTTTAAATGGACGCGCTCAGGGCTACGAGATAGGGACGGAGCGCGGAGTTTCCGGCGGTGACGGCGCGCGGCGGCGAAGAAGGAAGGCGGCGCGCGTCGCGGGCGCCTTCCAAACGGGGAAGAAGCCCCTGACAGGTGGGGCCCACCTGTCAGCGGGTGCGGGCGCGGCGCGGGCGAGCGGCGGGGCCGGCCGGGCTGCGGCGCGCGCGAGGGATTGGGCCGGTTCGGCTCAAAGTGGCCGGGCCGGTCCGGTTTCCTCTTTTTTTTTTCTTTTAGCCTTTTCTTTTTCTGCTTTTCTCAATTCTTTGATAACTTTTGATTTTGAACTCCAAATCGGTCCAAATAAATTTCAGAAAATTTGTAAAATCATGTTCTACCATGATACAACTTTTGGGAGTAGTTTCCCCTCAAAATAAAATGCATAAAAAAACATTTTCCCTATAAATGCCTTTAGGGCTATATATCTATTTAAATAAAATACGTTTTCAACTCCAAATAATTATCCAAAAATTATGAGATAGCTTATATATGCATTAAACCCCTTCTATGCATAAACCCTATTGGTTTCAAAATTCCAAAGCCCAGATGGGTGTAAACAAAGTCTTTTAAAGCCTTTTGAGATTCAAATTTGAATTCAAACATGCGATTGTGGCATGATGCTTATGGATGCAATGCACATGTCAAAGTTCGAAATTTTTGGGATGTTACAGACCTAACCCCCTTAAGATGAATCTCGTCCTTGAGATTCGGTGTGGTTAGCAAAAAGGTGTGGGTGGTCTTCTTTAAGATCATCTTCGCGCTCCCAAGTGGCTTCTTCTTCTGTGTCATGGTCCCACTGGACTTTGCAAAACTTGATGGTCTTGGATCGGGTTTGTCTCTCAGCTGTATCCAAGATCCTGATTGGTTTCTCCTCATAGGTGAGGTCACTCTGCAATTGCACTTCCTCAAGGGGTATCGTATCCCTTAGTGGTGTGTCGGCCATCTCAGGGTGACACTTCTTTAGTTGCGATACATGGAAGACATTGTGGACATTGGACAGTGTTTCTGGTAAGTCCAACTTGTAAGCCACTTCTCCTTGGCGTGACAAGATCTTGAAAGGCCCAATGAAACGGGGTGCTAGCTTTCCCTTGATTCCAAATCTTTTAACTCCGCGTATCGGTGAAACTCTGAGATACGCTCTCTCCTTAGCCTCGTAGGTCACCTGCCTACGTCTGGTATTGGCGTAGCTCTTTTGTCTTGACTGGGCTACCTTCAGCCGGTCTCGGATGAGTCTAACCTTTTCTTCGGCATCCTTTATCAGGTCTGGGCCGAATAGGCTACGGTCTTCTACACCATCCCATAACAATGGTGTTCTGCACTTCCTTCCATACAAAGCTTCAAACGGTGACATTCCAATGCTGGCTTGGAAGCTATTGTTGTATGAGAATTCTGCATAAGGCAGATTGTCATCCCAACTGGATCCATAATCTAGAGCACAGGCTCTCAACATATCTTCAAGGATCTGATTTACTCTCTCGGTCTGTCCATCCGTCTGCGGATGAAAAGCTGTGCTGAATTCTAGTCTCGTTCCTAGAGACTCATGTAGTTGTCCCCAAAATCTTGAGGTAAATTTGGTACCTCTGTTTGAAACTATTTCCTTGGGTACTCCGTGTAAACACACTATTCTGGATATGTAGCGTTTCGCTAACTGTGCGCTGGTGTAAGTAGTCTTTACTGGTATGAAGTGGGCAACCTTGGTCAAACGATCAACCACTACCCAAATAGAATCGTATCCTGATCTGGTCCTTGGTAAACCGGTGATAAAGTCCATGCCAACTTTATCCCATTTCTAGTCTGGGGTCCTTGAACTGTTCGCATAGCTTTGGTGGTCATTCTCGAGCTGTTAGTCCATTCAAATAGCCCTTGCGGCTCAAAGCATCGGCTACGACGTTAGCCTTGCCTGGATGATATTGTAAATTCAGGTCGTAATCTTTTATCAGTTCTAACCATCTTCTCTATCTCAGGTTCAACTTCTTCTGACTGAAAATGTACTTCAGACTCTTGTGGTCAGTAAACAGCTCACAATGCTTTCCCATCAGATAGTGTCTCCAAGTCTTCAGGGCGTGCACTACCGGTGCTAACTCCAAGTCATGAGTGGGATAGTTGCCTTCGTGGCTCTTTAGTTGCCGCGAAGCGTACGCTACAACTCTTCCTCCTTGCATTAACACTCCTCCCAATCCTTGACGTGAGGCGTCACAGTATACTTGAAAATCCTCTTGTAGGTCAGGCAAAACAAGGATGGGTGCAGACACTAGTCTTTTCTTCAATTCCTGGAAGCTCTCTTCACAAAACTCATTCCAGGCAAACTTCTTTTCCTTCTTCAAGAGCTCAGTCATGGGTTTCGCTATTTTAGAGAAGTTCTCAATGAACCTCCGGTAGTAGCCAGCAAGTCCAAGGAAACTACGGACTTCTCCGACGTTCTTCGGTGCCTCCCATTCTGTAACTGCTGCAACCTTAGTGGGATCAACAGCTACTCCGGCTCCTGAAACTATGTGTCCTAGAAAGCTGACTTCTGATAACCAAAATTCACACTTGCTAAATTTGGCGTACAGCTTGTGTGCTCTCAACTTCTCCAAAATCATGCGCAGATGCTGCTCATGCTCTTCCTTGCTCTTGGAGTAGACCAATATGTCATCGATGAATACTACGACAAACTTGTCCAAGAATTCCATGAACACCTTGTTCATCATGTTCATGAAGTATGCAGGTGCATTGGTCAATCCAAAAGGCATCACGGTATACTCATACAGTCCATACCTAGTGGTGAATGCCGTCTTGGGTATATCCATCTGTCGGATCTTCAGCTGGAAATACCCTGATCGCAGGTCGATCTTTGAGAATACTTGAGCTCCCTTCAACTGGTCGAATAAATCATTGATTATGGGTAAGGGATACTTATTCTTTATCGTCACCTCGTTTAGTGAACGATAGTCAATGCACATCCATTGGCTCTTGTCCTTCTTTTCTACAAACAGGACAAGTGCTCCCCATGGTGATGAACTGGGGCGGATGAAACCTTTCGCTAACTGTTCAGCTAGCTGCTTCTTCAATTCCTTTAACTCATCCACAGCCATCTTATATGGTCTCTTGGCTATGGGTCCACTTCCGGGCATTAACTCAATGAGAACTCCACATCACGATCCGGTGGCATGCCTGGTAATTCCTCTGGAAACACGTCTGGGTATTCCTTCACTATTGGTACATCGTCCATGCTAACCCCCTTAAGAGCATTAACCTTGGGTTTCTTAAGCTCGTGGGTTGACTTGTACCGGATGCATCTCTTGTCTGGGGTTGTGAGTGTGACAGTTCTCTGGGCACAGTCTACTAATCCTTCATATAGGGTCAGCCAGTCCATTCCTAGGATTAGGTCCAGTCCTCGGGAATCTATAACTATGAGATCAGAGGGAAAATTGTGTCTCCCAATACTTAGCGGTAGCTGGTGGCAATGTCGGGTTGCTAGCATTATTCCACCCGGTGAGTTTACTTTCATAGGTCTACTCATGGTCTCAGAGGGTAATTTGCCTCTTTCTACCAATACTCTTGAAATGAATGAATGCGATGCTCCAGTGTCAAACAGAGCTAGTACTTCAAAAGCATTAATGTGGAAGGTGCCAAGTATGATACCTGGTTCCTCGGTGATCTCTTCCACGTCCACGTGATTCACGTGGCCCTTCTGGAATGGATTGGGCTTGTTCCCAGTGCCATCCTGGTTGTCCGGGCAGTTGCTGGTATAGTGTCCCATCTTGTGACACTTGTAGCACTCCACCTTGCTCATGTCCTTATTGGCATTGTGGTTCTGACCATTGTTGTTCTGGCCATTGCTGTTGTTCTTGCCATTCCCGTTGCCATTGATGTGCCTTAGGCGAGCGAACTGATGCTGTTGCTGATGCTGGTGCTGCTGATGGTGCCGGTTCACATTGCCACCCTGATGGTGGTGTCCTTGGTTTCCCTGGCGGTGGTGGTGACTATTTCCCCCACTGCGGTGGCTGTTCTGGTTCCCGTTCCTGCTCAAGGAGGAACTGCCATTTCCATCATAGGAGGTGCGCTGCTTCTGGTGCGGGCCAGTGTGAGAGCCTCTTTGGTGAAGTCTCTTCTTGCGGTTTTCCAACTGAGTGAGCTTACTCTCCAGAATGATGGCCTTGTCAATCAAAGACTGGTAGGTGGGGGTGTAAGCAATAGCAAGTTGAACTGACAGCTCGTCGTTCAGACCGTCCAAAAGCTTCTCCCTGCGGTTGGCATCGGTGTTCACATCATCCGGTGCATAGCGGGATAGTTGGTTGAAAACCTCTATATATTCTAACACAGAGCGGCTTCCCTGTCGCAGCCTGTGGAATTCTTTCTTCTTCAGGCTGAGCACTCCCGCAGAGATGTGGGCGGTGCGGAAAGCTTCCTGGAACATGTCCCAGGTGACATCCTCGATGGGGGTGGTAATCTGAAAATTCTCCCACCAAGATGCTGCGGGTCCTTCTAGCAAATGAGCTGCAAACCGCACTTTCTCTTCCTCAGTGCAGTTGATGGTGACCAAATTCTTATTGACTGAACGAAACCAATCGTCAGCCATAATAGGCTCAGTGGAGCTGGAAAAAGTGGGCGGGCGCAAACGTAGAAATCTGGTCAGCATATCCACTTGGGGTGGGTGGTGCTGCTGGTTGCTGTGGTTCTACTAGTTGTTGTTGCTGTTGTTGGCCAACTGTTGGGTGATCATCTGGAAGAATTGGGTCTGGGCGGCCAATAACTGCTGCATGGTGGCAGCATTCCCTTCTGCGTCGGCATTGTTAGCCTCGGCGTTGTTGGCGGGGTTCCGGCGTCTCGGAGGCATCTGTTTAGGGTAGCATAGATGAGGAAACAGATAGAATAGAGCTAAGGATAACTAAACCCCCAAACAAGATATACTCAAACATATATCAATCATACACTCATCAATCAAAAAGGTTTTGAAAAAAATCATAGCAAAACACACTTGTTTATGGTGGGAAATTTTTGGGATGTTACAATGAATCCCAAGCACTTTCTCTTGACCTACGCGTTGGGTATGCACGCTATCGGTACCGACGACAAGGTCAGGGCCAACTGGTTCCCGATGGTCCTCAAAGGATCAGGGAGGACTTGGTTGCTCAACTTGCCTGCCGGGTCCATAGCCTCCTGCGATGACCTGCGCGAGCAGTATGTGAATGCGTTCCAATGCGGCTACAAGCGCCCAGGAACCATGGCGGAACTGCACACGGTAGTGCAGAAACCAGGGGAGACGTTGCGGGACTTCACCAACAGGTTCTCCAACCTCTCCTACTCCATCCCTGAAGCGGAAGCGGCCGCCATCATCAACATGTACGCCATCAACGCTCGTGACCCAAAGATGTGTGAGAAGCTGAACACGCACCGGATCCGAACTACAAGGGATCTCTACGCCCTCGCGCACAAGGGTGCGAGGGCCGAGGAAGGGCGCTTGGCGCCCGAGCTTACCGCCAAAGCAGCGGCAAACCCACCCGAGGGTTCTAGAAAAAAGGGCTCCCAGAAACGCGGCGGGAAGCAAGTGCTTGCCGCAGAGCCGGGGGCTCCCGAGGCCCACCAAGACGGTGGCGTCGGTGGGAGCATCGGGTAGCAAGCCAGCGGTGGCCGCGCGCTGCCCCATCCACACCCACGCCACCCACGACATGCAGGACTGTCGCACTATCCAGACCATCAAGGAGAAGTGCGAGCAGCGCCACGAGGAGCGTCGTGCTGCCGGGGCTTGCTTCAACTGCACGGACATCGGGCACCTCTCCTGGGACTGCCCGAACAACCCCCGCAGCGGAGCATGCCGGGGCGCAGCCGGCGATGATAAAGGAGAACCCACGGGGGGTCGCGGTCAAGCCGGTGGAGGCAAGGACCGGCCTCCCCAGGGACACGACAAGCCTCACGCCGAATAGCGCGAGGATGACTGCAGTGATGACGCCGACGAGCCCGGCTTTCAGGAGCCTCACGATGTCGCCTCCATCCATGGGGGAGCGTACGCTCTCACGTCTCACGTTGCCGTGAAGCGGCTTACGCGTGAGGTCTATGCCCTCCTCCCCAGCGTGGAGGCGCAGCAGCCGTTGAGGTGGTCACATGTGCCGATCACCTTCAACTCGGATGATCACCCGATCCGTCTCTTGGGGTCAGGGGTACTTCCCCTCGTGGTGTCTCCGATCATAAACAACGTGACGGTGACAAAGGTACTGGTGGACAGCGGGGCAAGCCTCAACCTCCTATCCTCCAAGCTGGTGGAGAAGCTTTAGCTGCCCCTGGAGCAGATGAAGCCCACCGATCCGTTCCAGGGGATCAACCCCGGAGTGGTGCAGCCCATGGGGCGAATTACGCTCCCGGTGACCTTTGGTTCCCGGGAAGCGTTCCGGACTGAGCACATCATTTTCGATGTAGCTCACACCCCGTTGCCGTACAACGGGATCATTGGTCGGCCGGCGCTGATCAAGTTCATGGCGACAACCCATGGCGCCTATGGTCTGGTGACGATGCCGTCAACATACGGCGTAGTCTCCATCAAGGCGATCGGAAGGATGCTGCTTGGTGCGTGGGCGAGGTCGTGAAGACCTCCGCAGTGGTGGATCCCGGCGACTATGATGTTGCCGGGAACGAGGATCCACTTGCGGGTGAGCAACCCGCACAGAAGAAGGCGCGAGCCGCTCCCGGACATGACGCCGGGGCCCGTTCCAGCTCCAGCCTACGCGTCAGCAAGGGCGCGACGCTGAAGGAGGAGGGCACCAAGGTCAAGAAGGTGCCCCTGCATGCCGGCAACGAAGCGCGCACTCTCCATTTGAGCCTCGGCGACAAATAGGAAAGCGCCCTCGTCGCCTTCCTCCAGGAGAACTCTGACGTATTCGCTTGGGAGCCGTCAGATCTTCCCGGAGTCCCCAGGGAGGTGATCGAGCATCGGCTGGCGGTGCGGCCAGACACGCGGCCCGTCAAGCAGAAGGTTCACCGGCAAGAACAAGAACGGAAAGACTTCATCCAGCAGGAAGTGGAGAAGCTCAAGAACGCCAGGGCGATCAGGAAAGTGTTGTACCCTACTTGGTTAGAAAATCCTGTTGTAGTCCCTAAAGCTGGAAAAAAATTGTGCATGTGTGTAGATTTTACTGATCTTAATCTTGCATGTCCTAAGGACCCCTTCCCTGTACCCCGAATCGATCAAATAGTAGATTCTACAGCAGGTTGTGAGTCTTTGTGCTTTCTCGATGCCTTCTTCGGCTACCATCAGATTAAGATGGCAGTCGAAGACGAGGAGAAAACAACGTTTATCACCCCGGTTGGCTGCTACTGTTACACGTGCATGCCTTTCGGGCTGAAGAACGCGGGCTCGACATTTCAGCGCGCCCTGCACAAGTGTCTGGGACCCCAGCTAGGCCAGAATATCGAGACCTACATGGACGATATTGTCGTCAAATCGCGGTGTAGGGACTCGCTCGTCGGTGACCTGCAGGAAATGTTTAACAACCTCCGCAGGATCAAGCTCAAACTTAACCCCGAGAAATGCACATTCGGTGTGGACTTGGGGCACTTGCTAGGCTTCCTGGTCTCTCACAGGGGAATCGAAGCCAACCCACAGAAGATCGAGGCGATCGAGAAGATGGAGGCACCCCGCAAGGTTGGAGACGTCCAGCGCCTCAACAATGCGTTGCGGCGCTTGGCCATTTCATCTCAAGGCTGGGCGAGTGAGCCCTGCCTTTCTTCAAGGTGATGAAGAAGAAGGGTCCAATCAATTGGACTCCCGTGGCGAAAGCGGCGTTCCAGGACTTGAAGCAGTACCTGAAGTCACCGTCGGTCCTCGTCACACCCAAGCCGGGCGAGCCGTTGCTGCTATACCTGGCAGCGATGGACCAGGTAGTGAGCTCCGTGCTCGTTACCGAGAGGGAAGAGCAAGTCCCGGGGGCTGAGACGGAAGGGCCGGGGGCTCCCGACGAGCTGGAGGAACCCTCGGCTACCACTTCCGCCCCTGGGCCTGAGGGACAGCCCATGCAGGCTGCCCCCCGCAAACGGCTAGTGCAGCATCCCGTGTACTTCGTCAGCACGGTGCCGCACGATGTCCGGGTACAGTACCCGCAGGTCCAGAAGCTTCTGCTTGGGATCCAGCTCGCTCCACAGAAGCTGCGCCATTACTTTCATGTGCACAGCATCACGGTAGTGTCGGGGTTCTGCCTAGAACGGGCTCTCATCAACCGTGAAGCCACCGGGAGGGTGGCCAAGTGGAGGATGGAGCTGGCGGAGTTCGGACTGCGTTTCGCAAACACCAAGAGAATCAAGAGCTCCGCTCTTGCCGACTTCATCGCGGAGTGGACATCGACGGGCATAGAGGAAGAAGAGCCGGAAGCGAGCCTTCCTAGCAGATTGCACGAAGGGTACAAGGTCATGTACATCGACAGTGCCTTCTGCTTGCAGGGCGCCAGTGTCGAAGTGGTGATCGAGTCACCCACTGGAGATCAACTCAAGTTCGTAATACATCTCGACTTCGCCAACTCCACCAACAACACAGCAGAGTACAAGGGACTGCTTGCCAGGCTGCGCGCGGCGATCGCCCTCGACATCAAGCGCTTGGTTGTTCATGGGGACTCCCAACTTGTGATCAACCAGGTAAATAAGGACTACGACTGCCCCCAAATGGCAGCGTACGTCGAGGAAGTGCGGAAACGGGAGTCCAGGTTCAAAGGACTTCGGTTTGAGCACGTGGAACGCAAGGACAACTTTGTTGCGGATGAGCTGTCCAAATGGGCAACGGAACGCAGCAAGGTGCCTCCTGGGGTGTTCATACAGAGGCAGTCAAGGCCCTCTGTCGACCCCAAGACGGTTGCCGGGGAAGCCCCCCGAGCAACTCAAGGTGACCCTGCAACTGCGGGGGACCATGCCACCAAGCTTGTGGCATACACTAGCCGGGAACCACCACCCTGGGGGACGGATATTATTCGTTACCTCAGGGACGGGACCCTTCCGAAGGAAGACGTTGCTGCGGAGCGAGTAGCCTGGCAAGCCAAATGTACGCCCTGGTGGATGGGGAACTCTACCGGAGGCGTCCTAACGGAGTCATGCTCCTCTGTGTGCCCCAGGAAGAAGGGCGCACGTTGCTGGAGGATATACATCGAGGCACATGCTCGCACCATGTGGCCTCCAGGGCACTAGCTAGGAAAGCATTCCGGCACGGCTTTTACTGGCCGATAGCACTAGCCGACACCGAGCAGTTAGTCAAGACCTGTGAAGCGTACCAGTTTCACGCGTCTGGTCACCTGCACTACCCAGAAAGGGCCTTCCCAGATTGGAGTCAACTTGTTCCCGGCCTTCGTTCCTTGTATCCGGCGCAGGAAGAGGTCTCCAACCTCGAGCCCTCGGGGACGGACTCTCCTGTCATGATAACGACGGAGTCCCTGCTGGTAGCTTGTAGCTCGCACAGCAGCCCAGCATCGAATCTCCTCGATGAAGGTAAGGTCATCAATCCTCTGCGCGTGTTGCCTCTTGTCTCCGTACGCGCGTACTCGAGGTGACCCATGCTTGAGCTCGAGCGGCGGCACAGCTTCTGCACCGTATATGAGGGAAAACGGAGTTTGACCCGTCGCCCGACTTGGTGTGGTCCGCAATGACCACAACACGGGCTGGATTTCTTCAACCCAGTGTTTCCCGTGGCCCTTGAGCTTGTCAAAGGTTCTCGTTTTGAGCCCCCGCAGCACTTCCGCGTTGGCTCACTCCACTTGCCCATTGCTTCTCGGATGAGCGACGGAGGCAAAGTGAATTTTAGGGCCCATGTCCTCGCAATAAGCTTGGAACACCGCACTAGCAAATTGTGTGCCATTATCGGTGATGATGCCGTTGGGCACACCAAACCGGCACACAGTGCTCTTGAAAAACTTGATGGCTGCCTGTGCCGTGACGGCTCAGACAGGCTCCACCTCGATCCACTTCGAGTACTCGTAGCTGCCAACTGCTCTCGGATATTTCCCGATGATGTCTAGCCCCCAGACCGAGAACGGTCACAAGGACGGGTTGACTTGCAGGGCTTGCGCTGGTTGGTTGCTCTTCTTGGCGTGAAACTGGCACGCTTCACAGGTCTTGACTAGTTGTTCGACATCGGCTAATGCTATTGGCCAGCAGAAGCCGTGCTGGAATGCTTTCCCAACTAGCATGTGCCTCGATGGATATCTTCCAGCAGCACGCGTCCTTCTTCCTGGGGCACGCAAAGGAGCATAACTCCGTTAGGACGCCTCCGGTAGAGTTCCCCGTCCACCAGAGCGTACATTTTAGCTTGCCGGGCTACTCGCTCCACGGCAACGTCTTGCAGGGTGGCGGTTCCTGACTCGTGCATGCCACAAGCTTGGTGGCATGGTGCCCCGCAGCTGCGGGGTCTCCTTGAGTTGCCGGAGGGGCTTCCCCGGCAACCGTCTTGGGATCGACAGAGGGCTTGTGCCTCTGCACGAACACCCCAGGAGGCACCTTGCTGCGTTCCGCTACCCACTTGGACAGTTCATCTGCAACAAAGTTGTCCTTGTGCTTCATGTGCTCAAAGCGAAGTCCCTTGAACTTGGACTCCCGTTTTCGCACTTCTTCCACGTACGCTGCCATTTGGGGGAGTCCGTAGTCCTTGTTCACCTGGTTTATCACGAGTTTGTGAGTCCCTGCGAACAACCAGGCGCGTCATCGAAGTACCTGACCCAGTACCCCTCGTCCATCTTTCCGGGAAGGCTTGCTTCCGGTTCTTCTTCCTCTACGCCCGTTGACGTCCACTCCGTGACAAAGTCGGCGAGAATGGCCTCTTGATGATTTTGGAATCGCGAAACGCAGCCCGAACTCCGCCAGCTCCATTCTCAACTCGGCCACCCTCCCGGTGGCTTCATGGTTGATGAGGGACCACTCCAGGAAGAACCCCGACACCACCGTGATGCTGTGCGCCTGAAAATAATGGCGCAGCTTCCGTGAAGCGAGCAGGATCCCAAGCAGAAGCTTCTGGACCTGCCGATACTGTATCCGGGCATCGCGCAACACCGTGCAGACGAAGTATATGGGGTGCTGCACTAGCCGCTTGCGGGGGGCCGCCTGAGTGGACCGCCCCTCGGCTCCTGGGGGAGAGGTAGTGGCCTGGGGTTCCTCCGGCTCACCGGGAGCCCCGGGCCCCCTGTTCCAGCCCCCGGGACTCACTCTTCCCTCTCGGCAACGAGCACTGAGCTCACTACCTGGTCCATTGCCGCCAAGTATAGCAGCAACGGCTCGCCCGGCTTGGGGGCGACGAGGACTGGCGGCGACTTCAGGTACTGCTTCAAGTCCTGGAACGCTGCTTTCGCCTCGGGGTCCAATTTATTGGGCCCTTCTTCTTCATGACCTTGAAGAAAGGCAGGGCTCGCTCGCCTAGCCTTGAGATGAAATGCCCGAGCGCCGCAACGCACCCGTTGAGGTGCTGGACGTGTTTAACCTTGCGGGGTGCGTGCATCTTCTCGATCGCCTCGATCATCTATGGATTGGCTTCGATTCCCCGGTGAGACACGAGGAAGCCCAGCAAGTGCTCTGGGTCCACGCCGAACGTGCACTTCTCACGGTTAAGCTTGAGCTTGATCCTACGGAAATTGTCGAATGTCTCCTGCAGGTCGCCGACGAGCGAGCCCCTGTGCCCCAACTTGATGACGATATCGTCCATGTAGGCCTCGATGTTCCGGCCTAGCTGGGGTCCTAGACACTTGCGCGAAGCGCGCTGAAATGTCGAGCCCGCGTTCTTCAGCACAAAAGTCATGCATGTATAACAGTAGCAGCCAACCGGGGTGATAAACGTTGTTTTCTTCTCATCTTCGACCGCCATCTTAATATGATGGTAGCCGGAGAAGGCATCCAGAAAGCACAAAGACTCACAACCTGCTGTGGAATCTACTATTTGATCGATCCGGGGTAATCTCTTCATCGATATCAAGATCAGACAAGCAAGACGTAGGGGTATTACCTTTCGAGGGCCCTGAACCTGGGTAAATCGTGTCCCTTGTGTCCTTGTTAGCCGACGGTGTCGCTGATACGCACACTACGTGTCTTCTCCCTGATCTAAAGCTCATCAACATGGGCACTGTCGAAGGTGACCCTTCGTCATTGGCACCGACCGTGGGGAAGACATGTGTCGGATCTACGATTCCGGCGGCCTCATCTTCATCGGGCGAGTCGTCGACTCAGGCGGAGTCGATGACTCTCGGCTCCTTCCACTTCACCTGTAACATCCGAAAATTTCAAAAACCTTCCATATGCATTGCACTCATAAGCATCATGCCACATTTGCATTTCTGAATTCAAATTTGAATCTCAAAAGGCTTTAAAAATATTTTTATTTCAATTTAAACCCTAGGGTTTCACCCATTTGAGCTTTGAATCTTTAATCCAATAGGGTTTAACTATAAAAGGGGTTTATTGCATAAATGAGCTATCCCATAATTAATTAAGATTTTATTTGGAGGGGAAAAAGTATTTCATTTAAATACTTATATAGCCCTAAAGGCATTTATAGGGCAAAAGTATTTTTTATATATTTTATTTTGAGGGGAAATTACTCCCAAAAGTTGAATCATGATAAAACATGATTTTACAAATTTTTTGGAATTTATTTGGACCAATTTGGAGTTCAAAATCAAAAGTTATCAAAGAAATCAGAAAAAGAAAAAGAGAAAAGGCTAAAAGAAAAAAAAAGGAGTAAACCGGACCGGCCCGGCCAAATGGATGAACCAGCCCCGTTCCGCGCGAACCGACCGAGCCAGACTGGCCCAGCGCTGCACACGCGCGCACCTGCAGCCGCTGACAGGTGGGGTCCGCCTGTCAGGGCCTTCGTCTTCCCCGAAGGAAACCCCGCGCATCACGCCGCCGCCTGCCGTTTTTGCCGCCGCGCCATCCCCGCCGAGATCTCCTCGCTCCGTCCATAATTCGCAGCACCGACCACGTCCCTATAAAGGCCACGGCCTCCTCTCCTCTTTTCCCCTAAAACCCCACGCGCACACGCCCCCAGGCTGCCGGAATTTACCGCCGGAGAACTCCACTGCCGCCGCCATCCATCGCTTCGTGACGACACGCCGGTGAGCCCTCGCGTGCGAGTCTTCAAATTTCCGGAGCTCCTCGACCATGCGCACATTTTGACATGCACGATTGTGTTTATGGTGCCCCCTAGCCGCCAGAGCCATGCCGCCCGACCTCGCCGGAGATGCACCACAAGTCGCCGGAGCCTTCCCGTCGTCCTAGGCGTCGCTGTGAACCTCCTCTCGCCGTTCCAAGCGCGTCACCGCCTCCACCGCGTCGCGCCGCTCACGTCCCCGGCCTTCCCCGAGCCGCCCGCTTCGCCGGAACCACCCGCCCGTGCCGCGCCGCCGCCGGACCCCATCGCCGGAACCCTAGGGTTTCCTGGATGAGAGCCCGAACGATCTCAGCCGTCCGATCTTGGCCAACGGCCGAGATTACATCTCCTATTATTTTTAAACGAACCGGTACCGACCAATGAGGATGCGACACGTGGCACTTTAATAGAAAAATAAAAATGTAATTTTAATCCCCCGGTTTAATTAAATGGCGCATTTGCAGAAAGCCCCTGTAACTTCTGCAAGTTTGTAAGTACAATTTAAATTCTGGATGATACGATGTAATAAAGTACTTTTGACCTTTGTATCTTGGTATTACATGTTGAACTGTCTGTGCTGTAGCAAAGTCTTATCCTCCTGCCATTGGGTCTTCTCCTCTAGCAGATGACCGACTAGCTTCTCAGCATCGTCAGTCCTGGTCATCTCCTCACCAAGGCAGGTCTCCAGATCCTCGGTGTTCTTCTCCATGCTCTCGAACTGGGCAGCCACCTCGGACACCTCTTGGTCGTCGGCTGCTGGAAGGGCCTGGCACGTGTGGTCCCGCCTTCCAAAGAGACGGAAGGGAGAGGTCTCAGTGAACTCGTGGCGATAGTCCCGGCACACCTGCGCGAAGGCGCACTGCATGGCAAACTAAAGGCCTTGCTCGAAGGTGGGGTAGCGGGCGATGAAGGTGATATCCTGTGTAGCAGGCGCGATCTCACGCCCGCGGATCTTCGCCTCGATCTCCCACCGTGGCTGCCATCCTTCTGGCACGGCGGGCTCGACTCGGCCTCTGAACCTCGGTGGTGGAAGGTCGAGGGACGCACACAGTGCTGCCAAAGGGGCACTGAACAACTGGTCGTCGTCCGTGGAGGGGTAGTAGACTCGGGTGAACGGCGGTACATTGCCGAACCCATCTATAGAAAACCAAGAAGGTAGATAAGGGAGTATCAGTGACATGATCAAATGGTCGGATATATGGAAGAAAAACAAGGTAAATGTAGTAGAGTGGGAATGAAGTAATAAACATTAATGTTAGGGTGGAAATGTCAATATAATATTGGATGCATAATATTATGTGGATAACATGGCAACATGATTATAGTGGTGTATGGGGTAATAAAAATAAATATGCATCTGTGGTATAAAGCATAGTATATGGTGTATATGTGGAATAAAACAATAAACATGTCATGCATATGTAAGCTATAAATGCAAAGGTTTAGATGAATAGGGAGAAGGAATATATATATATATATATATATATAAAGATCAGATAGGGATAAGAAGTAGTCCTAAGGTTTGGTCTTTGGTATGTCTTATCCTAATCCAAGGCTAGGGTCACGTTCCTACAGGCAACACATTGCTCTGATACCATCTGAAGCGACCGCTCCCTTACTAGGGTTCGATCTCTGTGCTTAATTGTGCTAGTCCCTAGATCGACTCACTAGCACACACAGTTCAAGATGTAATACCTAGATACAAAGGTCAAAAGTACTTTATTACATCGTATCATCCAGAACTTAATTGTACTTACAAACTTGCATGACCTCCCAGGCCAGCATTAACAAATATTGTTTCAAAACCATGATAACATTGTATCATAAAACTGCAGCGGAAAGGTAGAGCAAATGGGCCTCATCTACTCCCAGAGGAGAGAGCATGTTGGAATGTAAGCACATGACCCAAAGAACATCAACGAACCTCAATCTTCGTCTGATTCACCGGCATTATTAATTGCAGCCACTACGTGGTCAATACATTGAATGTATTGGCAAGCTCACCTGGAAGTTATAACAGATCCTACCAAGTATATGCAATTGAGGTAGTGGGGTTCATGCTTTATGGCGTGGTAGCAAAACATAGTTTATCTTACTACAATTGAATGTTACAATATTGTTAACTAATGGACATAGGGTAGAAATACCCATGCTCCTATTAACCTAGAGCACATTGAGTAGAAACATCAAGTGCCCCTACCCTGTTCAAACCATTCATTTTATTTAAGAAGTTGGAATGAGTGAGACCTTCCTTACAGCCCCTATATCCAGTTGCTCATAATTGTCCGTAACCGGGGACACGGCTAAGTACTTAGTTTGACACTCTCGAGAGGTTGTACACATTCCCCACAAGAATTCGACGTGTTAATCCCCTGCCGTCCTCCAGGTGGAGAGGTTGCTCATAATAGTCCTATCAATGCATTTCTACAAACAACTCTAATGTATGCTATGATGCAGTTGGAGTTCAAACACTCGTCACAATCACAAGGTTTGCTCTCCGAGAAAACCATACGAAACAAGCAATATACACACACATAAACACACAATTCAAACATGACAAAAGAATGTATGCTATGATGCGATGCAACATATGACATGATTGGATTTGTTTTATTCGGATGATCTAATGGTCCAAAGCATTGATAATTAAGCACATGTAATTAGGGTTTTAAACAATTAGCAAAGGTTGGGGTTTAAACCCTAAAATGAGGTTTTATTGGCATCAGCCAAACAAATAATTCAAAATATTCATTTCCCTGTCCCAATGGACAGAGGATAGTAAAACAAATTTTTGGGCACTGGTTTCATTTAAAAAGGGCTTCTAAATAATTAGTTATGAATTAAAAGGTATTAAACCCTATTCTGTAATTTGAATGTGATTCAAAAACTCAAATTTGAAAACGGACAGTGCCAAAAGATTCTACATTTCCTAAGGATTCCAAAAAGGTGTGGATCATCAAATTTGGCCAAACAGATTAAAAGATATGATCATTTGAAGTTACAAGGGCTTTTCTGCAAAAGTGCCATTTAATTATTCTGGGGGATTTAAATTAGATTTTCATTTTATAATTCGGGTTCCACGTGTCGCACCCTTATTGGCGCGTACCGATTCGATTAAAAATAAAAGCTAGTTCTAATCCTAGCCGTTGGAGATGGATGGACGGTCGAGATCTCACCTCCGGGAACTAGGGTTCCGGCGAGGCGTCCGGCGGCGGCGGGGCGTTCCGGGGGTCCCCGGAGCTCGAGGAAGCAACGGGCGAGGGCGGCGCGGGGCGGTGAAGACCGTGACACGGTCCGCACGACGAAATGAGGTCGAGGGCGACGCCGAGGATGGCGGGGACTCCCGGCGGCGTGGGCGCGGCTCCGGTGAGGTTCGGGCGGCGCGTTCCGGCGGCTAGGGGGCACCATAAACAAAGCTACGCATGTCAAAAGATGCGCATGGACGAGAGTCTCCAGAAATTTGAAGATGCGGGAGGAATGGCTCACCGGCGAGGTCGGCGGCGCGAGGACGGCGGCGGCGCGAAGCTTTTCCGGCGAGCAAATTCGTCGGCATGTGTCGTTGCTCGGTGCTTCGACACCGTGGGCGTGCGGCCACGTCCCCCTTTTAGGTTCGGTAGGGGCGTCTGGGGCGGAGACCCGGTGATCGCCGGCACGGCCGATGAGGCCCTACGGGGCCGGCGAGACGAAGTGCTAGGGGTACGCGCTAGTCCAAGAACAGACGCACGCACGTTTTTTACCCAGGTTCGGGCCACCCGGAGGTGTAAAACCCTACGTCCTGCCTGTCTGAGCTGATATTGATTACGGATCAAATGTTTACAGATTGCCGGGCAAGCTCCCGGGCTTTCTCTCAGTGGTTAGGCACTCCTCACCGCTCTCTGCTGGCTGCCTACTGGATCCACTAAGCATCTATTAAGCGAGCTTCGTCCGAACCAACTAACTGACCAACTGACCAATCCCCTTGACCGTTGGCATGGGTCCTCCTTTTATACACAAGGGGACGCCACATGTGCCACGGTGCATGAGCTACAAGTGTCCAACGGGGAGGCATGCAACTCCCCCCGGTGAGCTGGTGGCGTGCATGGGTGCCACCCCGGCTGCTAGGGGCCTAAGACCCTAGGGTAGGATTAGACAACCACTGTTCCTTGGATCGGACAGGTAACTACCCGTCGGTCGGCTCGCTTACTGAGTCGTGCGCCTTACTCCTTGCTTCGGTGGGACCGCGCGTCCGGCGCCTGCCCCGCGCCCGCGCGGCGCTGTAAACGGGGCCCAACGACCCGAGGCAGGGGTACGTGCCCGGGAACCCCCAGTCCCAGCAAGTCGACCTCGGGAAGCACCTGGGCCCAACGCACCCAGGAACCCCCTCCCGGGAAGCAGCTTCCCGGGAGGTGCCCAAGCGGGAATATTCCCCGAAGCCACTCTAGCCCCTTTCGGGCTGGTAGCTTGCCGGGGAGCTCATAGACGTTCCCCGGGATGAGACCTTCCCGGGAACTCGGGAGAGGGGCCCGCGTGTCGCGCAGCGATGGTACCCCGGGTACCACTGGTGCGACAGCGGGGGCGCGTGATGACGTGGGCAAACAGAGGGGAAAGAGGCGGGTGGCTTGGGCTTTATAGGTGCGCGGGCT
Source organism: Brachypodium distachyon (assembly GCF_000005505.3). Lineage (NCBI taxonomy): Eukaryota > Viridiplantae > Streptophyta > Magnoliopsida > Poales > Poaceae > Brachypodium > Brachypodium distachyon. The sequence goes on from NC_016135.3 coordinate 8,171,416, forward strand.
GTTCGCTTCGGGAAGGCCTAAATCGGCAGGGGCGGCGATGGCGCGCGGCGAATCTGGCGCGGACACAGCGCCGTGACGCGGGCGGCTTTCCTAACGAGGAAGAAGGCCCTGATAGGTGGGCCCCACCTGTCAGTGGCAGCGGGCGCGCGCGCGGGGCGGACCGGGCCGGTTGGGCCGGCTCGCGTGCAGTCGGGCGGGGCCGGTTTTCCTTTTTTTTCTTTTCTTTTTTTTCCCTTTTCTCATTTCTTTGATAACTTTTGATTTTGAACTCCAAATTGGTCCAAATAAATTCCAGAAAATTTGTAAAATCATGTTCTATCATGATACAACTTTTGGGAGTAGTTTCCCCTCAAAATAAAATACACAAAAATACATTTGCCCTATAAATGCCTTTAGGGCTATATAACTATTTAAATAAAATAGTTTTTCAACTCCAAATAATTATCTTAAAATTATGGGATACCTTATTTATGCAATAAACCCCTCTTATAAATAAACCTTATTGGTTTGAAGATCCAAAGCCCAAATGGGTGTAAACCCTAGGGTTTAAATTGAAACAAAATCTTTTAAAGCCTTTTGAGATTCAAATTTGAATTCAAAAATGCAATTGTGGCATGATGCTCGTGGATGCATTGCACATGTAAAAGTATGAAATTTTGGGATGTTACAAACGACGAACTCGCCGTTAACCTGGCAGTTGTTTACATCCCGACCTACCAGTCACTCATGGACAAAGCCATCATTCTTGAAAACAAGCAAAATTAGATGGAAAACCGGAGGAAGAGGCCTCACCATGGCAACAACCACGCTGGTCCACACCAGAAGCCGCGCACCTCGTACGAGGGTAGTGGCAGCTCTTCGATGGTTAAGCATGGTAACAACCATCAGGGTCACCATGGAGGGAGTGGACACCATCACCGTCATGGAGGTCAAGGACACCACCACCACCAGGGAGGTAATGGCAGCCGGAACCACCAGCACCAGCATCAGCATCAGCATCAGCACCAGTGTCCAAGGATCAACAATAGCAAGGGCAATGGTCAGAACAACGGAGGCAACCCAGGGCAGAGCCGTACTATTGGCAGAGATTTGAGTCAAGTGGAATGCTTTAAGTGTCACAAGATGGGGCACTGCTCCAATGATTGCCCTGAGAAGTTCAATGAGGCGGGAGCAAAGCCCAACCCATTCCAGAAGGGCAACGTGAACCATGTCAACGTGGAGGAAATCACGAAGGAGCAAGGTATCGTAATCGGCACCTTCCGCCTAAATTCTTTTGAAGCACTCGTACTGTTTGATACCGGTGCATCGCATTCTTTCATCTCAAAGATTTTTGTGCATAAGAATGGATTAACCACTAGTACCTTAGTGAACCCTATGAAGGTGAAGTCACCTAGGGGAGAGATGATAACGGCTTATGAATGCGGAATGCTGACACTATGGAAAACACAACTTCCCCACAGACCTGATAGTGTTAGGATCAAAAGGTTTGGATGTGATCCTAGGAATGGATTGGTTAGCCAAGTATAAAAGACTCATAAATTGTGTCAAGAGGACAATCACACTCACAACCCCGAAGAAGAAGCGAATCCGCTTCAAGTCAACCTATGAGCTTGAGATACCCAAGGTGAATTCTCTTAAGGGGGTTAGCCTAGTGATAGCCTCGAGGGTGTCCCGATCTTTCGATGAGATACCTAATTATCGATTTGGTAGGAGGTGACGTTGACGATCCGACTACAACCTAGGAGGCAGCGCCTTAGCGATCGATACACCAACTCCAGAAGGTTATTGATCCCGCGGGGGCACGATCAACCTGACCACGAAGGTCTTTGTTCCTGCAAGCAATCGAAGAACAAGCAAGAACAAGATGAAAAGCAATCTGAAATTGCGAATAGGAGATATGAAGGTTCACGAATCTGAATACTCAATATAGTTGGAGTCTTGATGACGGTAAAACAGGTGGTCTAACCGACACACGCGATTACACGAAAGTAGCAAAGGCTAAACTTTATCTAATCAAAACCCAAGGCTCCATGGGGGGGCTCATGGGGTATAAATAGGAGGGGAACTAGGTGGTTTTCGGACAGGTCCTTGAGGGACTCCGAAACGGCCTAGGAATCCTCCTAAAACACAACGAAAACATCTAAAAATTGGCTGGACCCTATTACATGGCCTTAGGCCCAATAAAGCAAGGTTATAACCCTCATCTTTGGCCCATAGATACCCATTGGAGGGAGAATCCTCCACTTGGCCGAAATCCCATTGATGAAGAGGATGCGGCCTTCTTCTCATCTCTCGTTATGGCGGTTTCAATGTTCTGAAATCATCACTTGAGCTAGCTCCCGCCACCTTGCTGCCACCTCCATGGTTTGCTGTCCAACGCTGATCCTTGAGGTGCAAGCTAGGTCCTTCATTCCTAAAACACATAAAAGAACCCATCTTAGGCAGCAGCATGTTCTCATTAATATTAAATGAAGTACCGAGGAACGAAAGTACCTGATAATTTAGTTGTCGTGCACGAGCTCTAGTAATTGGTCCATGTATCTCCGGTACTTGAGGTGTATGTGCTGTAGGGGCTGTGGTTGTATCATTAGTTGGGATGTCCTCATCATCCTCCCCTTCTTGAATCGAAGTCGTCCTCGACGGTAGTTCATCTTCTTCTCCCAAATAAGGCTTCAAATCTGCAATATTAAACGTGGGACTAACCCCAAAATCTGCAGGTAGCTCAAGTTTATATGCATTATCATTAATTTTTGCTAACACCTTAAAGGGACCATCAGCTCGTGGCATTAACTTAGACTTGCGCAAATCAGGGAAACGATCTTTGCGCAAATGCAACCAAACAAGATCTCCAGGTTCAAACACAATTTGTTTTCTGCCCCTATCTCCCGCAAGTTTATACTTAGAATTCATGCGCTCAATGTTCTCTTTAGTCGTCTCATGCATTTTTATTATAAGTTCAGCACGTTCCTTAGCATCAAAGTTAACTTTTTCAGAAGTTGGCAAAGGTAACAAATCAATTGGTGCACGAGGCATAAAACCATAAACAATTTCAAAAGGGCACAATTTTGTGGTTGAATGCAGTGCACGATTATAAGCAAATTCAATATGAGGTAAACATTCTTCCCACATTTTCAAGTTCTTCTTTAAAACAGCCCTAAGCATAGTAGATAATGTTCTATTAACAACTTCAGTTTGTCCATCTGTTTGGGGATGACATGTAGTACTAAAAAGCAGTTTGGTCCCCAACTTAGCCCATAAACATCTCCAAAAGTGGCTAAGAAATTTTGTGTCACGATCTGAAACTATAGTATTGGGCACACCATGCAAGCGAACAATTTCACGAAAGAATAAATCAGCAACATTTGTAGCATCATCGCTCTTATGACAAGGTATAAAATGTGCCATCTTAGAAAATCTATCAACAACAACAAATATGCTATCCCTCCCCTTCTTAGTTCGAGGCAATCCCAAAACAAAATCCATTGATATATCTTCCCAAGGAACATTAGGAACAGGGAGAGGCATATATAAACCATGAGGATTGAGTCGTGACTTAGCTTTTTGACATGTAGTGCAACGAGCGATAAATCTCTCAACATCCCGTCTCATCCGAGGCCAAAAGAAATGATCAGCGAGCACATCTTCGGTCTTTTTCACGCCGAAGTGACCCATCAACCCTCCTCCATGTGCCTCCTGTAACAACAAAAGACGAACGGAGCTATCTGGGATGCATAGCTTGTTAGCACGGAACACAAATCCATCATTAATGACGAACTTGTTCCATGTTCTGCCCTCTTTACAATGCTGCAAAACATCCTTAAAATCTGCATCATGTTCGTATTGTTCTTTTATAGTCTCCAATCCAAATATCCGAAAATCAAGCTGAGATAACAAGGTATAACGACGTGATAACGCATCAGCAATAACATTATCTTTACCCTTCTTATGTTTAATAACATACGGAAAAGACTCAATAAATTCAACCCATTTAGCATGACGACGGTTCAGCTTTGCTTGACTACGAATATGCTTCAAAGATTCATGATCAGAATGTATAACAAATTCTTTGGGCCATAAATAATGTTGCCATGTTTCTAAAGTCCGAACGAGAGCATATAATTCCTTATCATAAGTAGAATAATTCAGACTAGGCCCACTCAATTTTTCACTAAAGTATGCAACAGGTTTTCCGCCTTGTAACAACACACCTCCTAAACCGATTCCACTAGCATCACACTCCAACTCAAAAGTCTTATTAAAATCAGGAAGTTGGAGTAAAGGAGCATGTGTCAACTTATCTTTCAATATGAGAAAAGCTTCTTCTTGTGCAGCGCCCCATACATATGGAACGTCCTTCTTTGTGAGCTCATTAAGCGGTGCAGCAAGGGTGCTGAAATCCTTTACAAAGCGGCGATAAAACCCAGCGAGTCCAAGAAAGCTCCTCACTTGGGTGACCGTTGTTGGAGTTGGCCAGCTTTGAATTGCGTCGATCTTGGCCTTATCAACTTCTATGCCCTGTGGAGTGACAACATAGCCAAGAAACGAAACTCGATCGGTGCAAAAGGTGCACTTCTCAAGGTTACCAAACAAACGTGCATCTCTCAAAGCATCAAAAACAGCACGTAAATGATTCAAGTGGTCTTCTAAAGAGCTGCTGTAAATCAATATATCATCAAAATAAACCACCACAAATCGTCCTATGAAAGCACGTAAAACTTCGTTCATTAACCGCATGAAAGTGCTAGGTGCGTTAGTAAGACCGAAAGGCATGACTAACCACTCATATAGTCCAAACTTAGTTTTAAATGCTGTTTTCCATTCATCGCCTAATTTCATTCGAATTTGGTGGTAACCACTACGTAAATCAACTTTAGAGAACACGGTAGAGCCACTTAATTCATCTAACATATCATCAAGTCTAGGAATTGGGTGACGATAGCGAATAGTGATGTTATTAATAGCTCTACAATCTACACACATACGCCAAGAACCATCTTTCTTTGGTACCAAAATAACAGGAACAGCACAAGGACTAAGGGATTCACGAATATAACCTTTGTCGAGCAATTCTTGAACTTGTCGTTGAATCTCCTTCGTCTCCTCTGGATTGGTACGGTAGGGCGCACGGTTGGGCAGCGAAGCACCAGGAATTAAATCAATTTGATGTTCAATCCCTCGAATAGGTGGTAATCCTGGTGGTACGTCTTGTGGAAAGATGTCGGAATACTCCTGCAAAACGTGAGTAACAGCAGGGGGCAAAGAGGGAGGCATATCCTCAAATGAAAACAAAGCCTCTTTGCAAATGAATGCATAGCAAACAGAATTATTCGTATCTAACTCAGAAATATCGGATTTACTTGCAAGCAAGCATGCACGTTTCAATTTAATTTCATTAACATGTTTCGGTTCAGATTTGCTAGTAGACGCTTGGTGCTTAAATTCTTTAGCGACATTATGGTTCTCACTCTTATCCTTCTCTTTGCTCTTTGCTCTACTAGCTCTAGCAAGATCATCTTTCACAATTTGTTCAGGAGTCATAGGTTTCAAACCAATTTTCTTACCAGCATGCATAAAAGAATAATGATTAGTTCTACCATGATGAACAGAATCTGTATCATATTGCCATGGACGACCGAGTAACATAGAACATGCTTGCATAGGTACCACATCACAATCCACAAAATCAGAATATGTACCAATAGTAAAGTGTGCACGGACTGTTCTAGTTACCTTGAGCTTACCGCTGTTGTTAAACCATTGAATGTAGTAAGGGTGGGGGTGCGGCCTGGTGGTAAGAACAAGTTTTTCCACCATCTCCGTGCTGGCCAAATTATTGCAACTTCCCCCATCTATGATGATACGAACAGCGCGTTCCTTGATGACCCCTTTTGTTTGGAACAAGTTATGCCGCTGATTTTGTTCGGCGTGACTCATTTGGACGCTCAAGGTGCGTTGTGCAATCAAACTCAAGTACTGATCAGCGGCTTCAGCTCCCATTAACTCCTCGTCATGGTGGGCAGCGGGGTCTTCTTGCTCTTCCTCGACAATGAGAGCATAGGTAGCTTCGTCAAAATCACTGGCTGAATCATATACTCCGTCTTCACGTATGATCATAACGCGTTTGGTTGGACAGTCCCGCTGAAAATGCCCGTATCCTTTGCACCTACGACATTGGTTATCTCCGGTCCGTCCGGTGGAAGCAACGGACGCTGCTGAACTTTGTGCAGAGGCAGCGGGTGTATTTCTTGTTGCTGCTGGTCCAACCTTTGCGGATGTAGGTGTAGAGGTACTTTGCTTGTTGGTGGAAGTAGTCGGAACAGCCGGACGTGTAGGGGGTGCAGCTGGGCGTGTGGAAGGGGCAGCGGGGCTGCGTGCTGCCCATGAGGAAGTACGACCTGCAGAAAAGTTAGTCCGCGCGTTCGCGTGTCGTCCCTGCACTTCCCTTTCAGCTTTGCAAGCAATGTGAAACAATCGATTGATAGAATTATACTCCTTATAATCAACAATGTCAGCAATTTCACGATTTAAACCACCAAAGAATCTAGCCATAGCAGCTTCCTCATTCTCAACTAAACCACAACGTAACATGTTCTTTTGCATTTCTTGATAATAATCTTGGACAGAATTACTACCTTGCCTTAATTGTTGTAGTTTCTTTAACAAGTCACGCGAATAGTATGAAGGAACATATCTAGCGCGCATAATTCTTTTCAAATCATCCCATGTTGGTGGTATAGCGTTAGGATGTGCAATACAATACTCATGCCACCAAACAGAAGCAAAATCAGTAAACTCACTAGTAGCAGCCCTAACCCTCTTATTAGCAGGAAAATCATGGCAAGTAAATTTTTGACTCAATTCTAATTCCCATGTAAGGTAAGCATCAGGGTCATATTTTCCATCAAAAGGAGGAACCTTAAGTTTAATAGAATGCAGCGAGTCATGTTCCTCTCTGTGAGGTCGTGTCGGTCCCATACCTCGGCGGTTGAAACGAGTTCGGCGATGATCACGGTCGTTGTGATGGTTTACGGCCCCGTCGTGTTCCGTATCCGCGGAGTAGTCGTCGTCGTTCTCCTCAACCTCGCTTGCGAAGGTACCGTTATTAGCGGTCCGCTGGTTGTGTGTATTGTTTCCTCCCGGTGTAGCGATGGTCGTTGCAGCAATTGCCGCCAGTTGCGTCGTGATTTCTGCCAGAGAAGTACTAATGGTAGCAACAGAATTCTGTAAAGATGTTAGCTTGGTATTTGTTTCAATGTGCGCGCTCTCCAAGGTTCCAAGTCTCTCATTCGCAACCCGAACGTCCTCATCCAGCTCCTCGTTACGGAGCCTAAGCTTGCGATCAAAATGTGAAATAATGCCCTTTGTGCGTGGAGAGTGGCCTTGTAAATCATCGTCAGAACCTGCCATCGTTAGGAGAAAACAAGAAACAAATCACAAGGAAAAGTCCCTATGCACTACTAGGATGTGGGGTTCCAAAGATCACTCCACTCAACTTTTAATCAAGTTCTTACTCGTTCTTACCCCGCAAACAGGAAGGTGATGGCCAGCGGCGAGAACAAGCCCTCCGAAGATTAGTGTATCGATGCCTCGAGGCAAACCAACCTAGGTGTAGAATCTGTGGAGCTTGGAGGCTTATGTGAGTAGCAAGGAAAAGCGAATAATCAAATCAGCAATGCAAAGTTGAAAATATGCTCAAAAATGCTAGTCCTAGTTGCTGGAGTCGACAAGAACGAATTACAGAAATTAACTAAGCCTAGATACTGAAAAAGGTAGAAAGGAAAGATCAAATGAAAGGTAAAACAAGTAAATCTCTGGGGAATATTTTTTCTCTCTTTTTTTTTTCTTTTTGTGGCCTTCTGTTTGGCTTCTTATTCTTTTCTATATTTTTTTTTTATCCCCAGAAACTCACGCAAAAGAAGTTAAGACCGGAAAGCTGCACGTCGGTCTGTAGGAGAATAGCAAAGGCTGTAGTAAGGAAAACTCAGAAAAATATGAGAAAATATGGGTTAGAAGCGTATCAAAACAAGCTTTCCAACAAGTGCAAGATCACTCGAAACGGAGGTCGGACGGTGGAGAAAACTGAGATATACTGCGCTGCCCCGGTGCCGTAAAACGGGTGCAGAAACTTTGGAGCTCGAAAAGTCCACCTTAGAGGCCGAATTTGAGGGTCAAAGTGCAGGGCGTTGCCCTGGATATTTCCTGATGCGCCTCGTCGTGAGCTTTCCAAAAAGTCCAAAAACGTCCAAATCCGAGTTGGTATGCAAAAGATACGTCCGTTTTACTGAACACGGGTCAAACCCACCCGAAACTAAAATTCTACTCGGACTCGGGTCCGAAACTGACTCGAACTCTTTCTCTCTTCTTTTTTTCCGTTTTTTTTTCTTTCTTTCTTCCTTTTTTTTTTCTTTCCCTTCTTTTTTTTTCACAACTTTCCGAACAACTTGATCTCTAAACAAAAATCGATCTATTATGAATCACTTTCCAAAAGCACTCTTGATTGGACTCGGACTCGAACTCGCGGCTGAAAACTATAACTTGCCGACTCGATGTAGGACTCGGTGTAGGACTCGAAGAGGGACTCGGTGTAGGACTCGAAGAGGGACTCGGTGTAGGACTCGAAGAAGGACTCGGTGTAGGACTCGAAGAGGGACTCGGTGGAAGATACTCTGATACCACGTGATACGGGTGCGGCAGGAAGTTTGGCGGCGGAAGATTGATGAAGGAAACCTGCGTCACACGAAGAACAAGAAAACCAAAAGCAAGTTCGATCTAGTAGAAAAAATCTGAAAAACGATCCAATCTAATCCAGCAACTCGACACGATTAATGCAGCAAAGATTCAACAATGCAAATACTAATGTGAAAATTGCAAGGCTCAGATTGGTTCTAGGACAAGGTAACTAATTCTAATTTTTGTTTGGCCTTTTCTGGACGATAGGTAAAAACAGATCTAAACTACGGATAAACTGGAAAAATCTCACCGAGCAACCTTAAGCTCTGATACCACGTGATAGCCTCGAGGGTGTCCCGATCTTTCGATGAGATACCTAATTATCGATTTGGTAGGAGGTGACGTTGACGATCCGACTACAACCTAGGAGGCAGCGCCTTAGCGATCGATACACCAACTCCAGAAGGTTATTGATCCCGCGGGGGCACGATCAACCTGACCACGAAGGTCTTTGTTCCTGCAAGCAATCGAAGAACAAGCAAGAACAAGATGAAAAGCAATCTGAAATTGCGAATAGGAGATATGAAGGTTCACGAATCTGAATACTCAATATAGTTGGAGTCTTGATGACGGTAAAACAGGTGGTCTAACCGACACACGCGATTACACGAAAGTAGCAAAGGCTAAACTTTATCTAATCAAAACCCAAGGCTCCATGGGGGGGCTCATGGGGTATAAATAGGAGGGGAACTAGGTGGTTTTCGGACAGGTCCTTGAGGGACTCCGAAACGGCCTAGGAATCCTCCTAAAACACAACGAAAACATCTAAAAATTGGCTGGACCCTATTACATGGCCTTAGGCCCAATAAAGCAAGGTTATAACCCTCATCTTTGGCCCATAGATACCCATTGGAGGGAGAATCCTCCACTTGGCCGAAATCCCATTGATGAAGAGGATGCGGCCTTCTTCTCATCTCTCGTTATGGCGGTTTCAATGTTCTGAAATCATCACTTGAGCTAGCTCCCGCCACCTTGCTGCCACCTCCATGGTTTGCTGTCCAACGCTGATCCTTGAGGTGCAAGCTAGGTCCTTCATTCCTAAAACACATAAAAGAACCCATCTTAGGCAGCAGCATGTTCTCATTAATATTAAATGAAGTACCGAGGAACGAAAGTACCTGATAATTTAGTTGTCGTGCACGAGCTCTAGTAATTGGTCCATGTATCTCCGGTACTTGAGGTGTATGTGCTGTAGGGGCTGTGGTTGTATCATTAGTTGGGATGTCCTCATCACCTAGAAGAGGTACCGATAGTGAAGGAATATCCGGATGTGTTTCCAGAGGAATTACCAGGCATGCCACCGGACCGTGATGTGGAATTCCTTATCGAGTTATTGCCTGGAAGTGGACCTATAGCCAAGAGACCGTATAAGATGGCTGCAGATGAATTGAAGGAACTGAAGAAGTAACTCGCAGAAAAGTTGGCCAAAGGATTTATTTGCCCTAGCTCATCACCATGGGGAGCACCTGTCCTATTTGTGGAAAAGAAAGACAAGAGCCAAAGGATGTGCATAGACTATCGTTCACTAAATGAGGTGACGATAAAGAACAAGTACCCACTACCCATAATCAATGATCTATTCGATCAATTGAAAGGAGCATGTGTATTCTCAAAGGTCGATCTTCGATCAGGTTACTTTCAATTAAAGATCCGAGAAGTGGACATACCCAAGACGGCATTTACCACTAGGTATGGCCTGTACGAGTACACAGTGATGCCTTTTGGATTAACCAATGCTCCAACATACTTCATGAATATGATGAACAAGGTATTCATGGAATATTTGGACAAGTTTGTCGTAGTGTTCATCGACGACATTTTGATCTACTCGAAGAGCAAAGAAGAACATGAAGAACATTTGCGTCTGATCATGGAAAAACTTAGAGAACACAAACTTTATGCCAAATTCAGCAAGTGTGAGTTTTGGCTGTCCAAAGTAGGATTCTTGGGACACATTGTGTGAGGAGATGGAGTTGCTGTTGACCCTGCTAAGGTAGCAGCGGTAACTAAATGGGAAGACCCTAAGAACATCGGTGGTGTTCGCAGCTTCTTAGGACTTGCCGGATATTGCCGGAGATTCATTGAGAATTTCTCCAAGATTGCCAAACCTATGACTGAACTTTTGAAGAAGGAGAAGAAATTTGATTGGATGGATAAGTGTGAAGAAAGTTTTCAAGATTTGAAGAAGAGATTAGTGTCAGCACCCATCCTTGTTTTTCCCGACCTACTAGAAGATTTCCAAGTGTACTGTGATGCCTCGCGTCTGGGATTGGGATGTGTTTTGATGCAAGGAGGAAGAGTCATAGCATACGCCTCAAGATAACTTAAGAATCATGAGAGAAATTACACCACTCATAATTTGGAGCTAGCATCTGTGGTGCACGCACTCAAGACTTAGAGGCACTATCTCATGGGAAAACATTGTGAGTTATTCACCGATCACAAAAGCTTGAAGTATATATTCACCCAGAAGGAGTTGAACTTGAGACAAAGGAGATGGTTCGAGTTAATCAAGGATTATAATTTGAATCTGCAATACCATCCAGGTAAGGCTAATGTGATAGCCGACGCTTTGAGCCGCAAGGGCTATGTTAATGGACTTATAGCTGGAGAGTTACCTGCTGAATTGTGTGAGCAATTCAAGGATCTCAGATTAGAGATAGTCCCGGAAGGTTACTTAGCCAACATGGAAGTACAACCCCCCTTGCTGGACAGAATTAGAGAAGCCCAGAAAGAAGACTCAGAAATTAGAGCGATAAAAGATAATATGGCTATTGGAAAGGCAAAAGGATTCATTGAGGATGACCAGAGTACCATATGGTTTGAGAAACGTATTTGTGTACCACGGAACCCCGAGATCAGAAAGTTAATACTACAGGAAGCTCACGATTCACCGTACTCAATCCACCCTGAGAATACCAAGATGTACATGGACTTGAAAGAAAAGTTTTGGTGGACAGGATTGAAGCGAGATATCGCCGAGTATATCGCTCTGTGTGATGTTTGTAGCAAAGTCAAGGCGGAACATCAGAAACCAGTTGGATTACTACGACCGTTGCTCGTGCCGGACTAGAAATGGGATAAAGTAGGCATGGACTTCATCACCCGCTTGCCTAGGACAAGATCTTGTTATGATTCAATATGGGTAGTAGTTGACCGTTTGACCAAGGTTGCCCATTTCGTACCTGTGAAGACCACCTATACAAGTGCTCAGTTGGCCAAACGCTACATGTCTAGGATTGTATGCCTACATGGAGTTCCTAAGGAAATTGTCTCAGACAGAGGTACCCAATTTACCTCAAGATTTTGGGGACAATTGCACGAGTCTCTAGGCACGAGACTAGAGTTTAGCACAGCGTTCCATCCACAGACGGATGGACAAACAGAAAGAGTGAACCAAATCCTCGAGGATATGTGAAGAGCTTGCGCTCTGGACTATGGTTCTAGCTAGGATGAGAATCTACCTTATGCAGAGTTCTCATACAACAATAGTTTTCAAGCGAGTATCGGAATGGCACCATTCGAAGCTTTGTATGGCAAGAAATGCAGGACACCTTTGCGATGGGATGGTGTAGGAGACCGTAGCATATTCGGACCCAACATGATAAAGGATGCCGAAGAGAAAGTCAGGCTGATTCGAGACAGGCTTCAGATAGCTCAATCCAGGCAAAAGAGTTCTGCAGATTCCAAGTGAAGGGAGGTCACCTATGAGGTTGGTGACAGAGCGTATCTCAGAGTTTCCCCGATACGCAGAGTTAAGAGATTTGAGATTAAAGGAAAATTAGTGCCACGCTTTATTAGACCCTACAAGGTTTTAGCACGCCAAGGAAAGGTAGCTTACAAGTTGGAGTTACCTGAAGTGTTGACAAGTGTCCACGACGTATTCCACATGTCGCAGTTGAAGAAATGCCACCCGGAAATGGCTGATATGTCACTAAGGGATACAATTCCACTTGATGAAGTTGAGATTCAAAGCGATCTCACCTATGAAGAGAAACCAACCAAGATCTTGGAAACAGCTAAAAGACAAACCCGTTCCAAGACCATCAAATTTTGCAAGGTTCAATGGAATCACCACACCGAAGAAAAAGCTACGTGGGAACGCGAGGATGATCTTCGAGAAGACCACCCACACATTTTTGCTAAGCAACATGAATCTCGAGGATGAGATTCATCTTAAGGGGGTTAGGTCTGTAACATCCCAATTTTCAAAACCCTTCATATGCATTGCATTTCATAAGCATCATGTCACCCTTGCGTTTGATCACATTTGAAAACCCTAAAATCAACCCAGAAAACCCTTTATAAAAGTGCTTTCATTTGAATTTGGTCTTTGTTCTTGCTTTTGATTAATTTGTATTTCAACCCATGGGGGTATTGGCATAAAAAGGGATGTGATGCTTATATAAAGATATCCCATAAAGTTGCTTTTGAAATTATTTGGAAAATAATTTATTTTGATAGCCTAAAAGGCCCTAAAAGCCATTTCATAGGCAAATGTATTTTTAAATATTTTATTTTGAGGAAATTCTTGTTCCAAACGTTAGATCATATGAAAATATGATTTTACAAATTTTATTGCAATTTATTTGGAGTGATTTGGAGCCTTGAATCAAAATTTGAGTTCAAAACAGAAAATAGGAAAAAGAAAAGAAAAACCGAAGCCGAACCGGCCGTACCGGACCGAGCCGACCGGCCCCGCCCACATCCGAGCCGCTCGCGGCCCCTGCCAGGCAGGCCCTGCCATCGTCTTCAACCCCAACTGCATCCGGATTCCACAGCCACGCACGCCCCGAACCGCCCACGACTCCTCTCGCGATTTCGTCGCGCACGAGCCACCATATCCAAAACCCCGCGTGTCACTTTGAAGCTCTCGGCCTCCTCTACCTTTCCCCCAAACCCCCACGCCCGATTGAGCTTTGGTTAGAGACTAATTTCTCGCTAGAGGAGCTCTCTGCCGCCGCTGTCTTCGAGGAACCGCCGCCGCACCGGTGAGCCTCCCGTCCGCCGGCCGCCCTTCCCTTGCTTCCCTCTCCTTTCCGCAGCCTTTGACGCGCTCAGTTTTGTGTTTGCTTGACCGCAGCTCACCGTCCGCCGCCCGTGCCTTCCGTCGGCGGCCACCTGTCGCCGAGCCCCGAGCCGCCCGTTCACGACCCCGACCGAAGCCGTGACCGCCGCCGGACGCGCCCCGCCGAGCCGCCCCGCCTCCTCTGCTCTCCGAGCCGCCGGACCGCCCCGCCGTCGCTGCCCGACTGCCGGCCGCCGCCTTCTCCTTCGTCTCCGGCAGCCGCGCCACCCCGGTAAGCTCTCCCCCTCTCTCCACCGTAGATCTCTAATCTAACGGCCCAGATTAGAACCCTAATTCCGAACCGGTACCGACAAATCCCGTCTTGACACGTGGCAAAGTAATTTTATTCTTTTTCTCGACCAAAATTAAAATTGCACTTTTGCATAAAAGCCCTTAGAACTTCAAAACATCATAGCTTTCAAACTGTTTGGCCAAATTTAAAGTTCTATACCTTTCTGGAATCCTCACAACCTGTAGAATCTTTTGGCATAGTCCAATTTTAATTTTGAACAACTTTAACAGAAGCAAATTACAGAATCCTTAATTATGGTTTCATTTTCAAATGAATTATTTCAAAATGGTTTTGAGCATATTAGCTTGCTGCAAAATTATTTAAGTATGCTCTCTGTCCATTAGGACTGGAGGAGAAATTATTTTATAAAGGATGTTGACATACAAATTTAATCTTGCTCTATGCTTTGCAAAAACCATATAAGCTTTTAATTAAAGTCTATCTTTGTTTCATGCATAATAATTACCTCTTTGTTATCATATAATCTGTCCAAATCTTTTGTGAAGCTCTTCAAAAATAGAAACTAAACAAGTTATAATTAGAAGTAACCAAGTGTGCATCATCATGGCATATGCATCATAGCATGTTTTTGTATTGAATGTTGTGTTTATTGTGTGTATGCTTTCTTTTATTTTAGATTGTGTGGATTGTGAACCTTGTTGTTGCGAGGAGTGCGAGAACTACCATAACCTTGGACAAGGCAAGTTCACTTTGATCATTCTCCCAAATATTTTTACTATGCACTAGTTGTTTTATTAGTTGCATTAGGAATATTAAATGTACCTCTATGCTAGCTATAAATCTCAGGTAGTGTAGTTTACCCTTGCCATTACCTTGCTACCAAATTGCCATCGATTGTAGTTGAATGCTAGGCTATGGTAGTATCATGGGGGAAATTACTACATTATAATATTGTTATGCCTTTGGCGATATGAAATGTTTTGATAGTTTAAGGCAAAACAATTTATTCAATGAATCGTCCTGGGTGGGCTGCTTTGAGGATTTTGAGGATTTGCGGCGTCAGGTCCATTTCTATGGGTCCCTCTGAGTCAAGTTCCCGTGGATTCGGGAATGGGTCGTCCATGGACGTTTCTCCCGTGGATTCGGGGAGTGCCTACGTTGCAAATGTGGAATGCGACCTGGGGTAACCGAGACTGGACTAGTTTCCTATTTAGCAGCTTCCAGTACAACCACAATGCTATATGGGCTCTGGCGAGACAAGAGTAGGTTGTATGAACCTAGATCCGAGAAATTGTACTGAGGTAGATTGTGTAGGGGGAGCGTGATTCTCTCTTGGTTTAGGGAATTACCTCTGAAAATCTCGTAATCGATGTCGTTGCTACTCTACCCTGAGGACAGCAAGGGATTAACCCGTCGGTTTCTTATGGGGAATGTGTACAAACTCTCGAGAGCGTCAAAACTAAGTACTTAGACGTGTCGCAGGCAATGGACAATTTGAGCAACTAGATGTGGAGCTGTAAGGAAAGTCTCACTCATTCAAATTTCTTAATAAAAAGAGTGGTTTGAATTTGGGTTTAGGAGCATTGATGTGTCTACTCAATGTCCTTAGTTTAATAGGAGCATGGGTGTGTCTACCCCATGTCCAATAGTGATAAAATTCTATTTGATTAAAAGATAGGATTAAAAAACTAAGCTTTTATGCAAATAGCCTTGAACCCCACTTTGCCACATTATGCATATACTTGGTAGGTTCTGATATAACTACTGGTGAATCTTGCCAATACATTCAATGTATTGACCCTAGTGGCTGCATCGTTTAATGATGCAGGAAGCTCCGACGAAGAGTAAGAGTACGTTCTGCTTGTTTGGGTTACGGGCCTATATTCCAACACGCTCTCACCGTGGTGTTGATTTAGCCCTTTTATCTTTCGCTTCCCGTTGCAAAACAGTTGTTTTATTTCCAGCTAACCCCTGGGGTTATGCGAGTTGTAAGTACCTTTTAAACTCTGGATTATACATTGTAATATTGAGACCTTTGTTCTATGATATTACATCTTGAAACTGTGTGTGCTAGTGAGTCGATCCAGGGACTAGCACTAAAGCACAGAGATCGAACCCGTGTACAGGGGCGGTCGCTTCAGTGGGGAAGACGTGTGTCGGATGTACGGCTCCAGCGGCCTCATCTTCATCAGGCGAGTCGTCGACTCAGGCGGAGTCGATGACTCTCGGCTCCTTCCACTTCACCGCTCACCCGCCGGCCAGACGCGCGGCTTTCGACTCGCTCCAATCTGGCGTTGATCTCACGTTTGGAGATTACCGCATACGGGCCGATGGGACAGGAATCCTGCAATTCCCAGATCTCATCACGCACCCCACTCGAAGAGCCACGACCCTTCGCTGCGGTCAAATCACTCTCGACATCCGATGCCTCTCGTCCCAGTGGCGTCAGGAAGTCGGATCCCGATCTGGTCTCTACTGGATCAGATCAATCCTTTCCAGCAGAAAGCCCCATCCCTAGCAACGTTGGCGACTGCTCTGATCAAGGAAGTTGCCACGATGGCAACGACTCGGAGCCTCAGGGCAACATCGCTCAAGTCTTCATGACGACTGCCGCCTCCGATCCTCAGGCGTCGCAAGTCAATTGCACTCCAGAGGAGACGGCTCACGTCCAAGAAGCCACCAACTCCGGAGTGCCCATAACCAACCCTACCGCCGCAGAGTTACAACTCTTCAACAGTTGTCTCCTCAAGGCCCGTGGGGATCTGGCCAGAGAAAGACAGGATCTCGATCTGGCGAGCAGGCAGCACGAAGCACGAGCACGACGAACAACTCGAGACGACTCGCTCAGCGAGTCATCTCACGAGTCGTCTCCTCGCAGGCGTACTAACCGCAGGACCCGACTCAACAGGGCGCCAGCGGGCGGCCGAACGACTCGAAACCTTGACGCGAGTTTCCTGTCGGTCGACGATCGTGGTGACATGATCCCCGAAACCCCACAAGCTGCCATCCTCGCAGCTGGTACCTATCTTCAGACGATTCAACCGCCGGAAGGAGACCCGCAGTCTGATGTCCACAAGCAGATCCTGGCGAGCTTGAACAAGGCTGGAGCCTCCTGCGTCAGCCAGGAGCCACGCGACCGAAGGACAAGCCGGGTCAGGACTCCACCTCTTGACGCGAGTCATCGAGAACGCCGTTCACCCCGACTGAGGCGAGAACCCTGTCTAGCACGGGAAACGCCTCCTCGGGTCGATGAACGCGACCGCAGTCGCCGAGTCGATCATCGCGATTACTCGTGCGAATCAGATCTCGAGTCCGACGTATGCGAAGCACCATGCTTCAGACACCGCATCCGCCGCACCCGGATGCCGCGAAACTTCAAACCTCCGTCCGACTTGGCCAAGTACGACGGCACCCTGGAGCCGAGAACCTGGTTGGAGGACTACCTCACCAGAATCCGCTGCTAGGGTGGCTCCCGCACCACCACCATGCAGTGCATACAGCTCCAACTCTGGGTGCCGGCGCGCACTAGGCTAAACAGCCTTCCCAGTGGAGAGATTGCCTCCTGGGATGAGTTGGTGCAAGCTTTTACTCGAAATTTCAGGTCAACATACAAGCGTCTAGTCTCCCTGGAAGAACTCCGAGCCTGCTCTCAGCGAGATGGCGAGTCCATCCGCTGCTACATCCAGCGGTGGACCAACACCAAACCAGCGGCCGAGGAGATCTCCGACGAGAGCGCAATAGTCGCTTTCAAGCGGGAGCTCCGACGAGTCGAGCTCAAAGAAGAACTGGGTCGAGTCCGACCTGCTACCATCAACTACTTGATGGAGATAGCCAACCGGTGGGCTGATGGCGAAGACTCGGTACGCAATGAGTGACATCGATCCCCTGATGGCGACGACGACCGCGGGCACGAGCGTAGGAAGAAACGCAAGGGCCGCGCCTTCGAAGAAGCCAACACCCCAGACTTCATCGCAGCTGGCTTCGGCTCCAGTGAAGGGAGGAGCCACTCCGGTGGGTTCTCCGGGACCGACAAGCGCAAACCGCAGTGGCAACGGAAGGCACGTGAAGGAGGGCAGCCGACTCTCGCCCAGCAGCTGGCGGCTCCCTACCCCTTTCACGTCTACAAGGATGAACAAGGCAACATCAAGCAAGTCAATCACTTATGGACTGCAGGCGTTTTAAGGAGCTGCAAAGAGAAATGGCAAGAACCCAGCAGGCAGCTACAAACGCTACAAACGCTGGATTTCAGCAGGTACCGGGCACTCACCCGTACGCAAACATGGGCATGGCTGTACCTCAGCCACCTCCCATACTAGGAACTTTGGCCATTGGTGCACCACCACTTCCGGCAAATTTCGCTAGAGCAATTAATCCAGTCCAATGCGCGCCGCAGTCAGAGCCTGCGCTCATTAACGAGGAGTACTATCCCACTCCAGTGGGCCATATCTGCATGATACAAGTGGCTACCACAGCCGAGGGAGCACGGGAGGAGGCGCAGCAACTCGAGTCGATAAGCATCCGTCCTCATTTGCCCGCCACCTCAACCGCCGCTCAACCAAACGGAGTTGGACATACCCATGACGACTCCACTTTGCTCCGCGAGCACCTCCAAGAGGACCACTCAGTCCTGCACCTGGCAAACCAGGTTGCCGACTTAACCCTCAGGTACTCGACCTGATAAAGGGAGCATGGAGATCTACGACCCAAGACGAGCGGCGCGTATCCACACTTATCCTTTGTATTATTTCATTCCTTGACGTAAACCCCTCTCTTAGGATGCTTTAATTCTTTAGCCTTGCTATGCTTTGTTTTCTTCCTCGACTATGTACTCCGGTACACCACAAGATATTATTCGTCAAATAGTCTTGGTTGCGCCTCTCATACGAAGATTGCCCTCAATCGACTCGTCAAATAGTCTTGGTTGCGCCTCTCATACGAAGACTGCACCTAATCGACTCGCCAAATAGTCTTGGTTGCGCCTCTCATACGAAGACTGAACCCAATCAACTCGCCAAATAGTCTTGGTTGCGCCTCTCCTACGAAGACTGCGCCCAATCAACTCGTCAAACAGTCTGGGCCGCACGCCTCACTCGGGGGTTGCGCCCAATCGACTCATCAAACAGTCTCGGCCGCACCCCTCACTCGGGGGATCCGCCCAATCGACTCCTCAAACAGTCTCGGCCTCACCCCTCACTTGGGGGCTGCGCCCAATCGACTCATCAAACAGTCTCGGCCGCACCCCTCACTCGGAAGCTGCGCCCAATCGACTCATCAAACAGTCTCGGCCGCACCCCTCACTCGGAGGCTGCGCCCAATCGACTAATCAAACAATCTCGGCCGCACCCCTCACTCGGGGGCTACGTCCAATCGACTCATCAAATAGTATTGGCCGTGCCAATCGACTCATTAAATAGTCTTGGCCGCACCTCTCACTCGGGGGTTGCGTCCGATCGACTCATGGATGAATCCTGATCCCACTACTTACGGGAAAATCAAGACACAAACAAATGCCGCCTGAATTCGGCTGATTAGTTCATACTGGGCTTATTTGCTACCCTACAGCAACTTATAATACGAATTCAGGATATCTACATCTGCTCGTCAGCTATGATATTCCTCATGGAATTTCATCTCAGTATCTTTACAATCGGGACCCCACACTCAAGAGGTACGCGTTTCAGTTGTTTTTATTACACTTAAAATTCTGACATTACAGACAGACGGAAGCAAAAGGCACTTGGGTCTACCCCCGGCTGCAAATAGTCGCGCATAGACCCGGGGGCTACTCCCGTCGGGAGCGCTGGTCGCGGACCCGACAGGCAACTAAGCTTACAACCGCACTTAAAGAAAGACTCGATCAAGAGATATTCTACTCTAATGTCATGGCCGCGATCAGTTGGCGAGCCACGAGCTCCACTGAATCGTAAACTGGCCCCAGTGGAAGATCTTCTGGCACTGATGGAGGTGGAACATGCAACATCTCTAAATTGAGTGAAGGGTAGCGAAGCCGAACAAATGCAAGGGACACGACTGCTCCTTCTACCATTTGTTCCAGCAAAACCCCCTTCACCAATCCACCTCCACTAAATCTCTGGATCAAACCCTTCAGATCTTTCGGACTCGTCAATTCTGGAAACAGGATATTGTGCTTAGTCGTCAAGCAATCTTGACATGACTCAAGGCAGGTCACAGCCCAAGCGACTCGGTCTTGCAGCAGCGCAAGTGTGTACCCTCTGTCACGATTGAACCTCAGCCGGACCAGAATACAAAATCCGGTTCAGTCGATTCTTGACTCTTTCGGCTTCCGATGCGGTTTTGTCACAGTCCCTAGCCAAAAAAAAGGGATGATTAGTCAAAGGGCACCTTCATCAAGGACTTTAGCAAGAAGAATTATTCATACCTCTAAGATCAAGACTCAGCTTCACCAATTCTCCAAGAAGAAAGTGCTCTCGACTCGAAGCAGCCTGGAGTTTCGACTCAAGCACAGCAATCATTCCACGGGCAACCAAAAGCTGACGCTCCACGTATCAATCGCGTGCGCATCACCTCAAGATCATCGGAGGACCTCATCGCAAGCACCCCACTCCTCGGGCTGGATTTAAACCTGAGTCTGTGCCTTACTATTTATAGTCAACCACACACTCGGGGGCTACTCCCGTCGGGAGTCAAGATTCAAACTGAGTTCATACCCAATTTCTACCGGAAATCAGAGTTCAAATCAAATTCATGTCCGGAGTCATCAAGCCTTGTGCGGACAGATACTTTATTTCAAGTATACAAGGTTACAGAAGATAACAAAATACAAGACTCAGTCTAGTCACGACTCCTCACAGTCGCAACCGGACTCGGGGACAACTCCCATCGGGAGCGCTGGTCGCGCAACCGATAGATCCTACTTCAGCCTCAGGTCATGAGTAAGGTTGTTCGTCACGCTGCAAAGCGATTTCCTCTTCGGCTGCTGCCTGCCACTGGATCATAGCCTTCGCTATACCACGTACCATGGCGAAGTACGGGCACATATCAAATTCATCACCAGGATTTATTGGGAGAACGTAAGCGTGACTCAGGTCAAGTTCTGGATAGTGGATCTTAACAAATGAAAGCGCAATCTTGGCTCCCCTCACCGGCTGGAGTCGAAGTTGCTCCCTGATAGCCACCCCGTTCTGGAACTTCTTCATCAACTCTCCAAGAGCCGAAGGAGCATCCCTCAACGGACAGAGAGACTGATGAATCAGTGTTAACGCATCTCTGCACAAACCGAAGTACTCCTGGACTTGCTCGACTCAAACTCTGAGTAGCGCTAAATCATGACCCCTCGCTCGATCGGACCATAAAGAGGAGCGGTCGTCCGTATGACGAGCATTGAGAATGCCTTTCACTCGATCTTGCTCATCACGGGAGTCAAGTTGGAAGCCTACGCGTAAAGCAGGTCGTCATGTAAAGAAGTCAAGATGCTACTTCAACTCGAAAGGAATAAACTCTTACATTGGAGTTCAGCACTGAAGTCATGAAGCTGCGAAAAGACAAGCTCCTCCCGATTTGTAGCTGCCTTCACTTTGCTCCGAGCAATCTGGATCTTGGCGGCAGAATTCCGAGCCCGTGTCACAGCATCCTTGGCCTGAGCTTCAGCGTCCCTCAGGCGTCTCCGCAAAAACTCCAGTTCACTCTTGGCTCTTTCCAGAGCCAATGAGTCAATCACTCCCTTCGGCTACGGAGTCCTCATCGTCTGAGTCGCACTCGTTGGAGCAGTCGAAGGCACCAACTCCCTGCCTATTGGAGGAATCGACGTGTCCCACGCCGGAGTCTCCTTGGTCGACTCTCTCACCATCGGAGGACTCGGCGCAGTGTCGGCCCTCTGCAGAAGGAAAAATTCACTCACATACTGCATAAATCAAAGAAATCACGACAAGGTTTTTCGGGCCTATCACAGCAAGGCGTACTATGATTATCAACGTAAGGTTTATTATTTCAGGATTTCATTCAAGATCTACAAGTATTGCTTACAAAAGCAAGGTCAAAAAGACTACGACATTTCGAAAAATCAGCTTCGCTAACCTCTTGGTTTGCCGGGTCGCCCAGCTGCTGGGCCCAGACACCCGACAATTCTCTGCTAAGAGAGAAGTAAGGCGTCATGTCGACTTCCTCGCCAGTCTTCAGTCGACGAGGTCCAGTCGCCACCCGGCGCAACAGGTCTTCATCAACACCGTGCGCAAGAGCTAGCAGAAATATCGACTCGGCTCCTGCGATGTTCTAAGTGCGATGATAGTTCCCCAGCGGACCAGGTAACGACTCGAAGAGATCAATAAGACCTGCCAACGACTCCGGGATCAGTTGGCTCGGGAGCATCTTCCTCGCAAGGCTAGACAGTAGCCTCGTCAACTGGCGCAGCCTGCTCTTGGCCACAGCATTCACGACCTCAACTGCCTCGAGGGATTCAGATATTGGTCTCCTCCTCGGATCAAACTGGACCTAGGAATCCGGGTCGAGTATTCCTGTACAGAAAGGACTCACGCTAAGAGCCAGCATCGACTCGCAAGAAAACAGAATACAGATTAACCGACTTACCAGCAATGGAGCGTATCGCACTGTCAATACGATCACTCCAAATCCCTTCTTGCTCCTTCTCTGCAGCGAGTTGGCAGTCGGCAGCCTCCTTCGCTTGGCGCCCTTCAGCCGCCAATTCTTTGGACGACTCTGCCGTCAAAGCAAAGACCAAGTATTGGAGTCAGTAGCTCAATCGACTCATGAAGCAAACCAGTCATCTACAAACTCACCATTGGCAGCCAACAGCTCGGTTTGGCACTTCATCGCCTCGAATTGATCGATAAACTCCATCATGGAGGAAACGATCGGCTGCAAATTACACAGGAGTCATCTTCATTGACTCTTCCTCCCGTTGGGAGAACAAACAAAAACAAAAACTCTCATCATACGTAAAGTGATACGGGTGCGGGTGGCCCGATCTTTCGATGAGATTGGTAACTCTCGATTTGGGTAGGAGGTGACGTTGACGATCCGACTACGGCCTAGGAGGCAGCGTCTTAGCAATCAATACACCAACTCCAGAGGGTTATTGATCACGCGGGGGCACGATCAACCTGACCACGAAGGTCTTTGTTCCTGCAAACAATCGAAGAACAAGCAAGAACAAGATAAATAGCGGATGCAATCTAAAATTGCGAATATACTATATCAAACCAATTGTCTCAACGAGACGATAAGTTGGGGTTCCGAAAGCGGTAAAACAGGTGGTCTAACCGACACACGCGATTACACGAAGTAGTAGCAATGGCTAACTTTTAACTAAACAAAACCCAAGGCTCCATAGGGGGGCTCATGGGGTATAAATAGGAGGAGGGAGAGATATTTTCGTCCACCTTGAGTAAGGAGGCCGAAATCCAACTCTATCTCTAACTTTCCTAACAAACTACAACTCTTTAGGAAACAGAAAAACAGATCCGTCAGCTTGTTTTGTCCGTCACGGTCAGCACGAGTCCAATCTCTTGATGGGGCCAGATCCGTTGGAAAGGTCTTGTAATTACCTTTCCAACAAGTACTTGTTTGCTTGATTTGGACTCCGGATGCGGCCTGGGTGATTAAAACAAATTCAGGTCTCCTGACAGCTCGGACCCGAATCGGATTCAACTTTAATTCGTGATATCTTTCTCTAGCAAGCTCCGAATCATGTGCCGTTTGATTTGTTGGAAAGTAGACTTGATAGGCTTCACTTTGAATCTCCCTTTGCAGGCTATCACACTTCATCTTCACTTTGGACTTGTAAAGTTCAATAAGATGCCTACATAATAAGATTACACAAGATAGTAGCTCCGCCTCTTTGCAAGTAACATATTGAAAACATTTTGTAATTAAATTCACCTGATTATAATTGTTATTAGATACACCAACAATTAGGGTTCTAATGGTTGTATCCATGGTTAGCATGTCCATATCATCCTCCCTTTCTTGAAAGGAAAGCCGTCCTCGGCGTCGTTTGTGCTGAAAAGAGACTGACAAAATAGACAAAGTGTGTGCATGGTATATGTATATGTCATCAATTTTAACTCCACTCCCATGCTGCACATTCAATGTTTCACATAAATAAAACTCATAATAGTTCAAAAGATTAATAGTCATATTCCAACGGCAAGTATCACATTTTAATTTGTAATTCTCATCATTAAACCATCCTAATGGAGGTGAACAATAATTCAAAATTATCAAATGGCGAGTTACAATATGCGTCAATGTGCAATCATGCCACAAGTTATTTGTCATACAACTATCACCAATATTAGAGGTCATATCAAAATGATTGAGCATATGCCAAATATTGTTGTCTCTCAAATCAAGAAAGTTATCACAAGCAATGCAAATCTGATGCACCCCAAATTTATTGTTAACATCATGTTCTCCAATTAATTGAATAGTGTATCCATGGGCATTAGCAAAAGATTTTGAAATTGTTAACTCAGAAACTTTATCCATTGCATGTGACAAATATATAGGTGCATCAAGTTTAATAAAACACAAAGAATTATTAGGTGGATCGTTCTCAATCACTCCATGTGTAATTAACTCGACACAACCTAAACCAAATTTATCTACATCACATGCTTCTCCCAAAACATTAGCTATTTCCTCACAATATTCATTCTCATCAATATCAAAATTAATATGTGCACTCAAATCATTAGAAGAATTAATTTCAGCAGTAGGTGCACTCAAATCAGCATGTAAATCAACAATTTCACATGGTGCAGAAAATTCAACATGTATCTCATTTATTTCGTCACATGTCATATTTAGTTCAGGAACACAATCATCTTTATCTTTACCTTGTGGGCTCGACTCATTTGTAGTAGACCCTCGCTGTAATTTCCTCTCAACTTTACGAGCAAGATTAAGCAAACATAAAAGAGAGTCGTATTTTCCATATTCAATCATGTAAGAAATATCAAAGTTAAGCCCACAATAAAATCTATCCATTTTTCTTTGTTCGGTTTGATCTAAACTAGATCGCAAGGTTATAATTTGGAACTCATTGTAGTAATCATCAACAGTTTTATCATCTTGTGCCAAACGTCGTAATTTTGAATGCAAGTTAAAAGCATAACTAAAAGGGACATATTTTTCTCTCATGATTTTCTTCATACTCTTTTCTCTAACTATCTCATTCCACCAAGATAAAGCAGCAAAAGTAAATTTACTACTAGCAATTTGAACCTTGCGACTATCAAGTACATGGAAGCATGTGAATTGTGCAGTTAAAGCTAGCTCCCAATCTATATACGTTTCAGCATCATTTTTCCCCTCAAAGAAAGGTACACACAATTTAATTGTATTAGAAGGATTGTTTTGTACCGTTGCCGTGGCATTATCAACAAGAGACGTGGAGGATGGCCGTGGTGAAAAGCACTCATCGTGGTCGCGGGATAGCATCGGTCTAGTTGCCATGCTTCGTGTAAGTCCTGTCATGGTTAGTAGAAAACAAGAAACAAATCACAGTAATATGTTCCTATCAACTACTAGGATGTGGCTACAAGTCGCTCAACTCTCAAGCTAAAAATCAAGTTCTTACCATGCAAAACAGGAAGGTGATGGCCAGTGGCGTGACCAAGCCCTCCGAATATTAAATGTATCGATGCCTCGGTAACAAACCAACCTAGGTGTAGAATCTGTGGAGCTTGGAGGCTTTTGTGAGTAGCAAGGAATAGCAAATAATCAAATCAGCAATGCAAAGTTGAAAATATGCTCAATAATGCTAGTCCTAGCTGCTGGAGTCGATAAGAACGAATTACAGAAATAATCTAAACCTAGATACTGAAGAAGATATGATAGAAAGATCAAAAGATGGCACAACAAGTAAATCCCTGGGGATTTTTTTCTTTTTTTTTTCTTTTTGTGGCCTTCTGTTTGGCTTCTTATTCTTGTCTTCTTCTTTTTTTTTTCTTTTTTTAACCCCAGAAACTCACGCAAAAGAAGGACCCGAAAAATGTACGTCGGTCTGTCGAAGAACAGCAAAGGCTGCGGTAAGAAAATTTCAGAAAAATATGGAAAAATATGGGTTAGAAGCGTATCGACACAAGCTTTCTAGCAAGGGCAAGATCACTGAAAACGGATGTCGGACGGTGGAGGAAACTGAGAAACACCGGGCTGCAGCGACGCCGGAAAACGAATGCAGAAACTTGGAAGCTCAGAAAGTCCACCTTACAAACTGAATTTGGGGGTCAAAGTGCAGGGCATTGCCCTGGATATTTCCTGATACGCCTCGTCGTGAGCTTTCCAAAAAGTCCAAGAACGTACAAATCCGAGTTGGTACACAAAAGATACGCCCGTTTTACTGAACACGGGTCAAACCCACCCGAAACTAAAATTCTACTCGGACTCGGGTCCGAAACTGACTCGAACTCTTTCTCTTTTTTTTCGTTTTTTTTTCTTTCTTTCTTTCCTTTCTTTTTTTTTTAACTTTCCGAACAACTTGATCTCTAAACAAAATTCGATCTATGATGAAACACTTTCCAAAAGCACTCCTTATTGGACTCAGACTCGAACTCGCGGCTGAAAACTATAATTTGCCGACTCGATGTAGGACTGGAAGAGGGACTCGGTGTAGGACTCGATGAGGGACTCGATGAAGGACTCGGTGTAGGACTCCAAGAGGGACTCGGTGTAGGACTCCAAGAAGGACTCGGTGGAAGATATGGTGGCGGTGGAAGATTATGGCGGTGGTGTGGCAGGAAGTTTGGCGGCGGAAGATTGATGAAGGAAACCTGTGTCACACGAAGAACAAGAAAACCAAAAGCAAGTTCGATCTAGTAGAAAAAATCTGAAAAACGATCCAATCTAATCCAGCAACTCGACACGATTAATGCAGCAAAGATTCAACAATGCAAATACTAAAGTGAAAATTGCAAGGCTCAGATTGGTTCTAGGACAAGGTAACTAATTCTAATTTTTATTTGGCTTTTTCTGGACGATAGGTAAAAACAGATCTAAACTACGGATAAACTGGAAAAATCTCACCGAGCAACCTTAAGCTCTGATACCACGTGATACGGGTGCGGGTGGCCCGATCTTTCGATGAGATTGGTAACTCTCGATTTGGGTAGGAGGTGACGTTGACGATCCGACTACGGCCTAGGAGCCAGCGCCTTAGCAATCGATACACCAACTCCAGAGGGTTATTGATCACGCGGGGGCACGATCAACCTGACCACGAAGGTCTTTGTTTCTGCAAACAATCGAAGAACAAGCAAGAACAAGATAAATAGCGGATGCAATCTAAAATTGCGAATATACTATATCAAACCAATGTCTCAACGAGACGATAAGTTGGGGTTCCGAAAGCGGTAAAACAGGTGGTCTAACCGACACACGCGATTACACGAAGTAGTAGCAATGGCTAACTTTTAACTAAACAAAACCCAAGGCTCCATAGGGGGGCTCATGGGGTATAAATAGGAGGAGGGAGAGATATTTTCGTCCACCTTGAGTAAGGAGGCCGAAATCCAACTCTATCTCTAACTTTTCTAACAAACTACAACTCTTTAGGAAACAGAAAAACAGATCCGTCAGCTTGTTTTGTCCGTCACGGTCAGCACGAGTCCAATCTCTTGATGGGGCCAGATCCGTTGGAAAGGTCTTGTAATTACCTTTCCAACAAGTACTTGTTTGCTTGATTTGGACTCCGGATGCGGCCTGGGTGATTAAAACAAATTCAGGTCTCCTGACAGCTCGGACCCGAATCGGATTCAACTTTAATTCGTGATATCTTTCTCTAGCAAGCTCCGAATCATGTGCCGTTTGATTTGTTGGAAAGTAGACTTGATAGGCTTCACTTTGAATCTCCCTTTGCAGGCTATCACACTTCATCTTCACTTTGGACTTGTAAAGTTCAATAAGATGCCTACATAATAAGATTACACAAGATAGTAGCTCCGCCTCTTTGCAAGTAACATATTGAAAACATTTTGTAATTGAATTCACCTGATTATAATTGTTATTAGATACACCAACAATTAGGGTTCTAATGGTTGTATCCATGGTTAGCATGTCCATATCATAAAGGCTTACGTGGCGTTTTGAGGAGGATACACCAGTTGATGTAGCCACCTCGATATTCTTTAATTGACCCTGAGGTTGAGTCAATGTGCCTTGTTGACTCCCTCCGCTCGTCCCCTGCGGACTCTCTTCCTTTACGCGGCTTAGCTTGAGGTTGAGTCGACTCGTCATGTCGACTCCCTCTGCTCATCCTCGGTGGACTCCTTTGAGTCGCTGCCCCATGGGAGGCAGAAGAGCATGAGGCTTTCGGGTCCAACTCATAATGTGAAGATAAGACCTGTTATCAGGCCTGGAAGCGCATCAACTGTGTTAATCTAGAAAGCTTCGACTCAGGGAACATTCCCTAGCCACGCTCATTGTGTGAAGATAAGACTTCTTATCAAGCCTAGATACGCATCAACTGCGTTTATCTAGAAAGTTTCGACTTGCGAATCATTTCCTACACACCACACTCATCGTGTGAAAATAAGTCCTATTACTAGGCCTGGATATGCATCAACTGGACATTATGCAGTAATACCCTCTGTGGGATTTTTCAGTCATTCACGTTCATAACGTGACTACATACAGGTTCTTTGATGAGCCAAGGAAACGCACCAGCTGCGTACCCTAATTATACTCACAACATTAAAATCATGACTCCTCACATACGAGTCGAGTACGTGAAACGTCAAAACTGGAGTTCAACTCCGTAAGACGTCGTGGGCTGAGTCGAAACTCGCCAGTTGCCAGGTTCGAGCCCGGGGACTCGAGCCTGAAGAAGCTGATATAGCTTTTGCCCTAGCGCAATTAGCTGGATTCAACTTAACAAGAATTATAGGCATATTATGCATTATCCCTATGTGATACGGGTGCGGGTGGCCCGATCTTTCGATGAGATTGGTAACTCTCGATTTGGATAGGAGGTGACGTTGACGATCCGACCACGGCCTAGGAGGCAGCGCCTTAGCAATCGATACACCAACTCCAAAGGGTTATTGATCACGCGGGGGCACGATCAACCTGACCACGAAGGTCTTTGTTCCTGCAAGCAATCGAAGAACAAGCAAGAACAAGATAAATAGCGGATGCAATCTAAAATTGTGAATATACTATATCAAACCAATGTCTCAACGAGACGATAAGTTGGAGTCTTGACGACGGTAAAACAGGTGGTCTAACCGACACACGCGATTACACGAAAGTAGCAAAGATGGCTAAAATTTATCTAATCAAAACCCAAGGCTCCATAGGGGGGCTCATGGGGTATATAAAGGAGAAGAGAGAGATATTTTCGTCCACCTTGAGTATGGAGTCCGAAATCCAACTCTATCTCTAACTTTCCTAACAAACTACAACTCTTTAGGAAACAGAAAAACAGATCCGTCAGCTTGTTTTGTCCGCCACGGTCAGCACGAGTCGAATCTCTTGATGGGACCAGATCCGTTGGAAATTTCTTGTAATTACCTTTCCAACAAGTACTTGTTTGCTTGATTTGGACTCCGGATGCGTCCTGGGTGATTAAAACAAATTCGCGTCTCCTGGCAGCTCGGACCCGAATCGGATTCAAATTTAATTCGTGATATCTTTCTCTAGCAAGCTCCGAATCATGTGCCGTTTGATTTGTTGGAAAGTACACTTGAAATCCTTCCCTCTTAGCTGTATGAATGCTTGATTCTTGTTGGCCCTCCCGTTCGCCTCCATCGTATCTCATCTTGACCTTGGACTTGAAAAGCTCGACAAGATGCCTACGTAATAAAACGAGACAAGATAGTAGTAGCTCCGCCTCTTCATAAATATGACAATGAAAACAATTACTACTTGAATTCACCTGATTATAAATCTTGTCAAATATTATAGAATTGAGGGTACCAAAGGTCGTATCCATGGTTAGCATGTCCATATCACTATGACTCAAGCTTCAATCAAGGATTCGATGCACTTCCGAATCAATAGCTTCTCAGCTGCTTATCGTCACATATACTGATTCGACTCAAGCAATCTTTATGAGTCAATCCCTCATCATTTGAAGTAGAAGCATCAACTCGATGCAATACCGAGGCTACAAGTCCATCGGCTGCAACTTGCTCGACTCAAGATGGATGAAATCTTTATGAAGTCCCTACTCAAGTCTACGACTCAAATAGGAACGTGGGGGCTACTGACGTGGTTATGACTAATCACGTACTCAACTCAAGGATACCCGTCATGGCCCACCACGGGGTCCATGAGGAGAACGACTACAACTCCTGGAGTCAACATGGCAATCTCGACGACTCGAGATAAGGAAGCTTTAAATACAGCATATCTCATCATTGTAATGGGCTTAGACTCTCCCTAAGACCTAAACTCTTACATATATAAAGGAATAGGCGGGGGGAGCCAGGATAAGCAACAACGCGCAAGCCTCTCGCATACACCCATCTCCACGTAGAACCCTAGAGTCGCGAGACTCCCCTTTGCCAGATCTACTCTGCGCATCATAGCCCCAGCGGCTCCATTGTAATCTCTCCATCTAAATCAAGATCAGTCAAGCAGGACGTAGGGGTATTACCTTCCGAGGGCTCTGAACCTGGGTAAATTGTGTCCCTTGTGTCCTTGTTACCCAACGGAGTCGCCGATACGCACGCTATGTGTCTTCTCCCTAATCTAAAGCTCATCAACATGGGCATTGTCGAAGGTGACCAAGCAGCAGCAGGACCCTCAAGCTGGTGTGACGCGAATCGCACCTTCTCAGCATCTGAACATCCCAGAGTTGCCAGCTTCTTCGAGATGGTGCGGAGCCAGTCATCCGCCACAATAGGCTCAGAATTACTTGAAAAAGTTGGCGGATTCAATGTAACATCCCAAAATATTCAAACTTTTACATGTGCATTACATCCATGAGCATCATGCCACAATTGCATATTTGAATTCAAATTTGAATCTCAAAAGGCTTTGAAAGACTTTGTTTACACCCATTTAAGCTTTGGATTTTCAAACCAATAGGGTTTATTTATAAAAGGGGTTTAATGCATATATAAGCTATCCCATAATTTTTGGATAATTATTTGGAGTTGAAAAAGTATTTTATTTAAATAGACATATAGCCCTAAAGGCATTGATAGGGCAAATGTATTTTTATATAGTTTATTTTGAGGGGAAACTACTCCCAAAAGTTGTATCATGATAGAACATGATTATTTTATAGGGTTTATTTTATAAAAGGGGTTTACTGCATAAATGAGCTATCCCATAATTTCTGGATAATTATTTGGACTTGAAAAACTATTTTATTTAAATAGTTATATAGCCCTAAAGGCAATTATGGGCAATTGTATTTTTATATATTTTATTTTGAGGGGAAATTCCTCCCAAAAGTTGAATCATGGTAGAACATGATTTTACAAATTTTCTGGAATTTATTTGGACCAATTTGGAGTTCAAAATCAAAAGATATCAAAGAAATGAGAAAATGAGAAAAAGAAAAGGCTAAAAGAAAAAAAAAAGGGGAACGGGACCGACCCAACAGGGCCGGCCCCGTCCCGCGCGCGCCCGAACCTGAGCAGGCCGCCGCCCCGCGCCACGCCTGCCGCCGCGAGACGCTGATAGGCGGGGCCCGCTTGTCAGGGGCGTCTTCCCCGCAGGGAAAGGCCGCCCGTCTCGGTGTGACGCCCGCGCGCCATCGCCGCCGCCATCCGCGCCGCCCCGTCCGCTCCGTGCTTCCGTCGCCCTGCCGCCCGCGTCCCTTTAAAGCCCGCGCCCCCTCTGCCGTTCCCCTCTCCCAATTTCTCGCTTCTCGCGCCCACGCTGCCGGGATTCCTTGCCGAAGTTACGTCCGGTCGCCACCGTCCTCACGAAACCGCCGCCACTCCGGTGAGTTCTTCGCCCGTCGGCCGCCTATTTCTCCCTTTGCTCTCCCGTGCGCACATGGTGACGCGCTCAGATCCGTTTTGGGTTGATCACAGGTCGCCGACCGCCGCCCGTGCTCGCCGCCAACCACCGTCCCCCCGACCCCGCGCCGTCCGCCTCCATCCGCTCGAGTCCGAGCCGCCCCGGCCGTCCGCGAGCCCGACCGCGCACCGAGCCCCGAGCCCCGAGCTCTGACCGCGTCGCCACCGTCCGGTCGCCGCCGTCACCGCTTCTCCTTCGTCTCCGGCCGCCCGCGCCACCGCCGGTGAGCCTCCCCCTGCCCTCCACCGTTGGATCTCGATCTAACGGCCCAAAAAGAAACCCTAGCTCGAACCGGTATCGGCCAATCACGTGGCGACACGTGGCATTGCTTTATTGAAATAAAAATCTAAATTTAATCCCCGGAATTTTAGAAATGGCACTTTTGCAGAGAAGCCCATGTAACTTCAAATGCTTATAACTTTTAAACCCTTTGGCCAAATTTGACAAACTTGACCTTTTTGGAAAGCTCTCAACCTGTAGAATCTTTTGGCACTGTCCAATTTCAAATTTGAATATTTGAATCACATTCAAATTACAGAATAGGGTTTAATGTCATTTAATTCATAACTAATTATTTAGAAGTCCTTTTTTACTGAAACCAGTGCCCCAATTTTTTTTATTATCCTCTGTCCATTGGGACAGAGAAATAAATATTTTGAATCAAATTATTTGACTGATGCCATAAATTAGGGTTTTAATGAATTGTTTTTGCCTTTTGTTTAAAACCTAATGCATTAATTTTAATTACCAATGCTTAGGAGCTGTTGATCACCCAAATAAAATAAACCAAATCATGTCACATGATTGCATCGCATCATGGCATATTTACCTTGTATTGGATTGTGTGTTCATATGTGTGTATGTTTGCTTCGTTTAGATTATCCGAAGAGCAACGTGTGTGTTGTGAAGAGTGCATATCAAACTACTGTAACAAAGGCAAGTTCACTTTGATCATTTCACCTATTATTTTACTATGCATTAGATGTTTTATTAGTTGCATTGTTAGGAATATTATTGTACCTATGCTAGCTATGAATCTCCTAGTAGTATAGGATACCCCTGCCATGTCCTTACCACCAATCGTCAACGTAGGTAGTCAAATGCTATGCTATGTTAGTATTCGAGGGTGTTATTATTACAATATGTTATCATTGTCATTGAGGAGTACTTTTGGATACTTGGCAAAACAACCCCAACGAATCATCCTGGGTGGACGGCTTTGAGTATTCGAGATGTTATGCGACGTCAGGTCCATTTCTATGGGTCCGTCTGAGTCGAGTCTCCGTGGATTTGGAGATGGATCGTCCATGGAGGTCTCTTCCGTGGATTTGGGGAGCGCTTGCGTCACAAATGTGGAATGCCACCTGGGGTATCAGAGACTGGACTAGTTTTCCTATTTAGTAGCTTCCAGTACAACCATATGGTAATATGGGCTCTGCCAGGATGGATGTAAGATATATGATCCTGGATCTGAGGGATTGTGCAGATGTAGCCGTGTAGGTGGGAACGTAAGTTCCTCAGGTGGTCTCGGTGATTATGGTCTGAAAATTCCTGTAATCGGTGCCGTTGCTACTCTACCCTGAGGACAGCAAGGGATTAACACGTCAATTTCTGTGGGGAATGTGTACAACCTCTCGAGAGTGTCAAACTAAGTACTTAGCCGTGTCCCCGGTTATGGACAATTATGAGCAACTAGATATGGCGGCTGTAAGGAAGGTCTCACTCATTCCAATTTCTTAAATAAAACGAATGGTTTGAACAGGGTAGGGGCACTTGATGTTTGTACTCAATGTGCTCCAGGTTAATAAGAGCATGGGTGTTTCTACCCCGTGTCCAATAGTGATAAAACTATTTAATAAAATGATAGGATGATACAATGATGCCTTTATGCAAATAGCCAAACCCCACCTTGCCAATTACTGCATATACTCGACAGGATCTGTTATAACCCTTTTGTGAACTTGCCAATACATTCAATGTATTGACCCCTCCTTAGTGGCTGCAACGTTTAAATGTTGCAGGTTAACCAGGTGAAGAGTGAGGTCCGAGTTGTTAGGGTTACGAGTTTACATTCCAGCATGTTTCGACTGTGGAGTTGTTATGGGGCTCCTACATCTTCTGCTTTCCGCTGCAAGATTTTATCTTCTTCTGAGCTAACCCACGAGGTTATGCAATATGTAAGGTTCTGGATCAATACGATGTAATATACTTTTGACCTTTGTATCTTCATATTACATCTTGAAACTGTGTGTGCTAGCGAGTCGATCCAGGGACTAGCACTGTAAGCACAGAGATCGAACCCTTGTAAGGGGGCGGTCGCTTCAGATGGTATCAGAGCAATGTGTTGCCTGTAGATTCGTGACCCTTAGATTGGAATTAACTTATTAGGTACTTATTTACCAAACTAAAATTATTTTTGAAAACTCTCATATTCTTTCCTCGTCCAGTTCTTTCACTCTCTCATCCAGTTTTGAAGGTTTTCAAACATCGCAACCAGCATAGTTAGTCACGATAGACGTAATTTGTGAGCTGTCACTTTTGGATTTATTGATGGCCACAAATGATAGTAGTAAATTATTTTGGATAACAAAAAAAAACTCTGTTCGTTTGCTTTTGACACTTCTTTTCTTGGGCTTGGATGGCTGAACTATGTCATTTGCTTATTGGTTATTACTTGGTTGGTGATTGTTATTCCTTACTTGCCTGTTGTTGGGTTAAGCTTCTTTTAGATCCCATCTGTCTATGTTCTCATCTATGCTATCCTAAACAGATGCCTCCAAGACGTACCCCCAACATCAACATATCACACACCACCAGCAACAGTGACAACCATGAGGAAGGGAACAACAGTTCAGTTAATGTGCAGACTCTGCTGGCAGACCAGATTCAGTTTTTCCAGTTGGTAACCCAGCAGATGACCAGTCACCAGAACATTGACCAGAATAACCAACACCCCAACCCACCACCTCAGGTGGATATGCTTACAAGATTTCTGAAGTTGCACCCACCTACTTTCACCAGCTCCACTGAACCCATGGTAGCAGATGACTGGCTGCGTTCAGTGAATAAGAACTTAGTAACTGTGGGCTGCACAGACGCTGAGAAAGTAAGGTTTGCAGCACACTTGTTGGAGGGACCAGCCGCATTTTGGTGGGAGAACTACCTGATCACCAACCCGATTGAGGATGTCACTTGGGAGATGTTCCAGGATGCTTTCCGCACCGCCCATATCTCCGCGGGAGTGCTAAGCCTGAGGAAGAAGGAGT
Source organism: Brachypodium distachyon (assembly GCF_000005505.3). Taxonomy (NCBI): domain Eukaryota; kingdom Viridiplantae; phylum Streptophyta; class Magnoliopsida; order Poales; family Poaceae; genus Brachypodium; species Brachypodium distachyon. Next base: position 8,206,706 of record NC_016135.3, read on the forward strand.
TCCACAAACTGAAGCAAGGAACCCGCACCGTGATGGAATATATTGAGGAATTCAACAAGTTGTCTCTCTATGCACTTGATGAAGTCAATACCGTTGCCAAGTGCCGTGAGAAGTTTTTGGATGGACTGAACGACGAGCTTTCCGTTCAGCTGTCAGTTTCTTACACCCCCACCTATCAATCCCTGGTAGACAAGGCTTTTATCTTGGAAGACAAGATAAACCAGATTGAGGGCCGCAAGAGAAGACATCGCCATGGAAGCTTTAACACTGGACCACACCAGAAGCCGCGCACCTCTTATGAGGGTAGTGGTAGTTCATCAAGGATCAAACATGGAAGCCACCACCACCACCATATCCATGGAGGGAATGGCCACCATGAGCACTATCATGGGGGTAGACACCGACACCAGCACGAGGGGATTGCCCATGGAAAAGGAAACACCATTGGTCAAGGCAGTGGAAACAACAACGAGTCACCCAATTTGACCTGAGTCAAGTGGAATGTTTCAAGTGCCACAAGATGGGGCACTACTCGAATGATTGCCCGGAGAGGTTCGAAGGGAATGGAGTCAAGCCCACCCCGTTCCTAGAGGGTCATGTGAACCAGGTCAGTATGGAAGAAATCACAGAGCCGGGCATTGTGATTGGAACGTTCCCCGTGAGTTCTATCCAAGCACTCGTACTCTTTGACCTGGGTGCATCACATTCGTTCATATCAAGGATGTTCGTGAATGAGAACAAGATACCTACAAACACCCTAAGAAACCCTTTGAGAGTGAGTTCACCTGGAGGACAAATGGTAGCGACTCAAGGATGCTGCCAGTTACCCCTGGAGATTGGGAAACACACTTTTCCCTCCGACCTTATTGTGTTGGGTTCCCGAGGTCTAGACATAATTCTGGGAATGGATTGGATGACCTTGTATGAGGGACTTGTAGACTGTGCCAAGAGAACAATTACACTCACAACCCCTGAGAAGAAGCGAATCCGCTTCAAGTCTACTATGGAACTTAAGAGACCTAAGGTAAATTCTCTTAAGGGGGTTAGTATGGACGAAGTACCAATAGTAAAGGAATACCTAGACGTATTCCTAGAGGAATTACCAAGCATGCCACCAGACCGAGATGTGGAGTTTTCATCGAGTTAATGCCAGGAAGTGGACCCATAGCCAAGAGACCATATAAGATGGCCGTGGATGAATTGAAGGAATTGAAGAAGCAGCTAGCTGAACAGTTAGCGAAAGGTTTCATCCGCCCTAGTTCATCACCATGGGGAGCACCTGTCCTGTTTGTGGAAAAGAAGGACAAGAGCCAACGGATGTGCATCGACTATCGTTCACTAAATGAGGTGACAATAAAGAATAAGTATCCTTTGCCCATAATCAATGATCTTTTCGATCAATTGAAGGGAGCTCAAGTATTCTCAAAGATCGATCTGCGATCAGGGTATTTTCAACTGAAAATCCGAGAGATGGACATTCCCAAAACAACTTTCACCACTAGGTATGGACTGTATGAGTACACTGTGATGCCTTTTGGTTTGACTAATGCACCAGCATACTTCATGAACATGATGAACAAGGTGTTCATGGAATTCTTGGACAAGTTTGTCGTGGTATTCATAGATGATATCTTGATTTATTCCAAGAGCAAGGAAGAACATGCACAGCATCTGCGCAAGATTTTGAAGAAACTGAGAGCGCACAAGTTGTATGCCAAATTCAGCAAGTGTGAATTTTGGTTATCGGAAGTCAGTTTTCTAGGGCACATCGTGTCAGGAGCAGGAGTTGCTGTCGACCCAGCTAAGGTAGTAGCAGTGACAGATTGGGAAGCACCTAAGAATGTTGGTGATGTCCGTAGCTTCCTAGGACTTGCTGGCTACTACAGGAGATTCATTGAGAACTTTTCCAAGATAGCTAAACCCATGACGGAACTCTTAAAGAAAGAGAAGAAGTTCGCTTGGAACGAGAATTGTGAAGAAAGTTTCCGGGAGTTGAAGAAGAGACTAGTGTCTGCACCCATCCTTGTCCTACCCAATCTGCAGGAAGATTTCCAAGTTTACTGTGACACTTCACGTCAAGGGTTGGGAGGAGTTTTGATGCAAGGAGGAAGAGTTGTAGCGTATGCTTCGCGAGAACTAAAGAAACACGAAGCGAACTACCCCACTCACGACTTGGAATTAGCATCGGTAGTGCACGCTTTAAAAACCTGGAGACACTACCTTATGGGGAAACATTGTGAATTGTTCACGGATCACAAGAGCCTGAAATACATATTCACCCAGAAGGAATTGAACCTGAGACAGAGAAAATGGTTGGAACTGATAAAGGATTATGACCTGAGTCTGCAATACCATCCCGGCAAGGCTAATGTTGTAGGCGATGCATTGAGCCGCAAGGGCTATATAAATGGACTGACAGCTGAAGAGCTACCGCCAGAATTGTGCAAACAGTTCAAGGACCTGAGACTTGAGATTGTGCCAGAAGAACATTTGGCCACTTTGGAAGTACAGCCCACATTGCTAGACAGGATCAGAAAAGCACAGAAGGGCGATTCAGAAATAAATGCGATAAAGGAGAATAAACTTATCGGCAAAGCAGAAGATTTTCATGAGGATGACCAAGGGATCATATGGTTCGGTAAACGCATTTGTGTACCGCAGGATCCGGAAATCAGAAAGCTGATTTTGCAAGAAGCCCACGATTCACTGTACTCAATCCACCCTGGAAACACGAAGATGTACATGGACCTCAAGGAGACATTTTGGTGGTCCGGATTGAAGCGTGACATCGCAGAATTCATTGCCTTGTGTGATGTGTGCGGCAGAGTTAAGGCAGAACACCAGAAACCAGCAGGATTGCTAAGACCGCTGCCTATACCAGACTGGAAGTGGGATAAAGTTGGCATGGACTTTATCACAGGTTTACCGAGAACCAGATCAGGGTATGACTCTATTTGGGTAGTAGTTGACCGTTTGACCAAGGTCGCCCATTTCATACCAGTGAAGACCACTTATACAAGTGCTCAATTAGCGAAGCGCTATATGTCCAGGATTGTATGCTTGCACGGAGTGCCCAAGGAGATTGTTTCAGACAGAGGTACGCAATTTACCTCCAGATTTTGGGGACAATTACACGAGTCTCTGGGCACAAGACTGGAGTTCAGCACGGCATTTCATCCGCAGACAGACGGACAGACCGAAAGGGTAAATCAGATCCTTGAGGATATGTTGAGAGCTTGCACTCTAGATTATGGTTCTAGCTGGGATGATAATCTACCCTATGCAGAATTCTCGTACAACAATAGCCTCCAGGCTAGCATAGGAATGTCACCTTTTGAGGCTTTGTATGGAAGAAAGTGCAGAACACCATTGTCATGGGATGGTGTAGGAGACCGTAACCTATTCGGCCCGGACATGATAAAGGATGCCGAGGAAAAGGTTAGACTCATCCGAGACCGACTGAAGGTAGCTCAGTCGAGACAGAAGAGCTATGCAGATTCCAAACTTAGGGAGGTTACCTACGAGATCGAAGGTAGAGCGTATCTCAGCGTTTCACCGATACGCGGGGTAAAGAGATTTGGTATAAAAGGAAAGTTAGCACCCCGTTTTATTGGACCTTTCAAGATCTTGTCACGCCAAGGAGAAGTAGCCTACAAGTTGGATTTACCGGAATCACTGTCGAATGTCCACAATGTCTTCTGATACGGGTGCGGGTGGCCCGATCTTTCGATGAGATTGATAACTCTCGATTTGGGTAGGAGGTGACGTTGACGATCCGACTACGGCCTAGGAGGCAGCGCCTTAGCAATCGATACACCAACTCCAGAGGGTTATTGATCACGCAGGGGCACGATCAACCTGACCACGAAGGTCTTTGTTCCTGCAAGCAATCGAAGAACAAGCAAGAACAAGATAAATAGCGGATGCAATCTAAAATTGCGAGTATACTATATCAAACCAATGTCTCAACGAGACGATAAGTTGGGGTTCCGAAAGCGGATGTCGGACAGTGGAGAAACAAGATCAGGTGAATTCAATTACAACCATAAGTGTACTTGTGTCGATACGCTTCTAACCCATATTTTTCTGAATTTTTCTTACTGCAGCCTTTGTTGTTCTTCGACAGACCGACGTACAGTTTTCCGGTCCTTCTTTTGCGTGAGATTCTGGGGGTTAAAAAAAAGAAAAAAAAAGAAGAAGAAAAGAATAAGAAGCCAAACAGAAGGCCACAAAAAGAAAAAAGAAGAAAAAAATCCCAGGGATTTACTTGTTGTGCCATCTTTTGATCTTTCTATCGTATCTTCTTCAGTATCTAAGCTTAGATTATTTCTGTAATTCGTTCTTATCGACTCCAGCAGCTAGGACTAGCATTATTGAGCATATTTTCAACTTTGCATTGCTGATTTGATTATTTGCTATTCTTTGCTACTCACAAAAGCCTCCAAGCTCCACAGATTCTACACCTAGGTTGGTTTGTTACCGAGGCATCGATACATTTAATCTTCGGAGGGCTTGGTCACGCCGCTGGCCATCACCTTCTTATTTTGCATGGTAAGAACTTGTAAGAACTTGATTTTTAGCTTGAGAGTTGAGCGACTTGTAGCCACATCCTATTAGTTGATAGGAACATATTCCTGTGTTTTGTTTCTTGTCTTATACTAACCATGACAGGACTTACACAAAGGATGGAAAATAGGCCTATGCTATCAAGTGACCGACATGAGCGTTTTTCACCACATCCATCCTCCTCGTCTCTTGTTGACATTGGCAAGGAAAAGGTATATCGCAATCCTTGTAATGTCACTAATTGTTTTGGACCTTTCTTTGATGGAAATAATGATGCTGAAGCTTATACTGATTGGGAAATAGCTCTAATTGAGCAATTCACATGCTTCCATGTACTAGATAGTCGTAAGGTCCAAATTGCTAGTAGTAGATTTCGTTTTGATGCATTATCATGGTGGAGTGAGATAGTTAGAGAAAACAAAATACCTCACACTTGGATTGATATGAAGAAAATCATGAGAGAAAAATATGTTCCTCCAAGTTATGCTTATGAGTTGTGTTCCAAATTACGACGTTTGACACAAGATGATAAAACTGTTGATGATTTGTAACATCCCAATTTTCAAAACCCTTCATACGCATTGCATATCATAAGCATCATGTCACCCTTGCATTTGATCACTTTCAAAACCCTAAAGTTTGCCTAGAAAACCCTTTTTGCAAAAATGCTTTTATTTGATTTTGGGCTTTGATCTTGCTTTTCAGTATTTGCATTTTAACCCATGAGGGTATTGTGGTAAAAAGGGATTTAATGCATATATAGAGCTATCCCATAAGTTGGCTTTTGAAAGTATTTTGAAAAAATAATTTGTTTCGATAGCCTAAGGGCCCTAAAAGCCATTTTATAGGCAAATGTATTTTTAAGTATTTTATTTTGAGGAAATTCTTGTTCCAAAAGTTAGATCGTATGAAAATATGATTTTACAAATTTTGTTGCATTTTACTTGGAGTGATTTGGAGCTCCGAATCAATTTTGAGGTTCAAAAACAGAAAATAGATAAAAGAAAAGGAAAAACCGAGGAAAACCGGCCGAACCGGCCGAACCGAACCGGACCGGCTCCGCCCAGCCCGAGCCGCCCGCTCTCACTGACCGGTGGGACCCACGCGTCATCTTCAACCTCCGTCCGAAAAATCCGGCGAACTGCCCACGACTCCACCTCCGATTTCTCCGTGCTCGGGCCGTTTTCTCCAAATCCTTGCGCGTCACCCCGAAGGCCTCGCTTTTCTCCTCCACTTCCCCCAAACCCCACGTCCAATTTCGCACCGGTTAGAAAGTAATTGCTCGCCGGAGTTCGTTGCTGCCACCGCCGTTCTTCGCGTTTTCACCGCCGTTCTTCGCGTTTTCACCGCCGTTCCGGTGAGGTCCTCCCCGCGCCACTCCCCTAGCCTCCCTCCTCTCCCCGTCCTGAACGCCGTGACGCGCTCGCCTTTGCGTTTGGCTGCCGCCGCCGCCTCCGCGCCGCCCGCGCGCCCGCCTTCCCGTGCGCCCGCGCCGTGCCCGCGCTCCCGTGCTCCGCCCCGCGCCCGTGCGCCGCCGCCGCCGGCCGCCCTCCGCGCGCAGCCGCGCCCCGCGCCGCCCGCGACCCCGCCGCCTGCCGCGCCCGCCCTACCCTGCGCCGCCCGCCGCCGCCCCGCGCCGCCCGCCGCCATCGCCGGCCAACCGCGCCGCCTGCCGAAAGCCTAGCCTCGGGCAAATCCCGCACTGCCACGTGGCAGGGCTTTTGTTTTATTTTTATTCGGCCGAATTAGATAATGCACTTTTGCAGAAAAGACCCTACAACTTCAAACCTTTATATCTTTTAAACCGTTTGTCCAAAATTTGTGTTCCGCACCTTTCTGGAATCGTCACAACGTGTAGAATATTTTGGCACTGTTTATTTTCAGTTTTGAATAACTTCAACAGTAGCTATTTACAGAATGGTGGTTTATGGTTTAAATTTCAAATGAATTGTTTCAAAATAGTTTTGAGCATGTTAGCTTGCTATAAAATTATTTAAACTTGTTCTCTGTCCATTAGGACCAGAGAAGGAAATTATCTTGTGTATAATCAGGGCATACAAGTTAAATATTGCTCTATGTTACAAAAGCCGCACAATCTTTTGTTTTAAACCCTATCCATGTTTCTTGCGTATTAATTACCACTTTGATGTTGTCTAATCTGTCCAAACCATTTGAAAAAAAAAAACTTTTCAAAACAGAAACGAAGCTTCTTACCTTAGAAGTAACCTTCGTTGTGCATCATCATAGCATATGCATCATGGCATGATTTTGTATTGAGTGTTGTGTTTATTGTGTGTGTTCCTTTTATTTTAGATTGCGTGGAGTGTAATCATTGTTGTTGCGAAGAGTGCGAGAACTACCACAACCTTGGACAAGGCAAGTTCACTTTGATCATTCTCCTAAATATTTTACTATGCACTAGATGTTTTATTAGTTGCATCAGGAATATTACTCGTACTTCTATGCTAGCTATAAATCCCAGGTAGTCTAGTTTACCCTCGCCATTACCTTGCTACCAAAATTGCCATCGGTTGTAGTTGAATGCTAGGCTATGGTAGTATCGTGGGGGAAATAACTACATTATGATATTGTTATGCCTTTGGCGATATGAAATGATTTTGTTAGATGTAAGGCAAAACAATTAATTTAATGAACCGTCCTGGGTGGGCAGCTTTGAAGATTTTGAGGATTAGCGGCGTCAGGTCCATTTCTATGGGTCCCTCTGAGTCGAGTTCCTGTGGATTCAGGAATGGATCGTCCATGAACGTCTCTCCCGTGGATTCGGGGAGCGCCTACGTTGCAAAGGTGGAATGCCACCTGGGGTAACCGAGACTGGACTAGTTTCCTATTTAGAAGCTTCTAGTACAACCACAATGCTATATGGGCTCTGGCGAGACAAGAGTAAGTTGTATGAACCTAGACCCGAGGAACTGTACTGAGGTAGCCGTGTAGGGGGAGCGCGATTCTCTCGTGGTTTAGGGAATTACCTCTGAAAATCTCGTAATCGATGCCGTTGCTACTCTACCCTGAGGACAGCAAGGGATTAACACGTCGGTTTCTTGTGGGGAATGTGTACAAACTCTCGAGAGCGTCAAAACTAAGTACTTAGCCGTGTCCCCGGCAACGGACAATTTGAGCAACTAGATGTGGAGCTGTAAGGAAAGTCTCACTCATTCCAATTTCTTAAATAAAATGAATGGTTTGAACAGGGTAGGAGCACTTGAAGAATCCACTTCAATATACTCTAGGTTAATAGGAGCATGGGTGTGTCTACCCCGTGTCCATTAGTTAACATTACTATAACATCCCTTTGTAGTAGGGTAATATATGTTCTGCTTCCACGCAAACAACCTGAACTCCACTTTGCCACATTATGCATATACTTGGTAGGTTCTGTTATAACTCCTAGTGAATCTTGCCAATACATTCAATGTATTGACCCTAGCGGCTGCATCTTTTAATGATGCAGGATGCTCCGACGACGAGTAAGATGTACGTTATGTTTGTTGGGTTAGGGGCATACATTCCAACACGCTCTCACCGTGGTGTTGATGTGCCCTTGTATCTTTCGCTTTCCGCTGCTAAACAGTTGTTTTCTTTCCAGCTAACCCGTGAGGTTATGCGAGTTGTAAGTACCTTTTTAAATTCTGGATGATTCGTTGTAATATTGAGACCTTTGTTCTATGATATTACATCTTGAAACTGTGTGTGCTAGCGAGTCGATCCAGGGACTAGCACTAAAGCACAGAGATCGAACCCGTATACGGGGGCGGTCGTTTCAGATGGTATCAGAGCATTGTGTTGCCTGTAGGAACGTGACCCTAGCGTGGATTAGACTAAAAGAGACCATAGGATTGTTCTATGCATTTCATACCACTCTAAATTTGCATATTGAGATACGTGCATAATCATATACACTTACAATCATATCAAGGTCCAATGCATATGTACTACCTGTATTTTATTTCATCCACTTGCATCCTCAGATTTTATATGCATTTATATATACACCTCATACTACAAATGTCATGTTTTCCACTATTACAAGCATAGGTCATGTTTGCATAACATACACCTTATATTATCATCATTACAGTTATGCATCCACCTACTTGATCATGTGACTAATTCTTTTCCCCCACCATCAATCTTGTAGATGAATGGACCACCAAATTTCGGAGATGAGCCACCTTTCACACACGTCCATTACCCGACAATTGACGACGACATCCCGTTTGGGAGACAGCTTGCTACTTTGTGCACGACACTGCACCTGGCAGCACCTTGTTTCCGAGGACGTGCTGAGCCGGTGGGATCTCAGGGAGGTGCACGCCGCTGGGAGATCGACACGGAGATCAGAGGACGGACTGTTGTTCCATTGACACCCGACATCACCTACTCCGTGCGCTACCCCGACTTCATGCTGGGACTCCAGTTCGCCATGCAACATGCGATAGCTCGTGTGTGCGAGGCGTACCATGATGAACTGCCTCCGGACTCTGTCTTCCGTAGCTTCGGAAGGCGAGTTGTTGGCGGGAATGCCGTGGGACCGGAGATCCTAGGCGAGGATCCGCACATGGAGGATGTTCAGTTTCAAGCTCTGGAGCAGAACATGGTGGACATGGGGAAGAGTCTCTACAACGAGATGACCCGTACAGACATAGCTGAAGACCAGGTGGGGATACTCCAAGGTCAACTGACGATGAAGACAAACGAGGTGAACCGCAGGGGAGATGTTATCCTGAACATGCACGCGATCATGGAGCAGATTATGTACGAGAAGGATCTCCTGCAACTTCAGTATGATCAGCTCCAAGCCCAGGTCAACAACGCCAACCCTGCACCAGCACAAGCTCCACCACCCCCTCAGGACGAGCAGATGGAGCCACAGGAGGAGGAACCTCAGGAGGCGCAGGAGATGGACACACCTGCCACCCGCACCCGTTCCAGGGCGAAGAACTCCGGGAACACCAATTTCCTCTCACTTCCTTAGTTTTGGTTTAGAGCCCGCCAAACTATTATTATATTATATTCGTTATCGTGTTAGTCATTGACCATGCCGTCGTTGTGGTATGGCAATGTAGATTCGTGTGTTTATTTGCAACTCTACACTTGTGTTTAGGCTGGTACGCCTGGTGAACTATTCGTTTTGGATGTTAAAATCCTAGTGAATGCTATTGCTTGTTTTATAGATGACTTGTTTCATGATTGAATTGTCATGCTTGTGTTATGCTTGTTGTTTGAACTGTTGTATTGCTTGTGTTGTGGGGCTTAGTTTTCTCTTAGATCCTGTCTATCTATTTTCTCATCTATGCTGTCCCAAAACAGATGCCGCCGAGACGTGAAACCCGCCGCAGTGCCGACAACAATGAGGAGGGTCAGGACAACAACGCCACTATGTAGCAACTACTGGCTGCACAGACTCAGATTTTACAAGCCTTGACCCAGCAGATGAACAACAACAACAATAACAACCACAACAACCAGAACCCCAACCCACCACCTCAAGTGGACATGTTAACCAGGTTTCTGAGGCTGCGTCCACCAACATTCACCAGCTCCCTGGAACCGATTGTAGCTGATGATTGGCTTCGTTCTGTGAGCAATGAAGCTGACAAGGTGAGGTTTGCTGCTCACCTGCTTGAAGGACCTGCCGCAGCTTGGTGGGAGACTTATCAGATTACCACACCCATGGAAGAAGTCACATGGGAAATGTTCCAAGAAGCCTTCCGCACCGCCCACATCTCTGCAGGTGTGCTGAGCTTGAAGAAAAGGGAATTCCACAAACTAAGGCAAGGGAACAGGACCGTGTCAGAGTACATTGAAGCTTTCAACAAGTTGTCTCGCTATGCCCCGGATGACGTCAACACTGATGCAAAACGCCGGGAAAGGTATTTGGATGGCTTGAACGACGAACTCGCCGTTCAACTGGCAGTTGTTTACATCCCTACCTACCAGTCCCTCATCGACAAAGCCATCATTCTTGAGAACAAGCAGAATCAGATGGAGAACAGAAGGAAGAGGCCTCACCATGGCAACAACCACGCTGGTCCACACCAGAAGCCGCGCACCTCGTACGAGGGTAGTGGCAGCTCTTCGATGGTTAAGCATGGTGGAAATCATCAGAATCACCATGGAGGGAGTGGACACTATCATCGCCATGGAAATCAAGGACACCACCACCACCAGGGAGGAAATGGCAGCCGGAACCACCAGCACCAACACCAACACCAGCATCCAAGGATCAACAGCAACAAAGGCAGTGGCCATAACAATGGAGGAAACCCAGGACAGAACCACACCACTGGCAGGGATATGAGCCAAGTGCAATGCTTTAAGTGTCACAAGATGGGGCACTACTCCAATGATTGTCCGGAGAAGTTCAATGAGGCTGGAGCAAAGCCTAACCCATTTCAGAAGGGCAATGTGAACCACGTCAACGTGGAAGAAATCACGGAGGAGCAAGGTATCGTAATCGGCACCTTCCGTATAAATTCTTTTGTTATGCCTTTGGCGATATGAAATGATTTTGTTAGATGTAAGGCAAAACAATTAATTTAATGAACCGTCCTGGGTGGGCAGCTTTGAAGATTTTGAGGATTAGCGGCGTCAGGTCCATTTCTATGGGTCCCTCTGAGTCGAGTTCCTGTGGATTCAGGAATGGATCGTCCATGGACGTCTCTCCCGTGGATTCAATGTATTGACCCTAGCGGCTGCATCTTTTAATGATGCAGGATGCTCCGACGACGAGTAAGATGTACGTTATGTTTGTTGGGTTACGGGCCTACATTCCAACACGCTCTCACCGTGGTGTTGATGTGCCCTTGTATCTTTCGCTTTCCGCTGCTAAACAGTTGTTTTCTTTCCAGCTAACCCGTGAGGTTATGCGAGTTGTAAGTACCTTTTTAAATTCTGGATAATTCGTTGTAATATTGAGACTTTTGTTCTATGATATTACATCTTGAAACTGTGTGTGCTAGCGAGTCGATGCAGGGACTAGCACTAAAGCACAGAGATCGAACCCGTATACGGGGGCGGTCGTTTCAGATGGTATCAGAGCATTGTGTTGCCTGTAGGAACGTGACCCTAGCATGGATTAGACTAAAAGAGACCATAGGATTGTTCTATGCATTTCATACCATGGATTAGACTAAAAGAGACCATGGATACACTATTCAATTAATTGGAGAACATGACGTGAACAATAAATTTTGGGTGCATCAGATTTGCATTGCTTGTGATAACTTTCTTGATTTGAGAGAAAATAATATGTTGCATATGCTTAACCATTTTGATATGACCTCCAATATTGGTGTTCAATTCACTACCATTTTGACGGTATTTTGTTTTCTCTAACTATCTTACACCACCATGATAATGCATCAAAACGAAATTTACTACTAGCAATTTGGACCTTACGACTATCTAGTACATGGAAGCATGTGAATTGTTCTGTTAAAGCTAGCTCCCAACCTATATACGTTTCAGCATCATTTTCCCCCTCAAAGAAAGGTACACACAATTTAATTGTATTAGAAGGATTGTTTTGTACCGTTGCCGTGGCATTATCAACAAGAGACGTGGAGGATGGCCGTGGTGAAAAGCACTCATCGCGGTCACGGGATAGCATCGGTCTAGTTGCCATGCTTCGTGTAAGTCCTGTCATGGTTAGTAGAAAACAAGAAACAAATCACAGTAATATGTTCCTATCAACTACTAGGATGTGGCTACAAGTCGCTCAACTCTCAAGCTAAAAATCAAGTTCTTACAAGTTCTTACCATGCAAAACAGGAAGGTGATGGCCAGCGGCGTAACCAACACCTCCGGAGATTAAATGTATCGATGCCTTGGTAACAAACCAACCTAGGTGTAGAATCTGTGGAGTTTGGAGGCTTTTGTGAGTAGCAAGGAATAGCAAATAATCAAATCAGCAATGCAAAGTTGAAAATATGCTCAATAATGCTAGTCCTAGCTGCTGGAGTCGATAAGAACGAATTACAAAAATAATCTAAGCCTAGATACTGAAGAAGGTAGGATAGAAAGATGGCACAATAAGTAAATCCCTGGCATTTTTTTTCTTTTTTTTTCTTTTTGTGGCCTTCTGTTTGGCTTCTTATTCTTTTCTTCTTTTTTTTTCTTTTTTTAACCCCAGAAACTCACGCAAAAGAAGGACCGGAAAACTGTACGTCGGTCTGTCGAAGAACAGCAAAGGCTGCAGTAAGAAAAAAATCAGAAAAATATGGGTCAGAAGGGTATCGACACAAGCTTTCCAGCAAGGGCAAGATCACTCAAAACGGATGTCGGACGGTGGAGAAAACTGAGAAACACCGGGCTGCAGCGACGCCGGAAAACGGATGCAGAAACTTGGAAGCTCCGAAAGTCCACCTTACAAACCGAATTTGAGGGTCAAAGTGCAGGGAAAGCCTTGGATATTTCCTGATGCGCCTCGTCGTGAGCTTTCCAAAAAGTCCAAGAACGTCCAAATCCGAGTTGGTACGCAAAAGATACGCCCGTTTTACTGAACACGGGTCAAACCCACCCGAAACTAAAATTCTACTCGGACTCGACTGACTCGAACTCTTTCTCTTTTTTTTTCCTTTTTTTTCTTTCTTTCCTTTTTTTTCTTTCCTTTCTTTTTTTTTTTGACAACTTTCCGAACAACTTGATCTCTAAACAAAATTCGATCTATTATGAAAACTTTCCAAAAGCACTCTTGATTGGACTCGGACTCGAACTTGCGGCTGAAAACTATAACTTGCCGACTCAATGTAGAACTCGATGTAGGACACGGTGTAGGACTCGACGAGGGACTCGGTGTAGGCCTCGAAGAGGGACTCGGTGTAGGACTCGATGAGGGACTCGGTGTAGGACTCGAAGAGCGACTTCGTGGAAGATATGGTGGCGGCGGGAGATTATGGCGGTGGTGTGGCAGGAAGTTTGGCGGCGGAAGATTGATGAAGGAAACCTGCGTCACACGAAGAACAAGAAAACCAAAAGCAAGTTCGATCTAGTAGAAAAAAATCTGAAAAACGATCCAATCTAATCCAGCGACTCGACACGATTAATGCAGCAAAGATTCAACAATGCAAATACTAAAGTGAAAATTGCAAGGCTCAGATTGGTTCTAGGACAAGGTAACTAATTCTAATTTTTGTTTGGCTTTTTCTGGACGATAGGTAAAAACAGATCTAAACTAGGGATAAACTGGAAAAATCTCACCGAGCAACCTTAAGCTCTGATACCACGTGATACGGGTGCGGGTGGCCCGATCTTTCGATGAGATTGATAACTCTCGATTTGGGTAGGAGGTGACGTTGACGATCTGACTACGGCCTAGGAGGTAGCGCCTTAGCAATCGATACACCAACTCCAGAGGGTTATTGATCACGCGGGGGCACGATCAACCTGACCACGAAGGTCTTTGTTCCTGCAAGCAATCGAAGAACAAGCAAGAACAAGATAAATAGCGGATGCAATCTAAAATTGTGAGTATACTATATCAAACCAATGTCTCAACGAGACGATAAGTTGGGGTTCCGAAAGCGGTAAAACAGGTGGTCTAACCGACACACGCGATTACACGAAGTAGTAGCGATGGCTAACTTTTAACTAAACAAAACCCAAGGCTCCTTAGGGGGGCTCGTGGGGTATGTAAAGGAGGAGGGAGAGATATTTTCGTCCACCTTGAATAAGGAGTCCGAAATCCAACTCTATCTCTAACTTTCCTAACAAACTACAACTCTTTAGGAAACAGAAAAACAGATCCGTCAGCTTGTTTTGTCCGTCACGGTCAGCACGAGTGAATCTCTTGATGGGGCCAGATCCTTTGGAAAGGTCTTGTAATTACCTTTCCAACAAGTACTTATTTGCTTGATTTGGACTCCGGATGCGGCCTGAGTGATTAAAACAAATTCGGGTCTCCTGACAGCTCGGACCCGAATCGGATTCAACTTTAATTCGTGATATCTTTCTCTAGCAAGCTCCGAATCATGTGCCGTTTGATTTGTTGGAAAGTAGACTTGATAGGCTTCACTTTGAATCTCCCTTTGCAGGCTATAACACTTCATCTTCACTTTGGACTTGTAAAGTTCAATAAGATGCCTACATAATAAGATTACACAAGATAGTAGCTCCGCCTCTTTGCAAGTAACATATTGAAAACATTTTGTAATTGAATTCACCTGATTATAATTATTAGAGACACCAACGATTAGAGTTCTAATGGTCGTATCCATGGTTAGCATGTCCATATCATCTTCCATGTATCGCAACTGAAGAACTGTCATCCTGAGATGGCCGACACACCACTAAGGGATACAATATCGCTAGAAGAAGTCCAACTGCAGAGGGACCTCACCTATGAGGAGAAACCGATCAGAATCTTGGATACAGCTGAGCGACAAACCCGATCCAAGACCATCAGGTTTTGCAAAGTTCAGTGGGACCATCACGCTGAAGAGGAAGCCACTTGGGAACATGAAGATGATCTTCGAGAAGACCTCTTTGCTAGCCACACCGAATCTCGAGGTCGAGATTCATCTTAAGGGGGTTAGGTCTGTAACATCCCAAAAATTTCAAACTTTTACATGTACATTGCATCCATGAGCATCATGCCACAATTGCATATTTGAATTCAAATTTGAATCTCAAAAGGCTTTGGAAATATTTTATTCCAATTTAAACCTTAGGGTATACACCCATTTGAGCTTTGGATCCTCAAACCAATAAGGTTTATTTTATAAAAGGGGTTTATTGCATAAATGAGCTATCCCATAATTTCTGGATAATTATTTGGAGTTGAAAAACTATTTTATTTAAATAGTTATATAGCCCTACAGGCAATTATAGGGCAATTGTATTTTTATATATTTTATTTTGAGGTCAAATTACTCTCAAAAGTTGAATTATGGTAGAACATGATTTTACAAATTTTCTGGAATTTATTTGGACCAATTTGGAGTTCAAAATCAAAAGATATCAAAGAAATGAGAAAATGAGAAAAAGAAAAGGCTAAAAGAAAAAAAAAGGGGGAACCGGACCGACCCAACTAGGCCGGCCCCGTCCCGCGCGCGCCCGAGTCCGAGCAGGCCATAGCCCCGCGCCACGCCTGCCGCCGTGAGACGCTGACAGGCGGGGCCCGCCTGTCAGGGGCGTCTTCCCCGCAGGGAAAGGCCGCCCGTCTCGGCGCGACGCTCGCGCGCCATCGCCGCCGCCATCCGCGCCGCCCTGTCCGCTCCGTGCTTCCCTCGCCCTGTCACCCGCGTCCCTTTAAAGCCAGCGCCCCCCTCTGCCATTCCCCTCTCCCAATTTCTCGCTTCTCGCGCCCACGCTGCCGGGATTCCTCGACGAAGTTACGTCCGGTCGCCGCCGTCCTCGCGAAACCGCTGCCACTCCGGTGAGTTCTTCGTTTTGGGTTGATCGCAGGTCGCCGACCGCCGCCCGTGCTCGCCGCCGACCGCCGTCCGCCCGACCCCGCGCCGTCCGCCTCCATCCGCCCGAGTCCGAGCCACCCCGGCTGTCCGTGAGCCCGACCGCGCCGCCGCCGTCCGGTCGCCGCCGCCGCCGCTTCTCCTTCGTCTCCGGCCGCCGGTGAGCCTCCCCCTGCCCTCCACCGTTGGATCTCGATCTAACGGCCCAAAAAGAAACCCTAGCTCGAACCGGTATCGGCCAATCACGTGGCGACACGTGGCATTGCTTTATTAAAAGAAAAATCTAAATTTAATCCCCGGAATTTTAGAAATGGCACTTTTGCAGAGAAGCCCCTGCAACTTCAAATGCTTATAACTTTTAAACCCTTTGGCCAAATTTGACAAACTTGACCTTTTTGGAAAGCTCTCAACCTGTAGAATCTTTTGGCACTGTCCAATTTCAAATTTGAATATTTGAATCACATTCAAAATACAGAATAGGGTTTAATGTCATTTAATTCATAACTAATTATTTACAAGTCCTTTTCAACTGAAACCAGTGCGCAAATTTTTTATTTATTATCCTCTGTCCATTGCGACAGGGAAATAAATATTTTGAATCAAATTATTTGGCTGATGCCAACAAAACTATAAATTAGGGTGTTAATCAATTGTTTTTGCCTTTTGTTTAAAACCTAATTTTAATTACCAATGCTTAGGAGCATGTTGCACCAGTGGCACCCGGGGTACCACCGCTGTGCTACGCGCGAGCCCCTCTTCCTGGTTCCTGGGAAGGTCTCATCCCGGGGAGCGCCTATGAGCTCCCCGGCAAGCTACCAGCCCGAAAGGGGCTAGCGGGGCTTCGGGTAATATTCCCGCTTGGGCACCTCCCGGGAAGCGGCTTCCCAGGAGGGGATTCCGGGGTGCGTTGGGCCCGGGTGCTTCCCGGGGTCGACTTGCTGGGACTGGGGGTTCCCGGGCGCGTGCCCCCGCCTCGGGTCGTGGGGCCCAGTGGACAGCGCCACGCGGGCGCGTGGCAGGCGCGGGACGCGCGGTCCCACCAAGGCAAGGAGTAAGGTGCGCGGCTCAGTAAACGAGCCGACCGACGGGTAGTTACCCGTCCGATCCAAGGAACAGTGGTTGTCTAATCCTAACCTAGGATCTTAGGCCCCTAGCAGCGGAGGTGGCACCCATGCACGCCACCAGCTCACCGGGGGGAGTTGCATGCCTCCCCGTTGGACACTTGTAGCTCATGCACCGTGGCACATGTGGCATCCCCTTGTGTATAAAAGGAGGACCCATGCCAACGGTCAAGGGGGTTAGTCAGTTGGTCAGTTAGTCAGCTGGACAGTCGTTCAGTTCCGCAAGTTCCCTTCGCTGGCTCGATAGATGCTTAGTGGCTCCAGTAGGCAGCCAGCAGAGAGCGGTGAGGAGTGCTTAGACACTGAGAGGAAGCCTGGGAGCTTGTCCGGCAACCTATAAACATTTGATCCGTAATCAATATTAGACTAGCGCGTACCCTTAGCACTTCATCTCGCTGGCCCCGTAGGGCCTCATCGGCCGTGCCGGCGATCACCGGGTCTCCGCCCCAGATGCCCCTGCCAAACCTAAAAAGGGGACGTGGCCGCACGCCCCCGGTGTCGGAGCACCGAGCGACGACATCGGGCGCGCCAGGTAGGGGGCGCGGGAGTGGACAACGCCGGGGATCGCCGACAGCAGAAGTTTCCATCGGCGTTGGCTTCGCTCTTCTTCACCGACAAGCCTAGTCACCATGCCCCCCAAGCAGGCTGGTGACTCACGCATAGACCCGCGTGAGGCCCCAGCGGCGCACATGCGGTCGCACGACCCGAGGCAAGGCTCAAGAGAACCCCGAGCCCTCGAGGGTGCAGCAAACGCAGCTGCCTCCGCTGCCTCCTCAGCCGTCGACCGACAATCGTCCAAGGGGACCGGCTGCCCCCAGTGCCAGGGGCAGTCGGGCGAGCACGCACGTCGTCGCCCGGGCCAGCCAATGGGTTGAGTCGCGGCCTGAGGACGCCCCGCGGCAGCGGCACCAGGAGCACGTCGCGTCACGGGCAACCCCTGGGGGTTCGCACCCTGCACACCCGGAGGCGTCCGGGGCCAGGGCGGGAAGCAGCTGTTCAGGAAACTGGCTCCCCCTCGTGCGAACCCCGACTGAAGCCATCGTCGCCATGCGCGTCATGGTGCGGTACGAGCAGCAGCAGGGCACGCCGGCGCACGAGACGTGGGGCGAGGAGTTGGAAGCGCTTCTCGCCCTGGCCGCAAGGCGAGGGCTCCCCGGTAGGCTCCGGCCACGGGCAGAACCCGGAGCGCGGAGGCGCGCCACCCGCCTCACGACAGGGGGAGAACCCTCCCCCTCCTCGGCGAGACCAAGGAGACGGGGGCCCGGAGGGGTCCTCAAACTCATCGCCCACCGTTCTGGGGGGCGATGCGCGTGGCATCTTGAATGCCCGCCAGCAGGAGGATCTGCGCCCGCGCTTGGAGCGCCGACACAGGCGCGAGGTGGAGTGCCCGCGCCCACCGGAGCAGGAAGACGCTCCCCTGGGCCCCGAGGACGGCTGCACCACGTTCACGCGCGAGTTGCGGCGGGTGACGTGGCCCCGTAAGTTCCCAGCGCCTGCGCTCGGTACGTACGACGGGACCGCTAACCCCAAGGATTTTCTCCTGACCTACACGTTGGGCATGCATGCCATCGGCACTGACGACAAGGTCAGGGCGAACTGGTTCCCGATGGTCCTGAAGGGATCAGCGCAAACCTGGTTGCTCAACCTGCCCGCCGGGTCCATCGCCACATGGGCAGACCTGCGCGAGCAGTTCGTGAGCGAGTTCCAGGGCGGTTATAAGCACCCGGGAACCATGGCGGAGCTGCACACTATCGTGCAAAAATCGGGAGAGACGTTGCGGGCCTTCGTCAACCGTTTCTCCAATCTCTCCTATTCCATCCCGGAGGCAGAGGCGGCCGCCATCATTGACACCTTCGCCATCAACGTCCGCGATCCCAAGATGCGTGAGAAGCTGAGCACGCATCGGATCCGGACGACGCGGGACTTGTACGCCTTGGCGCACAAGTGCGCCATGGCCAAGGAAGGGTGCCTACCGCCCGAGCTGGCAGCCCAGGCTGCCGCGAGCCCTGGCGAGGGCTCGCAGAAGAAGGGTTCCCGCAAGCGCAGCGGGAAGCAAGTCCTCGCTGCAGACTCGGGGGCCCCTACCGCGAGGCCCGCGAAGAAGGCGTCGCCGGGTGGAGAGTCTGGTGGGAAGCCGGGCGACGCGCCCCGCTGCCCCGCACAGCAATTCCACCCACGACGCACAGAATATCCGCATCCTGCAGGGGATCAAGCAGCGGCGGGAGCAGCGCCCCGAGGAGCGCCGCGCCGCCGGAGCCTGCTTCAATTGTGGTGACATCGGGCATCTCTCCCGAGATTGCCCGAACGATCCCAGAGCGGGTACGAGGCTGGCCGGCGGTGGTGCCGGCAGGGGTGAACCCCAAGGGGGGCGCAGCCAACCCCGCGCTGCGTGGGAACGCCCCCCTCGGGGACGCGACAGGGCCCGCGCTGAGGAGCAGCGCGAGTCCGACTATACCGGCGGCGACGAACCGGGCTTCCAAGAGCCTCGTGGCATCGCCTGCATTCATGGGGGAGCTTACGCTCTCCCATCTCACGCCGCGGTGAAGCGCCTCACCCGTGACGTGTGCGCGCTATTGCCGGATGCGGAGCCGCAACAGCCGCTGAGGTGGTCGCATGTGCCGATCACCTTCAGTGCCGACGATCACCCAGCGCGACAGTTGGGTTCAGGGGTAATACCCTTCGTCGTCTCGCCGATCATTAGCAGTATGATGGTGACCAAGGTGCTGGTGGACAACGGAGCGGGGCTTAACCTCCTGTCCGCCAGGCTGGTGGAAAAGCTCCAGCTGCCGATGGAGCAGCTGCAGCCCACCGAACCGTTTCGGGGGGTGAACCCCGGGATCGTGCGCCCGCTGGGACGCATCACGCTGCCGGTCACCTTCGGGTCCCGGGAAGCGTTCAGGACCGAGCACATAGTGTTCGACGTGGCGCATACCCCGTTGCCCTACAACGGGATCCTTGGTCGGCCGGCACTGATCAAGTTTATGGCGGCTACGCATTGCGCCTATGGCGTAATGAAGATGCCGTCTGTCTATGGAGTCCTCTCCATCAGGTGCGACCTCAAAGACGCGGTTTGGTGCGTTGGCGAGGTCGTCCGGGCCGCTGCTGCAGCTGATGTCGGCGACGAGGAGGTTGTCGAGGACGACGGCTTGCCGGGTGATGCCCCAGCAACGAAGAAGGCTCGCGCCACCCCAGAAGGGCTTCCCAGGGGAGGCGCAGGCTCGATCTCGTGCCCCGGCAAGGGGCAGGGGCTCTAGGAGGAGGCCACCAAGGTGAAGAAGCTGCCCTTCCAAGCCGGCGACAAGGAGCACACCGTTACCGTCC
Source organism: Brachypodium distachyon (assembly GCF_000005505.3). Classification (NCBI taxonomy): domain Eukaryota; kingdom Viridiplantae; phylum Streptophyta; class Magnoliopsida; order Poales; family Poaceae; genus Brachypodium; species Brachypodium distachyon. The sequence continues at coordinate 8,227,143 of NC_016135.3, forward strand.
GTCGCTCACCCAAGGAGTAACGGACAGGAGGAGCGAGCCAACGCAGAGGTTCTGCGGGGTGCTCAAGACGAGAACCTTTGACAAGCTCAAAGGCCATGGGAAGCACTGGATCGAAGAACTCCAGCCCGTGCTGTGGTCCATCCGGACCACACCTAGTCGGGCAACGGGCAAAACTCCTTTCGCCCTTGTCTACGGGGCAGAAGCGGTGCTGCCCTTCGAGCTCAAGTACGGATCTCCCCGAGTACGCGCGTACGGCGACACCAGCCAACATGAGCAAAGTGTCGTCGCTCGGTGCTCCGACACCGGGGGCATGCGGCCACGTCCCCCTTTTAGGTTCGGTAGGGGCGTCTGGGGTGGAGACCCGATGATCGCCGGCACGGCCGATGAGGCCCTACGGGGCCGGTGAGACCAAGTGCTAAGGGTGCGCGCTGGTACAAGAACAAGTGCACGCACGTTTTTTACCCAGGTTCGGGCCACCCGGAGGTGTAAAACCCTACGTCCTGCCTGTCTGAACTGATATTGATGGTGGATCAAACGTTTACAAGTTGCCGGGCAAGTTCCCGGGCTTCCTCTCAATGTCTAAGTACTCCTTACTGCTCTCTCCTGGCTGTCTACTGGAACCAACTGACCAACTCACTAACCTGCCAACCGTCTAACCCCTTTGACCGTTGGCATGGGTCCTCCTTTTATACACAAGGGGATGCCACATGTGCCACGGTGCATGAGCTACATGTGTCCAAGGGGGAGGCATGCAACTCTCCCCGATGAGCTGGTGGCGTGCATGGGTGCCACCTTCGCTGCTAGGGGCCTAAGACCCTAGGTAGGATTAGACAACCACTGTTCCTTGGATCGGACGGGTAACTACCCGTCAGTCGGCTCGTTTACTGAGCCGCGTGCCTTACTCCTTGCCTTGGTGGGACCGTGTGTCCCGCGCTCGCCACGCGTCCGCGCGGCGCTGGCCACTGAGCCCCACACGCGAGGCGGGGGCACGCGCCCAGGAACCCCCGCAAGTCGACCCCGGGAAGCACCCGGGCCCAGCGCACCCGGGAAGCAGCTTCCCGGGAGGTGCCCAAGCGGGAATGTTCCCCGAAGCCCCGCTAGCCCCTTTCGGGCTGGTAGCTTGCCGGGGAGCTCATAGACGCTCCCCGGGACGAGACCTTCCCAGGAACCCGGGAGAGGGGCCCGCGCGTCACGCAGCGGTCGTACCCCGGGTCCCACTGGTGCGACAGTAGCCCCCGGGCGTGGGCCGGCATCACCCGTTCCCGGAAGGGTCTCCCCCTGGTCGGTTGCCGGGCTACGCCCTTAACCGACGCGTGGGCCCCGATCAGTTGCCGGCCCGCGTCCCTTCGCTGCCCCGCGTACGGCGCCGTTACAGGCGGAGTAGTGGGCACGCGATCTCCGCCCTAACTCCCCCCCTAAATAGGGTAGTTCAGGCCACTCCGCGCATTACTCCCAGTGATTAGGAGTTATCCCCGCGCACCCGTAGGGTACGGAACCGGCCATTACCAAACGACCGGGCGACATAAAGCCTCCACTGTTGCCAAAAGGGGAACAACACTTTGCCCTTTCGCCTCCATCCTCTTCCGCATCTCGTATCCCTGCGCTCCTGCCAGCTTCCGCCCTCGCTTTCCATGGCGCCCCCCACCACCAGGAAGGGGAAGGAGGTCCAAACCTCGACGCTCCGGCACGCCGTCGCCTCAAGCTTCAACGAGCACGGGGAGACGCAGATCTTCCCGGCGGGCGTCGAGCACCAGGACAACGATTTCCGGGTGTTCGCGCGATTCCTCCTCTGCGGCATGGTGCCGCCCTTCTCTTTGTTCCTCCACGCACTGATGGAATCTTATCAGTTGCGGGTGGCGCAGCTCCACCCCACCTCGCTCTTCCTCCTCGCCACCTTCCAGTTCCTCTGCGAGGCGTTTGTGGGGGTGATGTCGTCGGTGGGGCTCTTCCGCCATTACTTCTACCCGCGCATCGACAACGCGAAGGCGATGTCGTCAGGGGTGGTCTTCCACGCCCACAATCAGATGAAGTCCGAGTTCATCGTCTGGTCGGGGAAGAAGATTGAAAAAGAGTGGCGGGCCGACTGGTGCTGGGTCCGGGTGGAGGACCCCCAGGAGTTCATCCAGCCGCCGACGGAGTTGCCGATACCCCAGAACGGCTGGCAGGACAGGTACCATCACGACGCCGACCTCCTCCCCATCGTGGAGAAGATCAAGGCGTTGCGGCTAGCGGGGCTCACCGATGTCGACGTGGCACGCACCTTCGTCCATCGGCGCATAGCCTCGCTGCAGCTACGTTCCCGGCCCGTGTGGATGTACATGGGCTCCGAGGACAGGACACGCCTCCAGGCGGACGGCATGGACTGGGAGTCCCTCAGGACGTGGGTGAGGGGGATCTCCGGCAAGATCTTTCAGTCGACGGAGTTTCCGCCGGGGGTTTCCGCTCTCCACGCTGGCGTCAGGGCGCTCAGCGACATCGTCGGCGCCTTCCCGCCCTGCAACGAGTGGGGGCTGATGGACGACACCCCCACCCGGGTCCCTCACGCTCCCCCGCAGGCATCCTGCGGGAAGCAGGTGCTCGAGGAGAGCGTAGGCGGGTCCGAGCCCAGCTGGCCCTCCCTCCGGTCGCTGGACGACGAGGCGGGCCAGGTGGCCGCGTCCCCGGAAGTCGTCGCCGTGGAGGACGTCGACGAGGAAAGCAGCGACAGCGCGCCCTTGATCGTGAGAAGATCGAGGGCGTTCGCAGCGGCTGCAGCAGTTTCCTCAACGGCGACGTCCGCCCCAGCAGCGGCCACCAACCTGGCAGCGGCGACAGCTTCCGGGGCACCCGCCGGTACCCCGACGGCATCCGCGGCAACAGGGGCCGCGAGTGCCTCGGCGGTAGCCCCTGCCTTGGCGGCGGCCGCCAGCTCTGCGTCCATTTGGCATCAGCAAGAGCATCGGCAAGGTCTAGAGGGAAAACTTTCTATATGGAAATGGGAGAGGAGAGGCAAAGGCTCAAAGTGACGCGCGTGGAATTCTTTTATACCGGCCGAGGAGGGAGATCGGGAGCGGGATGCCAACGGGCGGCATTCGGGGCGCGACAGTTGGAAATGGCGATTAAGATAGGAAACGACAAATTGATTGCCTGAATCGGTTCCTGGGATGGTGGGGATGGACGAGGTGGTTTCTTTTCGAAGAAGAAAATGCGGGAAGGAAAGAATCGAAGGAGGGAATCATGGCTGCAGTTACAGGCACATGGACACGTCCTTCTGTTCGTGCGCGTGCGAGAGGAGGAGGACGAGCTCGTGGCTGCTGGGCAGGGCGTTGGGGAGGTAAGTGGGCCGGCCCAGTTGGGTCGGTCCAATCCTTTTTCTTTTTTCTTTTTTTTCTCTCTATATCTTTTGATTCCTAACTCTAAATAAGTCCAAATAAACTCCAGAAAATTTGTAAATTCAAATCCTCCAAAGTGTGAGCTTTTGGGACTTGAATCCTTTCAAAATAAAATAAGTAAAAATACTTTTTCTTATATAAATGTCATTAGGGCTTTATAACTAATAATTAAAATAGATTTCAAAATCTATTATGAAACTTTGTTTCATAATTTTGTTTAAACTCCAATAAAATATTGGGTTGGCATACTTTGCACTAACAGCCTTCCTTACATAATACTCCATTGGGTTGGACTCCAAATATAATCTTATAATATTTATATGGTTCAATAGATTTATAACACCAAATCACAAATCATGTAAACCATCGCAGATGTTTCCAACTATATATTTATTTGGGATGTCACGTTATCCCAGTCTCAATGACGGAATATATGTTGGAATAACATTTGCACATGAGGATGTCACGTTATCCTCTTCTCGAATATTTGATAGTTTCCTCTCGGAAACAAAATGAACACGACAAAATAAATATCGAGAAAAACATAGGTGAATCATTAAATATGTTTTCCATCCATATACTTGGGAAAGTCATATTATTCTCTTTCTTTAACATTTAAATAAATGTCGGAAATCATTTCTAATTGATTCAAATATTCCAATGATGCTCTCAAATGGTCATGGCATCCAAATCGGAAACTTTGTGTGCTAATATATCCTTCAAAAGGAAATAGGATTTATTAAGATGCGAATAATAGTCCGGATAGAATCATAATATGCAAATGGTTTCAAATAAAATACTTTGAACTTATATAAATCTTCCAACCATGTTGTATAATTTGGATAGTCGTATCAATGCATTCTTTTGTTGAATATTCAACCATGGTGTGAAAAAAAAATTAAATAACTAGTAAAAATTCAAAATCCTTCAGAATTTCATAACCAAAATATTTCCAAAGCAAATATTTTATGTAAAATATTTATTTTATTTAACATTCCAAAATTGGAAAATTTGGGATGTTACACCTTGATAGGAGCACGCTTGAGCGGAGGCTGCTTCTCTCAAGGTGGAGCTGGCTGCAGTGAGTGACGGCCCGATGCTCGCTCCTCGTGCTCGCCCTCCTCCCGATCGTCGTCCCGAGGTGGTTTCGCTTTTACTTCCTCAGGCCACCGAGATTCGAGAGACGATGATTTGCTTGAGGAGCATTTCCCAGCCGGAGCTTCCTCCGTGTCGTACGGTGGATGAGGCGAGCAGGGTGCTTACTTCCCAGGTAGAGCTCATCGAGCCTACCGTGAAGAAGTGCCTCCTGAGTACGGGTGCTCGACTTGTTTCGTCGGCGGTTGTGGCAGTCCTGGATGGCGGTGCCGCGATGAGCGGGCTTGAGGGTGAGATGTCTCACGGGGCGAAGAAGTTTTTGGCTAACTAGGGTGCTCCTCTTCGCGCTCAGGCTCGACGCTTCGTGCGTCGCCTTGAGCCCGCTCTTCAGGAGGGGACGGTGAGGTGTGAGCCTCGTCGCCCTCGGAGCTGATGATGTACCTCAGCTGCTTACTTATGCGATGTTGCATACATTTGACTTAGCCTCATGGCTAGCATGTTTAGGCTTTTGGTCGTAGAGGTTGTAAGGCAGTTTTTTTGTTGTGTTTCATGCTTCACTTTGCAGTCAACATTATCGGAAACGTTACGCTCAGCCGGGCAGCATGAGGGGCTGCGAGATGAGATGACACATTACAGGGCCCGGGAGGGGGTGAGTGCACTTGAGAATATCTCAAAGCAGCTTGCTTAACCCTGTGTGGGCCAAAGCAAAAAAAAAACATGGTACTTTACCTTTCATGGGCGTCTGCCACGTGGGCCCAGATGGCGCCTCAAGCCAGCACCACTCGATCATGACCAGCTAGTTAGCTTAAAAAGTTAAAGTCCTTAAAAAAAGCTTACAAGCAAACGGGTTGTAAAATACTCTGAAAATACATTCCCGAAAAAGAATATCAAAAGAATCCAATCATACCATTCGAGGACATGTCACCTGTTGTGTTTTGATACTTCACTATGCAGTCAACATTATGGGAAACGTTAACGCTCAGCATGTATTTCTCATGTTTCACCATGTAGTCGACATTATCGGAAATGTTAATTTGGCTCAACATGTGTTTCTTGGAACTATATTTCCTCAGTTTATACAGCTCGCGATCGTTCGCTGTGATTACACTTTCATGTTATCAATTGCTGCGCCGTTGGGATACGACTTGCCTTCGGTGCCTTAGGCCATGGTTACGAGCCATGGATCCTATTACCGTTGTGAGGGTCGCTATCTGACGTGGTTATGACTAACCACGTACTCGACTCGAGTATACCCGGTACAGCCCAGCTGGGGGCCCACAAGGAAGCCTACTTCGACTCCAGGAGTCTACATGCCAAATCTTGCGACTCAAGGCAAGGAAGGTTAATTAGAGTATATCTCCTCATTGTAACCGACTTGGACTCTACCTGAGACCTAAGTTTCTGCATATATAAAGGACCAGGAGGGGGAGCCAAGAGGACACCCCCAACTTAGATACAAGTCACCTAGACGCACTCGACGACTCGGTGCCTATAGACTCTGCGGCACCCCATTGTAATCGACTCATCAATACAGATCCGACAAGCAGGACGTAGGGGTATTATGTCATCGAGGGCCCTAAACCTGGGTAAATCGTGTCCCCTGTGTCCTTGTTAGCCGACGAGTTAGCCAACACACACTCGAAATCTTTCCTTGATACAAGTCCATCAATATGGACATTGTCGAAGTCACGTCTTCGTCATTCGCGCCATCTATGGGAAAGACGTGTGTTGGAAACACGATCTCGGTGGTTTCAGATCCAGAAGAACCATCATCGACTTAGGCGAAGTCGACAATCCTCGAGTCTTCTGCCACTCGCCTCCAGTCCAACCCCGCAGTCTTGGACAAGCTTGATGCCTGCCTGGACCTCATATTCGGCGAGTTTCACGTCCGATCCGGTATCCGCCGACTACCGTGTCTGACTCCCTCGACTCAGGAAGAATTACTTCTCCTTTCTCATTCAGAGAAAGACCCGCCGACAGGCTCGTCGGAGCCACTCAAGGAAACAAAGCCAGTCTCCTCTTGGACTTGCTCTGATTTTAAAGACGATCCATCCTCACGTGCGGACAACCCCGTCCCTAGTGACGCTGGCGACCCCTCGGAACAAGAGAGTTGCCATGACAACCTCACCTCGCCCGGTTCGCCCGACGAAACAGAGCAGGTTTCCCTAGGAACCTCCTCCGATTCTGAGAGCAATCCACCCTAGTCTGCAGAAATCCCCGTCCCAGGCGACGCCGGCAACTGCTCAGAGAGGGAAGGCTGCCATAGCAGCAGCGATCTTGCGCCCGAGTGCGCCATTGCTCAAGTCTCCTCCAGCCGCAAGTGCATCCGCAAGTCTACCGGCTGGATATTCTACGGCAGAGAAAGCTCGAGTCCAGGTAGCTCTTGAGTCGGGAGTCCTCATGAAGGATCCCCCCACCGCTGAGTTGCAATTATATGCGTGCCACTTGCTAGGGCCCAACGTGACCTGAACAAGGAGAAGGAGGATTTTGTCAAGAAGCAAAAGCTTGAAGCGGAGAGGCTGAAGAAACAGGATGAAGATATCCAGGCACACAAAAGAACTCGTCCGGGTTCACTCAGCGACTCTGATGGAGCCACACCTCCCAGAGATCTCCCCAGACAAATCCTGGCTCCAAGCTTCATGTCGGTTGACGACCACGACGATATGATACCAGAAACCCCGGTTGCAGCCAATACCTACCTACAAACAATCCAGCCACCTGACAGTGACCCGCGCTCACGGCTTCACAAACAGATTCTGGAAGGACTGAATAGGGCAGGAGCTTCTTGTAATCAGCAAAGATTTCAACAACCGAAGGCAGCCGCGGGATAGGACTCCATCCCACCGTGAGGAGAAATCCAGCACGACCTCGACCCGCCTCCACGAGGTTGCAGGGAGCGCGACTCGCACCCGAGGGAAACACAAGGGTCTCCCCGGGTCGCAAACCGCGATCGGCGAGACAGGTATCGTGACCGCTCGCCGAACTCCGAGCACGAGACTGAGACATGCGGAGCGCCATGCTTCAGCCGTCGCATCCATCAATCTAGGATGCCCGGAAATTGCAAACCACCGACCGATCTAGCCAAGTATGAAGGCACACAAGAGCCCAAGACTTGGTTGGAAGATTACCTCACCGGGATTCACTGCCAAGGTGGTTCTCATACTACCGCCATGCAGTGCCTGCAGGTGCAACTCAAAGGCCCTGCACACACGTGGCTAACCGACTTACCACGAGACGACATCGACTCGTGGGAGGAGCTCGTCCAAGCTTTCACCCGCAACTTCAGGTCCACGTACAAACGACCCGTCTCCCACGAACAACTCCGAGCCTGCATTCAAAAAGAAGGAGAATCTATCCGTTCGTACATCCAGCGCTGGACCAACACCAAACATGCTTCTGAGGCGGTCTCCCATGAAAGCGCCATTGACGCCTTCAAACGAGGACTCTGACGAGTCGAACTCAAGGAAGAATTGGGTTGTGTCCGGCCCACAACCATCAGCTATCTGATTGAAATCGCCAATCGATGGGCTGACGGTGAAGACTCAGTTCGCAATGAACGCCACCGGTCTCCAAAAGAAGAGGGTGATCGCGGTCACGATCGAAGGAGGAAGCACAAAAACCGAGCTTTCGAAGAGTCACACCCACCTGATTTCATCGCAGCCGCCTCTCTGTCAGATTTTGGCTCTCGGGAGAACGGAAATCGCGGTGGAGGTTTTCGAGGTGGTGACAAGCGCAAACACCAATGGCAGAGAAAAGGGAACCAACCCACCCTCTCCCAACTGCTAGCTTCCCCTTGCCCGTTCCTCGTCTACAGGGATGAGCAAGGCAACATCAAGCTAAGTAACCCCCTAGCCGAGTGCCGGCATTTCAAGGAACTACAGGCTGAGTTTGCCAGGACACAGCAGTCGGCAACCAGCGCTGGCTTCTCACAATTACCTGGGATGCTTCCATACCCTAACAAAGGAGTCAATGCACCCTTGCCGCCTCTCATACCAGGAGCTCTAGCCATCGGTGCTCCTCCTCCTCCGTGCCCAGCCAGTTTCACCGGTGCAGTGCACCCAGTTGCACTTGTACCGCCACTAGAAGCGCCGACTCCGGTCGCCAGTTCATATCCGACTCCGGTCGGTCACATCTGCATGATCCAAAAAGGGAAACCCACAAATCGGGTCCAAAAGTCCATAACTCGGCAGGTCCATATGGCCGTAAGGTCACCTCCCTCTTCAACGGAGTACCTCGACTGGTCTGAAGTGGAGATCACGTTCTCCAGAGAAGATCACCCACCCTGCATCCCGCAACCGGGAAACGCAACACTGGTGCTCGACGCATAGATCGGGGGGTACATGCTAAACAAAGTGTTCATCGACGCTGGATGTGGGCTAAACATCATCTACGCCGACACCCTACGAAAGGTGAACCGCTCAACAACAAAGCTGGCTCCCACAAAGACAACCTTCCATGGGATCATCCCAGGAGAAGCAGCCACTCTACTGGGCAAAGTTAGCCTTGACGTGGTGTTAAGCACACCCGACAACTTCAGACGCGAAAAACTCGACATCGAAGTGGTCGACTGGCCATCCCAGTACCACGTGGTCGTGAGTCGTGTCGCGCTAGCATGCTTTATGGCAGTCCCGCATTACGCTTACCTTAAGCTCAAAATGCCTGGACCCAATGTCGTGATAACTATTTCTGGAAGCTTCCTGCGGTCCGATCACTGTGACCGTGAATTCCATAAAATTTCCGAGTCACTTGCCATGCAGGACCAGGCTGGCCAGGCCTACTTCTTAACATACGACGACCAAAATTCCGTCCTTAAGAAAAGAGCCATTGAGGCCCCAGGCGGTGTAAACTTGAAGACAGAGGAAGCACAGGCCTTTTCATCAAAGGTGGCCAACGCTGGCTCAGCCAGCAGCCCTATCAACTAAGTGATACTGGCTCGCTGGGCTCCCCCAATTGCAACAACGGGAGCCCCCTCTAGCAGGCGCACTAAAACAACGAGCACATCAAGCCGGCTTCGCAGCCCGTGCAGTGTAACTCAGAAGACGCTTGCCGAAGAGTGAGACAGTTCAAACACATACCTGCGAGCTCATCCACGCCTCGACATGGCTGTTCAGCCAACTCGACTGCGGGATATGAGAATCAAAAACCTCCCCCTCAGACTCCAATCCAGAGCCGGGGACTCAAGAAGCAACGCGCTGAACACCCCGCAATTGCGCCGCCAACGCGCCAGGCTTTTTTGCTTGATTTCTTCTTAGTTTCTCATCTATTTGTCCTCTTTTCTCTGCATCTTTAAGTACCTTCTTGTACAACGGTACGTAATAAAAAATATTTATGTTCCTCTACTCAGAGTCTTTTCCTTTTACTTACTTTGTGCGGTCGCATCACACTCAGAACTGAGAGATCGATCCCAAAACTTGTCATTGGACACACCCGACATTCGGGGGCTGCATCCAATCGACCACAAACTTGTCATTGGACACACCCGACACTCGGGGGCTGCGTCCAATCGACCACAAACTTGTAATTGCACACACCCGACACTCGGGGGCTGCGTCCAATCGACCGCAAAACTTGTCATTGGACGCACCCGACACTCGGGGGCTGCGTCCAATCGACCGCAAAACTTGTCATTGGACGCACCCGACACTCGGGGGCTGCGTCCAATGCACCGCAAAACTTGTCATTGGACGCACCCGACACCCGCGGGCTGCGTCCAATCGACCGCAAAACTTGTCATTGGACACACCCGACACCCGGGGGCTGGGTCCAATCGACCGCAAAATTTGTCATGTGATGCACCCAACACTCGGGGGCTGCGTCCAATCCACCGCAAAACTTGTCATGGGACGCACACGACACTGGGGGGCTGCGTCCCATCGACCGCAAAACTTGTCATCGGACGCACCTGACACTCGAGGGCTACGTCCCATCGACCGCAAAACTTGTCATTGGACGCACCCGACACTCGGGAGCTGGGTCCAATCGACCACAAGCTTGTCATTAGACGCACCCGACACTCGAGGACTGCGTTCAATTGACCCTAAAACCTCTCGTTGTATGCACCCGACATTTACGGGTATCGCGTAACAAGCATCAGCAAAATCATTCAACGGTCGGCGGCTTCCAATTACTCAAAATTTGGATCAAGATGTTTTCTCATACAAAATCAAAGAAGTTACAAAACAAGAAGGTGCGACCTCTTCAAAGATGCTAACAGCTTTCAGCTACAAAAGATTTCAAAGTATTTGGGTCTTCACATGACTGCAAACCAGTCATGCACAAACCCGGGGGCTACTCCCACCAGGAGCGCTGGTCGTGCACCCGGTTAAAATACCACTCAAGCAACTACACCTACATCCTTAACGAATATCAAAGTCTACTCTACCCCAAGGCCATAAGAGTCACCAGCTGACGTGCCGTGTTCTCCATCATGTCATAAACCGGTCCAAGCTAAGCATCGTCTAGAACATAGGAGGGAGTCAAATGCAGGGAGTCCAGATTCAATGAGGGGTAACGAAGACGAACAAATGAGAGGGCTACAACAGCCCCCTCCACCAATTGTTCATAAGTAGCCCCCCTCACCACGGCTCCTTCGCAAAATCTCTCGATCAACCCCTTCAGGTGAACAGGAACAGGAAGCTCTGGAAACAAGTTATGTGCACCTCAGTCAAACAATGGCTGCAGGACTTCAGGCAAACCACAGCTCTTGCAACTCGATCATGCAGCAGTGCAAGGGCATAACCCTTGTCGTGGTTTGACAAGAAGGATGGGGTCTCTGAACCAGATCGTGCTAAAGCATCAAGACGACTTTTTATGCGTTCAGCTTCAACGTATGGTTCTGGCATCATATTTGCAAAATATGGCGCGTCCAAGTCAGTCGAAATTCAGTTAACTCAACAATATCAAGCAGAGGACTCAGCCGTTACCTCGCAAATCTGAACTCAGCTTCACGATTTCCCCAAGAAGGAAATCTTCTCGGCCCGACGCGGCCTGATTCTCCGACTTAAGCAAGGAGATCTCCTCCCGTGCTTGTGCAAGTTGGTATTCAACATGTCCCAAACGGATATGCATAACCTCGAGTGTATCGGAGGAATCCATCTCTTCTAGCGAGACCTAAGTGCTAATCAGCAGGACGAATCCCTTGCGCTGGTTAGTACGTTCGAGTCCGCACTCGGTTATTTATATCCGACCGCGAGGCGCTCCCACCGGGAGTACTCGAAGTCTGACTTAAATTCGACTTCGACAAGTCGGAATTCGACTCGGTGCTGATTGGCGAGTCATAGCGTTTCATTTCCAAAAAAAGAAGGGGAGCAACTTTGTCAAGAAATTCAAGGATATCAAATTACAACCTTGAGTCCAGTCGCCACTACACACAGTCGCAACCGAACTCGGGGGCTACTCCCACCGGGAGCGCTGACCGCGCAACCGGTAGAATATTCTTTACAAAAAAGAAAAACTACATGACTATCTAATACGAGGCGTGGTCTCCTCCGGGCTTCTTCCCATTGCCGGATCATCTGCAGCGCTGCCGCCTGCCCAGCCTCCAGGAACAACCTTATACCCTGGGTGAGAGTAGCTGGTAGTGTAGCAACTTGCCAGAAATCCAACTCTGGGCAGTTGACTCGCACAAATGCGAGGGCAATCTGGGCACCCTTCACTAGCTGGAGTCGAACCAATCCCTTCATCTTCTCCTCGCCGTGAAACTTCACCATCAGGCTGCCTAGTTTACGAGGCACCTTCTCCCATGGCCATGAGGCCCGGTGAGTCGAAGCTAGCATGTCATGGCAAGAGGTGAAGTATCTTTTGACCTGCTTGATCCGCTCGATCAACAGCATCAAGTCGTAGCTCCTCGACTGATCCAGCCAAAAGGGTGATGGGTCATGCAATCGGCGAGCTTGAATGGCAGCATTCACTCTGGCCTTTTCATCATCAGGGTCGAAGTGAACAGCTGCACAGAAGACGGCAAGATTACTTTGCAAACCGACACGAAAGGCAAAGTCTTGCGATCCTTTACCTTGGATTTGACCGCTCAGGTTACAAAGCTCTCCAAAGACAAACTCTTCCCGGTTGGTCGCAGCTTTCAGGCTAGACTTGCTACTTTGAGCGTCACCCAGCGTGTCATGCTTCAGCTTAGCGAGCCGAGCCTCAACTTCTCGTAACTGCTCTGGGGACAGAGTAGTCCCAGCCTGACCCTTTTCGCTAGGATCGGCTGAAGCATCGTTGTGAGAGGCTGCCTCTGCAGCTGGAACCTAATGACTTGACTGTCCTTTTTCCCTCTGCGCAAAAAAGACTCAAGTTACTTCATCGTTTATCCTAAAGAACCCCTTCAGAGGTGGAAATAAAGATCCTGGATTCCTTTCCAAAAAAGGCTCAGCTAGAGCAGTTCTTTACAAAGCTAAAAGAACAGAAGAAGAAGATTCACGTAGGAAAAAGAGAGTCAAATATATCTAGTGAAAGATCGCCCACCTCTGGGCCGCCGGATCATCTCCTTGATTGATCTATGAGGTTGCCGCAACGAGATCTCAGCCAGCTCTTTGCCTTTTCCCATAAGGGGCCCTAGGCTGACCGTGTCACCTGCTCTCGATCGAGTCGATTGAGAGGCCACTCGACAGAGGGTGTCTTCCTCAACGCCATGCACAAGAGCAAGCGTGAAGAATAATTCAGCGTCGTTCGTTGACCGATGCTGGCAGTACTCCTCTACTGGGTCTTGACTTGTAGCAAAGAATTCGATGAGGCCATTCAGCGACTCCGGCACTGACCCATCAGGAGACATCTTCCTGATTACGGTGGTCAGAATCTTCGTCACTTGCCGGAGCATGCCCTTGGCTTCAACGTTGATGACTTCGACGTTTTCTAGAGCCTCATTGAAGCTCCGGCTTCTCTCATTGAATTGAACCTCAGCAGAGGCATCAAGGACTCCTACAAATGGACAGAGCAACGGTCAAATTTTACACGAGAAGGTAAAGCCACTTGGGTGACAGATTCAAACGCTCACCAGCAACACAGCGAGTAGCACTTTCGAGCCGCTCGATCCAAATCTTTTCCCATTCTTTCTCCGCGGAAGTACGGGAGTCTATACGTTGCTGGAGACGACTCTTTTCGACGGCTGCTTCTTGCAGCTCTTGGCGACACTGATCCAGCTCTGCTCGAAGTCGCTCCCGCTCTGCCTTCGTCTCCTCAAAGTCTTCAATAAGAGTTGTCATGGAGCGGATGATTGGCTAAAAACAAATAGCAGTCTCAAGTCATTTCTTGAGCATCACTCCCACCGGGAGGCAAAATAATAGCAAAGACAAATTTGCTCACGTGTTGACTCGACGCAGGAGACATCGCCTGAGGGATGCTGGACTCATCTGGTCGACTCGTTCTGCTCGTTTCAGAAGGATTGGCCGCTGAGGCTCCTTCGGTGTGAGCTGCCTTTTCTTTAGTCGGCTGGTCCGACCCTTTCGAGTCCTGACCAGTTGATTGAGTCTCGGGAGCCTTTTTGCCCTTGACGAGCCACCAGTATGGCTAAGCAAGAAATTTTAAGAGGTTTAGATAAAATCTCTAGAATGCTGAAATAAGATTGCCAAAATATTCACGTGGCACGGTTAAATCGAGCCAAAAGGCCAAAGCGACGTGCCACGATTGGCCCGTCAGACTTCGTCCTCTGGAACGCGGGTACAGACACCGATGACTTGACATTTGGGTCCCTCGAGCCTGTTGGTTGGGTCTGTACCGGCGGGTCATTATCCTCTCTGCCGCGCTTCTTTGCCGGTGGAGAAGCGCTGCTCGGCTCATTATCGGGTCCCTGGAATCAAAGCCACAATTAGCAATAATTCATGTCAAAAACGACAGGGTTTGTCAGATGCTTCGATGATCACCTTTTCCCGGGGCCTGTCGGGTCCATAGGGAGCCACTGGAGGGTCAATCTCGCATGGCTCTGACTCGCCCAAGTCAGTAAGCCGCCGAACTCGTCGACACACTTCAGTCGAACAAAATTCCACAGTACTAATCCGGGTCGGGTCACGAAACCCCCGATATGCCCACATGGGGTGAGCACGAGCCTGCAGAGGCTGAATTCTTCTCTGGATAAAAGCGGCGATGAGGTGAATTCTAGTCACCTTCAGCTGAGGAGTCTCCATGATAGACATGACTCGGGCCAACAGAATCTCGGTCTCTTCGCCCTCTGTTCCTCCCAACTTATGACTCCAGGCCGTTGTCTTCTTCACCGATGCGGTCGCGGAGAATTTGGGAAGACTGAAGCTGCGCCCTTCGGCCGGCACATCCATGACATAGAACCACCTCGATTTCCATCGAGAAGATGATTCCCTCTCTCGGAGGTTGAAGAATTTGGCATCCGCCTGAGTTTGAATATCCACACATCTAATCGCGTCCTTGCCCTGGCGCTTGATTGTAAACATTCTCTTCCAGAGACCCATATGGGGATTTATTCCAAGGAAGCATTCAAACAGTGTCACGAAGCACGCGATGTGGAGGTAGGAGTTTGGAGAAAGATTATGACGTTGGAGCCCGTAGGCCAAAAGCAAGCTACGAAGGAAATGGTGGACTGGGAATGCTAAACCACGAGTGATGAAATCATAATGCACCACTCGCTCTACGTGCATGGGGCGAGGGATTACCTCCTCGCTGGGAAAACGCACATGCCCCGGCCACGGGGACAACAACCCTTCCTCTTGCATGCCGGCCACCCTCTCGCGATCCATGGAGGACAGCGGCCACGCTTCCGCGCTTTTCTTGTTCTTCCCCATCTCGCTGGGTCGAAGGACGTGATTAACAAGAAACACAAAGGGTTTTTGGCTATGGAAGCTAAAGTCTTGGGCGCCTGAGCTCTGGGTGCGAGGAGGAAGAAGGGTTAAAACTAATTTACCCCACCTCCATTTTTATCCTTACCTTGGCAAAAAATCTGGGACGCACATTCTCGATGATAGCCACATGTTCCGCATCAACCGGAATACGAAACGACAAGGGTGAAAGTAACTGCTTACTTCATGGGCGCAAGAACCAATGAGAGCATCATTGTGTCTTGTTTACTGCGCGAAGTGTGATCGCTTCTCCACTGACGCACGCCTACAGTGTGCCTAGCTGTCAGGCTAGGCTGTACGTTCAGTCACATCGGCTGACCAAAACGGCTCTTCACCTCCAGCGGGTATGTCATCAATGACGAAGTCTTACTCGAATATCATGACTTGAAATTATCTTTTATATAGGATAACGGACTTTATCTTAAAGGTTGAGACTCATCTCGAGTCCGATCATGAATACTATGACTCTCATTCAAGTCGCTAACTGACCGACTGTTGGTTTATATTTGTTAAAGACTTCATACAGTCAGCTATTGTTCATTCTTTACTGACAACAGTAAAAACAGGGCAATGACCCTGACACAAGACAATCGATTTTATATAGTCGACTCAAGTGAGTCGCACCAGCTGCGACACCTCAGTTGTTTATGCTCATTCGCATAACAGTAAGCCTCTTGGATTTCGTCCAAAGAGCCTGGAGCCGCACCAGCTGCGCTGCTCTAGTAAACCCCATGCTCATTGCATGAAGATAAGCCTCATGGGTCATTGCCTCGAGCCTGAAATCGTACCAGCTGCGTATTTCAGTAAATCCATGCTCATTGCATGAAGATAAGACCTGAAAGTTCTCTTACGGGCCTGGAGTCGTACCAGCTACGTTATTTCTAGTAAAATCCATACTCATTGTATGAAGGTAAGTCCTAAAAATTTAGGTCTGGATATGCATCGACTGCATCTGATAGCCTCGAGGGTGTCCCGATCTTTCGATGAGATACCTAATTATCGATTTGGTAGGAGGTGACGTTGACGATCCGACTACAACCTAGGAGGCAGCGCCTTAGCGATCGATACACCAACTCCAGAAGGTTATTGATCCCGCGGGGGCACGATCAACCTGACCACGAAGGTCTTTGTTCCTGCAAGCAATCGAAGAACAAGCAAGAACAAGATGAAAAGCAATCTGAACTTGCGAATAGGAGATATGAAGGTTCACGAATCTGAATACTCAATATAGTTGGAGTCTTGATGACGGTAAAACAGGTGGTCTAACCGACACACGCGATTACACGAAAGTAGCAAAGGCTAAACTTTATCTAATCAAAACCCCAGGCTCCATTGGGGGGCTCATGGGGTATAAATAGGAGGGGAACTAGGTGGTTTTCGGACAGGCCCTTGAGGGACTCCGAAACGGCCTAGGAATCCTCCTAAAACACAACGAAAACATCTAAAAATTGGCTGGACCCTATTACATGGCCTTAGGCCCAATAAAGCAAGGTTATAACCCTCATCTTTGGCCCATAGATACCCATTGGAGGGAGAATCCTCCACTTGGCCGAAATCCCATTGATGAAGAGGATGAGGCCTTCTTCTCATCTCTCGTTATGGCGGTTTCAATGTTCTGAAATCATCACTTGAGCTAGCTCCCGCCACCTTGCTGCCACCTCCATGGTTTGCTGTCCAACGTTGATCCTTGAGGTTCAAGCTAGGTCCTTCATTCCTAAAACACATAAAAGAACCCATCTTAGGCAGCAGCATATTCTCATTAATATTAAATGAAGTACCGAGGAACGAAAGTACCTGATAATTTAGTTGTCGTGCACGAGCTCTAGTAATTGGTCCATGTATCTCCGGTACTTGAGGTGTATGTGCTGTAGGGGCTGTGGTTGTATCATTAGTTGGGATGTCCTCATCATCCTCCCCTTCTTGAATCGAAGTCGTCCTCGACGGTAGTTCATCTTCTCCCAAATAAGGCTTCAAATCTGCAATATTAAACGTGGGACTAACCCCAAAATCTGCAGGTAGCTCAAGTTTATATGCATTATCATTAATTTTTGCTAACACCTTAAAGGGACCATCAGCTCGTGGCATTAACTTAGACTTGCGCAAATCAGGGAAACGATCTTTGCGCAAATGCAACCAAACAAGATCTCCAGGTTCAAACACAATTTGTTTTCTGCCCCTATCTCCCGCAAGTTTATACTTAGAATTCATGCGCTCAATGTTCTCTTTAGTCGTCTCATGCATTTTTATTATAAGTTCAGCAAGTTCCTTAGCATCAAAGTTAACTTTTTCAGAAGTTGGCAAAGGTAACAAATCAATTGGTGCACGAGGCATAAAACCATAAACAATTTCAAAAGGGCACAATTTTGTGGTTGAATGCAGTGAACGATTATAAGCAAATTCAATATGAGGTAAACATTCTTCCCACATTTTCAAGTTCTTCTTTAAAACAGCCCTAAGCATAGTAGATAATGTTCTATTAACAACTTCAGTTTGTCCATCTGTTTGGGGATGACATGTAGTACTAAAAAGCAGTTTAGTCCCCAACTTAGCCCATAAACATCTCCAAAAGTGGCTAAGAAATTTTGTGTCACGATCTGAAACTATAGTATTGGGCACACCATGCAAGAGAACAATTTCACGAAAGAATAAATCAGCAACATTTGTAGCATCATCGCTCTTATGACAAGGTATAAAATGTGCCATCTTAGAAAATCTATCAACAACAACAAATATGCTATCCCTCCCCTTCTTAGTTCGAGGCAATCCCAAAACAAAATCCATTGATATATCTTCCCAAGGAACATTAGGAACAGGGAGAGGCATATATAAACCATGAGGATTGAATCGTGACATAGCTTTTTGACATGTAGTGCAGCGAGCGATAAATCTCTCAACATCCCGTCTCATCCGAGGCCAAAAGAAATGATCAGCGAGCACATCTTCGGTCTTCTTCACGCCGAAGTGACCCATCAACCCTCCTCCATGTGCCTCCTGTAACAACTAAAGACGAACGGAGCTATCTGGGATGCATAACTTGTTAGCACGGAACACAAATCCATCATTAATGACGAACTTGTTCCATGTTCTGCCCTCTTTACAATGCTGCAAAACATCCTTAAAATCTGCATCATGTTCATATTGTTCTTTTATAGTCTCCAATCCAAATATCCGAAAATCAAGCTGAGATAACAAGGTATAACAACGTGATAACGCATCAGCAATAACATTATCTTTACCCTTCTTATGTTTAATAACATACGGAAAAGACTCAATAAATTCAACCCATTTAGCATGACGACGGTTCAGCTTTGCTTGACTACGAATATGCTTCAAAGATTCATGATCAGAATGTATAACAAATTCTTTGGGCCATAAATAATGTTGCCATGTTTCTAAAGTCCGAACGAGAGCATATAATTCCTCATCATAAGTAGAATAATTCAGACTAGGCCCACTCAATTTTTCACTAAAGTATGCAACAGGTTTTCCATCTTGTAACAACACATCTCCTAAACCCATTCCACTAGCATCACACTCCGACTCAAAAGTCTTATTAAAATCAGGAAGTTGGAGTAAAGGAGCATGTGTCAACTTATCTTTCAATAGGAGAAAAGCTTCTTCTTGTGCAGCGCCCCATACATATGGAACGTCCTTCTTTGTAAGCTCATTAAGCGGTGCAGCAAGGGTGCTGAAATCCTTTACAAAGCGGCGATAAAACCCAGCGAGTCCAAGAAAGCTCCTCACTTGGGTGACTGTTGTTGGAGTTGGCCAGCTTTGAATTGCGTCGATCTTGGCCTTATCAACTTCTATGCCCTGTGGAGTGACAACATAGCCAAGAAACGAAACTCGATCGGTGCAAAAGGTGCACTTCTCAAGGTTACCAAACAAACGTGCATCTCTCAAAGCATCAAAAACAGCACGTAAATGATTCAAGTGGTCTTCTAAAGAGCTGATGTAAATCAATATATCATCAAAATAAACCACCACAAAGCGTCCTATGAAAGCACGTAAAACTTAGTTCATTAACCGCATGAAAGTGCTAGGTGCGTTAGTAAGACCGAAAGGCATGACTAACCACTCATATAGTCCAAACTTAGTTTTAAATGCTGTTTTCCATTCATCGCCTAATTTCATTCGAATTTGGTGGTAACCACTACGTAAATCAACTTTAGAGAACACGGTAGAGCCACTTAATTCATCTAACATATCATCAAGTCTAGGAATTGGGTGACGATAGCGAATAGTAATGTTATTAATAGCTCTACAATCTACACACATACGCCAAGAACCATCTTTCTTTGGTACCAAAATAACAGGAACAACACAAGGACTAAGGGATTCACGAATATAACCTTTGTCGAGCAATTCTTGAACTTGTCGTTGAATCTCCTTCGTCTCCTCTGGATTGGTACGGTAGGGCGCACGGTTGGGCAGCGAAGCACCAGGAATTAAATCAATTTGATGTTCAATCCCTCGAATAGGTGGTAATCCTGGTGGTACGTCTTGTGGAAAGATGTCGGAATACTCCTGCAAAACGTGAGTAACAGCAGGGGGCAAAGAGGGAGGCATATCCTCAAATGAAAACAAAGCCTCTTTGCAAATGAATGCATAGCAAACAGAATTATTCGTATCTAACTCAGAGATATCGGATTTACTTGCAAGCAAGCATGCACCTTTCAATTTAATTTCATTAACATGTTTCGGTTCAGATTTGCTAGTAGACGCTTGGTGCTTAAATTCTTTAGCGACATTATGGTTCTCACTCTTATCCTTCTCTTTGCTCTTTGCTCTACTAGCTCTAGCAAGATCATCTTTCACAATTTGTTCAGGAGTCATAGGTTTCAAACCAATTTTCTTACCAGCATGCATAAAAGAATAATGATTAGTTCTACCATGATGAACAGAATCTGTATCATATTGCCATGGACGACCGAGTAACATAGAACATGCTTGCATAGGTACCACATCACAATCCACAAAATCAGAATATGTACCAATAGTAAAGTGTGCACGGACTGTTCTAGTTACCTTGAGCTTACCGCTTTTGTTAAACCATTGAATGTAGTAAGGGTGGGGGTGCGGCCTGGTGGTAAGAACAAGTTTTTCCACCATCTCCGTGCTGGCCAAATTATTGCAACTTCCCCCATCTATGATGATACGAACAGCGCGCTCCTTGATGACCCCTTTTGTTTGGAACAAGTTATGCCGCTGATTTTGTTCGGTGTGGCTCATTTGGACGCTCAAGGTGCGTTGTGCAATCAAACTCAAGTACTGATCAGCGGCTTCAGCTCCCATTAACTCCTCGTCATGGTGGGCAGCGGGGTCTTCTTGCTCTTCCTCGACAATGAGAGCATAGGTAGCTTCGTCAAAATCACTGGCTGAATCATATACTCCGTCTTCACGTATGATCATAACGCGTTTGGTTGGACAGTCCCGCTGAAAATGCCCGTATCCTTTGCACCTACGACATTGGTTATCTCCGGTCCGTCCGGTGGAAGCAACGGACGCTGCTGAACTTTGTGCAGAGGCAGCGGGTGTATTTCTTGTTGCTGCTGGTCCAACCTTTGCGGATGTAGGTGTAGAGGTACTTTGCTTGTTGGTGGAAGTAGTCGGAACAGCCGGACGTGTAGGGGGTGCAGCTGGGCGTGTGGAAGGGGCAGCGGGGCTGCGTGCTGCCCATGAGGAAGTACGACCTGCAGAAAAGTTAGTCCGCGCGTTCGCGTGTCGTCCCTGCACTTCCCTTTCAGCTTTGCAAGCAATGTGAAACAATCGATTGATAGAATTATACTCCTTATAATCAACAATGTCAGCAATTTCACGATTTAAACCACCAAAGAATCTAGCCATAGCAGCTTCCTCATTCTCAACTAAACCACAACGTAACATGTTCTTTTGCATTTCTTGATAATAATCTTGGACAGAATTACTACCTTGCCTTAATTGTTGTAGTTTCTTTAACAAGTCACGCGAATAGTATGAAGGAACATATCTAGCGCGCATAATTCTTTTCAAATCATCCCATGTTGGTGGTATAGCGTTAGGATGTGCAATACAATACTCATGCCACCAAACAGAAGCAAAATCAGTAAACTCACTAGTAGCAGCCCTAACCCTCTTATTAGCAGGAAAATCATGGCAAGTAAATTTTTGACTCAATTCTAATTCCCATGTAAGGTAAGCATCAGGGTCATATTTTCCATCAAAAGGAGGAACCTTAAGTTTAATAGAATGCAGCGAGTCATGTTCCTCTCTGTGAGGTCGTGTCGGTCCCATACCTCGACGGTTGAAACGAGTTCGGCGATGATCACGGTCGTTGTGATGGTTTACGGCCCCGTCGTGTTCCGTATCCGCGGAGTAGTCGTCGTCGTTCTCCTCAACCTCGCTTGCAAAGGTACCGTTATTAGCGGTCCGCTGGTTGTGTGTATTGTTTCCTCCCGGTGTAGCGATGGTCGTTGCAGCAATTGCCGCCAGTTGCGTCGTGATTTCTGCCAGAGAAGTACTAATGGTAGCAACAGAATTCTGTAAAGATGTTAGCTTGGTATTTGTTTCAATGTGCGCGCTCTCCAAGGTTCCAAGTCTCTCATTCGCAACCCGAACGTCCTCATCCAGCTCCTCGTTACGGAGCCTAAGCTTGCGATCAAAATGTGAAATAATGCCCTTTGTGCGTGGAGAGTGGCCTTGTGAATCATCGTCAGAACCTGCCATCGTTAGGAGAAAACAAGAAACAAATCACAAGAAAAAGTCCCTATGCACTACTAGGATGTGGGGTTCCAAAGATCACTCCACTCAACTTTTAATCAAGTTCTTACTCGTTCTTACCCAGCAAATAGGAAGGTGATGGCCAGCGGCGAGAACAAGCCCTCCGAAGATTAGTGTATCGATGCCTCGAGGCAAACCAACCTAGGAGTAGAATCTGTGGAGCTTGGAGGCTTATGTGAGTAGCAAGGAAAAGCGAATAATCAAATCAGCAATGCAAAGTTGAAAATATGCTCAAAAATGCTAGTCCTAGTTGCTGGAGTCGACAAGAACGAATTACAGAAATTAACTAAGCCTAGATACTGAAAAGGGTAGAAAGGAAAGATCAAATGAAAGGTAAAACAAGTAAATCTCTGGGGAATATTTTTTTTCTCTTTTTTTTTGGCCTTCTGTTTGGCGTCTTATTCTTTTCTATTTTTTTTTCTTTTTTTTTTATCCCCAGAAACTCACGCAAAATAAGTTAAGACCGGAAAGCTGCACGTCGGTCTGTAGGAGAATAGCAAAGGCTGTAGTAAGGAAAACTCAGAAAAATATGAGAAAATATGGGTTAGAAGCGTATCAAAACAAGCTTTCCAACAAGTGCAAGATCACTCGAAACGGAGGTCGGACGGTGGAGAAAACTGAGATATACTGCGCTGCCCCGGTGCCGTAAAACGGGTGCAGAAACTTTGGAGCTCGAAAAGTCCACCTTAGAGGCCGAATTTTAGGGTCAAAGTGCAGGGAAACACCCTGGATATTTCCTGATGCGCTTCGTCGTGAGCTTTCCAAAAAGTCCAAGAACGTCCAAATCCGAGTTGGTATGCAAAAGATACGTCCGTTTTACTGAACACGGGTCAAACCCACCCGAAACTAAAATTCTACTCGGATTCGGGTCCGAAACTGACTCGAACTCTTTCTCTTTTTTTTTTTCGTTTTTTTTTCTTTCTTTCTTCCTTTTTTTTTTCTTTCCCTTCTTTTTTTTCACAACTTTCCGAACAACTTGATCTCTAAATAAAATTCGATCTATTATGAAACACTTTCCAAAAGCACTCTTGATTGGACTCGGACTCGAACTCGCGGCTGAAAACTATAACTTCCCGACTCGATGTAGGACTTGAAGAGGGACTCGGTGTAGGACTCGAAGAGGGACTCGGTGGAAGATATGGTGGCGGCGGAAGATTATGGCGGTGGTGTGGCAGGAAGTTTGGCGGCGGAAGATTGATGAAGGAAACCTGCGTCACACGAAGAACAAAAAAACCAAAAGCAAGTTCGATCTAGTAGAAAAAATCTGAAAAACGATCCAATCTAATCCAGCAACTCGACACGATTAATGCAGCAAAGATTCAACAATGCAAATACTAATGTGAAAATTGCAAGGCTCAGATTGGTTCTAGGACAAGGTAACTAATTCTAATTTTTGTTTGGCTTTTTCTGGACGATAGGTAAAAACAGATCTAAACTATGGATAAACTGGAAAAATCTCACCGAGCAACCTTAAGCTCTGATACCACGTGATAGCCTCGAGGGTGTCCCGATCTTTCGATGAGATACCTAATTATCGATTTGGTAGGAGGTGACGTTGACGATCCGACTACAACCTAGGAGGCAGCGCCTTAGCGATCGATACACCAACTCCAGAAGGTTATTGATCCCGCGGGGGCACGATCAACCTGACCACGAAGGTCTTTGTTCCTGCAAGCAATCGAAGAACAAGCAAGAACAAGATGAAAAGCAATCTGAAATTGCGAATAGGAGATATGAAGGTTCACGAATCTGAATACTCAATATAGTTGGAGTCTTGATGACGGTAAAACAGGTGGTCTAACCGACACACGCGATTACACGAAAGTAGCAAAGGCTAAACTTTATGTAATCAAAACTCCAGGCTCCATTGGGGGGCTCATGGGGTATAAATAGGAGGGGAACTAGGTGGTTTTCGGACAGGCCCTTGAGGGACTCCGAAACGGCCTAGGAATCCTCCTAAAACACAACGAAAACATCTAAAAATTGGCTGGACCCTATTACATGGCCTTAGGCCCAATAAAGCAAGGTTATAACCCTCATCTTTGGCCCATAGATACCCATTGGAGGGAGAATCCTCCACTTGGCCGAAATCCCATTGATGAAGAGGATGTGGCCTTCTTCTCATCTCTCGTTATGGCGGTTTCAATGTTCTGAAATCATCACTTGAGCTAGCTCCCGCCACCTTGCTGCCACCTCCATGGTTTGCTGTCCAACGCTGATCCTTGAGGTTCAAGCTAGGTCCTTCATTCCTAAAACACATAAAAGAACCCATCTTAGGCAGCAGTATATTCTCATTAATATTAAATGAAGTACCGAGGAACGAAAGTACCTGATAATTTAGTTGTTGTGCACGAGCTCTAGTAATTGGTCCATGTATCTCCGGTACTTGAGGTGTATGTGCTGTAGGGGCTGTGGTTGTATCATTAGTTGGGATGTCCTCATCAGCATCCCTCCAGTAACAACTCTCACTTAAGGGTCGCCTCCTGCAACCATGTAATGAACATAAGACCCGTAGGCTTCCTATAGGGCCTGGTAACGTACCAGCTGCGTATTTCCAGTTCAAGCAATCTTGACGAACGAGTCGAGTACGTAAAGGCTGGAATTTGACTCTATAAGACCCCAGCAGGCTGAGTCTAAATTCACCAGTCGCCAGGTTCGAGCCCGGACTCGAATGCTGATGAAAGTTAGTGTTGTTTTTGCCCCAGTGCGATTAACTGGACTCGACTTCTCGAGTAACTGGGCGCATTAAGCATATATCCCTATGACTCCTACTCATCACTTTGATACACTATTAGATCATATTGTGAAACTATCATTTAACAGTTAAACACTAAAGCATCAGCTCAGACATTCTCTCAGTCAAAATACTTCTCATTCGAAGTACAACTCGATTAAATGCCAAAGTTTACAACACTATGCAACTGGCTCGACAGCAGAATAAGCTCATTTCTTTACGGGAAAGTCCCTCGTTGAGTCTTCGACTCAACCAAGCACTTGGGGGCTACTGACGTGGTTATGACTAACTACGTACTCGACTCGAGTATACCCGGTACAGCCCAGATGGGGACCCACAAGGAAGCCTACTTCGACTCCAGGAGTCTACATGCCAAATTTTGCGACTCAAGGCAAGAAAGGTTAGTTAGAGTATATCTCCTCATTGTAACCGACTTGGACTCTACCTGAGACCTGAGTTCCTGCATATATAAAGGACCAAGAGGACAACCCCAACTTAGATACAAGTCGCCTAGACGCACTCGATGACTCGGTGCATCTAGACTCTGCGGCACCCCATTGTAATCGACTCATCAATACAGATCCGACAAGCAGGACGTAGGGGTTGTTGGAGATATGCCCTAGAGGCAATCATGTGATGATGTTATTTCCTATGTATTCATGAGTTGTTGTTATTGTCCTTGAACATCATCACTGATATGTATCAATAAATACGTGATTTGTTTGTGAGACTATGTATTCTATGATGTTGTTCTAATGGCCCCTGGTCATTGAGGTTATGCGGACACATAACTTAGACTAGCAATGTGAATCAGCATGATGACTATGTTTCACAAGTCATAGGGCAAGGTGTTGCCGACTGGTAGCATGGACTCGAGTGATCAGATTCGAAAAGCATGGCCATGCGACTTGGGTTAAGTGTTAACCCGTTCGGGAATCTGTACCACAGGAACGAGAAGAGAGTCGAGCTATCCACAAGGATGACAAGCACTCGCCTTGAGCTCGACACACATATCGTGAGGCAAAAGAAATGTTGCATATGACACATTGTATGGTTCATCAATATACCTTGTGGTTACTCGGGAGTTGGCACGTGCTGCTAGGCGCCGCTACCAACTATCGACTTGAGTCGGTGCCAGTGGACGAGTAAGGTGTTACTCGGACCCACAGTTCGAGCTCGTAGTCGTGTCCGTCTAACCGTGAACCTGTAGGGTCGCACGCCTAAGGGGATGGGACCGAATTGGATCAGATCCAACTCGTATCGGGCTTAGACTCCTAACGGGCTTCAAGTGTTGAAACCCACCAGGGAGGTCTATATAAGTGGAGGAGGCGTACCCGGTTAGGGTTACACCAGTCCAGACGCGAGTTAGACTCGGCCGTCACACCTCCACGCCCAAAGCCTTGCGATCGGATCTAGCAGTCCGCCGCACGGAGTTCCTCCCTGTACGTGTGGATACCTCGGAGGCGCTGCACCTGCGGCGCTTGGACGAAGTGTTCGTGGGATCGGCGAGGAAGAGCAGGCTGTTCGACTACTCGGCATCGACACGCTACATCGACTCTACTTCTGCTACGGGTCTGCGCGTCTAGTGGTAATCTCGTGATCCATTATCTGCAGCATTGATCCGGGCGGAAGCGGTAGAAATTTTTATTTTGTGCTAGCGTAGCATACCGCGTTCCCCAATAGGGGTATTACCTCATCGAGGGCCCTGAACCTGGGTAAATCGTGCCCCCTATGTCCTTGTTAGCCGACAAGTTCGCCAACACACACTCGAAATCTTTTCTAGATACAAGTCCATCGATATGGACATTGTCGAAGTCACATCCTCGTCACTATCGATATGGCGGTAGTGATCCGGACATTTCGACCTGCCGTTCGGGAAATTTCATGCGGAATTTTCCCTCTTCGGATTTCAGGAAGCTATGCTTTCCCATGATTGTTATGGAGCCTTAACCCGGTTACTATCATGCAGGACCGTGCGCGACGTCTCGCATACGGGTAGCATGGTTCTCCGAGGTAAGTAAGCTCATGCATAACTCGCTTATTTACGGTTCCCCTTAAAAATGTGTTTTAAGGAGCTTCTGGCCCTCGAGGGACTTAGTTCTACTTGGTGGATGGCCTCGAGGCACGTTAGGATCCACCAAGGAACGAGTCGCAGAGTGGTGACCTATGTCTGTGGACATTTTTAGAGGATGCTCGGGCCAACGGAGGCCTTTCCGCATTCCTCAATGAGCGGCACAGGGGCAGCAGCTCTTTTTACGATGATGAGTCGTGTGAGTGTCTCGTGTCACTCTTAATTTTTCCTCAAGGACTTGCTTTATTGATCCTTGCTTTCATGTCTTAAGGTACGGCCCGATGGGCACTTACAAGCCTCATGTAGACGTGGCCTCGTTGGCGCTTACGATCCCTCGAAGTTTCGTAGGGAAAAGGCCGGTTGGGCGTTGATAGTGTCCTTTTGGGAGCGACAAGGATTGCCCTTGAAGTTCCTCCTTAGGCGTAGAAACGCCGGAGTTTGTCGCTGTTCCAGGCATGGACAAGGTTTTGCCCCTCCATATTCTTGACGTGGTATGCACCATTTCCCAATACTACGGCGATGCGGTATGGTCCTTCCCATTTAGGGTCGAGTTTGCGCTGGAGTTTTGGGTCGACGTTCTTTTTCAGCACGAGATCTCCTTGGGAGAAGGCTCGCTCCCGCACCCTTGTGTTATAGAAGCGTGCGGCGCTTTGCTTGTAAACGGCGTGCCTCATGAGGGCTTTGTCACGAGCTTCTTCCACAAGATCGATGGGCGTCTTGTGATGCTCTTCATTTTTGATGAAGGCAAGTGGAGTGGCTTCTTGCAGCCTTTCGACTCGAGGTGAGCGAAACTCGACCTCGGCGGGAACAACCGCTTCAGCGCCATACACCAAAGAGAATGGTGTTCGGCCCGTGGAACGGCTTACGAAGGTGCATATGCCCCAAACCACGCTAGCGAGTTCATCTCCCATGCTCATCTTGCTTTGCTAACCGTGTGCTCTATCTTTCGTCGGAGTCCTTGAAGGATTAGTCCATTTGCCCTTTCGCATGCGCCGTTGCTCTTGGGGTAGGCTACGGATGTGAAGTGCAGCTTGATCTCAAGGCATTCACAGAATTTGATGAATTCCGCACAATCGAACGGTTTGCCATTGTCCACGGTTAGCTCTCGTGGGACGCCATACCGGTATATGATGTTTTCCCAGAAAAAATTCTGGACGGCCTGTGACGTGATCTTGCCAAGCGGCGTTGCTTCTATCCATTTGAAGAAGTAATCAATCGTCACCACGAGGTACTTGCAGCCCCCGTTGCATGTGGGGAAAGGCCCGAGAAGGTCCATTCCCCAGCGTGCAAATGGCCATGTTATCGGGATATTCTTCAGGGAAGTCACGGGCGCATGGATTGACTTAGCCATTTTTTGGCAAGCTTCGCATTTCCGCAATATGGTGATTGCGTCTTGCACCATGGTAGGCCAATAGAATCCCTGATGTAAGGCTTTTGCCGCGGTGGCTCTCGGCGCAAGATGTTGGCTGCATGTTCCTGAATGTATTTCCAGGAGGAGCTCGGCTCCTCGGTCAGGGGTTATGCACTTAAGCAACGTGGCCGCTCCTTTCTTGTATAGGATGCCGTCGAGGAGGATGTACATCTTGGCTTTTGCGAGCAGAGATTTGGCGCTCGGGCCTTTCGCTTCTTCATCCACCTCGCCTTTCAAGCGCGGATAATCGGTGTCATCCAAGAGGGTGGAGTGTCGATGACCATGCTAGTCTTCGAAGCTTCGTCAAAGGCGTCGGCTTCTTCCTTTATGGATGGGGCGCGAATTGCTTCGAAGAATGCGCCGGGTGGCATCGGTTCTTTGGAACCGGCCGTTCGGGCTAACCTGTCGGCCAGGTGATTTTCTCCTTGTGGAATGCGTCGGGCCTCCATGCCCAGGAAATACCGTTCCATCTTGCGAACTTCTTTAATATATTTCTTCATCCTTCCATCAAGGCATTGATATGACTTGTCCATTTGGTTTATCACTTCTTGGGAGTCTCCTTGGATGAGAAGGCGTCGGACTCCCATGGCCTTGGCTAATCGAAGTCCGAGAAGGAACGCCTCATATTCTTCCATGTTGGTGGTGGCATTAAAGTCGAGGTGAGCGGCGTACTCCAAAATCTTGCCTTCGGGACTGATGAGCACGACTCCAGCCCCCGCACCGTCGAGGAGCTTGGAGCCATCAAACCTCATTATCCAATGTTGTTCGGGGGGCTTGGTCTTGGATGTGATTTCTTCGGCAGGACTAGTGGAGCGTGCCATTCGGCCACAAAGTCAGCCAGGACTTGGGATTTTATGGCCGTTCTTGCCATGAATTCCAAGGAGAAAGGAGCCAATTCCGTTGCCCATTTGGCGATTCTTCCGGTGGCCTCCTTGTTGCCGAAGACTTCCTTGAGTGGGAAGGTAGTTGGCACCATGATGGTGTGGCCCATGAAGTAAGGACGGAGCTTTTGAGAGGCCATGAGGAGGGCGTACGCGATCTTCTCGATCTGGGTGTATCGACCCTTTGCTCCTCCCAAAGTTTCACTCACGTAGTATACCGGGCGTTGTGACCCGTCTTCTTCCTTCACGAGTGCTGCACTTACGGCGACCAGGGTCACGGCAAGGTACAGGAGCAAAGGCTCCCGCTGCTTTGGGCTCGTGAGACGTGGAGGGGTCGACAAATAGGTCTTGAGCTCTTTTGAAAGCCCTTTCAGCTTCATTGGTCCACTCAAAGTTGTCGAGGCTCCTCAAGGCTTTGAAAAAAGGAAGACCCTTCTCGGCTGACCGGGCGACAAATCGTCCCAAGGCCGCCATTCTTCCCGCTAGACGTTGCACATCTTTAACGGAGCGAGGAGGTTTCATCTCTAGGATGGCCCAGATTTTTTCCGGGTTGGCCTCGATCCCTCGTTGAGAGACAAGGAAGCCTAAGAGTTTTCCTCCTCGAACTCCGAATGCGGACTTCTCCGGATTGAGCTTCACGCCGTACTTGCGGAGATTGTCGAAGGTTTCTTGTAGCTCCTTGGGATGGGTCTTCGCAATTTGACTTTTGATGACGGCGTCGTCAACGTATACTTCGGCGTTCCTCCCCAATTGTTCTTTGAGGATGAGGCTGACGAGGCGTTGGAAAGTTGCGCCGGCACTCCTCAAACCAAAAGGCATCCTGCGATAGCAGAAGGTGCCGATGGGAGTGATGAAGCTGGTTTTTGCTCGTCTTCCTTGGCCATGTGGACTTGGTGAACCATTCGCATCCCGCCGTGGAGTCGACCGGTTGGTCGATCCGAGGGAGCGGGTAGTCGTCCTTGGGGCACGCCTTGTTCAAGTCGGTAAAGTCGACACACATTCGCCACTTGCCGTTGGCTTTCTTTACCAAGACCGGATTGGCTAACCATTCGGGGTGCCAGACTTCTCGGATGAGCCCGGCATTGGAAAGTTTGGCGATTTCTTGCTTGATGACTTCGCTTCGCTCGGTAAAGAGCTTCCGAAGCTTTTGCTTCACGGGAGCTTTGTCGGGCCTTACTGCGAGGTGATGCTCCATGATGTCACGCGGTACTCCTGCCATGTCAGAAGGTGACCAAGCAAAGAGATTGGAATTCTTTCGAAGTAGGTCGACGAGTTCTTCCTCGAGTTTACTCGGGACGTCGGCTCCGATCTTCACTGTGCGCGTGGCGTCGTCTTGGGAGACGCGTACCTCCTTGAGTTCTCCTTCGGGGAGGGGCTTAGGGATGTAGCGTTCCGGGTGATTGGTTTCGGATGCTCCCGTGTTCGAAATTATGTTGATACTCTTGGATGATTCTCCCTTTCGGCGCACTTGGTCTCATGGCGGTAGAGTGTCTTCCTATCGTAAGATTGCTCGCCGCAAACCGTTATCACGCCTTTTGCGCCCGGGATCTTCATACACAAGAAGTTGTGGTGGATGGCGGCGCAGAGATGGTTTTGCGTCGTTCTCCCGAGGATGGCGTTAAAGGAGGCCTCCATATCCACCACGTCGAAGCACACGAGCTCGGTTCGATGATTCATGGCGTCTCCGAAGGTCGTGAGGAGCTCAATTTGTCCGAGCGGCTGAATGGACTTCCCTAGCACGAAGCCGGTGAGAGGATAAAGTAATGGCTACAATGAGACGTTCTTGTATCCACCTTGTGGTTCCAACAACTTCTTCAACGTGCTCAGATATAGGATGTCGGCGGAGCTTCCGCCATCCACAAGAATCTTCTTGAGCTCACAATTGGCGATGATCGTTGTCACGAAGAGGGCGTCGTCGTGTGGGAAGCGTATCCCCTTGGCGTCTTCCTCAGTGAAGGCAATTGGCACGGTCGCCCACTTTGGTGGTGGTGTCGGGGTGAAGGTTCCCACGACGTTGATCTCGCGAGCATACTCCTTCTGTTGCCACTTCGATCCCCGCCCCGTGGCGGAGCCCCCAAGTATCACTCCGACGTGATATGCGGGTTCCTGAAACGGGAGGTTATCCTCCTTAGGTGCCGGATCAGCGACAAGGACGTTGGCGGGGCGTGGAGCCTCGGCTGTCTTCTCATCCTTGCGCCGGGCTTGCATTCGTGCCTGAAACTCTTCGCGAGCCGCGATGAGAGTGTTGCACTCTTCGGTGTTGTGGCTTGCCGAGTTGTAGATGAGGCATCTTCTAGTTCCTCCCTCGGCGGGGCGAGGTGGCTTCTTGGGTTGCCAAGTTTTTTGGGACGATGATTGTCCTTCGACGGCGAAGATCTTCTTGGCATGGTTGCCGGGGGCCTTTTTCCCCCACCTCCTCTTCTTCTTAGAAGATGAAGCAGGCGCAGGGGGTTTGTCGGACGAGGGAGTTCCTTCGATAGCGGTGCGCGGCGTGTCTTTTTTGGCAATGTCTCCGTCTTCGTCCCGGGCGTATTCTTGCAAGATTCGATAGAGCTCCTCGGTCGTCCTTGGAGGATTGCGACTTAGGGCCCAATTCACTTCTCCTTGGAGAAGAACTTGCATGCATGCGTCGATCACGGTGGTCGATGGTGGGTTGGCGATTTGGCTTCGTACCTTCGCAAAGCGATGGAAGAAGCTTCGGAGGGATTCCCCCGGCTTTTGTTTAACGGCGCATAGCTCATGAGCCTGCACGGGTTCTCTGAAGTTTTACTAAAAGTTGGTGATGAAGACCTCTTGGAGGCACTCCCACGAGTGCACGGAGTTTTTCCGCAGGTTATAAAACCAAGTTTGCGCCATCCCAGTGAGCGCGAGCGGAAAAAGGTTGCACATCTCGACGGGACCTCCCCCGGTGGCCCGTATGGCGGTGGAGTAGACATCCAAGAACTGAAGAGGATTTGACTCCCCGTCGTACGGCCGTATTGTAGGCAGCTTGAACCTTGGCGGAAAAGGCGTGTCTTAGATCTCCTGTGTGAGTGGGTTACAAGTCGGCCGGTTCTTCCGGTTCCTTCGGCGGCGAGGTCCTCCCTCGTCGAAGTCGCTTTCATCGCTAGAAGCGTCGCTTGGAGAATGATCTCGGTGTTTTCTTGGGGGGTCGGTGCGTCGACGAGAATTCCTTTCGCCGCCGGCACGGGCTCCGGACTCCGTCACTTGCTCGTTCCCATGCACGCTGGGGTCTCGTTCCCCGCAAGGCGTAGCTTGAGGCGGTACCTCGTTGCCACCCTGCTCGACCCCGACGGGGGGAGCAAGGGGCGCTTGCGGGGCGCTCGCAAAGCGAGGTTGGTGTTTTTCATGCGCGACTTGGAGAGCGCCTTGCGGTGGAAGCCCCCAATAAAGATGATACCAAGGAGCTTCATGGGTGATCGCGGCGAGCGCCAGCGGAGGCAGTCCTGGGTTGGAGGGGTCGTAGGCTGGGACTCCTTGGTTTTCTGGCGCAGATCCTCCTGACGCCAAATTGTTTCCTCTTGTAGGTTTCGAGGGCAAGGTCACTACCGGTTGTAGAGAAGGTGGCGCGAAGCCCATCGAGCGAGGCATGCTGATCGAGTTCCGTATCGCCTGCGGGGGCGGCAACCGTAGGCAGCTCGCCGATCCTTGCCACCACGTCGGTGAGTGTTGAGGGACCGCCTACGACGGTTTTGAGCACCTCGGTCCCTTCCGGGACGGCCGGGAGCGGAGGGGCGACCACGACTTCCGTCGGAGCGACCATGCTTGCGGCGACGTCCGGATTGGTGAGGATTCCTTCTTCGTCGGGAGCCCCTGAGGCACTTGCTTTGTTCGTTTGCAACCGTGTAGACTTCGCGGCAAGTTGGGCACCCGATGATGTAGGTTTCATCAGGGCCAGTGTTGTTGTTCTCGACAACAATTAGAGTAAGGGGTGCCAATGCACGATGGCACGATTGCGAGTATAAAAGTAGGGCGTGTACGCCGGCCTTATAGCGAAGGTTGCCGTACACTTGGACAAGTTGACACGTTGATATTTTTTGAATAGGTTCGGTTGACCCTGCGGGTGCGACCTAGTCCTATGTTAGGAGCGGCTTCGAGGATATCGTTAGCCAAAGTGTTTCGGGTCGATCGAGGCTCCCCGAATCACTTAGCGAGAGGTCGAAAGGGGCCGCCTCTTACTTGGGATGAGCGAGGCTTCCCAAGTAGCGAGGTCAAGATACCCTTAGGACTCTAACCCGATTCCCTCTCCTTCAGGCTCGAGCCGAACGAGGCTTCCCGAGATCCTGAAACTAGAGCTCCTCTCAAAGAGGCTCTCTAGCACTCTCCCCTTAAGTTTATTCAAGTTGAGAGTGAATGGTACATGCCCCCAGGGGGGGTATTTATAGCCTAGGGGTCCATAAAAAAAGACCATGGCTACCCTTAAGGGTGAGAGAAAAGTGGGGGCAAAATGATAAAAGTAGCTTCTTGGTCCATAACTTTTGTGTGCACCAAGTGGGGAAGTAGGGGTTGGTCCATGGTCAACCATGGACCAAGGGTCCCCTCCCCACACCTTTCTTGCCCCCTACTCAAGCTCATTTCTCCCCTTGACCATGGCATGAGAGGCTTGACTTGTTGACTTGTCTTCCTTTGCCACGTAGGATTGACTACGCCGCGTTGGCACCTTTCATGTTCGGAAATGTTGACCTAGTCCTCGCCACGTAGGATTTACGGCCCGGCCCATATAAGGGTTTTATTTTACTACAATAGTATATAGCTACTCTCGTTAGGTGACGTGATTTGTGAGCTGTTGCTCTTTCAGATTTATTGGCAGCCGCAAAATAAAAAAAAACTATACTTTCGTAACAAGCTTGCTTGTTTGGGGTAGTAGACGCTTTCCTCCCTCCTTTGTTCTATTCTTTCGTATCTGAAACCTAGTAGTAGGTGAGCAAGTGAAGAAGCAATCACAAGCCCAGCCTGTTCTGGAATCTCGAGGAAGCTAACATGATGTTCCGAGAAAGTATCTAGCCTACAAGGAAATATTCTGCCCTTCCAGGAAGCACCGCGAGCCAATCATTCGACTTGTGATATTGAACACCAAGATGGAATGAGGAATCTACGATTTGAGTCATAACCCATGTGAAGGAATGAACCACCGCCGACTCAAATGCCAATTACACCATGATGAAGCAAGTAGAAGATAACAAGAAGCACATCTTTGAAAAGTCTTGGAAGAGCCGAGGAAACACCTACACCATGTCATGTTGAACAAGTATGGAAACAATGGACAAATCACCACCATTGGATGAACGAAGTAAGAGAAGATCAAGAAGTTTCATCCAAGGACTTATCTGCTACAGTTGCAAGCAAAAATACCTCTACATTATTAGGTGCCTTGTCAAGAAGAATCCCACCTTACCCTTGTGAGAGAAACATGTCCTAAGGATCCCAAGTGAGGGACGAGTGAACTTTCTCTTCTAGCCTCGTCGAATCTCGAGGACGAGATTCTTTTTAAGGGGGGTAGTTTGTAACATCCCAAAATTTCCTATTTTGGAATGTTAAATAAAAATAAGTATCTTAATTACATTTGTTGTTGTTTTTTTTGAATCGAGCGACTTCCCCCATTTTCCATTTCAACAAACAGAAACAACACAGTCTCAAGTTCTTACAGCAAAGCAGTAAAAGAAGGGGGCGGGGGAAGAAGCGGATTCAGGCACCAGCAGCAAACCCACTATGATCCACCCGGCTCGGGGTGATCACTATGGGGCAAAAACCTGCTGCCACCAATAGAGTACTATTAAACCCACCAAAGCATGGGAGTTATAGACAATTATCGAAGAGAAAAAGCCCACGCAGGGGCTAAAAGGTAAAGTTAGTACGCGAGGATGGAACAAAATAGCAGAAAAAGCTAGAGTCTTCATCTGACGAAATGCAGAATCAGTCGCCTGGTCTCGCAGCCTGGTGTCAACGCCGAAGTCTGATGGTAGCTTGCAGAAGTTCAATTGCACCATCCACGATCCCCTGTTGCATCTTCAGATCCTTCTGCATCTCAGCCCAGTATTGGAGTAAGGAGCACAGAAGAAACACAATAGATTTAGGATGATGAACACCTTTTTTCTCGAAACAAACAGAGTTTCTAGTTTTGCAGATTGCCCAACAAACCGCTCCAAGGCCTTCCACAAAAAGGGTCTTTAAACCAGGAACAAATCTGCTGATCTAGATAAAGTATTGCCAAGGTGAAGAGGGAATCATATCAGCTCCTACCAAGTAACCAGGCACCCCCACACAGCTCTAGGAACAGTACACTCAAAGAAAAGGTGTAATAATGTTTCATTCTTATGACAGAAATAGCATTTTGGATTACCAGGCCACTGCCTCTTAACCCTCTTACATTTGTTGTTTTGAAAAGCCTTTTTGTATATATGTTTGAATTTTGTCAAGGATTTAAATTTTTCAGGACTTGTTTGAATTTGTCGTAGCACGGGGCTTTGACACCGGGGATGTGCGGGCACCCCCTTTTTGGTTCGGCAATGGGCGACGGGGATCGCTCCGAAGATCGCCGGCGGGGCCAATGTGAAGCGCGCCAACACACAATGAACACGAGCGTGCGTTTTTACCCGGGTTCGGGCCACCCGAAGGTGTAAAACCCTACGTCCTGCTTGTCTGAGCTTGTATTGATAGGAGAACAAGTGCTTACAGGTTGGCTAAGTGTCCTTTACTACTTTGGGCTGCTGCTAGTGTGGTACTACGAGTTGGTCCAGCGAACCCTTTGACCGTTGCCGGGGGTCCTCCTTTTATAGCCAAGAGGATACCACAGGTGCCACGGTACATGGTTTACAAGTGGTGAGCAGGTAGCTCGGGCAGCTCCTCCTCGGTGCGCTGGCATACATGCAAGAATACTATCCCTGTAACTAGGGGTCTAAAGGCCTAAAAACTACTCTCGAGCAGTCACTGTTTGCTTGACTTGGCAGGGAATCCCCTTTCCGTCGGTTCATTAAATGCGTCGTGCGCCTCACTCCTTGTCCTGACGAGCCCTGCGCACAGGGTGCCTGCCGCGCGCCCACGTGGAGTCACTGTTCTGCTTGCTCGGTCCCGCTCTCGCAACGGAAACCTGCGCCCGGACACGCCCCTCCCGGCAAGTAGCTTCCCGAGAGGCGCCCAGGCAGGAATTTTTCAACGAAGCCCTGCTAGCCCTGCCGGGCTGGTAGCTTGCTGGGCAGCTTGTACACTGCCGCCCGGGGTGTGATCCTCCTAGGGAGCAGGCGAGGCGACCCACGTGTCGTGCAGCGGTGGTACCCCGGGTGCCACGGGTGCGACAGTAGCCCCCGGGCGTGGGCCGGCAACGCCTGTTCCCGGGCGGACTCCTCTTTGGCGGGTTGCAGGGCTACGCCCTCAACCAACGCGTGGTCCCTGAGTCATCTCGGGCCCGCGTCTCTCCGTCGTCCCAAGGACCCCACCGTTACGGACGGAGTAGTGGGTGCGAGATTTCCGCCGTAACCTCCCCCTTAAACACGGGAAGTTAAGGCCACTCTTCGCATTATCCCCCCGATTCGTAATTATCCCAGCTCACCTGTAGGGTGCGGATGCGACCGTTACTGAGCAGCGGGGTGCTACAAGGCCCCACTGTTGCGCCGAGGGATAAACACTTAGCCCCCCAGCCTCTCTCCTCCGTCTTCTCGTTCCTTGCGCTCACGAACCTTGCCAGCTTCCGCCCACGCTCCCCATGGCGACCCCCACAACCAGGAAAGGAAAAGAAGGGAAGGCCCCAAAGAAGCTGGCGGCCAGCAAGAGCGAGGCGGCCACCAAGGCCGCTGCAGATAAAGAGCAGAAAAAGCGGGCGATGAGGGCCACGCTCGCGTTCTTCCGGCCCGGCTACAACGGCAAGGCGCTGGAAAAGATCTGGCACGCCGTTGCCTCCGGGTTCAACGAGTACGGGGAGACCCTGATCTTCCCCGCCAACGCCGAGCACCAGGAAAACGACTTCCGGGTGTTCGGGCGCTTCATCCTTGCAGGGTTAGTGCCGCCGTTAGTCGTATCAGTTGCGGGTGGCGCAACTCCACCCCTCCTGCATCTATCTCCTCGCCATCTTCCAGTTACTCTGCGAGGCGTTCGTCGGTGTAAGGCCATCGATGGCGTTATTCTGGCACTACTGCTACCCCCGCATCGATAACGCGAAGGCGATGTCGTCGGGGGTGGTGTTCCGCGCCCGTGACCGGCTGAAGTCCGAGTTCATCGTCCGATCGGAGAAGAAGATGGAGAAGGAGTGGCGGGGCGACTGGTGCTGGGTCCGCGTGGAAGACCCCGAGGAGTTCATCTACGCGCCCACCGAGCTGCCGCAACTCAACGGGGGCTGGCGGGATCGGTACCACCGCGACGCCGATCTCCTCCCTATCATGGAGAAGATCAAGGCCCTGTAGCTAGCGGGGCTCACCGACCTCTATGTGGCGCGCACCTTCATCAGTCGGCGTGTAGCGGCGCTCCAACTGCGCTCCCGGCCCGCGTGGATGTACACGGGGTCTAGGGACAGGACACGCCTCCACGGGGGCGTGGACCAGGAATCACTCCAGGTGTGGGTGAAGGGGATCTTCGGCGAGGACGTCCCCATCACGGGGTTGCCGCCGGGGGTTATCTCCCTCCACGTCGGCGTTCCGGGTCTGGCCGACATCATCGCTTCCTTCCTGCCCTACAACGAGTGGGGGCTGATGGGTGATTCCCCCACCCTGACCTCGCGTGCTCCTCCGCCTGCACCTCACGGGAAGCAGGTGCTTGAAGAGGGCGGGGGCGAGTCGGAGGTCAGCTGGCCCTCCATTCCGTCCTCCAACGACGAGGTGGGCCACCCTGCCGCGACCCCGGTTGTCATCCCCGTGGACGTCGAGCAAGAGGAAGAGGAGGATGACGCGCCCCTGATCGTGCGCAGACCAAGAGCGCCTGCAGCGGCGGCGACCACCTCCGCAGCAGCCACCAGCGGGGGCCAGCGGCGCCGCGGTTGCGCCTGTCGCCGACCCGGCCCCGATGGAGGTGGCTGCGGCAACAGGTACCGCATCTTACCCCGCTCTTCTACTTATATCCCCTTTGCTAGCTGATCCACAACCGCACTGTCCTCTCTATCCGCAGGCGATGTCCAGCCCGGAGCAGGTGTCCCGGCAACGGCGGCCAGAACACAGGAGGAGGAAGCTCCTCCCGCAAGCCCGCGGCCCCGCCAGGTACTTGTCCGGAGCCTCCCGCGTCCGCTCCGGGTAACTTGGCCAGCCCTTTGGATCTTAACCCTTCCTTCTGTTGCAGGCCTGACCGCGGCCTCGCCGGGAGCGGGCGTTGCGGTGATCGACCTTGACCCCGTCATCGAGGTCGCGGGGACAACGGAGGAACTGGAGGTAGCCCCCGCGCCAAGCCCCACCGCGCCGGCCGCAACAGTGGCGACAATCGCCGCGGCTCCCAAAGCGACGCTTGGCGACGCGCCCGCGGCCAAAGAGGCCGCCGGCGCGGACTCTTCGGCCAACCAGCAGGAGGCGGCCCCTGCTGGGGGCACGGCAACCGCACCAGCCTCACAACCCTCAGGCGCGGGTGCCGGGGAGGCTGCAGCGGAGGAGCAACAGTAGGCTCCGCCGCAAGCGGACGACCCCCTGCTCGGCCAGACAGTGGCAGTGGGCGCTTCGTCGCCGTCGGCTGCCACCTCCAGCACGGATCTCGGCACCCTCGCCGGGGTGGCTTGGAATCTCATCACTTGGGACCCGAGCATTTTCGACAGGGGGCACCGGCAGCTAGCCTTCGTCACCTCCTTCAACCAGGTGAAGGAGCACAACGAGATCGCCAGGAGTCAGTTCGGCGAGGTGCGACTGGCTGTGGAGAAGGAGCGGCTGGAACTCTCCCGACTGCGGGAAGAGGCACGCCTGGCTCGGGAGGCCCAGGACGAGGACACCGTGCCGGTCGTCCCGGAGGAGGAGCTCTACCGGCGACTGGAGGCTCAGCACGCTGAGCACCAGGAAGCCCCGGACTCACTGGTTGTGGCGCAGGCGAAAGCCAAGAAGGAGCACACGGAGGTGCTCGCCGCGGCTCAGGCTCGCATCGACGAGAAGAGCGACCTGATCAGCAGCTACCTCGGTCAGATCCAGGGCCTGCGCGTCAAGCTGGAGGTGCAGAGCAAGGCTACGGAAGACGCGGTTGCAACGGCAGCACGGCAGGAGGTAGAGCTCAACTCTGCCAGGGACAGGAGGGCCCGACTCGAGACCGAGCGGGCCACCGTCCGGGAGGAGCTCGTCAAGGCGGGCGAGGATACTGTGGCCAAGGCCACACAACTCTCGGCGCAGACGAGCCTCCTCCGCAAGGCCAAGCATGCCGTGCAAGTGGCTCGGACCAACCACGGCACGCTGATCAGGCAGCGGGAGCTGGAGACCAAGAAGCTGCTTGGAATCGCCCGATCGCTACGCGATCTGCTGCCGTGGTTCGAGCTGCAGGCCGCACGGGTGGACGGGATGGACGTCACCACACTAATCCCGTTCTTCTCTGACTTGGTGGGGAAGCTTGCGGTGCTCGACGTGTGGATCTCCAAGTTCTGCAACGAGGAGATCGCCAATTGCGCCCAGGAGGTTGCCGGGACGATCCTTCCGAGGGTGCACCTCCAGCACCCTGAGTTCCCCTTCGAGACGCTACTGGATGCTTGGTCGGACAGCAAGGACGCCCCCACCCACTACCAGGCGGTGAGCGGGTTCATCGACGAAGTGGTCGAGCGGATGCAGCGGGAGCCGGACCCCGAGCCTGTGCCGGAGGCCCCGGTGGAGGGCGCCGGCAACTAGTCTCCGCAGCCTCCAACGGAAGCCGCCCCAACCAGTCACCGCAGCTCCCTGTTCCTTAGTGTTGTTTTCCTTTGCTTTTGTTCCCTGCAAGTGTAGCGCCTGGCGCCGTTTAAACAATTAATGCCTTATTGGTCCATGCGACTGTTCACTACTTTCATTAATTTAGTTCTCTGGTTCTGCTTAATTCTTGTTTCTTGTTCCCGGGGTTGCCTCGCGAGGTGGATCGCTTAGCCTTTGTGTGTTATGCCTAGTGTTGTTGGGGACTCGCGCGCCACGCACTCAACCGTACCAGGGACCCAGGACGGACCCGCAGTGCCGACCCGGGGCCAAGTAGCGGCGACGAGCCACTCCGCTTGCGGGATAGCTACTCCCAAGCATGCGCTCCCGGGACAGACTCGCCAGCTGCACGAGGAGCGCACTCCCCCCGCAAGCGTCCTTCCAACACCCTAGCCACACACAAGGTTTGGGCCATGCTAGCGAGGAAACGTTCAGTCTTAGACAGTTTATCGCTCAAGTTTATGCACTTAGCTTTTCGTTCGTTCTGTGCTTGGAATGCTTGCCGGAGGGATGCGGCTGGGACACTATGGCAGTCCTCGCCTTTGAATCCGCCTTCTTGAGGGATGCAGCAGGAACGCTGTGGCGGGGCCGCCGCCGGCGCCAAGCACCGGTGGCGGCGCCACCACAGCGTCTCCGCGGCAACCCTCGCCTCGGGGTAGCCTGGCGGAGGGGTGCGACAAGGACGCGATGGTAGTGCACCCATCGGTGCTGAGCGCGGATGGCATGCACCACCATCGCGTCTCTGTAGCCTCCCTTGCCTTTGCGGCCGACTTCTGGCTTTGCTCTGAGCTGCTCCATGGTCGGCACGCCCTTTTATAGGTGTGGGGGAGGGGCTTGCCACCACACGTGCCGGGTCACCACGGCACATGTGGCGCCATACCCCTTGAAGCGCGGCATGGTCCTCGCCACCCTGCATGCCAAGTCGCCGCGGCACACGTGGTGGCTCCCTCCTGAAGCAGGGGCCTCGAAGTGCGGCGAGACCCTTGTAGTGCGGTCACTCCACACCTCCAGGCGCTAGTAAATGCCACTGCCCGTGGACAGTCCACGAGCGTTACAGTGCGCCGGATTCCACCTTTACCCTGCATGTCAGATTCTTACCAAGTCCGAGATGCTGCAAATTTTTTTTCGAAATTCACGAAAGCATATAGCAA
Organism: Brachypodium distachyon; assembly: GCF_000005505.3. NCBI lineage: Eukaryota > Viridiplantae > Streptophyta > Magnoliopsida > Poales > Poaceae > Brachypodium > Brachypodium distachyon. Next base: position 8,268,238 of record NC_016135.3, read on the forward strand.
CATGGCTCTTCTGCCTCCCAGCCCCCGGGCACAGAAGGGTCGATGCCAAACTTGGGTGTGAGCACTCTTACATTCCAAGACACAGCGTCTGCGTGATGCACGTTGCGGTGAGCCCAGCAACTGCATGCCCCGTGTCGGAGTGATCCGACAATGGGTTATCGTTTTCGAGGCTCCGGCAGCCCCCTGCTCACAACCAAGTATGGAAAGAGACTTCTGTGCACCTATAGCAGGAGACAGAAGGAAGAGAAACACACAAATAATCGAGGCAACTTGAAATTCAGGAAACACCACTTATCTTCATTCATGGCAACTAGTGGTTTACAATCGGGGGTTGCCCGGCTACACTAGTTCGAGAGGCATGCTTCAGTGGCATCACCTTTGGGTCAGGCTCCGCCGCTTCACAGGTAGAACTTGCGCAAGTGCTCAATGTTCCAGCTATTTTGCACCGGCAAGCCTTCTTCGGTTTCCAGTCGGACAGCCCCCGGCCTGGTCACCTGCACTACCCGGAAGGGCCCCTCCCATTTCGGAGCCAGCTTGTTCCCGGCCTTCGGTCCTTGTATCCGGCGCAGGACAAGGTCTCCGGTCTCGAGCTCCCGGGAACAGACCTGTCTGTCGTAATAACGGCGGAGTCCCTGCTGGTAGCGCATAGCTCGCATAGTAGCCCGGCATCGAAGTTCTTCGATGAAGCTCAGATCGTCAACCCTCTGCACGTGTTGGCTGGAGTCGCCGTACGCGCGCACCTGGGGAGATCCGTGCTTGAGCTCGAGGGGCAGCATCGCTTCTGCCCCATAGACAAGCACGAAAGGAGTCTCGCCCGTTGCCTGACTAGGTGTGGTCCTGATTGACCACAGCACGGGCTGGAGTTCTTTGACCCAGTGCTTCCCGTGGCCTTTGAGCTTATCAAAGGTTCGCGTCGAGCCCCCGCAGCACTTCTGCGTTGGCTCGCTCCGCCTGCCCGTTACTCCTTGGGTGAGCAACCGACGCGAAGTGGATCTTGGTGCCCATGCCCTCGCAGAAGGCCTGGACCACTGCGCTCGTGAATTGCGTGCCGTTGTCGGTGATGATGCCGTTAGGCACACCGAACCGGCACACAATGCTCTTGAAGAACTTGATGGCCGCTTGGGCGGTCACCTTCCACTTCCACCCACTTGGAGAACTTGTCGATGGCCACGAGCAGGTACTCGTAGCCGCCAACCGCTCTCGGCAGCTTGCCGACGATATCCAGCCCCCAGACCGGGAACGGCCAGGAGGACGGAATGACTTGCAGGGCCTGCGCCGGCTGGTTCTTCTTCTTCGCATGGAGTTGGCATGCTTCGCACGTCCTGACCAGTTGCTCGGCGTCAGCCAACGCCGTGGGCCAGTAGAAGCCATGCCGGAACGCCTTGCCGGCCAGAGCCCGGGAGGCCACATGCTGCGAGCTGGTGCCTCGGTGTATCTCCTCTAGCAGCGTGCGCCCCATGTCTTGGGGCACACAGAGGAGCACCACCCCGTTAGCACGCCTCCGGTAGAGGTCCCTGTCCACTAGGGCGTACATTTTGGCTTGCCGGGCTAGGCGCTCCGCGGCGACGACATCTTTCGGGAGGGCTTCTCCCTTCAGGTAGCGGGCGATATCGACCGCCCAAGGCGGTGTTTCTCTGCTTACGCATGCCGATACATCGGCGGGATGGACCCCCAATGTTGTGGGGTTTCTTTTGATCGCCGGGGGGGCTTCCCTGGCAGCCGGCTTGGGGGCGACCGAAGGCGCAGTCTGCCTGTGCCAGAACACCCCTGCCGGAACCCTCCGGTGCTCTGCTGCCAACTTGGACAGCTCGTCAGCCGCGAAGTTATCCTTGCGCTTGACGTGCTCGAACCGCAAACCCTTGAACTTGCGTTCCAGCTTGAGGACTTCATCCACATACGCTGCCATCTGCAGGCAGTTGTAGTCTTTGTTGACCTGGTTGATCACGAGTTGGGAGTCCCCGCGAATGACCAGGCACTTGATATCCAGAGCAATTCCCGCCCGCAACCCGGCGAGCAGCCCTTCATACTCCGTCGTGTTATTAATGGAGTTGGGGAAATTGAGTTGGATGGCAAACCTCAATTGATCTCCCGTCGGCGACTCGATGACGCCCCCGGCGCCGGCTCCCTGGAGGCTGAACGCGCCGTCGAAGTACAGGATCCAGTGGCCTTCGTCCAACTTGCCCGGCAGGCTGGTCTCCGACTCCTCGTTTTCTATGCCCGTCGAAGTCCATTTTGCGACGAAGTTCGCCAAGGCCGTACTCTTGGTGCTCTTGGTGTTGGTGAAACGTAGATCAAACTCCGACAGCTCCATCCTCCACTCGGCCACCCTCCCGGTGGCTTCACGGTTGGTGAGGGCTCGCTCAAGGCAGAACCCTGACGCCACCGTGACGCGGTGCGCCTGGAACTAGTGGCGCAGCTTGCGTGACGCAAGCAGAATCCCCAGCAGGAGCTTTTGCACCTGCGGGTACCTCGTGCGGGCGTCGTGCATCACCGTGCTGACGAAGTACATAGGGTGCGGCATGAGCCGCTTGCGTGGTGCGGGCGCTGCCGGCTCGAGGGCGGTCCCCGGGTCTAAGGCGGTTGCTGGGGGCGGCTCAGCCCCCTACCCCGCGACCTCGGCTCCCGGGATGTCCTCCTCTCTCTTGGCAACCAGCACCGAGCTGACCACTTGATCAGTCGCCGCTAGGTAGAGTAGCAGTGGCTCGCCCGACTTGGGGGCGACGAGGACGGGTGGCGATTTCAGGTACTGCTTGAGATCCGGGAACGCCGCCTCGGCCTCGGGGGTCCAATCTATCGGGCCCTTCTTCTTCATTACCTTGAAGAAAGGTAGGGCGCGTTCGCCCAACCTTGAGATGAAGCGGCCCAGCGCGGCAACGCAGCCGCTGAGGCGTTGGACGTCCTTCACCTTGCGGGGAGCCTCCATTTTCTCGATAGCTTCTATCTTCTTTGGATTGGCTTGAATCCCCCTGTGCAAAACCAAGAAACCCAGAAGCTGGCCCGAGTCTACACCAAAGGTGCACTTCTCAGGGTTCAGCTTGAGTTTGATCCTTCGGAGGTTATCAAACGCCTCCCGCAAGTCATCAATCAGCGAGTCCCCGCGCTTCGACTTGATGATGATATCGTCCATGTAGGCCTCTACGTTTCGGCCTAGCTGGGGTCCCAAATACTCGCGCAATGCACGCTGGAATGTTGAGCCCGCGTTCTTCAACCCGAAAGGCATGCGCGTGTAGCAGTAGCAGCCAACCAGGGTGATGAACGCTGTTTTCTCCTCGTCTTCGACCGCCATCTTAATTTGATCGTAGCCGGAAATGCATCTAAAAAGCTCAGCAAATCGCAACCAGCAGTGGAATCTACTATTTGGTCAATGCGAGGTATAGGGAAAGGATCTTTTGGACACGCACGGTCAAGATCAGTAAAATCTACACACATGCGTAGTTCATTTTCCCCCTTGGGCACTACAACAGGATTAGTTAACCAGTTGGGGTACAGCACTTCCCTGAGAGCCCTCGCAGCTTTGAGCTTGTCCACTTCTTGCTTGATGAAATCTTTGCGCTCCTGCGCTTGCCGGCGGATCTTCTGCTTGACGGGGCGGGCGTCCGGACGCATCGCGAGTCGATGCTCGATCACCTCCCTAGGGACTCCAGGGAGATCCGACGGTTCCCAAGCAAACACATCGGCGTTCTTCCGGAGGAAAGTGACGAGGGCGCTTTCCTATTCGGTAGTGAGGTTCGCGCCGATCGTGACGGTGCGCTCCTCATTGCCGTCTTGGAGGGGCAGCTTCTTCACCTTGGCGGCCTCCTCCTTGAGCTTCTGGCCCTTGCTAGGGCGCGAGCTCAAGCCTGCACCTCCCCCGGCAAGCTCTTGCGGGGCAGCACCGGACTTTTTAGTTGCCGGGCCGTCGCCCGGCAATCCTTCACTCCCGGTAACATCGTCATAACCGGCGTCGGCTGCGGCGGCGACCCTAACGACCTCGCCAACGCACCAGGCCGCATCCTTGAGGTCGCACCTGATGGAGAGGACTCCGTACACGGACGGCATCTTCATCATGCCGTAGGCGCAATGAGTCGCCGCCATGAACTTGATCAGCGCCGGCCGACCAAGGATCCTGTTGTAGGGCAACGGGGTGTGCGCGACGTCGAAAACTACGTGCTCGGTCCTGAACGCTTCTCGGGACCTGAAGGTCACCGACAGCGTGATGCGCCCCAAGGGGCGAACGATCCCGGGGTTTACTCCCCGGAACGGGTCAATGGGCTTCAGCTGCTCTACCGACAACTGGAGTTTTTCCACTAACCTGGCGGACAGGAGGTTCAACCCCGCTCCATTGTCCACCAGCACCTTGGTCACCGTCATGTTGTTAATGATCGGTGAGAGCACGAAGGGTATGACCCCCGAACCCAGCTGCCGCGCTGGGTGATCGTCGGTGCTGAAGGTGATCAGGACGTGCAACCACTTCAGCGGCTGCTACGGCTCCGCATCGGGCAACAGCGCACACACCTCCCGGGTGAGGCGCTTCACCGTGGCGTGGGATGAGAGAGCGTAAGCTCCCCCATGGATGCAGGCGACGCCGCGGGGCTCCTTGAAGCCCGGCTGATCGCCTCCGGTGCAGTCGGACTCGCGCTGCTCCTCTGCGCGAGCCCTGTCTCGTCCCTAGGGTGGGCGCTCCTTGCCGGCGCGAGCCTGGCCGCATCCCCCCTGGGCTTCCTCCCTGCCGGCGCCCCCACCGGCAGGCTTCGGCCCCGCCCTGGGGCAGTCCCGAGAGAGGTGCCCGATGTCGCCCCAGTTGAAGCAGGCACCGGCAGCTCGGCGCTCCTCGTGGTGCTGCTCGCGCCTCTGCTTGATGCCCTGCAGGATGCGGCAATCCTGTGCGTCATGGGTAGCGTTGGCATGGATGGGACAGTGGGACGCGTCGCCCGGCTTGCTGCCAGACCCGCCACCAGATGAGACCTTTTTTGCAGGCCTCGCGGTAGCCCCCGACTCTGCGGCGAGACCTTGCGTCCCGCTACGCTTCCGGGAGCTCTTCTTCTGCGAGCCCTCAGATGAGCTTGTGGCAGCTTTAGCTGCGAGCTCGGGCGCCAAGCACCCTTCCTCGGCCACACACTTGTGCGCCAGGGCGTACAGATCCTGCGTCGTCCGGATCCGATGCGTGCTCAGCTTCTCGCGCATCTTGGGGTTGCGGACGTTGATGGCGAAGGTGTTGATGATGGTGGCAGCTTCCGCCTCCGGGATGGAGTAGGAGAGGTTAGAGAAGCGGTTGACAAAGCTCCGCAACGTCTCTCCTGGTTTCTGCACCACGGTGTGCAGCTCCGCCATGGTTCCTGGGTGCTTGTAGCCGCCCTGGAACGCGCTCATGAACTGCTCGCACAGGTCCGTCCAAGTGGCAATGGACCCAGCAGGCAGGTGGAGCAGTCAGGTCCTCACTGATCCTTTAAGGACCATCAGGAACTAGTTGGCTCTGACCTTGTCGTCGGCGCCGATGACATGCATCCCCAACGTGTAGGTCAGGAGGAAATCCTTGGGATTCACGGTCCCATCGTACGTACCGAGCGCTGGTGCTTGGAACATGCGGGGCCATGTCAGCCGCCGTAGCTCGCGCGCGAACGCGACGCTGCCGTCCTCAGGGCCCATAGTAGCATCCTCCTTCTCCTGCGGGTCCAGGCGCTGGCGCAGGTCCTCCTGCTGGCAGGCATTAAAGATGCCCCGCGCGTCACCTCGTGTGACGGTGGGTGACAAGCCCGAGGACCCCTCAGGATCCCCGCCTCCTTGCCCTCCCTGCGGGGGAGGGTTTTCTCCCTGCCGCGCGGCGCGGGGCGCGTCTCCGCGCCCCGGGTTTTGCCCGCGGCCTGAGCCTGCCGGGGCGCCCTCGCCTTGCGGCTGCTGGGCGGCGAGCGCGAGGAGCGCGTCCAACTCTGCGCTCCAAGCTTCGTGCGCTGGCGTGCCCTGCTGCGGCTCGTACCGCACCATGACCCGCGCGGCGATGGTGGCTTTTGCAGGGGTTTGGGCTGGGGGCACCCGATTCTCCGACCGGCTGCCCTCCGCCCTATCCCCTGGCGCACCCGGGTGAGTGGGGTGCGACCCTGCCGGCGTCGCTCGCGATGCGGTGTGCTCGTGGCGCGGCCGCCGCTGCGCGTCTTCGACCCGCGACTCAACTCGCTGGCCGGCGTGGGCGGCACCGTGGCTACTCGCGCGACTGGCCCTGGCACTGGGAGCCGCAGGCCCCCTCAGCCGGTTGTCAACCAACGGCCGAGGAGGCGGGGGGTGGCAGCTGCGACTGCTGTGCTCGTGAGCGGTTAGGATTTTCCTGAGCCCGCGATTTTCCTGAGCCCGCGACGCGGGCTGCGCGTCGTGCGACCGCGTGTGTGCCGCTGGGGCTTCACGCGGATTGATTCGGGGGTCACCAGCCCGTTTAGGAGGCATGGTGGTTGGCTCCGCTGTTGTAGTAGACAAGGCCGATGTCGACGTAGACGACGGCGCCGGCGGTCACTGGCGAGCTCTCCTCACGCGCCCCCTACCTGGTGTGCTAGATGTCGTAGCACGAGGCTTTGACACCGGGGATGCGTGGGCACCCCCTTTTTGGTTCGGCAGTGGGCGACGGGGATCGCTCTGGCTATCGCCGGCGGGGCCAATGCGAAGCGCGCCAACACACAATGAACACGAGCGTGCGTTTTTACCCAGGTTCGGACCACCCGATGGTGTAAAACCCTACGTCCTGCTTGTCCGAGCTTGTATTGACAGGAGAACAAGTGCTTACAGGTTGCTGGGGGGAGCCCCCATGATATGGACATGCTAACCATGGATACGACCTTTGGTACCCTCAATTCTATAATATTTGACAAGATTTATAATCAGGTGAATTCAAGTAGTAATTGTTTTCATTGTCATACTTATGAAGAGGCGGAGCTATTACTATCTTGTCTCGTTTTATTACGTAGGCATCTTGTCGAGCTTTTCAAGTCCAAGGTCAAGATGAGATACGGTGGAGGCGAACGGGAGGGCCAACAAGAATCAAGCATTCATACAGCTGAGAGGGAAGGATTTCAAGTGTACTTTCCAACAAATCAAACGGCACATGATTCGGAGCTTGCTAGAGAAAGATATCACGAATTAAAGTTGAATCCGATTCGGGTCCGAGCTGCCAGGAGACCCGAATTTGTTTTAACCACCCAGGCCGCATCCGGAGTCCAAATCAAGCAAACAAGGACTTGTTGGAAAGGTAATTACAAGACCTTTCCAACAGATCTGGCCCCATCAAGAGATTCGACTCGTGCTGACCGTGACGGACAAAACAAGCTGACGGATCTGTTTTTCTGTTTCCTAAAGAGTTGTAGTTTGTTAGGAAAGTTAGAGATAGTGTTGTATTTCGGACTCCTTATTCAAGGTGGACGAAAATATCTCTCCCTCCTCCTTTATATACCCCATGAGCCCCCCTAAGGAGCCTTGGGTTTTGATTAGATAATGTTTAGCCATCTTTGCTACTTTCGTGTAATCGCGTGTGTCGGTTAGACCACCTGTTTTACCGTCGTCAAGACTCCAACTTATCGTCTCGTTGAGACATTGGTTTGATATAGTATACTCGCAATTTTAGATTGCATCCGCTATTTATCTTGTTCTTGCTTGTTCTTCGATTGCTTGCAGGAACAAAGACCTTCGTGGTCAGGTTGATCGTGCCCCCGCGTGATCAATAACCCTCTGGAGTTGGTGTATCGATTGCTAAGGCGCTGCCTCCTAGGCCGTAGTCGGATCGTCAACGTCACCTCCTACACCGAGTCCCTCTTGGAGTCCTACACCGAGTCCCTCATCCAGTCCTACACCGAGTCCCTTTTCGAGTTCTACATCGAGTCGGCAAGTAATAGTTTTCAGCCGCGAGTTCGAGTCCGAGTCCAATAAGGAGTGGTTTTGGAAAGTGTTTCATCATAGATCGAATTTTGTTTAGAGATCAAGTTGTTTGGAAAGTTGAAAAAAAAAAGAAAGGAAAGAAAAAAAAGGAAAGAAAGAAAGAAAAAAAAAGGAAAGAAAAAAAGAGAAAGAGTTCGAGTCAGTTTCGGACCCGAGTCCGAGTAGAATTTTAGTTTCGGGTGGGTTTGACCCGTGTTCAGTAAAACGGGCGTATCTTTTGCGTACCAACTCGGATTTGGACGTTCTTGGACTTTTTGGAAAGCTCACGACGAGGCGCATCAGGAAATATCCAGGGCTTAGCCCTGTACTTTGACCCTCAAATTCAGTTTGTAAGGTGGACTTTTGGAGCTTCCAAGTTTCTGCATCCGTTTTCCGGCATCGCTGCAGCCCGGTGTTTGTCAGTTTTCTCCACCGTCCGACATCCGTTTTGAGTGATCTTGCCCTTGCTGGAAAGCTTGTGTCAATACCCTTCTAACCTATATTTTTCCATATTTTTCTGAATTTTTCTTACTGCAGCCTTTGCTGTTCTTCGACAGACCGACGTACAGTTTTCCGGTCCTTCTTTTGCGTGAGTTTCTGGGGTTAAAAAAGAAAAAAAGAAGAAAAGAATAAGAAGCCAAACAGAAGGCCACATAAAGAAAAAAAATCTCAGGGATTTACTTGTTGTGCCATCTTTCTATCCTACCTCTTCAGTATCTAGGCTTAGATTATTTCTGTAATTCGTTCTTATCGACTCCAGCAGCTAGGACTAGCATTATTGAGCATATTTTCTACTTTGCATTGCTGATTTGATTATTTGCTATTCCTTGCTACTCACAAAAGCCTCCAAGCTCCACAGATTCTACACCTAGGTTGGTTTGTTACCGAGGCATCGATACATTTAATATTCGGAGGGCTTGGTCACGCCGCTGGCCATCACCTTCCTGTTTTGCATGGTAAGAACTTGTAAGAACTTGATTTTTAGCTTGAGAGTTGAGCGACTTGTAGCCACATCCTAGTAGTTGATAGGAACATATTACTGTGATTTGTTTCTTGTTTTCTACTAACCATGAAAAGACTTACACGAAGCATGGCAACTAGACCGATGCTATCCCGTGACCGCGATGAGTGCTTTTCACCACGACCATCCTCCACGTCTCTTGTTAATAATGCCACGGCAACGGTACAAAACAATCCTTCTAATACAATTAAATTGTGTGTACCTTTCTTTGAGGGGGAAAATGATGCTGAAACGTATATAGATTGGGAGCTAGCTTTAACTGAACAATTCACATGCTTCCATGTACTAGATAGTCGTAAGGTCCAAATTGCTTGTAGTAAATTTCGTTTTGATGCATTATCATGGTGGTGTGAGATAGTTAGAGAAAACAAAATACCTCACACTTGGATTGATATGAAGAAAATCATGAGAGAAAAATATGTTCCTCCAAGTTATGCTTATGAGTTGCGTTCCAAATTACGACGTTTGACACAAGATGATAAAACTGTTGATGATTCCTACCATGAGTTCCAAATTTTAACCTCGCGATCTGGTTTAGATGAAACCGAACAAAGAAAAATGGATAGGTTTTATTGTGGGCTTAACTTTGATATTTTTACATAATTGAATACGGAAAATACGACTCTCTATTGTGTTTGCTTAATCTTGCTCGTGAAGCGGAGAGGAAATTGGAGAGAAGGTGTACAAGAAACGTGTTGAGCCTACAAGGTAATGATAAAGATGATTGTGTTGCTGAACAAAATATGACATGTGATGAAATAAATGAGATACCCGTTGAATTTTCTGCACCATGTGAAATTGTTGATTTACATGCTGATTTGAGTGCACCTACTGCTGAAATTAATTCTTCTAATGATTTGAGTGCACATATTAATTTTGATATTGATGAGAATGAATCATGTGAGGAAATAACTAATGTTTTGGGAGAAACATGTGATGTAGATAAATTTGGTTTAGGTTGTGTCGACTTAATTACACATGGAGTGATTGAGAACGATCCACCTATTAATTCTTTGTGTTATATTGCACTTGATAGTCCCATGTATTTGTCGCATGCAATGGATAAACTGTGTGAGTTAACAATTTCGAAATATTTTGCTGTTCATGGATACACAATTCATTTAATTGGACAACATGATGTGAACAATAACATTTTGGTGCATGAGATTTGCATTACTTGTGATAATTTTCCTCTCTTGGGAGAAAAAAATTTTTTGCACATGCTTAATCATTTTGATAGGACCTCCAATATAGGTGTTGATTATTTGCCAAATAGTTATTTACATGCTTGTCTGAATATTAGTGCTTTGACTTGCTCTAAATTTCAGCATATTGTAGTAACTAATTTGGATACTATTCATTATTATTCTCCAATGTTGGGATGGTGTAATGGTGAGCGGTGCAAACCAAATACAAGAAATCGTTTCGCTTATAAATGCAAACAATATTGTCAATCTTCTTGCTGGAATGTTATTCATCATGATTGTTTTACTAATTATCTCATGAGACTTTGTTATAAAAGATTAATTGTGCAAGAAAAAAGATGTATAAAGATGGATGACATATACATATACCATGCATACACTTTGTCTATTTTGTCAGTCTCTTTACAGCACAAACGACGCCGAGGACGGCTTTCCTTTCAAGAAAGGGAGGATGATATGGACATGCTAACCATGGATACGACCTTTGGTACCCTCAATTCTATAATATTTGACAAGATTTATAATCAGGTGAATTCAAGTAGTAATTGTTTTCATTGTCATACTTATGAAGAGGCGGAGCTATTACTATCTTGTCTCGTTTTATTACGTAGGCATCTTGTCGAGCTTTTCAAGTCCAAGGTCAAGATGAGATACGGTGGAGGCGAACGGGAGGGCCAACAAGAATCAAGCATTCATACAGCTGAGAGGGAAGGATTTCAAGTGTACTTTCCAACAAATCAAACGGCACATGATTCGGAGCTTGCTAGAGAAAGATATCACGAATTAAAGTTGAATCCGATTCGGGTCCGAGCTGCCAGGAGACCCGAATTTGTTTTAACCACCCAGGCCGCATCCGGAGTCCAAATCAAGCAAACAAGGACTTGTTGGAAAGGTAATTACAAGACCTTTCCAACAGATCTGGCCCCATCAAGAGATTCGACTCGTGCTGACCGTGACGGACAAAACAAGCTGACGGATCTGTTTTTCTGTTTCCTAAAGAGTTGTAGTTTGTTAGGAAAGTTAGAGATAGTGTTGGATTTCGGACTCCTTATTCAAGGTGGACGAAAATATCTCTCCCTCCTCCTTTATATACCCCATGAGCCCCCCTAAGGAGCCTTGGGTTTTGATTAGATAATGTTTAGCCATCTTTGCTACTTTCGTGTAATCGCGTGTGTCGGTTAGACCACCTGTTTTACCGTCGTCAAGACTCCAACTTATCGTCTCGTTGAGACATTGGTTTGATATAGTATACTCGCAATTTTAGATTGCATCCGCTATTTATCTTGTTCTTGCTTGTTCTTCGATTGCTTGCAGGAACAAAGACCTTCGTGGTCAGGTTGATCGTGCCCCCGCGTGATCAATAACCCTTTGGAGTTGGTGTATCGATTGCTAAGGCGCTGCCTCCTAGGCCGTAGTCGGATCGTCAACGTCACCTCCTACCCAAATCGAGAGTTACCAATCTCATCGAAAGATCGGGCCACCCGCACCCGTATCACCCCAGGTGCTCTCGTTTTGGCTAAGTGTCCTTTGCTACTTTGGGCTACTGCTAGTGTGGTACTACGAGTTGGTCCAGCGAACCCTTTGACCGTTGGCGGGGGTCCTCCGTTTATAGCCAAGGGGATACTACAGGTGCCACGGTGCATGTTTACAAGTGGCGAGCAGGGAGCTCGGGCAGCTCCTCCTCGGTGCGCTGGCATACATGCATGAATACTAGCCCTGTAACTAGGGGTCTAAAGGCCTAACAACTACTCTCAAGTGGTCACTGTTTGCTTGACTTGACGGGGAATCCCCTTTCTGTCGGTTCATTAAATGTGCCGTGCACTTGACGGGGAATCCCCTTTCTGTCGGTTCATTAAATGTGCCGTGCACTTGACGGGGAATCCCCTTTCTGTCGGTTCATGAAATGTGCCGTGCACTTGACGGGGAATCCCCTTTCTGTCGGTTCATGAAATGTGCCGTGCACTTGACGGGGAATCCCCTTTCTGTCCGTTCATTAAATGTGCCGTGCACCTCACTCCTTGTCCTGACGAGCCCTGCGCACAGGGTGCCTTCCGCGCGCCCACGTGGCGTTGCTGTTCTGCTTGCTCTGTCCCGCTCTCGCAACGGAAACCTGCGCCCGGGCACGCCCCTCCCGGCAAGTAGCTTCCCGGGAGGCGCCCAGGTAGGAATTCTCCCCCGAAGCCCCGCTAGCCCTGCCGGGCTGGTAGCTTGCCGGGCAGCTTGTACACTACCACCCGGGGTGTGATCCTCCCGGGGAGCAGGCGAGGCGACCCACGCGTCGCGCAGCGGTGGTACCCCGGATGCCACTGGTGCGACAGAATTCTTCCTTGCCATGGTTAAATTTTTCAACAAAGGAGTGGATTAAGATAACTATCCTAATTATACAACATGGTTGGGGGATTCATACTAGTTCAAAGTATATCTATTTGAATTCATTTGCATTTTATGCCATTATTTCATATTTGGAAACTCAACAGATCTTGTTTGCATTTTGTGGATTTATTAAAGAATTGTAACATATCAAATTTCCAATCTCGATGTGGACCTGCTCATGATCAGTCTTGATCATCATTTTAATTTCTGAATCATTATAAATGATTTCCAACATTTATGTAAATGATCAAGAGAGGGAATAATATGATTTTCCTAATTATAAGGTTGGAAAAATATATTTAATGGTTCACCTATATATTTGCTTGATTTTTATTTTGGTATTTATTGCATTCCCATCAGAAATGATCAAATAAAAGAGAAGAGGGTAACATGACATCCTCACGTGCAAATGATTTTCCGACATTTATTCAACCATCTAGAGTGGGAATAACATGCCTTCCCCAAGTATATAGTTGGGAACATTTGCTATGATTTAAAAGTGCGTGATTTGGTGTTAGAAATTTATTTGGGAATTTATTGGACAATTGTAATATTATAAGACTTTATTTGGAATTTACTCAAAACTTATTTTAGTGTAAAAGTATTTATAAAAGAAAATTTGGGGTGAAAACTATATTTCCTAAGCCCACGCTGACTTTTCTTAATTTACTGGATCTTTATTGGATCGTTTGGAATCCCTATGGTATATGTAAAACCATATTTGAATTCCTGCATTTTGTTTTAATTGAAAAGGCTATAAAAGCCTAAACCTATCCCTAGGCCGAAGCCCATCTTCGCTAGCCAGCCCGGTCTGCCTCCCCTTCCTCTCTCTCTATTTCGGTTGGGCCTGCCAAACCCCTCCCCTCCCCTGCCCGACCATCCCACCTCCCCTTTCTCTTTTCTTTTTCTTCTTAGCCCAGCCTCGCACGAGCTTCGTCTTCCTCGTCTGTTCACGGAGAAACAGCCATGACTGCCCGCCGGTTGATCTCCCTTCAATCTCATTCACCTCAACTGTTCCCCTTCGAAATCAAACCACCAAATTAGTCCCCCCTGATCCACTAACTGATTCTGAGCGTTAATCATTCATTTCACTTCCTTAATCGTCACTTACAACTAAAGCGCCCCGAATGCCGGCCGTCAGCATTCACCCCTTGATTTTCCTTCCCGACCTATAAAAGAAGATTCCTATCGCGTCATGTTGAGTCTTTTACACTCATACCTCGTTTCCATATTCAACGTTTTTCCCATAAACCCCTGTACGTCTCGGTGTCACGACATCACCCTTCGGCGGTCGCCGCCTCCATTGTTGAAGGTGAGCTCGTTTCGAAGCTCTGTTTCTCGATTACTTACATGTGGAGACCCCTGTGACCTCCTCCTATCTCCTTGACAAGGTCTTGAGAACAACAGAAGTCGTTGGCCGTGCCTCCCCGACGATCGACGCCGACGCCACTTCGTGCACTGCTCACCGCCGTTTGGAGATGCCCCGAAGACCTCCATGGACGTCATCTACTTCCCCGCGGCCTCCTACACCTTCCGCATCTTCCTCGAGCCCTGCGACAACTTTGTTGCCAAGTTTGCCATCGCCGCTCGAACTCCGGCAAGAAAGTCCCACCGGAGGAGTTCGCCTTCGACCTCGCCTTGGACTCGTGGATTCTCTGGGACCTTCAACATCATATCCTCGATGCCTTCGTCTTATACCTTGCCGCCGGCCAGCCCGCTCCTCGCCGGTAAGCACCACGTTCTCTCTGCCGATTCCCTACCGTGGCAGCAACATTCAGCAGTAACAGTTGTGATTAGCCATCTTTACAAGCTCATATCTTTTTCTCTGTGAATCCGATTAAGCCGATTACTTCTGGATTACAAAGAATAGATCACCCTCTATATTCTAGTTCAGTGTGTTCACTCTATCCAGTTCTTATTCACTACTGTATCATCAGATGAACTTCGTATCTGTACAGCCCTTTCACATTGATTTACATATTTCCAGAGCCTGTACCTGTTGATCTATAAATCCTTTATAGCCTATTCTTTATGAGTCGCATAGAACACACCATGATCTGCAGTTTATACCACATGTTTCACATTCCAACATCCATTTACAGCAGCACATGATCATTGGAGAAGTCTATTCACTGATCCTTATGTATTGGTTAACCAACTTCCAAAGTCCATATCTCTTGATCTGCATCTTTGTTTTGGTCGATTATCTTTGTGTTGGAAAGAGTAGATTAAACTCTCCGTTTAGACCACTTTATGCATCACTTATCTGATGGGTTCGTTGCATGGAAACCAAAATTTTCCTACGAGAAGTACGGAAGAAAACCCAATATCATATCTACTAGATGTAAGTAAGGAGAGGGATTATGAGCATCATACCCTCATAGACCACAAAGCGTTACGATCATGGGATCATTGTTGGCGTAGTGGAACTTTTGATGAGATCAATCTCAGTGCAGAACCGACGGCACCTCCTTGGTATCCACACATTCAGCTTCACGTCATCTCCTCCTTCTTGATCCAGCAAGCGAGGGGAAGAGGTCGATGAGATTCCAGCAACACGACGGCGTGTTGGTGGCTATGGTGGAGAGATCTAGCTGAGTGCTTGGTGTGTCCTCTCCCCCTGCCCCTCCCCTCTATTTATATAGGGGGTGGTGGCCAGGGTTTGCCCCTCCTCCAAGGAGAGTCTAGGGCCGGCCAGGGGAGGGAAAGGAGTCCCGGGACTCCTTCCCACGTGTGGTCTCCCCACGTACGTGGTTTCCACCTCGTGGTGGAGTCCCCCACGGTTCCCTCTCCCCTAATGGGCCTAGAATATTCTGGAACATTTCATATAGAGGCCCAATTAAATTCTCAGGAATATTCTGGAACATTTCAGAACCTTCTGAGAACTTGCGGAACCTTCTAGAATATTTCCGGTCAATACCGGAAAATATCCCAAACTTTTTCGAAACCCTGAAACAGCTTTTCCATATATAAATCTTTATCTCCGGACCATTCCGAAGCTCCTCGTGTTGTCCTGGATCCCATTCGAGACTCAGAATCAATGTTAGATATCACCATCTATTTATCTCATGAAACCCTAGCGACATTAAGCGTTAAGTGTGTGACCCTACAGGTTCGAGAACATGCGGACATGACCGAGACACCTCTCTGATCAATAACCAATAGCAGGACCTGGATGTCCATAATGACTCGCACACATTCCACGAAGATCTCATCAGTTGAACCACGATGTCGGGGATTCAATTAATCCGGTATCCAATTCCCTTTGTCTCGTGATATATTACTTGCCCGAGATTTGATCGTCGGTATCACCATACCTAGTTCAATCTCGTTCCCGGCAAGTTCTCTTTACTCGTACCGCAATATAATATCCTGTGACTAAACACATTAGTCACATGCTTGCAAGCTCATTAGGATGTTATATTACCGAGAGGGCCCAGAGATCTCTCCGTCACATGGAGTGACAAATCCCAGTCTTGATCCATACAACCCAACAAGCACCTTCCGAAATACCTGAAGAACACCTTTATGATCACCCAGTTACGAGATGATGGTTGATATCCACAAAGTATTCTTCCGGTACTAGAGAGTGGCATGATCTCATGGTTTAAGGAAATGATACTTGACATAATAAAAGCATTAGCAATTTAAACTTAAGTGACACGGTCAAAAGCTATGCTTAGGTTTGGGTCTGTACATCACATCATTCTCCTAATGATATGACCTCGTTAATAAATGACAACACATGTCTATTGTTATGTAACCTTGACCATCTTTTAATCAACGAGCTAATCTAGTAGAGGCGTATTAGGGACACGGTATTTGTTTATTTATCCACACATGTATTTAGTTTCCTGTCAATACAATTATAGCATGGATGATAAACATTTCTCAAGAACAAGGAAATATGATAATAACAAATTTATTATTGCCTCTAGGGCATATTTCCAACATTATCCGTCAGTATCATGACACCATATTCATCGGAATATTGAATTCTGTTCAAGCCATTGATTCCATCTTTTCACATCCATTTGAAACCAAGCCACTTCCTAGCCCTTAGTTTTGGTCCTAAGTTTTGTACTAAAGTATTTGTACTATATTTGGGTTATGTTATTGTGTCATTCATTCTTTTGCATATTGTTGTTCCATTTGGATTTCATTTGGAGTTATCGAACATGTTGTTTATTATCATTCTTTCGTTCTTCATGATAGATTACGGAGTGCGATTACTACGAGTGTTGTGAAGAAGAAGAATATCAAGACACTAAGCAGGTAAGTTGCTTTGACCATATTTATCCCATTATTTTGCTATGCATATTTTACTTATTTTCGTCGAAATGCATGTGTATGAAAATGGTATACGCTTTTATATCCTAGTAGAAAACCATAGGTCCCATACCATTAATCCTTGTAGCCATGTTTTCTACTTTACAAAATATATTTACGTAGCAATGCTTGCTTAAAGATTATGGGGGTTTTCAATAAAATTGTTTTATGAAATTATGAGCCCATTGTGGGTCAGTGTGAAAACTATTTTCCAAAATAAAAACTCAATGTTTTCCTCTGGGCGGAGTGGTATTATAAGAGCCAGCGAGTGGTGTCTACAAGGGCTGCATCTAGTGAGTGGCTCTGCGGAAAAGCTCGGGATTTTGGTGGGGACCGCCGCCCAGAAACAAAGAGATCTTCTAAGTTTCAGTTGAGGGAGCTTCAGTACAGCCACATGCTAATACGGGCTTTGGCTTAGTCTACATAGAATCGCACCCGTGCATTGGTACCGCCATTGGAGAGGGATATTCGGATCATGGTTGCGGGCGGACTGGATTATGTATAGGGGGCCTCTATGGACAGACTTCGTCACAATCTTTACATGTTGCGCACGCTTGTCGTTAGGTAACACCTTGGACTGATTGTGACATGTGGGTAAAGTGTACAACCTCTGCAGAGTTTGATCTAATCGATTAGCCGTGTTCCGGGTCATGAGCAATTTGAGCGATTGAAGATTGAATCTGATGAAGAATCTCCTCTTTTTTCAAAATGCTCCAAATGTTTTCAAAAACTTAGGCATGTCGAATTCATCCAGTGATTGGATCTGAAGTTAGTATTGCGTATGTATAACATCCCCAAAATTCAAAACCTTTCATATGCATTACATCCATGAGCATCATGCCACAATTGCATATTTGAATTTCAAATTTGAATCTCAAAAGGCTTTAAAAGTTCTTATTTCAATTTAAACCTTAGGGTTTACACCCATTTGAACTTTGGATCTTCAAACCAATAGGTTTTATGTATAAAAGGGGTTTAATGCATATATAAGCTATCCCATAATTTTTTGAATAATTATTTGGAGTTGAAAACGTATTTTATTTAAATAGATATATGGCCCTAAAGGCATTTATAGGGCAAATGTATTTTTATGTATTTTATTTTGAAGAGAAACTACTCCCAAAAGTTGTATCATGGTAGAACATGATTTTACAAATTTTCTGGAATTTATTTGGACCAATTTGGAGTTCAAACTCAAAAGGCTAAAAGAAAAAAAAGGGGAGAACCGGACCGGCCCGGCAACTTTGAGCCGAACCGGCCCCGTCCGACTGCGCCCGACCGGCCCCGGCCGCCCGGTCCGCGCGCGCGCCCGAGCCACTGACAGGCGGGGCCCGCCTATCAAGGCGTTCTTCCCCGAAGGAAAGCCTGCGCCGCCGCCGCAATCCCCGTGCCGCCTTCCTTCTTCGCCGGCGCGCCGTCTCCGCCGCCGATTCCGTGCTTCCCTCGCCGAGCTGCGCGCGTCCCTATAAAGCTCTCCCCCCCCCTTCTTCTTCCCCCTTCTCGCCCCCGCTCGCACGCCGCCAGGCCGCCCCAATTTCTCGCCTGAGTCCGACCGCGCCGCCGCCGTTTTCTCTCTCGCTGACGAAGTCCGGTGAGCCTTCCTTGGAGCCGTCCCTCTCTCTCTTCTTCTCTCTCCCTCGCGGTCAAGATGACGCGCCCCGTTTCGTGTTTCGTGCCCTACAGCGTCGCCCCCGTCAACGCCAAACCTCGCCGGAGTCCGCCGGCCGTGCCGCGGAGCCCGTCTTCGTCCTAGGCGAGGACCCCGACCGCCCGACCCCGCGCCGACCGCGCCCCCGTCTCTGTCGTGCCGCGCCGCCCTCGCCCGTCGTGCCCACGTCACCGGAACACTCCCACGCCGCCCCACCCGTGCCGCGCCACCGCCGGACGCCGTCCGCCGAAACCCTAACCGGCCGGAGGTGAGCCCGATGCTCCCGGGCCGTTGGATCTCAATCAACGGTCCGGATTAGATCTTAGATTTTATTTTAAACGAACCGGTATGCGCAAATCAGGAGATGACACGTGTCACTGTGTAAATAAAATGAAAATCTAATTTTAATTCCCCGGAATAATTAAATGGCCTTTTTGCCAAAAAGCCCCTGTCTTTTCAAATGAGCATAACTTTAAATCTGTTTGGCCAAATTTAATGATCCATACCTTTTTGGAATCCTTAGGTTATGTAGAATCTTTTGGCACTGTCCAAATTCAAATTTGAATATTTGAATCACATTCAAATTACAGAATAGGGTTTTATGCCATTTAAATTATAACTAATTATCTATAAGTCCTTTTTGAATGAAACCAGTGCCCAAAATTTTGTTATTGTCCTCTGTCCAATGGGCAGATAAATAAATATTTTGAATTAAATTACTTTGCAGATGCAAATAAAACCTCATTTTAGGGTTTAAACCCTAACTTTTGCTTTTTGTTTAAAACCCTAATTACATGTGCATTATTTATTGATGCCTTGGACCAGTAGATCACCCGAATAAAAATCATCCACTCATATCACATGTTTTTGCATTGCATCATGGCATACATATTCTTTTGTTGTATGGTGTGTTTATGTATGCATTGTTTGTATTGTTTAGTTTTCTCGGAGAGCGAACTGTGTGATTGCGAAGAGTGTTTGAATACCAACTACTATCAAGGCAAGTTCACTTTGACCATCATCCTATTATTTTATTATGCACTAGTTTTTATTAGTTGCATTGTTAGGATTATTATTGTATCTATGCTATGCTATGATTCTCCTAATAGTATAGGATACCCTTTGTCATGACCTTATCACCAATTGCCATCGTAGTAGTGAAATGCTATGCTATGTTAATATACGAGGGCGGTATTATTACAATGTGATACTATTGAATTACCAATATAGTTTTCCTAGTGTATGGCAAAACAAGTAATTCAATGAACCGTCCTGGGTGGGCTGCTTTGAGGAAGTGGAGATGTATGTGGCATCAGGTCCATTTCTATGGGTCCATTATCTATGATTCGTCTCGCCATTTATATGCGAGCGCCTGCGTTGCAACCGAGGAATGCCACCCGGGGTCCTTCGACGCCCAGCGAGGAGTCGTCGAAGTCCGAGTCCTCTGGCCTGGCAGAGCCCTGTCCTTGGCCCCCCTTCCCCGAATCGGCAGCAGGCTCCTTGCCCTTGCGGGGCCTAGGCAGTGGGGGGAGGGTGGCGCCGAGGGGTCCTCCACGATCCCCCACTCATTGCAGAGTGGGAGATCCCAGGCTCCCGGGTTCGGGATCCCGGCATGGAGCGGGTGCGCTCCGAGCGGAGGCAGCCGGTAGGCTTCGTCCTCGCCGGTGATGCCCTTCACCCAGAATGCACCTCCTTCGGCAGGAGCTCTGTGCGCTGCAGCGGGGTTCGGTCACCTGGCCCGGTGTACATCCACGCCGG
This sequence comes from Brachypodium distachyon, assembly GCF_000005505.3. Lineage (NCBI taxonomy): Eukaryota > Viridiplantae > Streptophyta > Magnoliopsida > Poales > Poaceae > Brachypodium > Brachypodium distachyon. Next base: position 8,288,444 of record NC_016135.3, read on the forward strand.
ATGTGAGCGCCGTTGTAGGGGAGCCACGCGCCTCCCGATGAACTGGCGCGTCTCCCGATGAAGTGAGCGCCTTGGTCTTGGCACAGATTGGAGCCAGCTCCTCGTCCTTCTGGTCGCGGAGTGTCCAGTCGTTAGAGCCCTTCAGGTGCCCGAGGGGCTCCTCGTGGAACTCCTGGAGCTCGTCGGTGCGCACCCAGCACCAGTCGTGGCGCCACTCGTGCTCGATCTTCTTCGTCCCCAGCCGGATGAACTCCGCCTTGATCCTGTCGCGGAACCGGAACACCATTCCCGAGGACAGGGGAGCCTTCCCCTCTACCCTCGGGTAGTAGTAGTGGTGAAACAGAGCCACCGATGGCATCACCCCCACGAACGCTTCATAGAGGTGCTGGAAGACAGCCAATGTGAAGAACGACGTGGGGTGAATTTGCGTCATGATGAGCCCGTAGATCTCCATGATGGCAGAAAGGAAAAAAGAATGCGGCAGCACAAACCTGGCTAGGATGAATCTCCCGAAGATCCGGAAGTACTGCGGGTCGCGCTCCGTGCCGACGGGGAGAATCCGCGTCGGCCCATACTCGTTGTGCTTGGTGACGAGCACCAAGACCAACTTGTCCACCCGCTCGCCGTTGTACCCGGGGGGGGGGGGGGGGGAGAAGGCAAACGTGGCCCGCATTTCCTCGTCCTTCCGAGCTCGGTCCGACAGATCCTTCTTGCTAGCCTTCTCGCGCTTCTCCCCTTTGCTGGTGCTCCCCTTGGGTCGGTTCTGGCAATTGGAAGACATCGGCGGGAGCGGGGGGAGTGATTTGGAAGAGTTGGGGCGCGGAGAGCTTGGGGGGCAATGGCGGAAGCGCGAGGCAATGGGGAGTGCACGCCTCCAGCCTTGGGTATTTATCGGGGCTGGCGGGCTGCAACGGACACCCCCACGATCGGCAATAAAGTGCCCTAAAGAATCGGGGATTAAGATGAGGGTGCGCGACATGGCCTTAACTCTCTGGTGATTAAGGGGGATAAGGCATGAAATCGTGCACCCGACCGTTTCGCTCGGAAGAGTGGAGCTGTAAATACGGCCCACAAGGCCGGGTGTCAGGGGGACTCCCCACGGGACCCACACGTCAGGTAGGGCGTAGCCCGGAAACCGACCGAGGATAGCACTTACCGGGAGCCTCAAGGCTGCCGGCCCACGCCTAGGGGCTACTGTCGTACCAGTGGCCCACGGGGTCCCACTAATACGGGACACGTGGGTCGCCAGTGACAAAGCCCCGTCAGGTTGGCCTCCCGGGAAGCGATAGGTCCGGGAAGCTTGCCTCAAGGAGACGGTCTTTGGTGAAGGCAAAGCTAAGGGCCGAAATAGAAGAAGCGCCCGGGAACCGTGGTCCCGGGAAGTGGAAGGAACGCCTCCCCGGCAACTAGTCGGGCACGCTAGCCGGGAAGGGGCGCCCTAGCAACCCGCGTGGGGGCTTGCAGGCGGGGCCCGCGGAATAGTGAAGACAGGACAAGACGGCAGGCGCAGTGCATTTAATGCACCGACAGGAGTCCTATTAGCAGGCGTAGTCTTGCTCAGCAAGGCTAGGGCGTCTACTATACAAATCATTTTTTTCTACCGTGTACGGTGAACCGGGCGCTGCATGGCGCCCCGCGTGGATCAACGGCAGTGTAATTCTTGTGGCTGTGACACGCGTCTAGGAGACGTGTCACACTGCATGCATTGGCACCTGTGGTATCCCCTTGTCTATAAAAGGAGGACCAATGCCACTGGTCAAAGCGTTCCGATCAGTCAGGTTCTAGCTCTAGTTAGAGACATAGCCAAGTAGCTCCCCGAGAACTCCCGGGGCATCCCGTAAACCACACACATAATCTTGAATACAACTCGGAGCAGGACGTAGGGTGTTACACCTCCGAGTGGCCGGAACCTGTAAATTCACGTGTCGACGCTTCGTGTCTTTCGTCACGCCGGCGATCGCCGGAGCAATCGCCTCGCCCTCCACCGAACCTAAAAGGGAGTGCTCGGCATCCCCGATGCCGGAGACCCGTGCTCCGACAGGAGGTGACCATCATCACGGTTTCAATCACCATGGTACTCTTGAAGGCTTCAAATGGCTCAACATCGGACACAGGAGAATGGGGCAAATTCATAGCAATCATGATGGCAAATTCGTGCTTGAGGATTCGCTGATTGTCCTTGTGAACCCGATAGATCTTCCTCTCATTCGACTGATGCATGCAAAAGAGCTTCCTAAGCATGCCCTTCCAACCACCTTTCTTATGGGAGGCACGAGTGGAACTAGAGGCAGGGGTATAATCAAAATCCATAGGATCTTCTTCCTCCTCATCATCGCTGTCCACACATGCTTGTCTATTGGTCGGAGGTGGAGGGAGGTGCTTTTTCTTCTTGAGAGTCTTCATGAGATGTCGCTTCATATCCAAATCTGTTAGTTGGGGTGCCTTTACAAGAATAAGCTTCATCACAAACGGAGCATACGGTGGCACCCTCCTAGCAAGAATGGCATTGTAGAATTCATGCCACAAATAGTCCATCACATCAAATGCAGTATCACCATCCTTTCTCAAATGAGTCTCAAGCATAAGATTGAGCAAGTAGCCATGCATCTCATCGGTGTTCCCGGTCTTGCAAGCTATGGTCTCACGGTAAATGCGCTGCATGATATCATGGACTGGTTGGAGAAACTTTGTCTCACCTGGCTTAACCCTCCTTGGCATGTAAAGCGGTGCAAGGATGACCTTGTCCTTAGCATTCTGATGATGAACCAGAAAACCCAAAGGAGTGACAAGTCCAGCACCGGGATAACCAAGCAAGGTAGCAAACTCTGCCCAAATAGCCTCGCACAAGTGAGACCTCGACATCCAAGTTATCTTCCTTTCTTCCTCTGTTTCTTTAAAGTGCACGGTGGCGAAGAACTGACCCACGAGATACTCGTCGTAAGGTTGATTCAACCTCATGATAGGGAGAAGCTTGAACTTGCGGCAAATGGAGATAGCCTCGCCAAAGTAATCACTCTTCTTCCTCATATCTTCAATATTGATGACACTAAGGAACAACCTTGGTACATAGACTATCATATATCTCCTCAAAGATGCGAAGCTGAAAGTTGGTGTGAAAATCATGGTTATCATCCTTGAGATGCTCATCCGGAGGACTAACATAGGGATCCTTGAACCTCTCATCTTCAAATTCTTTCTCAGGGTAATGCTTGAGAGGAAAAGGTTGCTTCCTGCCGGTTGTCCTTTTAAACTTTCCACCACTCTTGTTCAATGCCCCTTCAAGCTCCTTGCGAATGATCTCGCGCCGCTTTGCATTAAGCCTAGTCGGCAAAAGTTGTTCAACCACTTTGCCCTTGCCCTTATCTTTAGCGCCTGGAACCTCTATGAACAGAAGACATATACGAGGGACAAACAATAAGTGCTCTGGAAAAGTAGAAAAAGGAGTATCGATCGCATGGAGCAAAAACAGTATTGGAAAATTGCTACAGGAACTAGAAGTTCCGGTGGACACCGGAAGTTCCGGTTCACCCGAGAACGGGAAGAACCCCAACTTCCAAATCGGGAGCAATTAGCCAATACTATTCGAGATCCATGCAACCTATACAATACATTCTATCTAGGCATTGATTTCCACCACAAATTTCAACCTAATCACCTAATTTCATCGTATTCAAACAAACGCTAGAAAAGAGGAAAAAAGACATTACTTGCTTCTCCCATCGGTGGGGATCGAAGAGGACGAAGACGTGAAGTAGATAAGGTGCAGGGAGACCGGATCTTCCGGTCGGAACCAAGCGGAACTTGGTCTCATCGTTCTTGAGAGAGGAAGAAGAGAGAGGGGGGCGGACGGGGTGAGGAAATAACTCTTCACCTGTTCGGCCCCCAACTTTAACAGAACACTCCAGGGGCGGAACTTCCGGTCGTGACCGGAACTTCCGCCGAACCCAAACACAGGCCAAAGATGCAAAGGATAGGAAATTTGAGCAAAATAGAATAGAAGTGTTTCTAGATAAGATAGGTCTGGGATGGATCAACACACAAAGGGTGCTACATATGGATATATACACTCACTCTTGCAAGATGCAAATTGAAATACCAAGAAATGAGTGCTTTCAAATAATAAGCATATAATGTCATAATTGACTATATGAAAGGATTTGCAAGGAATTATAAGAACCAACCTCACAAAAAGTGAGGGCGGTGGACTAGGCCATCATATTTGAGTATGTACGAGCTTGACACCGCGAATATAGATTCTTGGGCTCAAGACTCAAAACTCACATTGAAGCTCAGTGTATAAAATTAATGTTAGCATAGTAAGAGTAGCATCTGCCCATGAATTGAGCTATGCTCCCCCTACATCCATGCGCACATCCAAACTAGACAAATGTTAACCGTGGGTACGAGTGCAAGTTTATCAAACCACAACACTAGAATCTATGATTTTTAGCTCATGCCTTAACTCCCAAAATCTTGCTTCATCAAGAGGCTTCGTGAAGATATCCGCTAGTTGCTTACCGGTGGCAACAAAAGAGAGATCAATATCACCACGGGCAACGTGCTCTCGAATGAAATGATGCCGAATCTCAATATGCTTCGTCTTGCTATGTTGCACGGGATTGTGGGCTATCTTGATTGCACTCTCCTTGTCACATAAAAGAGGCACACTTTTCACAAGTAATTCCATAGTCTAATAATGTTTGCCTCGTCCATAATAATTGTGCACAACAACTTTGGGGCTATATACTTGGCTTCCGTCGTGGAGAGACACACAATTTTGCTTCTTAGAAGACCAACTCACCAAAGATCTACCAAGAAATTAGCAAGTACTGGAAGTTGACTTCCTGTCCACTTTGTCTCCCGTCCAATCCGAATCCGAATATCCCATGAGCTTGAAACTCAACCTTTAGGATACCATAAACCAAAGTTTGGGGTATGAACCAAATATCTAAAAATTCTTTTGACTGCCAATAAGTGGCATTCTTTTGGTGCGGATTAATATCTTGCACAAATACCCACACTCAACATAATATCCGGTCTAGATGCACAAAGGTAAAGCAAAGAACCAATCATACAACGATATAACTTTCGATCCACAACTTTACCATTGGGATCGAGATCAAGAGAACTTGATGTAGGCATTGGAGTCTTGGCACTCTTGGCATCATCCATCTTGAATCTCTTTTGCATGTCTTAAGTGTATTTGGCTTGATTAATAAAGATTCCTCCTCTCAATTGCTTGATTTCAAATCCAAGAAAGAACTCCAATTTACCCATCATAGACATCTCAAACTTTTCGGTCATTAGCTTAGCAAATTGATCATTGAACACACCATTAGTAGAACCAAATATGATGTCATCAACATATAGTTGGCACATAAACAAATCACTTTTGACACTGATTTTGGCGTTGTATTTGAAATGATATTTTTAGAGGGATAAACCCTATCCGATACAAAATAAAATGTTGGCAAAATATTATGTGTATCGGCCAATTAAATCAGCCAATATAAAACGCTCGTATCACATCACCAACAGATATTGGTGTATAATTTAAAACCTTCATAATCAATTAATTAAAGGTTTATGAATACATAGTGAATATAATAGATGGCTGCTCTCGTGTCGTATACAATTCCATCAGCAATCTATATAACATATAAAGTTGATCCCCACTAACTGCAATTAATGTTTGCAAGCTCGACATGCAAGTTGTCCACATCATTATCCACATCATGCATATCACAGGCATTCAAAGACTCCACATCACCATCCACATCATGTGTTGTTGTACACTATGAATTCATTTTGGTGGTTCATTCGAATTTAATATTTCGATACCTAATATTTTTCATTTTCACGTTGCATATAAATATTTCACCAAACACATATTTTCATGATATGTATGTCAATTTTTCTAAGATATGCAAATATTCAGGTTGACGAAACTTCACATTTCGGTTTTTTCGAAATTGTTAATGTTAATGACATCAAAAATACACATATTGTTTGGTCGCATAGGTGTTATGAATGATAAAATCGTTTTGTCTTACAATATTTATCTTTATTTTACGTTAAATCATATTATTATTATTTGTTTTTAAAATCATATTCAGATGTGCATATAGAATTTTCCGCGGCAACGTGCGGGGAATCAGCTAGTATATGTGAACAAGCCTACACACGTATGTGAGTACATGCGTGGCTCAAAGCCCATCTTAATTAACATGCCCGTGGATTAGTGGCTTAAGCCCATGCAATGTATAAAGAATTGTTTAATTGGCTTTCGATAGAAAATGAGATGCGCACGTCATCGGGCCTGCATGAGTCAGTTAACCAGGCTAATCAGAGTTACGGAAAGCCAGTCGATGGGAAAGGTAATTTGGCCTGCATCAAACTAAACTCGGTCAAAATCTCCTGCTGCCCACGATCCCCAGCTGGCCATGCTGCAAGCCTTCAATTGTTTAAGATAATAAAGAGAAAAGGGATAACTAAAAGGAAAGATCCCAGTGCATGCGACCAGGTCTATGGCTAGAAAACTTGGAGCCTGCTCCAAGCTGCAACGGCCAGCGCCGACGTCCGTGAGAAGCCCCGCACGATGGCAAGAACGCAACGTGAAGCTTGTCAACTAACCATCACGATCACAAGACCATCGGCCAGAGGAAGGCGCCCGGTAGAAATCATATTAAAGAGAGGAAAACTCTGCTGCTCTCCAACGCCGGCAGAAATCCATCGCAAAGCCAAAACGCTGCCATCGCGGCTATCTCCATTGATCTCCCCGGCCAGAAAAACAATCGAAGAGGCAAAACACTAGCTGCTCAACATGCGCCCAATCACTAGAAGCTTGCCGCGCTAGCTAGCCTGCCGCGCTTGCTTGCCGGAAGACCGACTATAAACATCTGAAATATATCAACGTCTTCAAGAAAGGTGAGAAGGTAGGAAATCATGGCATCACTCTGCCCTTAGTCTCGGCCGTTTGGTTCGAGTCAAAGAACACCCTCCTTCCCATGTGTGTCCTTAGTTTCGGCCTATTGGTTCGGATCAAGGAATATATATTTTTATTTTTTTTGTATGACACCATGCCCTTAGGTTCGGCCCGTTGGTTCGGATCAAGGAAATTTGCATAACCCCCATGTCATCATGCTCTTCGTTTCGGCCCTCGCGGTTCGGAATAAGAATCATATATTTTGCATACCTTCGTTTTCGCATTCACGGTTCAGAACAAGGATCGTATATCTTGCATGTCTTCGTTTTGGCCTTCGCGGTTCATAACAAGGATCATATATCTTGCATGTCTTCGTTTTGGCCTTCACGGTTCAGAACAAGGATCATATATCTTGCACACCATCGTTTTGGCCTTCGTGGTTCAGGACAAGGATCGTATATCTTGCACACCTTCGTTTTGGCCTTCGTGGTTCACGACAAGGATCGTATATTTTGCATACCTTCGTTTGGCCTTCGCAGTTCCGAACAAGGATAATGTTCGAGGAAACACCTAAAATTAATATGTTAACAAAAATCTTAATATCCGCTCTACGCATGGGTTCTTCACGAGTTCCATGATATGAGCGATTAAAAATCTTAAAATTATAACTCTGCTCTGCACATGGGTTCTTCAGAATACCATCGGAATTCCATGAGTGAGCAATAAAATGCCAAAATCATAAATCCCGCTCTGCGCATGGGTTCCCGACGGAATTCCATGATATGAGCAACAAAGTGATATAATCATAAACTGGACTTTGCGCATGGGTTTCCATCGGAAATTCCATGATATGACCAATAAAATGCTAAATTATAAGTAACGCTCTCGAAGAGTAACATGATAAGAACAATAAAATGCGTTACAACATATCTATCTCATAGAACCTCCTTAAAGAAAGGTTACAACCATACATAAACCATATGTTTGCATGCATGTTTCCTAGGAGACATGATAGGAAAATATATTACAAAATACCAACCGTAATGGTGAAAGTATATATCATAATAGATTAAAAGTAAATCACACAGTTGCTTTATATAAATATATGTATCTGCAAAGAACCAATGTCACAACATAATCTCATATAGATTAAAATCAAACCATGCACTCTCTCCATGTAGGTTTATGTATCTACAAAACCAATATACAAATGCATGTAGGCAATCAACTTACGTGTCATGATATAATCTCGTGGAGATTAAAATTAAACCATGCACTTCTTTCATGTAGGTGCATGTATCCATAAAATTAAATTATAAAAAGGATCATATGCTATATCACTTGCACTAGAAAACATAACATAGTGCACTTGAATATTTCATCCTCGAACTTCATTTAGACTCACCATATACGGTGTCGTCATAACCCAATATTCCATACATGCATACAAAAATACTATGTACTACAAAAATTAGTACAAATGGATAGTATGACTACTAAATACGTCATATTTGCAAGCAAATTGAAATATTATTATCATGCTACTTATATGTTAGCATAAACAAATTGCAAGACTTCCGCAAACACGCCGGCACCGACGATGGCAAGGACTTTTATTTTCATAGTTTTAGATACTCATGTGTTGTAATGTCATGTAGTACTTATGTTGGAATTTCTTAATCAGGGGTTTTCTCTTCGGAGATGTAATTGACAGATCTTTTATGTAAATGTAAGAGTTCTGGAAATAAAGAGCCTGCAATGTTTGATATTATTTGTCTCATTTACATTCACGCACTTGCATTTTATTTAATTTAATCTGTATCTATGATGTGGATGCGTAGTATATTTCCTCGCCCCATTTTTCCGTCATCAATCACCACCAACCATCTTAGTAAAAAGAGTGGGGTCAATCACCCCAATTTCAAAGCCACGATCCACTAGTAGCTCCTTTAGTTGCTCATACCAAGCTCGAAGTGCTTGTTTGAGACCATAAAGGGATTTATCAAGTTTGTACACGTGGTTAGGAAATCGAGGGTTCTCAAACCCCGGTGGTTGTTTGAGACACACCAACTCATTTAGCGGACCATTTAGAAATGCACTTTTTACATCCATTTATTGCAAAGCAAGATACGAATAGATTCAAGGCGAGCAACGGGAGCGAAAGTTTCACCGTAGTCAATACCCTCGACTTGGGAGAAACCTTGAGCCACCAATCTTGCCTTGTTCCTTGTCACTTGCTCAAGGGCATCTTGCTTGTTCTTGAACATCCATTTGGTCCCAATGACATTCTTGCAATCTTTTGGTCTTTCCACCAATGACCATACGTTACTGCGCTCGAAGTTATTCAATTCTTCATGCATGGCATTAAGCCAATCCGGATGCTCGAGTGCTTCTTGTACCTTTTGGGGCTCAACACAAAAAACAAAAGCATGATGTTCACAAAAGTTGGCTAATTGTCTACGAGTTGTTACCCCTTTCCTCACACTTCCTAGGACATTGTCCAAGGTATGTTCTTGACATTGAAGTCCTGAGGCAATCTCCATGGCACGACGTTCCATAGATTCTTGAGATGAATCTTGAGGCTCAATGGAAGCTTGAACATCTTGAAGATCTTGATCTTGGGCATCATTTGGTGAACGATCACCAACTTCAACACTCGCTTGATCTTGCCCTTGATCAACTTGTTCATCCACATGAGGGACTTGTTCTTGTCCTTGGTTAGCTTGTGGATCTTGTGAAGATGAGAGCTCCACTTGAGTAGAGCATTGTCCTTCTCCTTCTTCCATACAAAGTTCCTCAACGGGCATAATTTGACCTATGCCCATTCTTCGTATGGCTTGGGGAGGAATTTCATCATCTACGTTCACAACATCAACTTGCCCCACATGAGAGCCATTATTCTCATCAAACTCCACATTACAAGGTTCTTCAACACATCCGGTGGATTTGTTGTAGACTCTATAAGCGTGGGAGTTAGATGCATAGCCAACAAATATGCCCTCATAAGTTTTAGGCTCAAATTTAGATAAACGAACACCTTTCTTAAGCACGAAACACTTACAACCAAATATCCGAAAGTACTTGAGGTTGGTCTTGCGTCCCGTGAGAATTTCATAAGGTGTCTTGTTCAATATCTTGCGGAGATAGAGGCGATTAGTAGCAAGGCATGCGGTGTTGATATCTTCGGCCCAAAAGTTGTATGGAGACTTAAACTCCGCCAACATTGTCCTTGCCGCATCCATGAGAATTCTATTCTTCCTCTCCACTACACCATTTTGTTGAGGGGTATATGTAGCAGAATATTGTCTTTTGATACCCTCATCACTCAAAAACTCAATCAAGGTGTAATTCTTGAACTCGGAGCCATTATCACTTCTTATAGCCATAATCTTTGCATTGTATTGGCGTTGGGCTTCATTGGCAAATTCGACGATGGTTTGTTGGGTCTCACTCTTGTGCTTGAAGAAATATACCCATGTGTACCTAGAATAGTCATCAACAATAACCCAACAATATTTCTTACCACCAAGACTATCACATGTAGGAGGACCAAAGAGATCCAAATGAAGGAGCTCCAAAGGCCTCGTTGAAGTGATAATTGTCTTGTGGTGATGTGCCTTCTCATGTAACTTCCCTTCAATACAAGCACTACACACGCGGTCTTTATTAAATGAAACATTGGTTAGTCGTAACACATGTTCACCTTTGAGGAGACTTTGCAAAGATCTCATATTGACATTGGTTAGACGGGGATGCCATAGCCAACCCACATTAACTTTATCCATTAAACATTTTGAAGCGACCGCCCCCGTACAGGGTTCGATCCCTGTGCTTATAGTGCTAGTCCCTGGATCAACTCACTAGCACACACAGTTCAAGATGTAATATCGAAAAACAAAGGTCAAGTAATTTTATTACATCGTCATCATCCAGAACTTTATAGTACTTACAACTTTGCATAACCACTCGGGTTAGCATTTAAAAATAACATAAATTGTTCAACAGCGGAAAGCGAAGTAAAAGTTGAGCCATTTAAAATGCAACAGAGAGTGCATGTTGGAATGCAGGCTCGTGACCCAACAACGTAACCTTACTCATCGTCGGAATTCCCTGCAACAATTCAAAGGTTGCAGCCACTAGGGTCAATACATTGAATGTATTGGCAAGTTCACCGGGGATTATAACAGATCATATCCAATATATGCAAAATTGGCTATGTGGAGTTCAGGCTTTTTGGCGTGGAAGCAATTAACATAAATTTTATCCTACAACAATTGAATTTTTACAGTAAGATAAATCTATTGGACATCGGGTAGACACACCGATGCTCCTATTAAAAACTAAGGACATTGAGTAGACACATCAATGCTCCTAACCCATGTTTAAACCATTCATTTTATTTAGAAATTTGAATGAGTGAGACCTTACTTAGTTTCCATATCCAACTGCTCATAATTCGTCCATAACCGGGGACACGGCGAAGTACTTAGTTTTGACACTCTCAAGAGGGTGTACACATTCCCCACAAGAAACCGACGGGTTAATCCCTTGCTGTCCTCAGGGCGCGGGCATCGATTACGAGATTTTCAGAAGTAATTCTCTAGACCACGAGAGAATCACGCTCCACCTACACTGCTACATCATTACAATTCTTCGGGTCTAGGTTCATACAACATAGTCTATTCTTGCTAGAGCCCATATAACATGTGGTTGTACTGGAAGCAATTTAAATAGGATCCCAATTCAGCCTCTGGTTACCCTGGGTGGCATTCCAGATTTGTGACGCAGACGCTCCCCGAATCCATGGGAGAGACGACCATGGACGCTCCCGAATCCACGGAGAGACGACTCAGAGGGCCCCATAGAAATGGACCTGACCTCGCGTACATCCATAGTACTCAACGCCGCCCACCCAGGATGGTTCTTTAGGGGTTGATTTTAGCCATACTTCAAAATAATATTAATACCAACAAAATTTCTAGAATGAAAGTGGTTCCCTCCCACGCATATTTACATAGCACGGCTAAGCGTATACTAATACGATGGCTATTGGTGGGGATTTGACGGCGAGGTAATTCTACTCTACTAGGACAACATAGCTAGCATAAATATAATAATTTAATCCTAATGCAATTCTACAAACAACGCTAATGCATATAGGATTAAAAATAAGTGTGATGATAGGTGATTCATGATCAAGATGAACTTGCCTTGTCCAAGGTTGTTGCTGTTCTCGCACTCTTTGCAAAGACAGGGTTCGCACCCCGAACAATCTAACAATCAAACGTATAGCAAAACTAAACAACCATACAAGCAATCAATTGAAATATGCCATGATGCCATGCACATGATGCGATCCTAAATTTGGTTTCTGTCACAAATAATTCGTTTAGTGATTTAAATCTATGTGATGAATTGTTAGAAACATGTTCAAGGTGTGGAAAGAGGAAATCATTAAACAAAGCCAGTTTAATCCATTTTAAGCTAGATTATTCTCACTTTGGTGATACATTCATTTTTATACAAAAACAATTTTTCTTCTGGTTCCACTGGGTAGAGGGTGTCTCTAAGAAATTTTAAGAGTGGATATCATCCAAAATAGTTTTAAGTCAATTTTTATGTGTAACGTTCATAGTTAAGCATTCTGTCACTTGGTCCTGTTTCAGTTGTCCAAAACTGAAAACAAGCTGTGCCAAAAGATTCTACATGCCATGAGAATTCCAAAAAGGTGTAGTTCATCAAATTTGGCCAAACGGTTCTAAAGTTATGAGTGTTTGAAGTTCCAGGGGTTTTTCTGCAATTTTACCATTTAATTCATCCGGAAATTATTTACAATATTATTACATTGCCACGTGTCGTTCCGTGATTCGTCGGTACCGGTTCGGGGTCCAAATAAAAGGGGGACGTCCGAGATCAAGCGATACCCTTTGGATTTAAATAAATCTAATCTCGGCTGTCGGCCGAGATCCAACGGCCGTGAGGCTTCGCGCTCACCTCCGGCGGAACCTAGGGTTCCGGCGGGAGCTCCGGCGGCAGCGCGGTTCAGATGCGGCAGCGGGCGGGCGTTCCGGTGGCCTTTGGGCTCGGGGAAGATGCCGGCGAGGGGTGGCGCGGTGCGGCGGAGTCGGTGACGTGGGTGGCTTGGCGAGGCGAAGACAGGGGCGTCGCCTAGGACGTCGACGAGCGGCTGCGGCGACAGTGGAGCTCTGGTGAGCTCGGGCGGATGGCGTCCGGGGGCTACAAGGCACCCAAAAGAAAACCGTTCATGTCAAAACGAGCGCAAACTCGAGGTAAAGAGAAAGAGGTCCGTCTCCGGGCCAAAAGCTCACCGCGACGACGATGGCGGGCGAGGAAAACCGTCGGCCAGGACTAACTTCGGCGAGGAATTGCGACGGCGTGGGCGCGGGTGGAGTGAGGGGGTGCGGGGGAAAATGAGAGAGAGGGGGAGGGGCTCTTTATAGTGACGCGGGGGAGGGGCCTTCACTCGCGCTCTAAATCGCGAATTGAAGACGAGGTTTGATGGAGGCGCTCGCTAGATTCCCGGACCGAGGTTGAAGACGACCTGATAGGTGGGTCCCACCTGTTAGTGTCCGTTGGACCGAGGGTGGCGGCTGGCTGGGCCGGCTGGGCGAGCGCGCAGGCACGTGTGCGCGGGCGCTGACTAGGCCGGTTCGGCTCATTTGGCCAGGCCAGGCCGGTTTCCCTTTTTTTTGTTCCTTTTCTTTTCTCCTTTTCTTTTTCTGTTTTTCCTTTAAATCCTTTGATTTTGAACTCCAAATGACCTCAAATAAATTTCAGAAAATTTGTAAAATCGTATCCTTTAATGCCAAAGCATCTGGGACTTGATTTCCTCCAAAAGCAAATTATTAAAAATAGTTTTGCTTATATAATTGCCTCTAGTGCAATAATATTTAGAAATAAAATAGTTTTTCAACTCCAAAATAAATTCCAAAAATTATGGGGTAGCTCATCCTATTGCGTTAAACCCCTTTCTATTGTTTTCAACCCCATGGGTTGATAAATTCCAACAAGATGCAAGGTAAAAGTTTAAAATGGTAAAAGGCTTGATAAAATGTTTTAAAAAAAAAATTAAATCTTTGGTTTAAAGGTGCTCAAAATGCATAAATGATATGATGCTCATGAGTGCAAATGCATGATGCAAAGTTTGGGAAAATTGGGATGTTACACATGTTTCTTCTCTAGTGGGTTTCTTACCGAAATCTACCACATAGAGACCATTTTTCACGTATCCAACAAAGGCTACTTAAGAGTCTTGCTCCACAAAAGGGTCACACTAGTTGTGCCAAAGAAGGAATAAAAACCCATAAGTGCAAGTTGAAGTACCAAAAGTAAATTGTATGAAAGGGACTCAACAAGCATGACATTCTCAATGGAAGTATCCGGAGAAATGACAACCTTGCCTAGTCCCAATACCGTTGATTGTAAAGAATCTCCAAATGTAACTTCCTTGGATCTTGATGTACTCATTTTGGTGTCCACAAGCAACTCTTTGCTCCCAGTCATATGCATGATTAGTGCATCCACTATCCACTATCCATGAAAATCCATCGGAAGCAACCTCCTACAAGTTTAAGCTTTGGTTTTAGGTACCCATCTTTGAATGGGTTCTTTAGCGTTAGCAACAAGAGTTTTAGGAACCCAAATAGACCAATGAACATATTCATAAGGAGAACCAACAAATTTGGCATAGACATGCCCATCATTAGTACGACAAAGAACATATGAGGGATTGAAAACCCCGACACTATTATCATAAGTGGCCTTACCACCCTTCTTGTTCTTTGGCTTCTCCTTGGCCGCCTCCCCTTGGAATATTAGTGCGGGGAGGAGCCTTGGCCTTCTTCTTGTTGTTACTCTTCTCATTGGGATTATACCCAATTCCTTTAAATCCAAAAGCTTTTCTAGGCCCTTTTCAAGTTGGGCCCTTTAACATCATGGAGGTTATTCTCCCCTTGGATACAAGTGTCTAGGCCCTTTTCAAGTTGGGCCTTCAACCTAGCATTTTCCTCAATCATTGATGCATGCTTACAACAAGGGTTAGTTGAAGCATCTTTATGATTAGAAATTAATTCCTTAACAAGAGAATATAGAAGATGATCACAAGACTCTTTGAGAGACTTGTACTCACTTGTCAAGGACTTGTGATCCTTTCCAAGTTTGTCAAAGTCCTCAAGAAGTCTCGAATGGCCATCCTCTATATTGCCAATTTTAGCACAATATTCATTACTAAGAGAAATAGCATGATCATAGGAATCTTTAACTTTAGAAAGCTCTTTGGTAAGAGATTCCTCAATAGCTTCTCTATTGGCCTGTTCTTCCTCAAGAGCTTCATTAAGCTCCGCAATCTCATGAGCGGACACGCACTCAAGTCTTACCTTCTCATCCATTAGCTCATCGTGTTATTCAATAGTAGCTTGAGCTTCACCTAATCTTTCCAAGAGATCCTGAAACCTCCTCTTGGTCTCACCTTGTAATCTAGCCATGAAGATCTCGAACTCATTCATGTTTTGTTTAACAACACTACTCTCCTCCAAACAATCAATCAGAGATAAACTCTTAGGAATGACATGTTTGGTGGGAGGAGGGATTACCGAAGAGGTCTTGGCCATGAGGCACTTGGGTGAGTGATTCTTGTTCTCATTGGGGGAATCGGAGAGAGATGGAAGTGAAGGAGCAATGGCAATGTTTGCCCTCTCCGTTGACTCTTCCTCATCGTCATCTTCATCACCCGAAGTATATTCCTCTTGAACAAGAAGCATTCTAGGTTGCCTCTTCTTCGTTGGCTTCTTGTTGAAGGAGGGCTTGGTCTTCCCTTTAAGGATGAGACGACCACCATTGTCCTCCCTCTTCTCATAGATATACTCTGCAACGAAATGGTCAATGTTACCACAATTATACCATTTACGAGATCTTTGACCTTTGGGCTTGGAGCTTGAAGCTCCCTTGTTGTTGTAGTAGATGTTGGGGTTGAAAGTGTTGGTCTTGACAAACTTCTTGTTATTCCAAAAAGCTTGAGCCGCAAGAGCCATGTGATCACTAAACTCATAGTTGCAATTTTCTTTCGTGATCTCAACTTCTTGTTGGGGTGCTTCACTTGGAGTTGAAGTGAGAGTCATGTTGGCTTTCAATGCAAGGCTTGAGCTTTGAGAGAGAAACTTGGCGCGAATAAGGTTCTCCTCGGAGGTCTTCTTGAGAATGTCCATAGCCACATATTCTCCCATCACTTGACTTGAAGTCAAGCTATAGTAGTCCGTTCTTTGCCTTATAATTGCAGCGTGGACCTCTCGGTGTGGGGAGATGGGTTCTATGAATAGACGCTTGATCCATTCATCATTGATGTCACGGTTTCCATGGTCCTTCATCTTGGCTCCAAGGGTGATGACTCTCCTATATAGCTCATCCGGAACCTCTCCATCCTTCATGAAGACATTCTTGCACTCATTGATGACCATTCAAACATTGACTTCTTAACACTCATTGTTTTCAGAGTGATCACTGATGATCTCCCAAGCATCTCTAGCGGAGTCAATGCCACGGACATAGGTTCTATATTCCAAAGGTAGAGCCTTTTGGATTATTCCAATTGCATGCTCATTGAGTTGATTGTCCACATACTCTCTTGGCGACATGTTTTTGGGATCATGGACATATTAACCTTCATCAATAATTCTCCACAACTCCATTGACGTGCTCTTGAAGTGAGTCTTCATGGTATGAAACCAATCAACATAGTTAGTAGAGGTTAGCATGGGGGAACACCTTGGTTGAACATAGGTGGCAATTGATGGTGACGAGGGTTATAATGAGGTGGTGGAGCCACGTCACTATACAACCCATTACCACCCCTACCTTGCAATTTGGTTGCACTCTCTTCAATAGCCTTACCCTTTTTAAGGGTTTCGGCATCCGAATCTTCCGTATCCAAATCCACCGCACTTGGTGGCTTGGCATGGAAGGACTCGGTAGTGGAAGAAGAGGCTTTAGTGGGTAGGTGCTCACTAATCTTTTTGTCCACACTATCTAGAATCACAAAATCACATTTTGCATGCTATCCGAAAGCACTTTGATGGCTTTAAAAGTGAGTGGAGTATTATTATCTAACACCTCGGCTTTAAAAGATCGGTATGGTTGATTAGAGGGGGGGTGAATAGGTGACTACCAAAATTTACGTTTTCTTTTCTTTTCTTGAAAGATACAAACACTTAATCCTAGGGTTTACTAGATTATCTAAAGTGAATGCAACCCTAGTATGAAGTGCAATAGCCGAAGCAACAATAGATAGCAAGAATCTAAAGGGCAAAAATGATACCACACGTAGAGACGAAGATTTCACCGGAGTTCCACCTATTGGGATCGGTGTACGTCTCCGTTTGGAGGAGTGCTCTATGACGAAGGTAGAGGCGCCACAAAGGCTCACTCTATTCTCCAACTCACCACACCACAAAGGTGGGATGAGCTCTCACGACACCATAAAGGTGAGGTGAGTTCCACTAGTGGCTTCCTTGGGGGCGAAGTCCAAACCCTTACAAACTTGACCGGGGCTAGCTCCACAACTCAATTGGAGTCTCTCAATACAATCCCCGAGCTCCTCAACACCAAGGGAGAGCTCGAGGCAATTGCTTCCGTCTAGGGTTCCCAACAACCCAAGAGAAACGAAATCCACAAAGGAAACAAGGAGAATCAACGTTTTGACTTGGTGGAACCCTAAATCTCGATCTTCTCCTCCAAATCTCAAAGTATTGGCTTGGGGCATCAACTATGGAGAGAGATTGAGGGAAATGAAGTTCTTGTGTTCTTGAGGAGAGAGAGTGGCTGTTCTTGGCTAAAGCTCGGGCAAAAGGCCCGTTGGGGACGAAGGGATATTTATATGGGGTCCCCAAAATCAAACCGTTATGCACTGCGCAGTGACAGGCCGGAACATTCGGTCTGGAGCCGGAACTTCTGCATATTCCTGGAAGTTCCGGTTGAGACCCGGAAGTTCCGCATTTTTCCCGATTCCACCCGAGAGCAACTGGAAGTTGGGGCGGAAGTTCTGGCCGGAACTTCCGCCACCTGTACTGCAGGCAGTTCAAAACAAGTTTGATTTTGTTCCTTCTGTCTCACTCTTTTGGGGTAGGCTTTTTAGTGGGTGCAATTTGTGTAGTTGTGTACGTGAAATTGATTCACCCATTATCTTCCCTTGTGGATTTCCTCTTAATAGTAAGGATGTCCTACGACTCAAATCAAATTGAAAAAGCCGCTAACACTGCTACGCTTCTTAGCATCTTGAGGGTCCACACCATCATCTTGTGCCAATTTCTTTATAAAATCTGAAATACTTGACACACGATTAGATACACAACATGTTGTCATCACCACCAAAACCACTTAGGAGAGAAATGCCCTTTCATGCGTTTTGGTGGTCGCCGGAAGGGGCGGTGAGTGAGCGCGGTGCTGGGTCGAGGTGGTTGCCGGAAGGCGCTGTGAGCCAGTGCGGTGCTGTGTGGAGGTAAAATGGATGAGGCTGGCTCCTCAGCGTTAGGATAATTTATTTGACCGTCTATCAAACGGACCGGAAAAGAATCATGCGAGACGAACGAAGCAAGAACGGTTGCGCGAGATGTCGTAATAACGACCGTCAGCTCATTATGATTTAGGATTAAATAAAGGCATCCACAATAGTGAATTTTTTTCATGCCAAGTGTAGACCTTGAACTTTTGATTGGATTTATGTGATAAAACAGCCTAGAATAATGATATTATCCATGGAATATGATGCAACTTGAGTTTAGGGGCATTACAGACTTTTCCTAGGCAAATGAGACAACAAGTTGTAGTTTGAGAAGCTGAAAAGAAGAAAACTTAGTAGCTTCTCAGGACTTCTTGTGGCAGCTGTTTCTCTTAGAAATTAAGTTGAAGCTGGTTTCTGGAGAAGCTCCAGCCAAAAAGGGGGCCATTGGCAGTCCTCAGCCTACGGTGTTTCGTTCTCTCTGTTTTCTTCCGATTTGGTGAAGCGGAATTAGGAGCGTGTGTAATCTGATTCGTCCATGTCACACCAGTGCAAGGATCCGACTCTCTATGCATTCTGTACTAGTCCCTGGATCAATAACTAGTACACACAGTTCCAAGATGTATATCACAACACATATTCTTTATTTCATCGAATAAGATAACAAAATTTAGAGTATTTATTACACAGCGGAAAAGCAAATAGAACACCGATGAGTCCATCAATGCCACAGGCTTGTTGAGTATAGACCCATGACCCTGCGTAACCTTTCTTCACACATCGACATCTGCACATGACACGTGCAGGTCAGTACATTAAATGTACTTGCAAGTTACACCTGTGAGGTTAGCAGAAATGCAAGTACATGTTTAAGGATAAGTCCTGAGTAAACTCCAAGGGTTTCTTTGCAAAAAGCAAGTTTTGAATTTTGAAATACTCATAGATAATATTTTCTTTGAAAAAAACTCTGGATACTGTTCCACGACCTAGCTATGCATAGATAATATCTCTAGAATTTCATATAAAATAATTTTCAAATGTATTTATGGTCATCTATGGATACTGTTCCACGACCTAGCTATGCACTCTGGGTCATACTGACACTCACATAGCATCCCTTCATCCCAACTATGCACTCTAGCGTCATACTGCTGACGGCTCACATAGTATCATTTTGGACCCATTCTGTGGATACTGCTCCATCAAGTCAAAACAGTTTTTGGATTTTGAAAACAAAACTAGAAGATCTCCTCCTATCCAGACTTAGTAGCTCCAAACTCGCCCGTAACCAGGGCATGGCTAATCGATTAGGTTGACACTCTCGAGAGGTTTGTACACTTTCCCCACTTGACACAATCAGTCCAAGGTGTTGCCCGACGACAAGCGTGCGCAACAGGTAAAGATTGTGAGGAAGTCTTTCACTAGAAGCCCCCTATGCTTAGTCCTAGCACCGCCCTCCCCCAATGGACACATTGGCCCCTTTCCGGATGACGGTACCAAAGCAAGGGTTTCCCGCTAGCTACTCAACTAAGCCAGAACCCATAATAGCAAGTGGTTGTAAGGTAAGGTAAGCCTTTGGGTGCATGGAAAGACTTAAACTTTTTGCTACTGGACGGCGGTCCCCACTGAAAATCCTGAGTCTGCACCCGTTACGGGGTTACAGCTCTTGTAGACAACCACATATGGTCAGAAACATACCACTCCGTCCAGTGAAAACATTTTTTGGGTTTTATTTAAAAAAATACTTTTCATAAACATAGTCGCTCAATCACCGAGCTCATTATTTTTCAAAAGATTTTGTACCCTCCTGATAGAATAAATAGCATGCAAACATTTTGAAATAAGCATAATATAATCTTAGGTTGACAATGGGAAAGGGTTAGGACCTCTAGGCATACTACATAGGACATAGCTATCAATTTGCAAACGCATTTTAAACATACTTCATAAGTAAATAATCCTACACATGCATGCTTATAGTTTATGAAGCAAAGTAGCATATGCCAAAAATATAGGATTCTAGATGTCAAGAGTGTAACTTGCCTTGGCCTCGGTGTAGATCAACTTCTTGTACTTCACGACACCCAGAAGAATCGCACTCCGAATATTCTATCATGAAGAACGAATATCAATAATAAATACCTCGTTCGATAACTCCAATAACTCCAAATGAAAATCCAATAAGCAAATATATTAACAGTAATTAACATAGTACTTAAACAGTGTATATGAACTGTTAGGCTAATCTTTGGTTTAGACCTAAGAAGCAGGAAAAGGCATGGTTTCAAAAAGAGCTGAAATGGTTAAGTCATTGGCTGTTAATAGATACAACCTTCTATGGATGAAAGGATATTTTATATGAACAAGAAAAGATGTGAAAGTAATCTGGATTGTAGAGTGTTCACAACAAAACAAGAATAATCCATTTTGGATCTGTGGATCAAAAGATGTGAGAGATGGAAAATGACTATTCACTGAGTGTTAACAGATACCAAGTTTGGTTGATCACGCACTGATAAACTGTGGCGGTAAATGTGCACGAAGTGGACTAAATTTTAGAACATGATCCACCCTACGATCTACAGAAATTTGAAACTAAATGGAGCTGCGGACAGAATTGATTGACTTTCGAAAGACAGCTACTCTAAAACAGTGTGCTGGGAATACAGATTTCTAATGAAGATGTAAATTCCCTACGGGGTTGGGAATTGTGAACAATGGATGAAAATGAAATGGAACTTATGCTTCTTCACAGTACTATCATAGTACTGTCCAAACAAATTTGAATCATCTCAAAAGGATCTAAGGTGCAGTAGCTATAGACAGACGAACATGGCTTGGCAGAAACTGACAGAATACAAGAGGTACCTTCAAATGAATATCTACTGATGAAGATGGATCTAATCGACAGATACCTAATTATATGAAATGTAGAGGGTAACTGTATCTTCAAAATGCCACTGGATTCATCTAATTTGGATCTCTGGTTCACAAGATAAAGGCTCTGGAAGATACCTAATCAGTACAAAGGTGTTGGGAATACATTTTTCCAGAGAGGATGCACAAGGGAAGATGAATGTGATCATGTGCAAAACGTGGTCTAAGATGTAGAGCTTGATGTGTTAAAAAGCATACAGAAATAATTGGCTAAACAGGACCTACGTTTCAAAAGATTCAAGCTACGGAATTTGGCTAGTCAATACTGCTGCTGTTGCTGAGAGTTCTCACCGGAGACATAGGAGTTCACCGGAGTTGAAGGACACGGCGAGGGAGTCGTCGGAGGAGTCGATGATGTCGTTGAAGACATCCGGGAGGTCACGGTGAAGTCCAGTCCAGGGAGTCGGTTCCAGTCTTCGGGGCGTCTCCAGACGGCGGCGACGGGCGGAGCTCCGGCGGTGGTTCCGGCATGGCGTTGGGGAAAACGCGGCCAAAGAAATCCATGGCTCGCACAGCCTTGTCAAATAGATAGAGGGGGATTACAAGAGTCTCCAGGTCCAAGGAATCAAGGAACGGAGCTTAGGATCGAGCTCACCTTCAACAATAGAGGCGACGACCGGCGGACGAAGACGGCCATGGAACGGGATGTACAGAGCTCTATACACAAAATTCTAAATAGGATAATGAGGGAGGACGCTCGGGGGCACAGTTTGACGCGGTAGGGGTCGCCTTTTATAGGCCGAGAGGGGATATCGGGAGGCGGATGCCGACGGTCGGCATTCAGTGCGCGTCGGTTTGCCGGGGCAATAAAGGATGGAAACTAATGAAACGTTCACTGAATCGGTTAGTGGACGGATGGGGATTAATTTTCCGGTCTTAATTTGAAGAAAAACACTCGGGATCGATAAGATCGAAGGGAGATCAACTGGCGGTAGTGGCGTTGCTGCTTCTGACTCGTTAGTGTACGTGTAAGGAGGAAGACGAACCCTCCTCTGGGGCTGGGCTGGGGCGTTGGGGAGTTGGGCCAGAGTGAGAGAGTGCGCGGCCCAACAAGGAAAAGGAAGAAGAATAAATAGGAAATAAGGGTTGGGCTACAGCCGGGCTGGGCTAGGGAACATGGGTTTCGGCCCAGGGATTCCTTTAGGTAATTCAAACCTTTTTTAAGTACAAAAGCAATAGGAATTCAAATATGGCTTTTGAAAATACCATATGAACTCCAGAAAATTCAAAATAATTTTATTAAATCAAAACTATCCAGTATGGTTTTAATCAAAATAGTTCTATCCAAAATAATATTTACAAATATCTTTTGAAATTTCAATAAACACCAAATGAAACTCCAATAATTATTTCTATTATCCAATGAGCTCTTAAATTGATTTTGAACATGAACTAAACACAAGTGCACGGCTAGAGATGTTTTTCAACTTTATTATTGGGGAAGTCATATTATTCCCTCTCTTTATCATTTGAATAATTGTTGGAAAGCATTTCTAATTGATTCAGATATTCCAACGATGCTCTCAACTGGTCATGGCATCCGAATTGGAAATTTAGGATGTTAATAAGTTCTTCCACATTAAAATAGGATTTATTCAGATTCAAAGAATGATCCAGATAAAATCATAAGATACAAATGGGTCCAAATAAAATACTTTGAACTTATATAAATATCCCAACCATGTTGTATAATTTGGATAGTCATATTAATCCACTCTTTTGTTGAATATTCAAACATGGTGTGGAAAATTTAAATAAGATCTAAAAATTCAAAATCCTTCGGAATTTCACAACCAAAATGCCTCCAAAGCCAATCTTTAACTTAAAATAATTATTTTATTTAACATTCCAAAATTAGAAAATTTTGGCATGTTACAGGTCGCAACTAACCAGACCCCGCTAGGCCGGCTCCCCGGGAAGGGCGAACCTGGGAAGCTGCAAGCTCGCTGCCCCGCAACTAGCCAGGCGACGGTACGGGGGTGCCTCCCGAGTGTTGGAGCTTTGGGGGTTGCAGGTGGGGCCGACGGAACCGTGGAGACAAGACGAGACAGTGGACGCAGTGCATTTAATGCACCGACAGGAATCACATCGGCAGGGCTAGTCTTGCCGAACAAGTCTAGAGCGGCTACGATAGATTTTATTTACAATGCACAGTGCCCTGGGCGCTGCATGAAGCCCAACGTGGATCTACAGTAGAGTAAGTTTTGAGGCAATGACACGCGTATAACTAACGTGTCACGCTGCATGCATCGGCACATGTGGTATCACCTTGTCTATAAAAGGAGGACCAATGCCACCGGTCAAAGGGTTCAAAACCTAGTCAGTAACAAGTAGCCTACCCGGGAACCCCCCGGGCAACCTGTAAGAACACACTAATTCGTGAATACAACAAAAAGCAGGGCGTAGGGTGTTACACCTCCGGGTGGCCTGAACCTGGGTAAATCCGATTGTCTACACTTTGTGTCTTTCGTCACGCTGCCAATCGTCGGAGCGCTCGCCTCGCCCCTCACCGAACAATAAGGGGGTGCCCAGCATCCCCGGTGCCGGAGACTCGTGCTCGGACATCTGGCGCTCCAGGTAGGGGGGCGTGCAGAGAACTTCGGGTGACCGCCGGCGTCATTGGCTTCTTCACCAACGACATCGCCTCCGCCGGCTCGCCATGCCGCGCAAGAAGGCAGACGACCCCGGGTCGACTTGCCCGACACGCTGGCCATGTGCACTCGATCCCCCGATGCCGCGCGTGCGTCGCAAGGTCAAGGGGACCAGGGGTCCCCTCCACGTCAGCAACTGCAGCTGCCACCACCACCTCCTCGGGCGTCGATGGATAACCGTCCGAGGGGGCCTGCGGCGCCTAGCACCGGAGCCAGCCGCACGGGCGACCTCAACATTGCATGTGCCAGCCAGTGAGTTCACTCGCGGGCTGAGGACGCGCAGCAACATCTGCGTCATGACCACAGTGCGTCGCGTTCGACGCCAGTGGGATCTCGGCCCTCTCACTCAAGGGCACCGGGCGTCCGGGCGGACGGCAGCAGGTCAGAGAATCGGCAGCCTCTCGCCCAGACCCCAGCGGAAGCCATCATTGCCGCGCGTGTCATGGTGCGCTACGAGCCGCCGCAGGGCACGCCGGCGCACGACGTATGGAGTGCGGAGTTGGACGCGCTCCTCGCGCTCGCTGCCCAACAACCGCAAGGTGAGGGCGGCCCGGTCGGTACGGGCTGGGGACAGAACCTAGGGTGCGGAGACGCACCCCGCGCCTCAGGACATGGAGAGCATCCTCCACCCTCGGGAGGACAAGACGATGAGGATCCTGAGGACTACTCGGACTCGTCACCGACCGTCACGCCCGGTGACGCGCGAGGCGTCCTGAACGCCCGCCAGCAAAAAGATCTCCGCCAGTGCTTGCAGCACCGGTGCCGGCACGATATAGAGCGCCAGCGTCCAGAGGAGCAGGATGATGCTCCCATGGGCACCGATGACGGCTGCGCCGCGTTCTCCCACGAGCTGCGCCGGGTGACATGGCCCCGCAAGTTCCGAGCGCCAACGCTCGGGACGTACGACGGAACCATGAACCCAAGGACTTCCTCCTGACCTACACGTTGGGCATGCATGCTATCGGTGCCGACGACAAGGTCAGGGCCAACTGGTTCCCAATGGTCCTGAAAGGATCAGCTAGGACCTGGTTGCTCAACCTGCCCGCCGGGTCCATTGCCTCCTGGGCTGACCTACGTGAACATTTTGTGAACGCGTTCCAAGGTGGCTACAAGCGCCCGAGAACCATGGCGGAGCTGCACACGATGTTGCAGAAGCTGGGGGAGACGTTGCGGGACTTCACCAACAGGTTCTCCAACATCTCCTACTCCATCCCAGAGGCGGATGCGGCCGCCATCATCAACACGTACGCCATCAACGTCCCCGACCTGAAGATGCGTGAGAAGCTGAACACGCACCGGATCCGGACTACCAGGGATCTCTACGCTCTCGCGCACAAGTGCGCGATGGCCGAGGAAGGGCGCCTAGCGCCTGAGCTTGCTGCCAAAGCGGCGGCGAACCCACCCGAGGGCTCCAGGAAGAAGGGCTCCAGGAAACGCGGCGGGAAGCAAGTGCTTGCTGCGGAACCGGGGGCTCCCCAGAGGGCCACTAACAAGACGGCGTCGGCGGGAGCATCGGGTAGCAAGTCGGCGGCGGCCACACCAACGCCACCCACCATGCTTAGGACTGCCTCACTCTCCAGACCATCAAGGAGAAGCACGAGCAGCGCCACGAGGAGCGCCGTGCTGTCGGTGCCTGCTTCAACTGCGGGGATATCGGGCACCTCTCCCGAGACTGCCCGAATAACCCCCGCAATGGAGCGGGCCGGGGCGCGGCCAGCGGCGTCAACAAGGGAGAACCCGCAGGGGGTCGCGGTCAAGCCATCGGCAGCAAGGACCGGCCTCCCCGAGGACGCGAAACGCCTCGTGCCGAACAGCGTGAGGACGACTGCAGCAATGACGCCGACGAGCGCGGCTTCCAGGAGCCCTGCGACGTCGCCTGCATCCACGAGGGAGCATACGCTCTCACGTCTCACGACGCCGTGAAGCGGCTCACTCGTGAGGTGTGCGCCCTCCTCCCCAGCGTGGAGGCGCAACAGCCGTTGAGGTTGTCACACGTGCCGATCACGTTCAACTCGGGCGATCATCCGATTTGTCCCTTGGGATCAAGGGTACTGCCCCTCGTGGTGTCACCGATCATAAACTACGTGACGGTGACCAAGGTTCTGGTGGACAGCGGGGCGAGCCTTAACCTCCTGTCCACCAAGTCGGTGGAAAAGCTTCAGCTGCTTCTGAAGCAGATGAAGCCCACCGACCCGTTCCGGGGGATCAACCCCGGAGTGGTGCAGCCCATGGGGCGAATCACGCTCCCACTGACTTTCGGGTCCCGGGAAACATTTCGGACTGAGCACGTTGTCTTCGACGTGGCTCACACCCCGTTGCCGTACAACGGGATTATTGGTCGGCCGACGCTGATCAAGTACATGGTGGCAATTCATGGCGCCTATGGCATGATGAAGATGCCGTCAACATACGGTGTACTCTCCATCAAGTGCGACCTGAAGGATGCTGCTTGGTGCACAGGCGAGGTCGTAAAGACCTCCGTAGTGGCGGATTCCGGTGACTACGACGTTGTCGGGAACAAGGATCCACTTGCGGGCGAGCAACCCGTACAGAAGAAGGCGCGAGCCGCTCCCGGGAAGGATGCCCACGCATCCGCAAGGGCGTGATGCTGAAGGAGGAGGGTGCCAAGGTCAAGAAGGTGCCCCTGCATGCCGGGCAACGAGGCGCGCACCGTTTCCATCGGTGCGAGCCTCGGCAACAAATAGGAAAGCGCCCTCATCGCCTTCCTTCGGGGGAATTCTGACGTGTTCGCTTGGGAGCTGTTAGACCTTCCCGGAGTCCCCAGGGGGGTGATCGAGCATCGGCTGGCGGTGCAGCCAGACGCGCGGCCCGTCAAGCAGAAGGTTCGCCGGCAAGCACAAGAACGCAAGGACTTCATCTAGCAAGAAGTGGAGAAGCTTAAGAATGCCGGGGCGATCAGAGAAGTGTTGTACCCTACTTGGTTAGCAAATTCTGTTGTAGTCCCTAAGGCTGGGAATAAATTACGCATGTGTGTAGATTTTACTGATCTTAATCGTTTATGCCGTAAGGACCCCTTCCCTCTACCACGAATCGATCAAATAGTAGATTCCATAGCAGGTTGCGAGTCTTTATGCTTTCTGGATGCCTTCTCCGGCTACCATCACATCAAGATGGCAATGGAAGATGAGGAGAAAACAACATTTGTCACCCCGGTTGGCTGCTACTGTTATACATACATGCCTTTCAGGTTGAAGAACGCGGGCTCGACATTTCAGTGCGCTTTGCGCGAGTGTCTGGGACCCCAGCTAGGCCGTAATATCGAAGCCTACATGGACGATATCGTCGTCAAGTCGCGGCACGGGGACTCGCTCGTCGGCGACCTGCAGGAGACATTCGATAATCTCCGCGGGATCAAGCTCAAGCTTAACCCCGAGAAGTGAACATTCGGCGTGGACTCGGGGCACTTGCTAGGCTTCTTGGTTTCTCACCGGGGAATCGAGGCCAGTCCACAGAAGATCGAGGCGATCGAGAAGATAGAGGCACCCCGCAAGGTCAGAGACGTCCAGCGCCTCAACGGTTGTGTTGCAGCACTCGGGCGTTTCATCTCAACGTTGGGCGAGCGAGCCTTGCCTTTCTTCAAGGTAATGAAGAAAAAAGGCCCAATCAACTGGACCACCGAGGCGGAAGCGGCGCTCCAGGACTTGAAGCAGTACCTGCAGTCACTGCCGATCCTCGTCGCCCCCAAGCCAGGCGAGCCGTTGCTACTTTACCTGGCAGCAACAGACCAGGTAGTGAGCTCCGTGCTCGTTGCCAAGAGGGAAGAACAAGTCCCGGGGGCTGAGACAGGGGGGCAGGGGGCTCCCGGCGATCTGGGAGAACCCGCGGCTACCGCCTCTGCCCCGGGAGCCGAGGGGCAGTCCACTCAGGCTGCCCCCCGACAAGTGGCTAGCGCAGCACCCCGTGTACTTCATCAGAAGTTTTTGCTTGGGATCCTACTCACTTCACAGAAGCTGCGCCATTACTTTTAGGCGCACACCATCACGGTGGTGTCGTGAATCTGCCTGGAGCGAGCCCTCATCAACCGTGAAGCCACCGGGAGGGTGGCCAAATGGAGAATGGAGCTGGTGGAGTTTGGGCTACATTTCACGAATACCAAAAGCTTAAAGAGCGCCGCTCATGTCGACTTTCTCGCGGAGTGGACGTCCACGGGAATAGAGGAAGAAGAGCCGGAAGCAAGCCTTCCCGGCAAATTGGATGAAGCTGTCGTAGCCTGGGGCTTAGACACCGGGGATGCGAGGCACCCTCTTTTTGGTTCGGCAGTGGGTGTTGGGGATCGTTCCGGCGATCGCCGGCGAGGCCAATGTCAAGCGTAAAGATGCACAAGACCGTTTTACCCAGGTTCGGGCCACCCTGAGGTGTAAAACCCTACGTCCTGCTTCTGAGCTTGTATTAGCCAATGAACTAGGGTTTACAAGTTGCCGGGGGAGTCCCCAGGCGCTCTCTCCTTTTCTGCTAAGTGCTACTTGCTATTTCTGGGCTAAAACTAGTAAGAACCGAATCCTTTGACCGTTGGCGATGGTCCTCCTTTTATACTCAAGGGGATGCCACAGGTGCCTCGGTGCATGGGTGACAAGTGTTGAGCAAAGACCCTAGGCAGCTTGCCCTTGCTGCGCTAGCTTGCATGCACGGTACGTAGCGCTGCAACTAGGGCGGTACGTGCCCTAGATTCATTGCGGGCCAGTCACTGTGGGCTGACTGGACGGGGAATCACCTTTCTGTCAGAGCATTAAATGCTTGCTTGTGCCACACTCCTCGCCCTGACCAACCCTGCGCACAGGGAGCCTGCCGGGTGGCCACGTGGCGTCTTGCTCTGCCTGCTGAGTACCGTCCCTGTTCTAAGTGCCTGCGCCCGGGAACACCCTCCCCGGCAAGTGACCTTCCCGGGGGGCGCCCAGGCGGGAATTCTCTCGTCGCCTTCCAGGGTAACCCCCGCAGCTCGGCTAGCCCTGCCGGGCAGCTTGTGTGGTGCTGCCTAGGGTGCTATCCTTGCGGGGAGCAGGTGAGGCGACCCATGCGTCAAGCAACGGTGGTACCCCAGGTGCCACGGGTGCGACAGAAGGGTATTGGGTCATGTACTTCGATGGCGCCTTCAGTCTGCAGGGTGGCGGTGCCGGAGTGGTGATCGAGTCGCCCTCTGGAGATCAACTCAAATTCATGATACAGCTCGACTCCGCCAAGTCCACCAACAACACAGAAGAGTACGATGGGTTGCTAACCAGGCTACGCGCGGCAATCGCCCTCGACATCAAGCGCCTGGTCGTTCACGGGGATTCTCAACTCGTGATAAACCACCTGAACAAGGACTACGACTGCCCCCAGATGGCAGCGTACGTGGAAGAAATGCGAAAGCCGGAGTCCAAGATCAAGGGACTTCGGTTTGAACACGTGAAGCGCAAGGACAACTTTGTTGCAGATGAACTGTCCAAGTGGGCAGCGGAACGTAGCAAGGTGCCTCCTGGGGTATTCGTACAGAAGCAGTCAAATCCCTCTGTCGATCCCAAGACAGTTGCCGAAGCAAGCCCCTCCAACAACCCAAGGAGACCCCGCAGCTGCGGGGCACCATGCCACCGAACTCGTGGCATGCTTAAGCCGGGAACCGCCACCCTCAGGCACGGATATTGTTCATTACCTCAGGGACGGAACCCTCCCAGAGAAAGACGTTGACACGGAGCAAGTAGCCCGACAAGCCAAGATGTACGCTCTGGTAGATGGTGATCTCTACCGGAGGTGTCCAAACGGAGTTATGCTCCTCTGCGTGCCCCAGGAGGAAGGGCGCACGCTGCTGGAGGATATCCATCGAGGCACATGTTCGCACCATGTGGCCTCCAGGGCACTAGCTGGAAAAGAATTCCGGCAAGGCTTCTACTGGCCAACAGCCTTAGCCGATGTCGAGCAACTAGTCAAGACCTGCGAAGCATGCCAGTTTCACGCCAAGAAGAGCAACCAGCAAGCACAAGCCCTGCAAGTCATCCCGTCCTTGTGGCCGTTCGGGGTCTGGGGGCTGGACTTAATCGGCAAGATACCGAGAGCTGTTGGCGGTTACGAGTATCTCCTTATAGCCATTGACAAGTTCTCAAAGTGGGTCGAGGTGGAGCCTGTGCGAACTGTCACAGCACAGGCGGCCATCAAGTTCTTCAAGAGCATTGTGTGCCTGTTTGGTGTGCCTAACGGCATCATCACCGATAATGGCACCCAATTCACTAGTGCGGTGTTCCAAGCTTACTGCGAGGACATGGGCACTAAAATTCACTTTGCCTCTGTCGCTCTTCCGAGGAGCAACGGGCAAGTGGAGCGCGCCAACGCAGAGGTACTGCGGGGGCTCAAGACGAGAACCTTTGACAAGCTCAAGGGCCACGGGAAACACTGGGTTGAAGAACTCTAGCCCGCGCTGTGGTCGACTGGGACGACACCAAGTCGGGCGATGGGCCAAACTCTGTTTGCCCTCGTCTACGGGGCAGTAGCTACGCTGCCCCTCGAGCTCAAGCATGGGTCACCTCGGGTACGCGCGTACGGCGACGAGAGCCAACACGCGTAGAGGATTGACGACCTTAGCTTCATCGAGGAGATTCGATGACGGGCTGCTGTGCGAACTGCACCCTACGAGCAGGGGCTCCGTCGTTATCACGACAAGAGAGTCCGTCCTTGGGGGCTCGAGGTTGGAGACCTCGTCTTGCGCCATATACTAGGAACGAAGGCCGGGAACAAGTTGACTCCAAACTGGGAAGGCCATTTCCGGGTAGTGCAGGTGACCAGACCGAGGGCTGTCCGGCTGGAAACCGAAGAAGGCTTGCCGGTGCTCAATAGTTGGAACATTGAGCACCTGCGCAAGTTCTACCCGTGAAACAGTGGTGCCTTACCCATGGGTGACGCTGCGGTAGCGTGCCTCTTTAAGCTAGTGTAGCTGGGCAAGTCCCGATTGTAATCCGCTAGCACAAAAATAAATAAAGGTAAGTGCTATTTCAGTGAATATTGTATTTTACTGTTAATTTTCACTTTTGTCCCCTACTCTAGGTGCAGAGAATTGTCTCTTCATCCTTGGCTATGAGCAGGGGCTGCCGGAACCCTGAAAACCAAGCTCGTTCCCGGGACGCCCCGGAACGAAGCCTAGCAGTTGGTGAATATGTTCACAACGTGCTACGTGCCTACACGGCACCATGGAATAGAAACGATGCTCACACCCAAGTCTGAGGTCGACCCTTCTGTGCCTGGGGGCTAGGAGGCAGGAGGTTATCCAGTTAGTGTTGTCTTTTTCGTGCATTTCGAAAAAACTTCTATGGACCATGGGCACTGCAAGAATCTAACGTGCAGGATAAAGATGGGGTCGAACGCGCACTGTGATGCTCGTGGAGTGGTCACGGGTGTCGGCATCTTGCGGATAAGTTGTACATATATGGCTATTATTTCGAGGCTTGATGTAGGACTCTGAGACAGGGCCAGTGCCTCCACACATCAACCAGTGGTTCCGTGTGCATGGCGGCAAAGGCAGCACTCCAGCTATTTAAAGACCGGAGCAAGCACAACACCAGCAAGGGGCAAGAAGGCAAGTGATTTCGCAGAGAGGCGATGGTGGTGCATCCCTCTGTGCTTGTCACTGAGGTTGTTCCCACCATCGTGGCCCTACCACATCGCTTAGAGGAGGACACCAGAGATGGTAACGCAAAAGGCGAGAGGTGTAGCGAAGACGCGGTGGGGGTGCATGCCTCCGCGCATGCCGCTGGAGGGTGCACTGCCGCCGCGTCCATGCCGCGGCTCTCAACAGTGTGCTCTAAATGCTGATGGAACAAAAAGCTAAGTACTTCATTTCTCGAGTTCTTGGTTCTTTCCCGCACCAGCTTGCCGGAGCAGACCCAGCCCCTGTGTAGCCGGAGTGTAGGAAGGACACTTGTGGGGAGAATATGCTCCCCATGCATGGCTCGCGGGTCCGTCCTGGAGGCATGTGTGCTGGAGTAGTTAACTCGTAAGTGGAGAGGCAGCCGCTGCTGCCCAGGCCCAGGTTGGCACTGTGGGCCCGTCCCGAGTCCCTGAGCTGGTTGGGTTAGTGGTGAGCGCGCCCCCGGGAACACAAGGCATAAGACACAGAGGCGAGGTGGTTGCTCAGCAAACTAACTTACTATACAAGAAACTTCATTGGAATATAAAGAATCACAGTGCATCGGAACGAAAATAAGCTTCTAAATTGACTAAGGCGAATATATTGTTTAAGGCGCCTCTCGCCAGTCACAAGGGGAACAAGCGAAAAGCAGAAAAGATGAAAGATACAAGGAACGACTACGCGGGGGGTGCGTCTGGGGCGGCGGCGGGCATCTCCTCAGCGGCGACCTCCTCATCATCTTCACCAGCACCAGCCTGCCCCGTCATCCGTGCGACCATCTCGTCGACGAAGCGGCTGACCGCATTGGCGAGCTCCTCCTTGTTCTCCTCCGGCGACCAGTCGTTGAAGATGGTCTCGAAGGGGAACTCTGGGTAGGCTTGGTGGACCCGTGGCAGGATGGCGCCGGCAACTTGAGACGCGGCAACGCTCACTTGCCGGTCCCCAAAGCTGCGGATGCGGTCCTCCACGGCTGTCCACCTTCCCACGAACTCTGCGAAAAAGGGGTTGAGGGTGCGGACGTCGCTGCCGTCGATGGCTGCCGGGGGTACCCCCAGATTCGACAGCGACTCGTTCCCCATCTCTGCCAACCTACGGAGCAGGGCCGTGTTCTCCTGGCGCTGGTTCCCGAGCTTCGCGTGGTTGCAGCGGGCGACCTCGGTCCCGGCCTTCTGGCCCCGGAGCTCGTCCTTCAGCTTGGAGATCTTTGCCGCTTTCTTTCAGTTCTCCTCGTCAAGCTGTCGAAGATCGTTCCGGGCGACGTCCAGCTCGCCTTTGAGGGCCGTGTTGGCGTCAGTCGCAGCCTTGAGCTGCTCCTGGAACTCGCGTTCCCGGGTTTGGAGCTGCTCCTGCAACTGCTTCTCCCAGGACGTGGCTTGTGTCGCCGCAGCCTGAGCTGCCGTGGCCCGCTCCCCGAGTTGCTGGCGCAACTGCTGGATCTCAGTGGAGTAGCTGTAAATGAGCCCGCTCTTCTCGTCAAGGCGCTCCTGGAAGCCCCTTAATGCTTCCTGGTGCTCCCCCTTGGCTCGAGCACTTGTTGGTGCTCCGCGTGTAGCTCTTGTAGCTGGTGCTGGGTGTGTGCTTCCGGGACCAATGGCTCGGACGCCTCGGCCCGGGCTTGCTACGCCACCCGGATCTCGTCCTTGAGGCGCGTCCACTCCTGCCGACGCTCCTCAACCTCCTCCCGCGCGCCGTCTAGCCGGCCCTAGGCTGTCGCGAGCTGCTGGCGCACCCGGTGGTAGCAGCTGATGAACCCTAGCTGCTGTCGCTTGATGCCTTTAATGATCTCGTGCCGCTGGTCGAAGAAGCCAGGGTCCCAATTCAGCGGACCCCAACCTGCCCCCGCGATCGCTCCGGTACTTGAGGAGGCTCCTGCGGCCACAGTCTGTGACCGCACCACCTCCTCGGGTGCTGACGAAGGCAAGCGCATCCTCCCGCTTCCACCCGCCGCGAGCTCGTCTCTTGTCTCCGCTTGGAGGCTGGGCGGCCGCTCGCGACTGGCCTCTGTTGCAGCACGGTCAAGGGGCTCGGACCGGGTGGCCGCTGCCTACCCAGTCAGCACCGGGTGGTGGCTTGGCCGCCGGACGAGTCCACTCGGCCCCTGCTCCGCCCGGTGTCCGCTTCCTCCCTGGTCAGCACCGGGTGGTGGCTTGGTCGCCGGACGAGTCCACTCGGCCCCTGTTCCACCGTCCCCTCAGGGGTGGATTCCGCATCGACTGCGGTGGCCCCTGAGGCGAGTTCCGTGGTTTCCTCTCCCGCAGTGGCGACAGCAGAAGGGTCTGCAGGAGGGATTGTTAGAAAAGATGCAACGCAAGTTAAGCATATAGAATGGGGAGGAGTACTGGGGCGAGTGTGGCATAACTTGCGCAGTGTCCCCTCCCTCTGCATGGGTCGCCTCTTGGCATCCGCCGTCGTCCGTTGCCGTCGTCGCCGCGCCCCCCGTTCCGACTTGGGGGCTTCCCCCGCTTGTGCCGGGGGCTGTGCGCAGCTTCTTGCTAGAGGTCGCCGGTGGGGAGCTCACCGGTCCCCTCTTCCCAGCTGGCCTGAGGCGAGAAGGGATATTCATCTAGATGCTACTAGGAAAAATAGGAAATATAGTTTAAGGAAAAGAGTTTACTTCGCCGGGTTCAAAAGCAGTCGGCGGTCGGCGAAGATCCCTCCCGCAGGAGGCGCCTTCCGCGCTGGTGGAACGTTCCCGCTACCGCCCGAGCCCCCCACCGCGCCGGGGGCTGAGCCCCGGGCCGGGGCGCTGCCCCCGCGCTGGCTCCGTTGCGCGGCGGGAAGGCGGGAGAGAGGCACGACATCGTCGTCGTCGTTGTCCCCTTCTGCGGGGCTGTCAGCACCCTGGAACCCCTCGTCCCCGGATGTGTCGACAACCTCGCGGGAGACGTCGTAGCCGGCGGAGGCGCCCGCTGGCTCCTCAGAATTCCCGTCCGACTCATCCTCCTCGTCACTCTCGGCCACCGGTTGCTTCCCAGTCCGAGTCCTTGGTCGCCGGTGATCCCCATGAGCCATGTTCAGATCTGCTCCATCGTCAGCCCGCCTCGCTGCAACCTCATCCGGTCACCCTCCCCCGAGTAGGTCCAGACCGGATGGGTTCGGTGCTGCAGCGGGGCGATGCGCCTAGCGATGAAGCTCCGAGGCACGTCTAGATCCGCGAGCCCCAGGCGCCGTAGCGCCGTGATCTTGTCACAGATCGGCGCGAGCTCGGCGTCCCTGGCGTCATGGTCCCGCCAGTCGCGGGATTTCTTCGGCAACAAGGTGGGCTTGGTGGAGGCCTCGTCATGCTCCTCGATGTAGAGCCAGCACCAGTCTGCGTGCCACTCCGACTCGATCTTCCGGTCCTCCGTGACGATGAACTCCGACTTGAGCCCGTCCCGGAACCGAAAGACATCGCCTCGCCCTTCTCGACGCGAGTGTAGTAGTAGTGGCGGAATAGCGCCACGGATGGCATCACCCCCATGAACACCTTGCAGAGGTACTGGAAGACGGCATGCTTGAAAAAGGAGGTGGGGTGGATCTGCGCCAGTTGGAGACGGTAGGCAGAGAGGATGGCATGGAGGAAAAGAGAGTGCGGCGGCATGAACCCGGAGAGGATGAACCGCACGAACACCCGGTAGTAGTGCTCGCCGGGGTCCAACCCGACGGGCAGGATGCGCGTCGGGCCGTGCTCGTTGTGCTTGGTGGCCACCGCCAAGCGCAGCTTCTCCTCGGCCTCGCCATTGTAGCCGGGCCTGAAGAACGCATACTGGGCCCTCTTCTCCTTGTCCTTGCTCTCTCTCTCTCTCTCTGACATCTCCTTCTTGCCGCTCTTCTCTCCTTTGCCACTGGCGCCCTTGGGACGTGCTAGGCCTTTGGGTGCCATTGGCGGAGTGGGGGAAGGGGGAGAGGGGAGGCTTCTCGGGAGCTAGAGCACAAGGGGCTTGGGGGGGGGCAATGGCAAGGGCAATGGCAATGGCGGAGGGGAGTCCTTGTGACGCCGCCCCTGGGTATTTATACCTGGCAGGCGCATTTGCAACGGGCGCCCCCCACGATCAGCAAACAAGCGCACTAAAGTTTTGGAGGAGTAAAAACGGTTTGCGCGACGTGGCCATAACTCCCCGTCCGCAGAGGGGTAGTAGGGCCCGGGATCGTGCACCCGCTCCTCCCGTTCCGACGGGAGGAGGCGTAACGGCGGCCTACATGGCCGGGTTCCCAGCTTGGACTGGGGACAAACATGTCAGGAGGGCGTAGCCCGGCAACCGACCTAGGATGACACTACCCAGGAGCTCAAGGTTGCCAGCCCACCCCCGGGGGCTACGGTCGCACCAGTGGCCCACGGGGCCCCACTGGTACGGGATGCGTGGGTCGCAACTAACCAGACCTTGCTAGGCCGGCTCCCCGGGAAGGGCGAACCCGAGAAGCTGCAAGCTCGCTGCCCCGCAACTAGCCAGGAGATGGTACCGGGGTGCCTCCCGGGTGCTGGAGGTTTGGGGGTTGCAGGTGGGGCCGACGGAACCATGGAGACAAGACGAGACAACGGACGCAGTGCATTTAATGCACCGACAGGAGTCACATCGGCTGGGCTAGTCTTGCCGAACAAGTCTAGAGCGGCTACCCTGCGATAGATTTTATTTACAATGCACAATGGCCTGGGCGCTGCATGAAGCCCAGTGTGGATCTACAATAGAGTAAGTTTTGAGGCAATGACACGCGTATAGCTAACGTGTCACGCTGCATGCATCGGCACCTGTGGTATCCCCTTGTCTATAAAAGGAGGGCCAATGCCACCGGTCAAAGGGTTCAAACCCTAGTCAGTAACAAGTAGCATACCCAGGAACCCCCCGGGCAACCTGTAAGAACACACTAATTCGTGAATACAACAAAAAGCAGGACCTAGGGTGTTACACCTCCTGGTGGCCTGAACCTGGGTAAATCCGATTGCCTACACTTCGTGTCTTTCGTCACGTCGGCGCTCGCCGGAGCGCTCGCCTCGCCCCTCACCAAACAATAAGGTGGTGCCCAGCATCCCCGGTGCCGGAGACCCGTGCTCCGACAGTCCATTAAACCCAACGGTTGAAAATCAATGGACGGTTAGTGAGAAGGGACCAAATGTGTGTTTATAGTAGCAAACATAGAGATAGGCAAAAGATTTGAGATCCTAGCTAGATAGTGTGCATAATTTCTTTGTGTTTGTTGGATATGACTTAGAATTCTATGATCTCTGGTGCATTTGCCACCAGAGAAAGCATAAGCCCTTGATTCCATGGCCCATATTACCAATGTTTATCTCTCTGGCCTTAACCCATTAACACGAGCGAACAGCCAAGCTGCGTCGATGATCATTCTCATCGTCCCTAAGGGTCACTACTTAGTTTCGTTAACCCATTAACACGAGCGAACAGCCAAGCTGTCGTACCAGTGGCCCACAGGGTCCCACCGATACGGGACGCGTGGGTTGCAAGTGACAAAGCCCCACTAAGCTGGCCTCCTAGGGACGGTAGGCCCGGGAAGCCCGCCCCAAGGAGACGGTCGTTGGCGGAGACAAAGCCAGGGGCCGGAACAGGAGAAGCACCCATATCGGTGGGTACCCGGGAACACTGGTCCCGGGAAGTGGAAGGAACGCTGCCCCGGCAACTGGCCGGGTGCACTAGCCGGGAAGGGGTCCCCAACAACCCACGCTCGGGCATGCAAGTAGGGCCCGCGGAACAGTGAAGACAGAACGAGACAGCGGACACAGTGCATTTAATGTACCGACAGGGGTCACATCGGCAGGGCTAGCCTTGCTCAGCAAGGCAAGGGCGTCTACCCTATAAAACATTTTTTCTATCGTGTACAGTGGCCTGGGAGCTGCATGGCGCCCAGCGTGGATCAACAGTAAGATAATTCCTGGGGCGATGACACACGTGTAGGAAACGTGTCGCGCTGCATGCATCAGCACCTATGGTATCCCCTTATGTATAAAAGGAGGGCCAATGCCACCGGTTAAAGGGTCGGTTCTGTTCTAGTCCCAATGGGAGTCATAGTCAGTAGTAGCAAGAAGTATCGCTCCTTTACACAACGAACTCTCTAAGGAGAGCAAGTAGCTCCCCTGGAACCCCCCCGGGGCACTCTGTAAACACACGCATTTTAGTGAATACAACTCCAAGCAGGACGTAGGGTCTTCACCACCGGCTTCTTCATCAGCGACACCGTCCACGACTAGCTCGCCATGCCACCCAAGAAGGCAGACGAGCACCGGGTCGACTTGCGTGACACCCTCGACATGCGCACTCGATCCCACGATGCCGCACTTGCATCGCAAGGTCAAGGGGACCAGGGGTCCCCTCCACGGCAGCAGCAGCAACCGCAGCTGCCGCCCCCACCTCCTCGATCGTCGACGGACAACTGACCGAGGGGACCTGCGGCGCCTAGCGCCGGAGCCAGCCGAGCGAGCGACCTCAACATCGCACGCGCTAGCCAGCGAGCCCACTCGCGGGCTGAGGACGCACAGCGGCAGCTGTGCCACGACTACAGCGAGTCGCATGCGACACCGACGGAGTCTCTGCCATCACATCCGAGGGCACCGGGCGACCGGGCGGAGGGCAGCCGTCGGAGAACCAACAGCCTCCCGCCCAAACGCCGGTGGAAGCCATCAATGCTACGCGTGTCATGGTGCGCTACGAGCCACTGCAAGGAACGCTAGCGATGACGCGTGGAGTGCGGAGCTGGACGCGCTCCTCGCGCTCGCTGCCCAACAGCCGCAAGGTGAGGACAGAACCCGGGACGCGGAGACGTGCCCCGCATCTCGGGGCATGGAGAGCACCCTCCGCCATCAGGAGGACAAGGTGACAAGGATCCCGAGGGCTACTCGGACTCGTCACCGACCGTCATGCCAGGTGACCCGCGAGGCGTCCTGAACGCCCGCCAACAAGAGGATCTCTGCATCGCTTGTAGCGCCGGCGCCGGCGCCGGCGCGAGGTAGAGCGCCCGCATCCAGAGGAGCAGGAAGACGCTCCCATGGGCGCCGATGACGGTTGTGCCGAGTTCACTCGCGAGCTATGCCGGGTGACGTGGCCCCGCAAGTTCCAAGCGCCAACGCTCGGGACGTACGACGGGACCGTGAACCCCAAGGTCTTCCTCCTGACCTACACGTTGGGCATGCACGCTATCGGTGCCGATGACAAGGTCAGGGCCAACTAATTCCCGATGGTCCTAAAAGGATCAGCTAGTACTTGGTTGCTCAACCTGCCCGCCGGGTCCATTGCCTCCTGGGCTAACCTGCGCGAGCAGTTTGTGAACGCGTTCCAGGGCGGCTACAAGCGCTCGGGAACCATGGCGGAACTGCACACGGTAGTGCAGAAACCGGGGGACACATTGCGGGACTTCACCAACAGGTTCTCCAACCTCTCCTACTTCATCCCAGCGGCGGAAGCGGCCACCATCATCAACACTTACGCCATCAACGTCTGTGACCCGAAGATGCGTGAGAAGTTGAACACGCACCGGATCCAGACCACAAGGGATCTTTACGCTCTCTCGCACAAGTGCTCGATGGCCGAAGAAGGGCGCTTAGCGCCTGAGCTTGCCGCCAAGGTGGCGGCGAACCCACCCGAGGGCTCCGAGAAGAAGGGCTCCTGGAAGCGCGGCGGGAAGCAAGTGCTTGCCGCGGAACCGGGGGCTCTGCAGAGGCCCACCAAGAAGGCGGCGTCGGCGGGATCATCGGGTACCAAGCCGGCGGTGGCCGCGCGCGGCCCCATCCGCACCAACACCACCCACGGCGCGCAGAACTGCCGCGCTCTCCAGACCATCGAGGAGAAGGGCGAGCAGCGCCCCGAGGGGCGCCGCGCTGCCGGTGCTTGCTTGAACTGCGGGGTTATCGGGCACCTCTCCCGAGATTGCCCGAACAACCCCCGCAATAGAGCGGGCCGGGGCGCAGCCGGAGGCGACAAGGGAGAACCCGCAAGGGGTCGCGGTCAAGCCCGCAGTGGCAAAGACCGGCCTCCCCGGGGACGCGACAAGCCTCGCGCCGAGCAACGCGAGGACGACTGCAGTGACGACGCCGACGAGCCCGGCTTCCAGGAGCCCCGCGACGTCGGCTGCATCAATGGGGGAGCATACGCTCTCACGTCTCACGCTGCCGTGAAGCGGCTTACACGTGAGGTATGCGCCCTCCTCCCTAGCGTGGAGGCGCAGCAGCCGTTGAGGTGGTCGTATGTGCCGATCACTTTCAACTCGGACGATCACCCGATTCGTCCCTTGGGATCAGGGGTACTCCCCCTCGTGGTGTCACCGATCATAAACAATGTGACGGTGACCAAGGTTCTAGTGGACAATGGGGCGAGCCTTAACCTCCTGTCCGCCAAGCTGGTGGAGACGCTTCAGCTGCCTCTGGAGCAGATGAAGTCCACCGACCCGTTCCGGGGAATCAACCCCGGAGTGGTGCAGCCCATGGGGCGAATCACGCTCCCTGTGTCCTTCGGGTCTCGGGAGGCATTTCGGACTGAGCACGTCGTTTTCGACGTAGCTCACACCCTGTTGCCGTACAACGGGATTATTGGTCGGCCGGCGCTGATCAAGTTCATGGCGGCAACCCATTGCGCCTACGGCGTGATGACGATGCCGTCAACGTACGGTGTACTCTCCATCAAGTGCGACCTGAAGGACGCTGCTTGGTGCATGGGCGAAGTCATAAAGGCCTCCGCAGTGGTGGATCCCGGCGACTACGACGTTGCCGGGAACGAGGATCCACTTGCGGGTGAAAAAATAGAAGAAGGCACGAGCCGCTCTCAGACAAGACGCCGGGGGCAGCTCCAGCCCGCAGGTTAGCAAGGGCGCGAAGCTGAAGGAAGAGGGCACCAAGGTCAAGAAGGTGCCCCTGCATGCCGGCAACGAGGCGCGCACCGTCTCCATTGGTGCGAGCCTCGGCGACAAATAGGAAAGCGCCCTCGTCGCCTTCCTCCGGGAGAACTCTGACATGTTTGCTTGGGATCCGTCAGATCTTCCCGGAGTCCCTAGGGGATCGAGCAACGGCTGGCGGTGCGGCCAGACGCACGGCCCGTCAAGCAGAAAGTTCGTCGGCAAGCACAGGAATGCAAGGACTTCATCTAGCAAGAAGTGAAGAAGCTCAAGAACGCCGGGGCAATCAGGTAAGTGTTGTACCCTACTTGGTTAGCAAATCCTGTTGTATTCCCTAAGGCTGGAAATAAATTGAGCATGTGTGTAGATTTCACTGATCTCAATCGTGCATGTCCTAAGGACCCTTTCCCTGTACCCCGGATCGATCAAATAGTAGATTCTACAGCAGGTTGTGAGTCTTTGTGCTTTCTGGATGCCTTCTCCGGCTACCATCTGATTAAGATGGTGGTCGAAGATGAGGAGAAAACAGCATTTATCACCCCGGTTGGCTGCTACTATTATACGTGCATGCCTTTCGGGCTGAACAATGCGGGCTCGACATTTCAGCGCGCCTTGCGCGAGTGTTTGGGACCCCAGCTAGGCCGGAATATCGAGGCCTACTTGGATGATATCGTCGTCAAGTCACGGCGTAGGGACTCGCTCGTCGGCAACCTGCAGGAGATGTTCAACAACCTCCGCAGGATCAAGGTCAAGCTTAACCATGAGAAGTGCACGTTCGGCGTGGACTCGGGGCACTTGCTGGGCTTCCTGGTGTCTCACCTTGGAATCGAAGCCAATCCACAGAAGATCGAGGCGATCGAGAAGATAGAGGCATCCCGCAAGGTCAGAGATGTCCAGCGCCTCAACAGTTGCGTTGCGGTGCTCGGGCGTTTCATCTCAAGGCTGGGCGAGCGAACCCTGCCTTTCTTCACGGTGATGAAGAAGAAGGGCCCAATCAATTGGACCCCCGAGGCGGAAGCGGCATTCCAGGACTTGAAGCGGTACCTGAAGTCGCCTCTAGTCCTCGTCGCCCCCAAGACGGCGAGCCATTGCTGCTATACTTGGCAGTGATGGACCAGGTAGTGAGCTCCGTGCTCGTTCCCGAGAGGGAGGAACAAGTCCCGGGGCCTGAAACAGGGGGGCCGGGGGCTCCCGGCAAGCCGGAAGAACTCCCGGCTACCACCTCTGCCTCGGGAGCCGAGGGACAGCCCACGCTGGCTGCCCCCCGCCAGCGGCTAGTACAGCACCCCGTGTACTTCGTCAGCACGGTGTTGCGCGATGCCCGGGTACGGTACCCGCAGGTCCAGAAGCTTCTGCTTGGGATCCTGCTTGCTTCACGAAAGCTGCGCCATTACTTTCAGGCGCACAGCATCACGGTGGTGTC
Organism: Brachypodium distachyon; assembly: GCF_000005505.3. Lineage (NCBI taxonomy): Eukaryota > Viridiplantae > Streptophyta > Magnoliopsida > Poales > Poaceae > Brachypodium > Brachypodium distachyon. The sequence continues at coordinate 8,330,315 of NC_016135.3, forward strand.
GGGGTTCTGCCTAGAGCAGGCCCTCGTCAACCGTGAATCCACCGGGAGGATGGCTGAGTGGAGAATGGAGCTGGTGGAGTTCGGGCTGCGTTTCGTGAATACGAAAAGCATCAAGAGCGCCGCTCTCGCCGACTTCGTCGCGGAGTGGAGATCGACAGGGATAGAAGAAGAAGAGCCGGAAGCAAGCCTTCCCGGCAGATTGGACGAAGGGTACTGGGTCATGTACTTCGACGGTGCTTTCTGCCTGCTTGGTGCCGGTGCCGCAGTGGTGATCGAGTCACCCACTGGAGATCAACTCAAGTTCGTGATACAGCTCGACTTCGCCAACTCCACCAACAACACAGCAGAATACGAGGGGCTGCTGGCCGGGCTACGCGTGGCGATCGCCCTCGACATCAAGCGCCTGGTCGTTTGCGGGGACTCACAGCTCGTGAGAAACCAGGTAAACAAGGACTACGATTGACCCCAAATAGCGGCGTACATGGAGGAAGTGCGAAAAAAGGAGTCCAAGTTCAAGGGACTTCGATTTGAGCACGTGAAACGCAAGGACAACTTTGTTGCGGATGAACTGTCCAAGTGGGCAGTGGAACGCGGCAAGGTGCCTCCTGGGGTGTTCGTACAGAGGCAGTCAAGGCCCTCTGTCGATCCCAAGACAGTTGCCGAGGAAGCCCCTCCGGCAACTCAAGGAGACCCCGCAGCTGCAGGGCACCACGCCACCAAGCTTGTGGCAAGTTGGAACATTGAGCACCTGCGCAAGTTCTACCTGTAAAACGATGGTGCCTTGCCCACGGGTGACACTGCTGCAGCGTGCCTCTTTAAGCTAGTGTAGGCGGGTAGGGCCCGATTGTAATCCACTAGCACAAAGTTGAATAAAGATAAGTGATGCTTCAGTAATTATTGTGCTTTACTATTAATGTGTGCTTCTGTCTCCTGCTCTAGGTGCACAGAATTGTATCCTCATCCTTGGCTGTGAGCAGGGGGCTGCCGGAACCCCGAAAACCAAGCTCATTGCTGGGACGCCCCGGAACGAGGTCTAGCAGTTGCCGGACCTGTCCGCAACGTGCTACGTGCTAGCAAGGCACCATGGAAGTATAGAAATGCTCACACCCAAGTCTGAGGTCAACTCTTCTGTGCCCGGGGGCTGGGAGGCAGGAGGTTATCCAGTTTGTGCTGTTTTTCGTGCATTTCGAATTTTTTTGCTATCCACCTTGGGCATTGCAAGAATCTGACATGCAAGGTAAAGATGGGAACGAAGGCACATTGTGACGCTCGTGGGCGGTCATGGGTGTCGTCGTCTTGCAAGTAAGTTCTACATATATGGCAATTACTTCGAGGCTTGATGCAGGAAACTGAGACAGGGCCAGTGCCTCCACACGTCCGCTGGTGGTACTGCGTGCGTGGCAGCAAGGGCAGCGCTTCGGCTATTTAAAGACTGGAGCAAGTGCAACACCAGAAACAGGCAAAAAGGCAAGAGATGTCGCAGAGAGGCGATGGTGGTGCATCCCTCTGCGCTTGTCGCTGAGGGTGTTCCCACCATCACAGCCCTGCCACATTTCTTATGGAAGGACACCAGAAATGGCGATGCCGGAGGTGAGAGGCGTCGCAAAGATGTTGTGGGGGTGCATGCCTCCGCGCATGCCGCTGGAGGGTGCACGGCCACAGCGTCCTTGCCACGACTCTCAATGGGGTGCTCCAAGAGCAAAGAGAACGGAAAGCTAAGTACTTATTTTTAGTCCTTGGTTCTTCCATTAGTAACACTGGTCTGCCGAGGTAAGCTCAGTCCCCGTGTAGCCGGAGCATAGGAAGGACGCTTGCGGGGGGTGGACGCACCCCACATGTGGCTCGCGGGTCTGTCCCGTAGGCATGCGCGCTGGGGTAGTTAACCCTCAGGCGGAGTGACTGGCCGCTGCTATTTGGCCCTAGGTCAGCACGGTGGGTCCATCCCGGGTCCCTAGTCTGGCCGAGCACGTAGTTGGCAAGTCCCCGGATGCACAAGGTTAAAACACGGGAAGGACAAAGCCCCTCCCCGGCAAGCTAGTCTTAAGTGGAAAAGCAAGTAAAATGGCATTGGATAAAATAAAACCTGAACAAACGAGTTCACAAATAGCATTCAGAATGACAAGAAAAGGCTAACACAAAGAAGTTCTAAGGCAAAGAGAACGGAAAGCTAAGTACTTTTTTTTGAGTCCTTGGTTCTTCCTTTAGTAACACTGGTCTGCCAAGGTCGCCACTTGCAGGAAAGTAAAAATAAAGAACAAGCAGATAACTATGCAGGAGGTGCTCCCGGGGCAGCTGCGTCGGCGTCAGGTGCCTCCTCGACGCCGGGAGCTTCTCTGGCGGCCTCCTCGTCGACAGCTTCAGCTTCATCGACCTTGCCCTGTATCCACGCCACCCTCTCGTCCACCACGCCCTGCACCGCTTCCCGGTGGGTCTTGGCCTCTTCCTCGTCTGACCAGGCGTCGAAGACCGACTCGAACGGGAAGTCGGGATGGGCGGAGTGGACCTAGGTAAGAATTTGCCCGGTGACCTGCTCGGCTGCGCGGCCGACCTGTCGGTCCCCGAAAGCCGTGACGTAATTTTGCAGGCCATTCAACCGGCCAACGAAGTCTGCAAAAAAGGAGGTGGAGCTGCCCATGTTCGCCCCGTCGAAGGAGGTCACCCGAATGTCGAACCCCTGCAGCGCCTCCACCGCCGAGTCCGCCAGCTTCTTCAGCCTGGCTACCTCCCCCGTCCTGCGGGCCCGCAGCTCGATACACGCGCCGCGCGCCTCCTGGGCCTGTCGCTTGTGCTCGCGACACTCGAACTTCAGCTTGCTGATCTCGGACGCCTTCTTGGTGTTGTCCTCGTCGACGAGCCGGAGTTCCTGCCGTGCCATGTCAAGCTCGCCCTGAAGGGATGAGCTGGCATCCTGGGCGGCCTTGAGTTGCCCCGCCAGCTCGCGCTCCCGGGAGCGAGCCTGGTCTTGCAGCTCCTTCTCCCGACGTGCCGAGGCTTCGGCTGCCGTCGCAACCGCCGTCTCCAGCTCTCCGACCTCGCGGCGGAGGCGCTGGATCTCCAGGGAGTAGTTGGAATGAGTCCTGGGCCGCCTGGTGCTCCTCCTCGCTCTTGGCATGTGCGGCCTTCACCAGCTCGAGCTCCCGCTGGTGCTCTTGCTGGAGGTCCCACAGTTACCGAAGGACTTCGACCTCCGGCACTCCTTTGCCTGCTGGAGCTCCCCCCGGAGCCGTTGCAGCTCAGCTCGCTGCTCCTTCGCCTCCCGTCGCATGGCGCCCAGTTCCGCCACCACGCGAGCATGGTGCTGCTGCGCGTCATTGAAGTAATCGACGAACATCCGTTGTTGCTGCTGGATGTAGTCGATCACCTGGTGCCCCTGTTGGAACACGTTGACCGCCCGGCGAGCTCCCCTGCTCCTAGGCTAAAGGTGGCTCCGGCGGAGGACAAGGACCCCGCCACAACCGTCTGCCACCCCGAGACCGCGTCAGGGTTCGATGACACGCCTCCGGCTTGGCCGAGTCCCACTGCTCCGTGCCCGTCCAAAGGGGCGGGCTGGGGGCTCGGGGGCTTTTCCAGGGCGCCGCCACTTTCCTCGGCTGGCAGAGGCTGCCCCATGTCACTTGCCGCAGGTGGTGCCGTCTTCGTGGGGCAAGTTGTTGAAGGGCTCCGGCGGAGGCAACCTCCTCCGGAGCATCCTCGTCGACCTTGCCGGTGAGGTTGATTACCCGCACCTCGGTGGGTGCGGGCGCAGCTAGAGCATCCTCGGCAACTGCACGAAGAGCACCTGCGTCAGTACAGGAAATGGCACAGAAGAATTAAATAAGTGTTTGAGCTTGCACGTACCTGCTGCCTCGGGGACCCTTGTGTCCCCAGCGGCAGCCGCCGCCGCAGTAACAGTCACATCAGCGGCGTCCTGGTCACCGCCGCCCAACGCCGGGCAGGGTTTCTTGGTCAGGGCCGTCGGCGAAGTACTGGCCAGCCCCCTCTTCCTCGAAGACCTGGGAAATGTAAAAGTAAGCTAACAAGATATGTAAAATTCGTGAAAACCAAAATGTTTAGAGCAACGTCAAACTCACCTCGGCGGGTTGAGCTTGAGCACCCTGTCCACCAGGATGCTCCTCGTCGGGGGGCCGCTTCGTACGGGGGGAACTGGCGGAGCCGCCGGGGTAGCCGGGGCGGCTGCTGCAGCCGCGCCGCTGCCGGCGGAGGCCACAGTCCCCGCATCGGCATGATGCTCCAGAGGCTGCAGGCTGGCCTCCTGCCTGCTCGCCCGCTCCGCCGTAGACCGCCTCACCAGGGGGACGTCGTCTTCGTCGTCGTCGTCCTCCGGTGCAACCCCGCTGGCTTCCGGGGGAGCATCGCCATCGTCGTCGCCGGAGTATCCTCCGACGCCCAGCAAGGAGTCGTTGGAGTCCGAGTCCTCCGGCCTAGCAGAGCCCTGGTCCAGGCCCCCCTTCCCCAAATCGGCAGCCGGCTCCTTGCCCTTGCGGGGCCTGGGTTGCTGGGGGGAGGGCTGCGCCGAAGGGTCTTCCTTGATCCCCCACTCTTCGCAGAGTGGGAATCCCGGGCTCCCGGCTTCGGGATCCCGGGGTGGAGCGGGTGCGCTCCAAGCGGCAGCAACTAGAAGGCTTCGTCCTCGCCGGTGATGCCCTTCACCCAGAACTGCACCTCGTCCGGCAAGAGCTCTGTGCGTTGCAGCCAGGTTCGGTCGCCCAGCCCAGTGTACATCCATGCCGGATCTGAGCGCCGCTGCAGGGGAGTCCCGCGCATCCCGATGAAGTGACGCGCCACATCCGTGTCCGTGAGCCCAGCCTCGTGGAGCGCCTTGATCTTGGCACAGATCGGCGTCGGCTCCTCGTCCTTCTGGTCGTACAGTGTCCAGTCGTCAGAGCCCTTTGGAGGTCCAAGGGGCTCCTCATGGAATTCCTGGAGCTCATCGGTGCGCACCCAGCACTAATCACGGCGCCACTCGTGCTCGATCTTCTTCTTCCCCAGCTGGACGAACTCCGACTTGAGCCTGTCGCGGAACCGGAACACCACACTCAAGGACAGGGGAGCCTTCGCCTCCGTCCTCGGGTAGTAGTGGTGGTGAAATAGAGCACCGACGGCATCACCCCCACAAATGCTTCAGAGAGGTGTTGGAAGACAGCCAATGTGAAGAACGACGTCGGCTGAATTTGAGCCACGGTGAGCCCGTAGGTCTCCATGATGGCAGAGAGGAAAAAAGAATGCGGCGGCACGAACCCGGCTGGGATGAACCTCCCAAAAATCCGGAAGTACTACGGGTCCTGCTCTGCGCCGACAGGGAGAACCCACGTCGACCCATGCTCATTATTCTTCGTGGCGAGCGCCAAGACCAGCTTTTCCACCCCCTCGCCGTTGTACCCGGGGGGGGGGGGAGAAGGCGAACTTGGCCCGCATCTTTTCATCCTTCCGAGCTCGGTCCCACAGCTCCTTCTTGTTGGCCTTCTCGCGCTTCTCTCCTTTGCTGGTGCTCCCCTTGGGTCGGTTCTGGCCCTTGGAAGACATCGGCGGGAGTGGGGGAGTGATTTGGTTGGAGTTGGGGCGCGGAGAGCTTGGGAGGCAATGGCGGAAGCAGGAAACAGTGGGGAGTGCCCGTCGCGAGCCTCGGGTATTTATCGGGGCTGGCGAGCTGCAAAAGACACCCCCACGATCAGCAATAAAGTGCCCTAAAGAATCGGGAATTAAGATGGGGATGCGCGACGTGGCCTTAACTCTCTGGTGATTATGGGGGATAAGGCACGAAATCGTGCGCCCGACCGTTTCGCTCGGAAGAGGGGAACTGTAAATGCGGCCCGCAAGGCCGGGTGACGGGGTAGTCCCCCCGGGACCCACGCGTCGGATAGGGCGTAACACGGCAACCGACCAAGGATAGCACTCACCAGGGTCTCAAGGCTGCCGGCACATGCCCGGGGGCTACTGTCAAACCAGTGGCCCACGGGGTCCCACCGATACGGGACGCATGGGTCGCGAGTAACAAAGCCCCACCAAGCTAGCCTCCTGGGGATGGTAGGCCCGGGAAGCCCGCCCCAAGGAGACGGTCGTTGGCGAAGACAAAGTCGAGGGCCGGAACAAGAGAAGCACCCACTTCGGTGGGTACCCAGGAACTTTGGTCCCGGGAAGTGGAAGGAACGCTGCCCCGGCAACTGGCCGGGTGCGCTAGCCGGGAAGGGGCTCCCCAGCAACGCACGCTCGGGCATGCAAGCAAGGCCCGTGGAACAGTGAAAACAGGACGAGACAGCGGACGCAGTGCATTTAATGCACCGACAAGGGTCACATCGGCAGGGCTAGCCTTGCTCAGCAAGGCTAGGGCGTCTACCCTATAATACATTTTTTCTACCGTGTACAGTGGCTTGGGTGCTGCATGGCGCCAGCGTGGATAACCAGTAAGGAAATTCCTGTGGCGATGACACGCATGTAGGAAACGTGTCGTGCTGGATGCATCGTGTCGTCGTTCGGTGCTCCGACACCGGGGGCGTGCGGCCACGTCTCCCTTTTAGGTTCAGTAGGGTCGTCTGGGGTGGAGACCCGATGATCGCCGGCACGGCCGATGAGGCCCTACGAGTCCGGCGAGGCGAAGTGCTAGGGGTACGCGCTAGTCCAAGAACAGACGCACGCACGTTTTTTACCCAGGTTCGGGCCACCCCGAGGTGTAAAACCCTACGTCCTGCCTGTCTGAGCTGATATTGATTACGGATCAAATGTTTACAGGTTGCCGGGCAAGCTCCCGGGCTTTCTTTCAGTGGCTAGGCACTCCTCACCGCTCTCTGCTGGCTGCCTACTGGAGCCACTAAGCATCTATCGAGCGAGCTTCGTCCGAACCAACTAACTGACCAACTGACTAACCCCCTTGACCGTTGGCATGGGTCTTCCTTTTATACACAAGGAGATGCCACATGTGCCACGGTGCATGAGCTACAAGTGTCCAACGGGGAGACATGCAACTCCCCCCGGTGAGCTGGTGGCGTGCATGGGTGCCACCTCCGCTTCTAGGGGCCTAAGACCCTAGGGTAGGATTAGACAACCACTGTTCCTTGGATCGGACGGGTAACTACCCGTCGGTTGGGTCGCTTACTGAGCCGTGCGCCTTACTCCTTGCCTTGGTGGGACCGTGCTGTCCACTGGGCCCCACGCCCGAGGCGGGGCCACGCGTCCGGGAACCTCCCGTCCCAGCAAGTCGCCCCGGGAAGCACAAGGCCCCAACGCACCCGGGAACCCCTTTCGGGCTGGAATATTCCCCGAAGCCCCGCGAGCCCCTTTCGGACTGGTAGCTTGCCGGGGAGCTCATAGACGCTCCCCGGGATAAGACCTTCCCAGGAACCCGGGAGAGGGGCCCGCGATTCGCGCAGCGGTGGTACCACGGATGCCACTGGTGCGACAGTAGCCCCCGGGCGTGGGCCGGCATCACCTGTTCCCGGAAGGGTCTCCCCCTAGTCGGTTGCCGGGCTACGCCCTTAACCGGCGCGTGGGCCCCGATCAGTCGTGGGCCCGCGTCCAGTGATTAGGAGTTATCCCCGCGCGGCGTCATAAAGCCTCTACTGTTGCCAAAAGGAGAACAACACTTTGCCCTTTCGCCTCCATCCTCTTCCGCATCTCGTATCCCTGCACTCCTACCAGCTTCCGCCCTCACTTTCCATGGCGCCCCCCACCACCAGGAAGGGGAAGGTGGTCCAAACCTCAAAGAAGCCCGCGACAAGCAAGACCGAGGTGGCAATCAAAGCAGCCACCGCCAAGGACCAGAAGAGGCAGGAGATGCGCGCCACAGTCGTCTTCTTCCGCCCCGGCTATAACGGCGAGGCGCTGGGGAAGCTCCGGCTTGCCGTCGCCTCCAGCTTTAACGAGCACGGGGAGACGCAGATCTTCCCGGTGGGCGTCGAGCACCAGGACAACGATTTCCGGGTGTTCGCGCGCTTCCTCCTCTGCGGCATGGTGCCGCCCTTCTCTCTGTTCCTCCATGCACTGATGGAGTCTTATCAGTTCGGGTGGCGCAACTCCACCCCACCTCGTTGTTCCTCCTCGCCACCTTCCAGTTCCTCTGCGAGGCGTTCGTGGGGGTGATGCCGTCGGTGTGGCTCTTCCACCACTACTTCTACCCGCGGATCGACAACGCGAAGGCGATGTAGTCAGGGGTGGTCTTCCGCGCCCGCGACCAGATGTAGTCCGAGTTCATCATCCGGTCGGGGAGGAAGATTGAAAAAGAGTGGCGGGGCGATTGGTGCTGAGTCCGGGTGTAGGACCCCCAGGAGTTCATCCAGTCGCCGACGGAGTTGCCGGTACCCCAGAACGGCTGGCAGGACAGCTACCACCGCGACGCTGACCTCCTCCCCATCGTGGAGAAGATCAAGGCGCTGCGGCTAGCGGGGCTCATCGATGTCGACGTGGCGCGCACCTTCGTCCATCGGCACATAGCCCTGCTGCAGCTATGCTCCCAGCCCGCGTGGATGTACACGGGTTCCGGGGACAGGACACGCCTCCAGGCGGACGGCATGGATTTGGAGGCCCTCAGGACATGGGTGAGGGGGATCTTCGGCGAGATCTTCCAATCAACGGAGTTCCCGCCGGGGGTTTCCGCTCTCCACGCCGGCGTCAAGGCGCTCAGCGACATCGTCGGCGCCTTCCCGCCCTGCAACGAGTGGGGGCTGATGGACGACACCCCCACCCGGGTCCCGCACGCTCCCCCGCAAGCATCCCGCGGGAAGCAGGTGCTCGAGGAGAGCGAGGGCGGGTCCGAGCCTAGCTGGCCCTCCCTCCGGTCGTTGGACGACGAGGAAAGCAGCGATAGCGCGCCCTGGATCGTGACAAGATCGAGGGCGTTCGCAGCGGCTGCAGCCATCTCCTCAACGGCAACGTCTGCCCCGGCAGCGGCCACCAACCTGGCGGCGGCGGCCGTTTCCGGGGCGCCCATCGATACCTCGACGGCATCCGCGGCAACAGGGGCCGTGGGTGCCTCGGCGGCAGCCCCTGTCTTGGCGGCGGCTGCCAGCACCACGGCGGGAACCGGTTCCGGGGTGCCTGCCGGTACCCCAACAGCGCCGACGCCTGCGGGGGTCACCGACGCCCCGGCAATGGCCTTCTCCCCGGTAGCGGGAGCCTCCGCGAGTTTGGCTCCCGGCGCCGCGGCGGCATCGCCGTCAACACCTGAAGCTCTCCGGGTTACGACGACTCCGCGGGCGCCAAGGCGCCGCCCGCTCGTGGGGTCTTCCGAGGTTTCGCGCTCCGACGCAAAAGCCCGAAGTCCTCATCGCCGGCCGGTGCCAGCAAGAGGGCGAGGAGCGATTCCCCGCTCGGCACACCTAGCAAGAGGACGCGCGCCGACGCCGCTGCCGCGGGGGTCCGCAGCGGCGCGGGCGTGTCCCTTGGCGACTCAGCCCCAACGGAGATAGGGCCGGCACCGGGTATGTCCTTGTTGATTCTCTGCAACTGCAATTTCTGTTAGCTAGGCTCATGAACGTACCTCCTTTCTGCAGTGGGCGGCACCTCGCCCGCGGCAATCCTTGTGGATGCTCCCGCCGACGCAAGCGAAGCAGAGGAGGCTGCCCCGACAGGCCCGACGGCCGCACAAGGTAACCGCCCTGGTCGCTCTTGTCCACCTTTGAAGGCGCCATCCTTCGCCGGTTCTCATCCTTCTCATTGTTGTAGGCACAAGTGCGCCCATGCCCGGAATGGGCGCGGCCGTGGTCGACCCCAACTCGGTCGTCGAGGTCGCGGGGGCGGAGGTGTAGGCGGAACCGGCTCTCACGTCCGGCCCCACTGCGACAGACACAGCGGCAACTGAGGACACCACCTCCGCCGTGACGGCACCTGGCGACGCGCCCGAAGCAGCGGACGTGGTCGGCACGGGCTCACCTGTCGTCCACCAGGAGGCAACCCCCGCCGGAGGCAGGGAGCCTTCTCCAACCCCGAGGTCCCCGAGAGCAGGCGCGGGGGAAGTTGCCGGGGAAGAAGGGCAAGACCCCCAGGAGCAAGTCGGCGACCCCGCGCCTAGCCCCACTTCGGCAGCAGGGGTTTCATCATCCTCGGGGGCTCGCCCGGGTACCGACCTCGGCACCCTCGTCGGGGTCGCTTGGAACCCCCTTACTTGGATCCGAGCGTCTTTAAGCGAGGGCACCGGTTCCTGGACGCCGTCCAGGACCAGCAATTGGCCTTCGTCACCTCCTTCAACGAGGTGAGGGAGCACCACAACGCCGCCAAGAATCAACTCGGCGAGGTGCGGGAGGCCGTGGAGAGAGAACGGCACGAACTCTCCTGGCTGCGCGAGGCAACGCGCCTTGCCGAAGAGGAGGCGCGGCTAGCCCGGGACGCCCTAGAGGCCGCCCGGGAGCCGGTAGTCCCGAAGACCGAGCTCCGTCGGCAACTGGAGGCCCAGTGCGTGGAGCTTCAAGGAAGGCTCGACACGATGGCGGCCACCCTCGAGGTGGCCTGGAAGGAGCACGCCCAAGTGCTTGCAACGGCCCAGACGCGGCTGGACGAGAAGAGCGAACTGATCGCCAATTACCGCGGCGAAATCCAGGGCCTCCGCGTCTTGCTAGAGGTGCAGGTCAAGGCTGTCGAGGATGCGGCGAGAAGGGCGGCTCGTCACGAGGCCGAGCTCAACTCCGCCAAAGACAGAGCGGCCAGGCTCGAGGCCGAGTTGGCCGCCGTCCGGGAGGAACTCGCCAAGGCCGGTGAGGACAACACGACCAAGGCCGCAGAGCTTGCGAAGCTGGAGGGCCGCGTCAACAAGGCCAAGAAGGCCGCGCAAGATGCCCGACTCCATCACGGCACGCTGATTGGGCAGCGGCAGCTCGAGACAGAGAAGCTGACGAAGATCGCCCAGTCGCTGCGCGACCTGCTGGCCAAGTTCGAGCTGCAGGCGGCGGAGGTGGACGGCACGGACAGCACAACGCTAATCCCCTTCTTTTCCGACTTGGTGGGGAAGCTCGGGGCGCTCGATGTCTGGATCGCCAGGTATGGCACCAACGAAGTCGCCAACTGCGCTCGGGAGGTTATCCTCCCGCGGATCCATCTCCGGGACCCGGAGTTTCCCTTCGAGTCCCTGCTGGACGCTTGGTCAGACAGCGAGGACGAGCCCCCGCACACCCAAGCAGTGCGCGAGTTCGTCGACGAGGTCGTTGAGCGGATGCAGATGAAGCCGGAGCCTGATCTCCCCACCAACCCACCGGCCGAAGACGGCGACAACTAGTTGCCGCAGCCCCCAGCCGTACTCGTTGCTTCCACTGTACCTTCTTCTGTTTGCTTTCCCTGCAAGGATGGCGCTTAGCGCCGTTTGAACAATCACCTTTTGATTAGTCCATATAATCATTCGGCACTTAGCCAATCAAGCTTGTTAATTTGCTCAATTTTTGTCCCTTATTCCCGAGGCTGCCTCGCGGGGTGGTTCCCTTAGCCTTTGCGTGTTACGCCTTGTGTTGCCGGGGACTCGCACGCCGCACCCTTGACCAGACCAGGGACCCGGGACGGACCCGTGGTGCCGACCTGGGGCCAAGCGGTAGGCGGCGAGCCACTCCGCTTGCGGGGTAACTACTCCAAGCCGTGTCCTCCCGGGACGGACCCGGGAGCCACACGGGGAGCGCACTCCCCCCGCAAGCGTCCTCCTCACACCCCGGCAACGCGCCGGTTCTGGGACCACACTCGGCAAAGCAGTGTTAATTCTTAGTTAAGTAAACTTTTTCGACAAGTTCGTTGTTCCTGATGCTGTCTAGCGGTAGCGGGGTGGTCCCTTTTAGCCTTTGCGTATTTTGCCTTGTGTTTTAAGGGACTCGCGCGCGCCTCACCCTTGACCAGACCAGGGATCCGGGACGGACCCGTGGTGCTGACCTGGGGCCAAGCGGTAGCGGGGAGCCACTCCACTTGCGGGGTAATTACTCCAAGCCGTGCCCCTCCAAGACCGACCCGCGAAGCCACACGGGGAGCGCACTACCCCCGCAAGCGTCCCTTTGAACACTCCGTCTATGCGCGGGATCTGGGGCCACACCCAGCGAGACAGTGCTGAGTTTCGTTCAGCTCTTAGCGAATTCAGCGTTCATGTTCAGACACTTAGCTTTTTCGTTCGGTCCAATGCCTCATGACGCTCGGTGGTAGAGTGCAGACGGGGCATTGCCTTGGTAGGAGACCACCCTGGGTACCTGTTCAAGGGAAACGATCTCTGAGGGATGCGGCAGGAGCGTGGGGGCAGGATCGCCGCCCCCGGCAACCGCCGCCGACGATGCTACCACCACGCTCACGTGGCAACCCTCGCCTTCAGGGACGGGCCCTGGCTTTCAGGGAGGAACCCTGGCCTTCAGGGAGGAACCCTGGCTTAGGAGGACTCCGCCCCGGGAGCAGCCGCAAGACGGCTATAACGTCCTCGCCGCCAGCTTCGCCCCACCCCGAACGGCGGGCACGGGTGGCGAGGAAGTTATAGCCTCCCAGCGACAGCCCTCGCAACTGGGGAAACCTGGGTTTTTTTTCGGGGAACTCATCCCAAGGGATGTGACAGCCCTTGTTGCCCGAAAGAAAAACTGCTCGAGGGCCGCGGCAGGGACACGGTGATGGGCCGGAACGGGCGACGACCGCCGGCACCGGCGCCATCGCAGCGTACTCGCAACGACCCGCGCCCGAAAAAGGCTCTCTCAAAGGGAATGCGGCCGGGTCTCTATGATAATGCACCCGTCGGCACAAGGCACGGAGGGCATGCACTACCATAGAGTCTCCGCGGCAGCCCCTGCTCCTTGCGGAGGCGTCCTATGGAGGGTGGCGACAAGGGCACTGCGGCAATGCACCCCGTCAGCGCCGGATGCTGATGGGATGCACCCCCACAGTGCCTCTGCAGGGACCCTCGATCGGGAGCCGCCCACTTGAGGGAGCGCGGAAGGGGCACAACGGCAGTGCACCCGTCCGCGCAGGACGCCGATGGCATGCACTACCATCGTGCCTCTATGGCGTCCCTCAGGGTTGGCTCGGTGGGGTGATGCAGCAGGGGCGCGACGGCAGCGCACCCGCGGGCGCTAGGCACTGGCGGGAAGCACCACCTCCGCGCCTCCGTGGCACCACCCGCCTTAACGGCCCCGAACCCATCTTCACTCTGAGCCGTTCTATGGTTGGGGCGCACCTTTTATAAGCGTGGGAGGGGGATTTGCCACCGCGCGCGACGGACCCGCGCAGCACCCGTGGCGCCCTTCCTTTGAACGCGGCGCAGTTTCCGCCGCCATGTTTACCAGGCAACCATGGCACACGTGGCGGCAGCCTGTCGACTCAGAAGCCTCGGAGTGCGGTGAGCCCCTTGTGTTGCGGACCTCCCGCACCACAAGGCACCAGCATATGGTGTGACACGTGGGCAACTCACGGGCGCCACAGTGTACAAGATTCCACTCTTCCCTGCAGGTTAGACTCTTACCAGGCCCTAGGTGCTGCAAATTTTTTCGAAACTTACGAAAATAAGAGAAAAAAAGCAACACAGACAAATCCCTCCTGCTTCCTAGCCCCCGAGCACAAAGGGGTCGATGCCAAACTTGGATGTGAGCATTTCCTTTCCCAGGCGCAGCGACGGCGCGGTGCAAGCTGCGGGAGGCCGAGCAACTGCACGCCCAGTGATGCACGTTGCGGGAAGCCCGCCAACGGCATGACCCGTGCCGGAAGGATCTGGCAACGGGTTTACGTTTCGAGGCCACAACAGCCCCCTACTCACAACCAAGTATGGAAAGACACCTTTGTGCACTTAAAGCAGGAAACAGAAGAGGAAAAAACACGCGAATAAACAAGGCAAATCCAAAGCTCAGGGGCGAAACACTTATCTTTATTCACGATTAACTAGCGGTTTACATGCGGCGGCTGTCCGGTTACACTAGTTCGAGCGGTATGCATCGGAGGCATCACCTGAGGGTCGGGCTCCGCCGCTTCACGGGCAGAACTTTCACAAGTGCTCAATATTCCAACTATTGGGCACCGGCAAGCCATCTTTGGTTTCCAGGCGGACAGCCCCCGGCTTGGTCACCTGCACTACCTAGAAGGGGCCCTACCATTTCGGAGTCAACTTGTTCCCGACCTTCGTTCCTTGTATCCGGCGCAGGACAAGGTCTCCATTCTCGAGCCCTCGGGGACGGACTTGTCTGTCTTGATAACGACGGAGTCCCTGCTGGTAGCGCGCGGCTCGCACAGCAGCCCGGCATCGAAGCTCTTCGATGAAGTTTAGATCGTCGACCCTTTGCCCGTGTTGGCTGGTGTCGCCGTACGCGCGTACTCGAGGAGATCCGTACTTGAGCTCGAGGGGCAGCACCGCTTCTGCCCCGTAGACAAGGGCGAAAGGAGTTCCGGCCGTTGCCCGGCTAGGTGTGGTCCGGATGGACCACAGCACGGGCTGGAGTTCTTCGATCCAGTGCTTCCCGTGGCCTTTGAGCTTGTCCAAGGTTCTCGTCTTGAGCCCCCGCAGTACCTCTGCGTTGGCTCGCTCCACCTATCCGTTGCTCCTCAGGTGAGCGACGAACGCGAAGCGCACCTTAGTGCCCATGTCTTCGCAGTAGGCTTGAAACGCCGCGCTCGTGAATTGTGTGCTGTTGTGGTGATCATGCTGTTAGGAAAACCAAACCGGCAAACAATGCCCTTGAAGAACTTGATGGCCGCCTGGGCGGTCACCTTCCGCACTGGTTCCACCTCCACCCATTTGGAGAACTTATCGATGCCCACGAACTTATTGATGGCTAACCGCCCTTGGTAGCTTGCCGACGATGTCCAGCCCCCAGACCGTGAACGGCCATGAGGACGGGATGACATGCAGGGGTTGCGCCGGTTTGTTGCTCTTCTTTGAGTGGAACTGGCACACCTCGCACGTCTTCACAAGTCGCTCCGCATCGGCCAGGGCCGTGGGCCAGTAGAAGCCATGCCGGAACGCCTTGCAGGCGAGAGCCCGGGAGGCCACACGGTGTGAACATGTGCCTCGATGTATGTCTTCCAACAGTGCGCACCCTTTATCTTGCGGCACGCAGATGAGTTTGACATCGTTCGCACGCCTGCGGTAGATGTTACCATCTACCACAGTGTACATCTTGGCTTGCCGCGCTACACGCTCCGCGGCGACGTCATCCTCCGGGAGAGCCTCCCCTTTCAAATAGCGGGCGATTTCTTCCGCCCAAGGGGGAATCTCCCTGCCAACGCATGCGGCCATATCAGCGGCATGGACCCCCGCTGCTGCAGGGGTTCCTTCCGTTGCCGGAGGGGCGTCCCCGGCAGCCGGCTGGGGGGCGACTGAAGCAGCCACTTGCTTCTGACAGGCTTCCGGCGCTCTGCTGCCATCTTGGCCAGCTCGTCAGCAGCGAAGTTATCCTTCCGCTTGACGTGCTCGAAGCGCAAACCTTTGAACATTCGTTCCAACTTGCGGATCTCCTCCACGTATGGCGCCATTTGAGGGCAATCGTAGTCCTTGTTCACCTGGTTGATCACGAGCTGGGAATCGCCGCGAACAACCAGGCGCTTAATGTCGAGGGCGACCGCTGCCCGCAACCTGGCAAGCAAGCCCTCGTACTCCGCCGTGTTGTTGGTGGAGTTAGCGAAGTCGAGTTGAACAGCGCACCTCAACTGGTCCCCTGTTGGTCACTCGATGACGACCCCGGTGCTCGCTCCCTGAAGACTGAACGCACCGTCGAAGTAGAGGACCCAGTGGTCCTCATCCAACTTGCCGGGAAGGCTGGTCTCCGGCTCACTTTCTTCTATGCCCGTGGACATCCATTCTGCGACGAAGTCCGCCAGGGCCGTGCTCTTAATGCTTTTGGAGTTGGCGAAGCGGAGGTCAAACTCCAACAGCTCCATCCTCCATTTGGCCACCCTCCCGGTGGCTTCACGGTTGGTGAGGGCTCGCTCAAGGCAGAACCCGGACACCACCGTGACGCAGTGCGCCTGGAAGTAGTGGCGCAGCTTGCGGGACGCAAGGAGAATCCCCAGACGGAGCTTCTGTACTTGCGGGTACCTTGTCTGCGCGTCGCGTAGCACCGTACTAACGAAATACACTGGGTGCGGCACCAACCGCTTCCGCGGCGCCGAAGTTGCCGGCTCGGGGGCGGTCCCCGGGTCTGAGGCGGCTCGGTGGCGATCAGGAACTTCCCTGATCGCCCCAGTAGCCCTGAGCTTGCCCACCTCTTGCTTGATGAAATCTTTCCGCTCTTGTGCTTGCCGCTGGATTTTCTGCTTGACGGGGTGCGCATCCGGGCGCACCGCGAGCCGATGCTCAATCACCTCCCTGGGGACTCCAGGAAGGTCCGACGGTTGCTAGGCGAACACGTCGGCGTTACCTTGGAGGAAGGTGACGAGGGCGCTTTCCTATTCGGCGGTCAGGTTCGCACCGACGGTAACGGTGCGCTCCTTGTCGCCGGCTTGGAGGGGCAGCTTCTTCACTTTGGCGGCCTCCTCCCGGAACCCCTGCCCCTTGCCGGGGCGCGAGCCCGAGCCTGCGCCTCCCCCGGCAAGCCATTGCGTGGTAGCGCGGGCCTTCTTCGTTGCCGGGGCATCGCCCGGCAAGCCGTCGTCCTCGACAACATCCTCATCGCCGGCTTCAGCTGCAGCAGCGGCCCGGACGACCTCGCCAACGCACCAAGCCACGTCTTTGAGGTCGCACCTGATGGAGAGGACTCCATAGACGGACGGCATCTTCATCACGCCATAGGCGCAATGCGTAGCCGCCAAAAACTTGATCAGCACCGGCCGACCAAGGATCCCGTTGTAGGGCAACGGGGTATGCGCCACGTCGAACACTATGTGCTCGGTCCTGAATGCTTCCCGGGACCCAAAGCTGACCGGCAGCATGATGCGTCCCAGTGGGTGCACGATCCCGGGGTTCACCCCCCGAAACGGTTCGGTGGGCTTCAGCTGCTCCATCGGCAGCTGGAGCTTGTCCCCCAGCCTGGCGGACAAGAGGTTAAGCCCCGCTCCGTTGTCCACCAGCACCTTGGTCACTGTCATATTGCTAATGATCGGCGAGACGATGAAGGGTATTACCCCTGAACCCAACTGCCGTGCTGGGTGATCGTCGGCGCTGAAGGTGCTCGGCACGTGCGACCACCTCAGCGGCTGTTGCGGCTCCGCATCCGGCAACAGCGCGCACACGTCGCGGGTGAGGCGCTTCACCGCGGTGTGGGATGGAAGAGCGTAAGCTCCCCCATGAATGCAGGCGACGCCACGAGGCTCCTGGAAGCCCGGTTCGTCGCCGCCGGTACAGTCGGACTCACGCTGCTCCTCAACGCGCGCCTTGTCGCATCCCCGAGGAGGGTGTTCCCACCCAGTGCGGGGTTGGCCGCGCCCCCCTTGGGGTTCACCCCTGCCGGCACCACCGCCGGCCGGCCTCGGACCCGCCCTGGGTCGTTCGGGCAATCTCGGGAGAGATGCCCGATGTCGCCACAATTGAAGCAGGCGCCGGCGGCGCGGCGCTCCTCCCGCCGCTGCTTGATCCCCTGCAGAACACGGCAACTCTGCGCGTCGTGGGTGGAGTTGCTGTGGACCGGGCAGCGGGGCGCGTCGCGCTGCTTCCCGCCAGACTCTCCACCCGGCAAGGCCTTCTTCGCGGGCCTCACTGCAGGACTTGTTTCCCGCTGCACTTGCGGGAACCCTTCTTCTGCGAGCCATCACCAGGGCTCGCGGCGGCCTGGGCGGCCAGCTCGGGCGCTAGGCGCCCTTCCTCGGCCATGGCGCATTTGTGCGCCAAGGCGTACAAGTCCTGCGTTGTCCGGATCGGATGCATGCTCAGCTTCTCGCGCATCTTGGGATCACGGACGTTGATGGCGAAGGTGTTGATAATGGCGGCCGCCTCCACCTCTGGGATGGAATAGGAGAGGTTGGAGAAGCGGTTGACGAAGGTCCGCAATGTCTCTCCTGATTTTTGCACAATCGTGTGCAGCTCCGCCATGGTTCCCGGGCGCTTATAGCCGCCTTGGAACGTGCTCACGAACTGCTCGCGCAGGTCTGCCCAAGTGGCGACGGACCCGGCGGGCAGGTTGAGCCATCAGGTTCGTGCTGATCCCTTCAGGACCATCGTGAACCAGTTCGCCCTGACCTTGTCGTCGGCGCCGATGGCATGCATGCCCAACATGTAGGTCAGGAGAAAATCCTTGGGGTTAGCGATCCCGTCATACATACCGAGCGCAGGCGCTCGGAACTTACGGGGCCACGCCACCCGCCGCAGCTCGCGCGTGAACGCGGTGCAGCCGTTTTCAGGGCCCATGGGAGCGTCTTCTTGCTCTTGGGGGCGGTGGCGCTCCACCTCGCGCCTGCGCCGGCATTCCAAGCGCTGGCGCAGATCCTCCTGCTGGCGGGCATTCAAGATGCCACGCGCATCGCCCCCCGGAACGGTGGGCGATGAGTTCGAGGACCCCTCCAGGCCCCCGTCTCCTTGGCCTCGCTGAGGAGGGGGAGGGGTCTCCCCCTGTCGTGAGGCGGGTGGCGCGTCTCCGCGCTCCAGGTTCTGCCCGTGGCCGGAGCCTACCGGGGCGCCCTCGCCTTGCGGCTGCTAGGCGGCCAGGGCGAGAAGCGCTTCGAACTCCTCGCCCCACGTCTCGTGCGCCAGCGTGCACTGCTGCGGCTCGTAATGCACCATGACGAGCACGGCGATGATGGCTTCAGCCGGGGTTCGCACGGGGGGCAGCCGGTTTCCTGAACGGCTGCTTCCCGCCCAGGCCCCGGACGCCTCCGGGTGTGCAGGGTGCGAACCCCCATGGGTTGCCCGTGACACGGCGTGCTCCTGGTGCCGCTGTCGCGGGGCGTCCTCGGGCCGCGACTCAACTCGTTGGCTGGCCCGGGCGACGCCGTGCGTGCTCGCCCGACTGCCCCCGGCACTGGGGGCAGCCGGTCCCCTTGGACGATTGTGGGTCGACGGCCGAGGGGGCAGCGGAGGCAGCTGCGTTTGCTGCACCCTCGAGGGCTCGGGGTTCTCTTGAGCCCCCGCCTTGGGTCGTGCGACCGCGTGTGCACCGCTGGGGCCTCACGCGGGTCTATGCATGAGTCACCAGCCCGCTTGGGGGGCATGGTGACTAGGCTCATCGGCGAAGAAGAGCGAAGCCGACGCCAATGGAAACTTCTGCTGCCGGCGATCTCCGGCGTTGTCCACTCCCGCGCCCCCTACCTGGCGCGCCAGATGTCGTCGCTCGGTGCTCCGATACCGGGGGCGTGCGGCCACGTCCCCCTTTTAGTTTCGGTAGGGGCGTCTAGGGTGGAGACCAGATGATCGCCGGCACGGCCGATGAGGCCCTACGGGGCCGGCGAGGCAAAGTGCTAGGGGTACGCGCTAGTCCAAGAACAGATGCACGCATGTTTTTTACCCAGGTTCGGGCCACCCGGAGGTGTAAAACCCTACGTCCTGCCTGTCTGAGCTGATATTGATTACGGATCAAATGTTTACAGGTTGCCGGGCAAGCTCCCGGGCTTTCTCTCAGTGGCTAGGCACTCCTCACCGCTCTCTGCTAGCTGCCTACTGGAGCCAGTAAGCATCTATCGAGCGAGCTTCGTCCGAACCAACTAACTGACCAACTGACTAACCCCTTTGACCGTTGGCATGGGTCATCCTTTTATACACAAGGGGATGCCACATGTGCCACGGTGCATGAGCTACAAGTGTCCAACGGGGAGGCATGCAACTCCCCCCGGTGAGCTGGTGCGTGCATGGGTGCCACCTCCGCTACTAGGGGCCTAAGACCCTAGGGTAGGATTAGACAACCACTGGTCCTTGGATCGGACGGGTAACTACCCGTCGGTCGGCTCGCTTACTGAGCCGTGCGCCTTACTCCTTGCCTTGGTGGGACCGCGCGTCCCGCGCCCGCCACGCGCCCACGTGGCGCTGTCCACTGGGCCCCACGCTCGAGGCAGGGGCATGCGTCCGGGAACCCCCAGTCCCCGCAAGTTGCCCCGGGAAGCACCCGGGCCGAACGCACCCGGGAACCCCTTCCTGGGAAGCAGCTTCCCGGGAGGTGCCCAGGCGGGAATATTCCCCGAAGCCCCGCTAGCCCCTTTCGGGCAGGTAGCTTGCCGGGGAGCTCATAGACGCTCCCTGAGATGAGACCTTCCCGGGGACCCGGGAGAGGGTCCCGCGCGTCGCGCAGCGGTGGTACCCCGGGTGCCACTGGTGCGACACATCGGCACCTGTGGTATCCCCTTGTGTATAAAAGGAGGCCCAATGCCACCGGTCAAAGGATTCGGTTCTGTTCTATTCCTAGTGGGAGTCATAGTCAGCAGTAGCAAGGAGTATCGCTCCTGTACACAGCGAACTCTCTAAGGAGAGCAAGTAGCTCCCTGGGAACCCCCCGGGGCACTCTGTAAACACACGCATTTTCGTGAATACATCTCCAAGCAGGACGTAGGGTGTTACACCTCCGGGTGGCCCGAACCTGGGTAAACTCACGCGTCGACACTTCATGTCTTTCGTCACACCGGCGATCGCTAGAGCAGTCGCCTTGCCCTCCACCGAACCAAAAAAGAGGGTGCTCGGCATCCCCGGTGCCGGAGACCCGTGCTCCGGCACAAGCTCCGTCCATTATCATTCTCATCGTCCCTAAGGGTCGCTACTTAGTTGGAACGCACCGCGTCGGATGGAATGAAAATGGAAGCACATGTACCACGGTATACATATGATAATCGTCATCCAATGATCTCTGTATTCAAATGGAATACAACATTTCTAAGCAAAGAGAATAATAATGAAATGGCCAACACATAGTACAATAAATATCTTACTCACCGTGGAAGAACATCATGAGATATTTGAAGGGTTCGTTGCATGGAAAACAAAAAATTTCCTATGAGATGTGCGGAAGAAACCCAAGAACATATCTAGTAGATGTAAGTAACGAGAGGGATAATGAGCATCATACCCTCGTATACCACAAAGCGTTACGATCACGGGATCGTTGTTGGCGTAGTGGAACTTTCGACGAGATCAATCTCAGTGCAGAAAACGACGGGCACCTCCTTGGTATCCACACGTTCAGCTTCTCGTCGTCTCCTCCTTCTTGATCCAGCAAGCGAGGGGAAGAGGTCGATGAGATTCCAGCAGCACGACGGCGTGGTGTAGGCTATGGTGGAGTTCTCCACGGGCAGGGCTTCACCATGCGCGTGAGAGGAGGAGGTCAGGGAGAGCAGGGCCTCCAAGGGGCAGCCCCACCCCTCCTTATATAGGGGAGGAGGCCGACGGCAAGGCAGGTAAGAGAGACAATCTCATCTTTCCTTTCTTGCCTCTTAAGAAATAGGAATTTGATCACATAGGGATCAATTCCCTAATTCAGTTTTTCCCTTTCCTTTCCTAGAGGTGGCCGGCCAGGGGATCCCGAAAAGGAGTCTCGGGAGATTGCTCTAATTAATTACCATAAAGGCCCAATTAAATTCTCAGGAATATTCTGGAACATTCCAGAACCTTTTGAGAACTTCCGGAACCTTCTAGAACATTCCCGGTCCATACCGGAAAATATCCCGAACTTTTCCGAAACAGCTTTTCCATATATAATTCTTTATCTCCGGACCATTCCGAAGCTCCTCGTGATGTCCTGGATCCCATCCTGGACTTCAAATCAATATTCGATATCACCATCTGTTATCTCATCGTACCCTAGCGACATTAAGCGTTAAGTGTGTGACCCTACGGGTTCGAGAACATGCGGACATGACCGAGACACCTCTCTGATCAATAACCAAAAGCGGGACCTGGATGTCCATAATGGTTCCCATATATTCCACGAAGATCTCATCGGTTAAACCACGATGTCGAGGATTCAATTAATCCGGTATCCAATTCCCTTTGTCTCGTGATATATTACTTGCCCGAGATTTGATCGTCGGTATCACCATACCTAGTTCAATCTCGTTACCGGCAAGTTCTCTTTACTCGTACCGCAATATAATATCCCCATGACTAAACACATTAGTCACATGCTTGCAAGCTCATTAGGATGTTATATTACCGAGAGGGCCCAGAGATATCTCTCCGTCACATGGAGTGACAAATCCCAGTCTTGATCCATACAACCCAACAAGCACCTTCCGAGATACCTGAAGAACACCTTTATGATCACCCAGTTACGAGATGACGGTTGATGTCCACAAAGTATTCTTCCGGTATTAGGGAGTGGCATGATCTCATGGTCTAAGGAAATGATACTTGACATAATGAAAACATTAGCAATTTAAACTTAAGTGACACGATCAAAAACTATGCTTAGGTTTGGGTCTGTCCATCACATCATTCTCCTAATGATATGACCTCGTTAATAAATGACAACACATGTCTATGGTTAGGAAACCTTAACCATCTTTTAATCAACGAGCTAATCTAGTAGAGGCATATTAGGGACATGATATTTGTTTATTTATCCACATGTGTATTTAGTTCCTGTCAATACAATTATAGCATGGATAATAAACATTTATCAAAAACAAGGAAATATGATAATAACAAATTTATTATTGCCTCTAAGGCATATTTCCAACAATATTGATGAATCCTTGGAAAAAAACATGGCGCTTAGTGTTAGCTTTCAACGTGGCGCTCTCGATGTAAAACTCGGAGAACATTGCTAGGTCTAGCACGGTCACGTCCACTTGTTTCTTCGACTTGGCCTCCCTTGTGAAGCATAGACACCACAATCTGAACATATTGTGATCTAACTTATTGCGATATCTAAGAAGTCCACAGCGAAGGAGAACTCATCGGTTTTCAGGTTGCATACACAGCTCAACCGCATTATAGAAGGCATAGCCACGTGGAACGTGGATGTGGAGAACTTGAGCACGTTCTGCAAAATCGGAAGATGCTCTCAGATAAGACAATTAAGTGAAGCACTTGCAAATCTCGTCGCAATGCCAACATCTCATCTTCTAGAAGCATCGGCTACATCGGATAGTAGATCATGAACTCGTCGCCACATCTATCGAAAAGCATGTTTTCGTCAGCCAATTTGCTCATAAGGGATCCCGCTTATGTCCCCGTTCTGGTTCTAAAGGGATTTGCTAGTTCAAAATTTTGTCTCAAAATTTAAACTAAAATTTAAAAATTGAACTACAAGTGGGACATTGGTGGCATCCCACTTGACACACTAGGATTACCTACCCCTAAAATGTCTTGGGGTCTCAAAATAAGTGTGTTTTGGGTTTTTTGGGTTTCTGGAAACAAGTATTAGTGGAGATGATGCGGGACGGGGTGGCCCGATCTTTCGATGAGATTAATAACTCTCGATTTGGGTAGGAGGTGACGTTGACGATCTGACTACGGCCTAGGAGGCAGCACCTTAGCAATCGATACACCAACTCCAAAGGGTTATTGATCACGCGGGGGCACGATCAACCTGACCACGAAGGTCTTTGTTCCTACAAGCAATCGAAGAACAAGCAAGAACAAGATAAATAGCGGATGCAATCTCAAATTGCTAAAATACTATATCAAACCAATGTCTCAACGAGACGATAAGTTGGAGTCTTGACGACGGTAAAACAGGTGGTCTAACCGACACACGCGATTACACGAAAGTAGCAAAGATGGCTAAACTTTATCTAATCAAAACCCAAGGTTCCTTAGGGGGGCTCATGGGGTATATAAAGGAGGAGGGAGAGATATTTTCGTCCACCTTGAATAAGGAGTCCGAAATCCAACTCTATCTCTAACTTTCCTAACAAACTACAACTCTTTAGGAAACAGAAAAACAGATCCGTCAGCTTCTTTTGTCCGCCACGGTCAGCACGAGTCGAATCTGTTGATGGGGCCAGATCCGTTGGAAAGGTCTTGTAATTACCTTTCCAACAAGTACTTGTTTGCTTGATTTGGACTCCGGATGCGGCCTGGGTGATTAAAACAAATTCGGGTCTCCTGACAGCTCGGACCCGAATCGGATTCAACTTTAATTCGTGATATCTTTCTCTAGCAAGCTCCGAATCATGTGCCGTTTGATTTGTTGGAAAGTAGACTTGATAAGCTTCACTTTCAATCTCCCTTTGCAGGCTATAACACTTCATCTTCACTTTGGACTTGTAAAGTTCAATAAGATGCGTACATAATAAGATTACACAAGATAGTAGCTCCGCCTCTTTGCAAGTAACATATTGAAAACATTTTGTAACGGAATTCACCTGATTATAATTATTAGAGACACCAACAATTAGGGTTCTAATGGTCGTATCCATGGTTAGCATGTCCATATCATCCTCCCTTTCTTGAAAGGAAAGCCGTCCTCGGCGTCGTTTATGCTGAAAATATGCTAACAAAAGAAACAAGGTATGCGCATGGTATATGTATATATCGCTATTTTTAACTCCACTCCCATGTTGCACAATTAATGTTTTATAACACAATCTCATGAGATAATTAGTCACACAATCATCATGAATATCATTCCAGCAAGAAGATTGACAATATGTTTTGCATATATAAGTGAAACAATATCTTGTATTTGGTTTGCACCGCTCACCATTATACCATCCCAACACTGGAGAATAATAATTAATAATGTTACCCAAATTAGTTACTACAAGATGCTGAAATTTAGAGCATGTCAAAGCACTAATATTCGAACAATCGTGTAAAGAACTAATTGTCAAATAATCAACACCAATATTGGAGGTCATATCAAAATGGTTAAGCATATGCAACATATTATTTTCTCTCAAATCAAGAAAGTTATCACAAGCAATGCAAATCTGATGCACCCAAAATTTATTGTTCACGTCATGTTCTCCAATTAATTGAATAGTGTATCCATGGGTATTAGCAAAAGATTTTGAAATTGTTAACTCAGAACCTTTATCCCTTGCATGTGACAAATATATAGGTGCATCAAGTTTAATAGAACACAAAGAATTATTAGGCGGAACCATAGGAAACACTTCTTCATGTTTAATTAATTCAATGCAACATAAATCAAATTTAATCATCGCGTCACAAGTCTGTTCCAAAACAGCAGGTAACTCATCACATAAATCATTATCATTTGAATCAATGGGTGCGCTCAAATCGGCAAGTAAATCAACAGTTTTACAAGGGGCAGCATGGTCATCACATATCTCATTTATTTCAACACACGTCATATTTAGTTCAGCAACACAAACCTCTGTAACATTACCTTGTGGGCTCGCCTCATTTGTATTATACCATCTTTCTAACTTCCTCTCAGCTTCACGAGCAAGATTAAACAAACACAATAGAGAGTCATAATCCCCATATTTAATCACGTAAGAAATTTCAAAGTTAAGCCCATAATAAATCCTATCCATTTTTCTTTGTTCGGTTTCATCTAAACCAGATCGCAAGGTTAAAATTTGGAACTCATGGTAGTAATCATCAACAGTTTTATCATCTTGTGTCAAACGTCGTAATTTGGAACGCAACTCATAAGCATAACTTGAAGGAACATATTTTTCTCTCATGATTTTCTTCATATCAATCCAAGTGTGAGGTATTTTGTTTTCTCTAACTATCTCACTCCATCAAGATAAAGCAGCAAAAGTAAATTTACTACTAGCAATTTGAACCTTACGACTATCTAGTACATGGAAGCATGTGAATTGTTCAGTTAAAGCTAGCTCCCAATCTATATACGTTTCAGCATCATTTTCCCCCTCAAAGAAAGGTACACACAATTTAATTGTATTAGAAGGATTGTTTTGTACCGTTGGCGTGGCATTATCAACAAGAGACATGGAGGATGGCCGTGGTGAAAAGCACTCATCGCGGTCACGGGATAGCATCGGTCTAGTTGCCATGCTTCGTGTAAGTCCTGTCATGGTTAGTAGAAAACAAGAAACAAATCACAGTAATATGTTCCTATCAACTACTAGGATGTGGCTACAAGTCGCTCAACTCTCAAGCTAAAAATTAAGTTCTTACAAGTTCTTACCATGCAAAACAGGAAGGTGATGGCCAGCGGCGTGACCAAGCCCTCCGAATATTAAATGTATCGATGCCTCGGTAACAAACCAACCGAGGTGTAGAATCTGTGGAGCTTGGAGACTTTTGTGAGTAGCAAGGAATAGCAAATAATCAAATCAGCAATGCAAAATTGAAAATATGCTCAATAATGCTAGTCCTAGCTGCTGGAGTCGATAAGAACGAATTACAGAAATAATCTAAGCCCAGATACTGAAGAAGGTAGGATAGAAAAATGGCACAACAAGTAAATCCCTGGGATTTTTTTTTATTTTTTTTTTCTTTTTGTGGCGTTCTGTTTGGCTTCTTATTCTTTTGTTCTTCTTTTTTTCTTTTTTCTTTTTTAACCCCAGAAACTCACGCAAAAGAAGGACCGGAAAACTGTACGTCGGTCTGTCGAAGAACAGCAAAGGCTGCAGTAAGAAAAATTCAGAAAATATGGAAAAATATAGGTTAGAAGGGTATCGACACAAGCTTTCCAGCAAGGGCAAGATCACTCAAAACGGATGTCGGACGGTGGAGAAAACTGAGAAACAGCGGGCTGCAGCGACGCTGGAAAACGGATGCAGAAACTTGGAAGCTTCAAAAGTCCACCTTACAAACCGAATTTGAGGGTCAAAGTTCAGGGCAGCATCCTGGATATTTCCTGATGCACCTCGTCGTGAGCTTTCCAAAAAGTCCAAGAACGTCCAAATCCGAGTTAGTACGCAAAAGATACGCCCGTTTTACTGAACACGGGTCAAACCCACCCGAAACTAAAATTCTACTCGGACTCGGGTCCGAAACTGACTCGAACTCTTTCTCTTTTTTTTTCTTTTTTTTTTCTTTCTTTATTTCCTTTTTTTCTCTTTCCTTTCTTTTTTTTTTCAACTTTCCAAACAACTTGATCTCTAAACAAAATTTGATTTATGATGAAACTTTCCAAAAGCACTCCTTATTGGACTCGGACTCGAACTCGCGGCTGAAAACTATTACTTGCCGACTCGGTGTAGGACTCGAAGAGGGACTCGGTGTAGGACTCGAAGAGGGACTCGGTGTAGGACTCGATGAGGGACTCGGTGTAGGACTCAAAGAGGGACTCGGTGTAGGACTCCAAGAGGGACTCGGTGGAAGATATGGTGGCGGCGGGAGATTATGGCGATGGTGTGGTAGGAAGTTTGGCGGCGGAAGATTGATGAAGTAAACCTGCGTCACACGAAGAACAAGAAAACCAAAAGCAAGTTCGATCTAGTAGAAAAAATCTGAAAAACGATCCAATCTAATCCAGCAACTCGACACGATTAATGCAGCAAAGACTCAACAATGCAAATACTAAAGTGAAAATTGCAAGGCTCAGATTGGTTCTAGGACAAGGTAACTAATTCTAATTTTTATTTGGCATTTTCTGGACGATAGGTAAAAACAGATCTAAACTACGGATAAACTGGAAAAATCTCACCGAGCAACCTTAAGCTCTGATACCACGTGATGCGGGACGGGGTGGCCCGATCTTTCGATGAGATTAATAACTCTCGATTTGGGTAGGAGGTGACGTTGACGATCTGACTACGGCCTAGAAGGCAGCGCCTTAGCAATCGATACACCAACACCAGAGGGTTATTGATCACGCGGGGACACGATCAACCTGACCACGAAGGTCTTTGTTCCTGCAAGCAATCGAAGAACAAGCAAGAACAAGAGAAATAGCGGATGCAATCTCAAATTGCTAAAATACTATATCAAACCAATGTCTCAACGAGACGATAAGTTGGAGTCTTGACGACGGTAAAACAGGTGGTCTAACCGACACACGCGATTACACGAAAGTAGCAAAGATGGCTAAACTTTATCTAATCAAAACCCAAGGTTCCTTAGGGGGGCTCATGGGGTATATAAAGGAGGAGGGAGAGATATTTTCGTCCACCTTGAATAAGGAGTCTGAAATCCAACTCTATCTCTAACTTTCCTAACAAACTACAACTCTTTAGGAAACAGAAAAACAGATCCATCAGCTTGTTTTGTCCGCCACGGTTAGCACGAGTCGAATCTCTTGATGGGGCCAGATCCGTTGGAAAGGTCTTGTAATTACCTTTCCAACAAGTACTTGTTTGCTTGATTTGGACTCCGGATGCGGCCTGGGTGATTAAAACAAATTCGGGTCTCCTGACAGCTCGGACCCGAATCGGATTCAACTTTAATTCGTGATATCTTTCTCTAGCAAGCTCCGAATCATGTGCCGTTTGATTTGTTGGAAAGTAGACTTGATAGGCTTCACTTTAAATCTCCCTTTGCAGGCTATAACACTTCATCTTCAGTTTGGACTTGTAAAGTTCAATAAGATGCCTACGTAATAAGATTACACAAGATAGTAGCTCCGCCTTTTTGCAAGTAACATATTGAAAACATTTTGTAATGGAATTCACCTGATTATAATTATTAGAGACACCAACAATTAGGATTCTAATGGTCGTATCCATGGTTAGCATGTCCATGTCAGGAGATTCTTGGAGAAATCGTCACTAATGCTGGGTTTTCAGAGTTTTTTAGTTTTCTGGAACCGAGCATTAGGGCGACTCCAGTGTATAATTCTCAGATGGGTCGTAAGATGGGCCCCACGTCCCTTGCTATATCTGTGTAAAAATCTCACAATGTATAGAATCTCATCTGGGTCTTAAGGCGGAGTCCATCCAGCCCAATATTTGTTTTTTTTCTCCAACTGCATGAGGCCTTTGCGCCAGTTCCCATACAGTGTTCCCCAATCCCCATCCCTCAAATCCCTAAACCATGCAGCTCCTTGGCCGGCGGCGCTATCGGCGACCCTCGCAACTGCGGCCACAACCCCAGCACTAAACCGTGCAGCTCCTTGGCCGGCGGCGCTGTCGGCGACCCTCGCAACTGCGGCCACGACCCCAGCAGCTCCTCTCCGGCGGTGCACCCATCTTATTCCCGGCAGCTGCAGATCCTCTTCGGCAGCGTCCCATCTTCTCCCCTGCGGCTGCAGCTCGTTGGGCTGCAGTGCGTCTTCCCTGTGGCCTCAGTTCCCCATGGCCGTTGCAGTTCCTTCTACCGGTGCGCGCCTTCGCCGTTGCATCAGTTC